>NC_062545.1:121026689-121651689 GCF_016906955.1 Phacochoerus africanus | reverse complement strand
TTTTTTGCCAAATAATGTTCTATTGTATAGATATACCACAATTTGTTTATGTGTACATCACTTGGTAGGCATTTAGTTTATTTTCACTTTTGGCTATTAAGAATGATGCTTCAGGAGTTCCCTTTGTGGCTGAGTGGTTAATGAACCTGACTTGGATCCATGAGGATGCAGTTTGATCCCTGGCCTTGCTCAGTGGGTTAGGAGTAAGGGTCCAGCAGTGCCTTGAGCCGTGGTGTAGGTTGCAGAAGTGGCTCGGATCCTGTGTTGCTGTGGCTGTGGTGTAGGCCAGCAGCTTGTAGCTCCAATTCGACCCCTAGCTAGGGAATCTCCAAATGCCATGGGTGTGGCCCTAAAAAGCAAAAAAAGCAAAAAAAGAAAAAAAATGATGCTGTAGAAATTCCCGTCATGGCTTAGCGGTAACCAACTCGACTAGTATCCATGAGGATGCTATTTGATTCCTGGTCTTACTCAATAGGTTAAGGATCCAGCATTGCTATGGCTATGGTGTAGGCTGGCAGCTGTAGCTCCAGTTCCACCCCTAGCCTGGGAACTTCCATGTACAGCCGGTGTGCCCCCGCCCCCCCCCCCAAAAGATGCTGCAATATACAGTAACATGTCTTGAAGTATGTTTCCAATTCCAGCGAGGGAATACCTAGGAGTGGAATTGCTAGGTGATATGGTAACTTTATGTTTAATTTTTTGAGGAACTGCCAGATTATTTTCCATAGGGGCTGTACCATTTTATATGACCACCAGCAATATATGAGGGTTCCAATTTTTCCATATCTTTGCCAATACTTGTTAACTGCATTTAAAATTTTTCCATTTTAGCCATCCTAGTAAGTATGAAGTGGTGTTTCATTGTGATTTTTTTTTGGTCATGCCCACGGCATGTGGAAATTCCTGGGGCAGTGATTGAACCTGTGCCACAGCAGCAACCCAAGCTGCCACCATGACAATGCCAGATCCTTAACCTACTGTGCCACAAAGGAACTCTTTGTGATTTTGATTTCCATTTCCCTAATGACTAAAGATGTTGATATATTTTCATGTGTATATTGGCTATTGTGTATCTTCATGGGAGAAATGTTTACCTAGATCCTCTGCCCATTTTTAAATTGGGTTGTCTTTTATTATTGAGTTGTGAGAGTTCTTTATGTATTCTAGGTACAGTTCCCTTATCAGATATGTGATTTGCGAATACTTTCTTCTTCTGTGGGTTGTCTTCATAGAATGAGTTAGAAAATATTCCTTCTTCTGTTTTTTTTTTTGGAAGAATTTGTGAAAGATTGATAGTTCTTCATTGAGAGTTTGGTACACTATATCAGTGAAATCATCTAGCCCTGGGCTTTTCCTTGTGGGAAGTTTTTAAGTTTTAGATTAAATAAATCCAATTATTAGATTTATTTTTGTGTGATGTTAAAGTAGGACTCTGACTTAATTTTTTTCTAAATAGCCAATTGTTTTAACACCGTGTACTGAGTAATCTACCTGTTCCAATTAATTGTAAATGCCACAAAAACGTCTTTAGACCGTTCTGAATCTTTATTGCAACCTTACTCCTGATGAGGCACAGAATGAATTTGTTTTATCAGTGGCTATAATGTTGGAGCCTTGAGAAATTCTTTGTCCTGTCGACGCGTGAGGTTGAAAAACAGAAGGGACCAGGAATGGCTCATGATTTCACTGCCTTGCCATGAATGTGTCAGTGTGGTCTGGACTGTACCCAGGATCCACCAACACCCCCAGGCCTTTGTCCTCAGGCTGGGAGTACATCCTTGGATGCCTGCCTGCCCACGCTACAGCAGAGGTCCCAGCCAGACCAGAGGCCACCAGTCTGCTGGCCTTGCTCTTGTGGCCTGGATCCCTGCCTTTGGTGACTTCTTGGACTTTGGAGTCATTCAGGCCTACCCAACTTTCCTGCACCTCCCTGCAGTCACATTCTTCTCAGACCTTGGACTTGGTCTTTTAATGCACATCCCAGTGTCCACCCCTGCCTCCACACTTGGGAACAATGAAGCATAATCTCTACTTTCTTTCACACCCAGGACACTGACAATACTAATCAGCCACTCTCCTCCCCCTCCACTACAGGCCTCTGCTTATCCCTGAACTGTTCATTCTGACCCTTTCCACCCTGACTCATCCTACAATTGCTCATGATTCAGTATGAACATGTAGACTCAGCCATGACTCCCAGGAGGTAGAACCCTATGCTTGATTCTGGACTCTCCCCTCTCCCCTGATACTATTATGTAATAGATACATGGGAAGCCAGGGGAGTAAATGAGAGCAAGAGTGAATGGTGAGAAGGGGCCAAGACAAGGCCTTGTGGAACACCAACACTCAGAGCCCAGAGAGGGGAGGGGCAGTCAAAGTAGAAGCTGAGCGAAAGTGACCAGAGAGGATCGCAGAAAACCAGGAGAACATGGTGACTGAGAAGTCAAGGTGTGAGAATGCTCCAGGATGGAGAGAGAGGGCAGCAGTACCATACACCATGGTGAGAATTCATACAAGATGCAGGTTGAAAAGTACCTAATGGATTTGTGACTTTAGCAAATTCGCATGTCAGTGATCAGCTAATTCCACTGTATAAAACCCTCAAAGCTTTGTATTGCCCTGCAGAGAAAGTGGCCTCCACCCTAGCATCACCTCTTACCACATCCATATACTCACTCCAGGCTCCAGCAAGGCTGAGCTGCTTGCCCAGACAGAGGCCACATTCCCCCTCCTGTGCTGCTCCCTCTGCCTGGAGTCCTTTCCTCCTCTTAGACTCTCATATGTCCTTCTCAACTATCTTGAGTGCTCTTCCAGGAAGCCTTCCCTGAGACCTAGATTGGGTTGAGTGGTCCTCTTTTCCCATCACATTGTGTATCATGATGAGAGAGGTATGTTTTCCGCCAGGAGCATGTCTTGTCTACCCTTGTTCCCCAGTCCTTCGGCCAGGACCTGCCCCGCTATGTTCCTGAGCATGAGCTTGGTTATGTAAGTGAGCATGCACCCAGCTTCCCTCTGACCAGATAAGCAAACACTTGCAAATCAAATTGGCTGGCAGGGATGCAATGGCTATGTCAGCACTACAAGTCAGAGGCATCTCTTTGCTCTTTGGCTTCATGTAGGTCAGGTCTGCTAAGAGACCCATGTCCAGGAGTGCAGTTCCTGGTAACCCCTTTCTCGGGGTCATTAGGTTGCAAAATCTCCAGTGCCAGTTCGGGTCAAAGTCTTTTCACAGCACTGCCTGTGCCTTCTGCATGTACTCACTGGCTGTTGCCCCCCTCTCTGCTTCTCTACCTGACCTCCTCCCCTGGATCTCTCCCTCCTCTATGTACCCATCTTTCAAGCATCTGATAACATCCCACTGATTCACATTTGCTTCTGCATTGATGAATCTCTGCCAGCTTTTCCCTTGCCCATGGGTGTCTTCCTTCTCTCCCAGTGAAAAGGTAACTGAGTTTGGCCTCTCTGATTGAGTCATTACCTCCCCAAGGGCAAGGAGCTAGCTCTTCCTCCTTGTATTTGCTGAGCCCAAACCTGGCTAAACTGTTCTTACTAACTGATTTCAGGGAAAATGAACTTTTATATTATTACTGACCAGGGAGACAGGCATTAGAGTGCCAGAAGCTTTCAACCCACTCTGAGCATGGTTCTTAGGCGTGGAGGTGAAATTGCAAAAGATTTACCCTTTAAACATTGCTCCCTTAAAATCTGACTTCTAACTCAGGGCTCAGCTGGCTCACTACTTGAAGGCCAGCTCCCCCTTGAGGAGGAATACAATCTCCTCAGAAAGGTCACACATCTCATGCTTTTAAATCACACCCTGGCCCTTTCAGAAGAGGTTAGAGTAGAATAGCTCTGCTTTTTCACATTAATTTTTTTTTTTTTTGCCTCGTTCGTGGCATGTGGAAGTTCCCAGGCCAGGGATCAAACCTGCAGCACACAGCGGTGACCTGAGTGGCTGCAGTGATAACAGAGAACTTCCTGTGCTTTCTAAAACATGTAATGTTATCTATTGTTTTATTCCTGATAATAAAACCAGGCCTGTTATAAAATGTAGCTAATACAGCAAATTACAAAATATAAAAAATTAAAAATTGCCCCAATCTGACCTTCCACAGATAGCCATTGTTGATATTTTGAAATATTTTCTCTGAAAATACATGAGATGTGTAAGGAAACTAGATAAAGATTTATGTGTAGTATAGAAGTTAAAATATACATTTAATAGGTGAGGTCATAGATGTACTTTTGTCCATAGATATATTCCTCCTCTTGATAGAAGCAGGACGAAGCTGTTTGTCTTTGAGTCTTTGTGCCCCTGTTTAGCCCTGCATCCAGCCCTTGCACCCTCCCTCAGCACTTCTGGCTCCCCTGTGCTGCTCTACTTTAAGTTGTGGTGTAAGAAAGTGCAGACTTTATTGCAGGGGGCCAAGCAAGGAGTCCAAGGCAACAGTGCTCACAACACCTGAATTTCCTGATGGGTTTCAGCAAAGCATTATTCATTTAGTCTTTTTTTTTTTTTCTATTTTAGGGCCACACTCTGAGCATATGAAAGTTTCCAGGCTAGGGGTTGAATTTAAAGCTGCTGTGATCCAGTGAGTGAGGCCAGGGATTGACTCCATAGCACTTCTTCTGTTTCCCAGGAAAAAAACAAAACAAACAAACAGCTTAAAACAATTATTATTCCAAAGGAAAATATTTTAGGTGGCATTCTCTATAGGTATTACCATTTGTTTTATTTGTCTCTCATATTTTGCCCAGATTGTTGTTGAAATTTTAATTTAACTATGGTTTGAAAAATATCTAGGAGTTAAAAAGTTCTTTTTGTTCTTAGATCTATCAGCATTTTCCTGTGGTATGTGTTTCACTGCTTTTATGTTTAGAAAGTTGTTCTAAGTGCAGAGAATTTTTTTTCTGTGTGGTCCTAGTCTTTACATTTAATTCTTAAATTGATCTTGGTATATAGTGTAAGGTGGATATCTCAGTTGAGTTTTTTCCCCCTAGTGATTATTTCCAGGGATACTTATAAAATAAATTAATGCCTTTCTGATTGCTTTCATTATCATTTATGAAGTACTTAAGTATATTAGGATTTACCTTTGGGGTAGCTGTTAATTTGCCAGTTTGTTGTAGCATTAGTACCATGCTGTTTTGATTATTGTAGCATTATAATTCTTGTAATATTGTTACTAAACCAAATTTGGGTCTGCTCTGCACTCTGCACAGCAAATCCAATCTACTGAAACCCAGTCGTGGTAAAGTACAGTGTTTATTGCAGGGCGTGAAGCAAGGAAAATGGGCAGCTTGTGCTCAAAAGACCTGAACTCTTTGATGGCTTTCAGGGAAAGGTTTTTAAAGGCAACATTTTGGGGTGAGTGTTGCAGCTTGTGGATTTTAGTCTAATTGGTTGGTGGTGAAATAATAGGGTGATATTTCAGGGATCTTAATCATCAACCTTCTGGTTCCAACTGGTCTGGAGTCTATCTGCCTGTGGTCAGCATGTAGTTATGATTCTCCACCAGGGTGGGGGTCTTAGTTTCTACAGAACCCCCAAATTCTGCTCTCCTTCACAAGCATCTACTCCACATGAGAGGAAAGGGTTTAGCCATGACAGCCAACCCTGATTCTTACATTCATGAGGTTCCCATTGATTATGTTGAAATAAACAAAGACTATCCAAATGAGAACAAGCAAAAGCTGTATATTCAGAGCTTACCATGGAAGGGAGTAGGCCTCCATCACAGCCCCCAGAATCCCAGTTAATGCTAATGTCACTGTCTCTGGATCAGAGATCTTTGCTGCTAAAAATCTCCTTAGCAGTTCACTCATTTTTGTACAGAAGAGAAAAGGACAGAGCAAAGCACTAGTTGGTTTCCACTGCCCCTGAAAGATGTGAGCACAAGGCTTATTTTTGCACCATTTGTAAACCATTAGATATAACCAACATACCCATCAATAGGGGACTGGTTGAATAAACTACAGCAAATCTATACTAGAGTGTGCAAATAATGAAGAAGTCAATATAATACCATTGAGTAATCTCCAAAATGTATTATTCAGTGGAAAGAGCAAGACAATATGGATAAATAAAATGTGGTATATCCATATAATGGAATATTATTATAAAAAGGAGTGAAATACTGATACATGCTACAACATAAATGAACCTTAAAAACATATACTAGATTACTAGACGAAAGAGGCCAGACACAAAACATCACATATTATATGATTTCATTTATATGAAATATCTACAACAGGTGATTTTTTTTTTCTTTTGTCTTTTCAGGGCTGCACCCGTGGCACATGGAGGTTCCCTGGCTAGGGGTTGAATAGGAGCTGTAGCCGCCAGCCTAGCCACAGCCCCTCAACACCAGGATCCAAGCCATGTCTGCAACCTACACCACAGCTCACAGCAAGGCTGGATCCTTAACCCACTGAGTGAAGCCAAGGATCAAACTGGAGTCCTCATGGTTGCTAGTTGGGTTTGTCAACCACTGAACCATATAGAGAGAAAGTAGATTAGTGGCTGCCTAGGTCTGGAGTTGGGGAAAATAAGGAGTGATTTAATGTTTATGTTAGTGAATAAAGTTCATATGCCCTTACATAGTGAAGCAAAATAAACTGAAATGTCTGAAAGTTTGCAACAGAGAAAGGTTTATGAGATTGACCCGCTGCCCACTGTGCTAAGGGGGCTGCTGAGAAAGGGTTATTACAGGGTCAAGCAAGGAGAATAGGTGGCTCATGCTTAAAACCCCTGAATCCCTGATGGTTTGGGGGGAGTTCTTATAGGTAAAATTTGGGGTGAGGGCTGTAGGGTGTGTGATATTCTTCTGATTGGTTGGTAGTGAGATGACAGGGCGGTGCTCAGAATCTTGGGCTCAGCCTGAAGTTGCCATCCTCTACCTGGTGGGGGCCTTAGTTCCTGGGGCGGGGGCCTCAAAGATATTGTTATGTATATTCTATGAGAACCTTGACTGCTTCTCCCTTCCCTCATTAGCAACTGTTTGCAACTGCTCTTTGGAACACCGAGAAGGTCAAGGAGATGAATGAAGGCCATTTCCTATAAGTAAGAAACAGGGGACACAGAAAGGATTTATATCCAGAAGGGCCCCTCAGGGTCCTGCCCTGTTTAAGGTACATGGTTACTTTTTGGAGTAATGAAAATGTTCTAATATTGATTGTGTTTGTATAACTCTCTAAATATACTAAAAAATAATTGAGTTGAATACTATAATTTGATGAATTAGGAATTATATCTCAATAAAGCTATTATGGTAAGCAATTTAATTGGAAAAAAGTTAAGAGGTGTATTTAATACGCTACTGTTTTCCTGAGGAGGGGGTAAAACTATAGTAAAAAATTGCAATAGTAGGATAAACCATAAAATAAAAATAAACTGTTACCTATGGGGAAAGCAAGGGAATAGGATTGAAGGCTCAAAGGTAAAAGCTAATGTTGGGGCTCAAAGTGGCCACCTCAAAATATGCTACAATGGCATATTGCTTATTTCAAATTAAAGTGACTTAAGAAATGACCAATGCAAGAGAGACATTCTTGTAGGAGAAAATGTCCCAATAAAATGTAGAAAGGAGAGACCCCAGCCACGATGACTAAGCAAAGTCTAGCCAACTGCCCCAACCAGTTTTCCCCCATGCATCTGCTTCTGTAAATTTGTTTCTACATCTACTACCTTGCCTGACGTCACTCCAGTCCAACTAGCCAAGCTTGGACCAGGAAGACGTAGCCCATAAAATCCTTGTGAAACCCTTCTTCCGGGCTCAGACTCTGGAGATTGATCTCCTCTGAGCCTGCCGGCGTAATAAACCTGAGTTCTCCAACTCTCCGAGTGCTCGCTTGGTTTCTCGCCGGGTAAAAGAGCTGATCCACTACAGCCACAAAGCTGCCGGAGCTGGTACACTACAGCCACGGGGCTGTTGCCAGAGCTGATACGCTGCAGTGCAGGGCTGCTGGTTATCTGCCGTAACATTCTGACTTTCCTTTCTATCTCCCTGAAAGCAAGAAATAAATTTCCCATGTGGAAGGTGAACTCCTTGCTTGCATCTGGAGATAGAAGTAATGATAAATCCTTCCTTCCCCAGACTAGAGGTTGAATTGGACATGCAGCTGCCGACCTACACCACAGCTCACAGCAACACTGGATCCTTAACCCACTGAGTGAGGCCAAGGATTGAACTTGCATCCTCATGGATACTTACTAGTTGGGTTTGTTACCACTGAGCCATGACGGGACCTCCCAAACCTTGTTACTTCTTTAATTTACGATCCAAAGCCCAAACTCTATTAGATTCTTGGAGTCCCCATTGTGGCTCAGTGGTTAACAAATCTGACTAGGAACCATGAGGTTTCAGGTTTGATCCCTGACCTTGCTCAGTGGATTAAGGATCCGGCATTGCCCTGAGCTGTGGTGTAGGTCACAGACGTGGCTTGGATCCCACGTTGCTGTGGCTCTGGCGTAGGCCGGTGGCTACAGCTCCAATTGGACTCCTAGCCTGGGAACCTCCATATGCCGAGGGAGCAGCCCCAGAAAAGGCAAAAAGACACACACACCAAAAAAAAAAAAAGAGAGAGATTCTTTACTAATTGCGTACCTAAATCCTAAATTTCTTTGTCATGTCAATTCCTCACAAACTTACTGTTTCTTTGTCTAAAAAGTATAAAAGCTGCCTGCTTTGGTCACTTCTTGGGTACCATTTCTAAGAGACTGTTAACTGAAAAACTGGGTTTGCCTCTTCATGTGTGTTGAGCCAAAAGACACAACCAAGCCAAAGATCTGGGGAAGGAAGGATTTATTATTACTTTCAGTAAATAAGGAGAATACCTGGGGATCTTTCCCAAGGCAGTATTTCCTCAACAGCAAAACTAGGGAAATTTTAAGGTCAGGGTATATTGACTGGAAAAAAAAAAAAAAGAAAAGCACAATCTAAAAGTTGAAAATTTGGTTTTATTTGGTGGACAAACCTGAGGACTATTAGGTTTGCTGAGGGAGGAACACACAAGGCCTGTTGGTAAAGCAAAAGAGATTTATTAAGGCAGCAGAGGGGCACGGCCTGAGCTTAAGATGGCCCCAGCTCTGACTGTGAGGAGGTGCTAAGCTTATAAAGGATCTGTGGTGGGAATCTGTGGCTGGATTTCATGGCAGAAAGGTTTGGCAGGAACAACGAAGAAGGAGGAGGGGAAGGTCAAGGGAGGGGTATGTGGAGTCCCCCTGTGGCAGAAGGTTAATCTATGCTCCACATCCTGGGAAAGGGTGTAGCTCTTGTGCTAGGCTGTACCCTTGTCTGCATCAGGTCTCCAAGGTCAACAGTCACATTGGTGGGGGGGTCTGTCTCCATTGTCCTGGGAACCTATCAAGGACTTAAGCCTGGGACTCTGAGAGACTGTTCCAAAGAGGCAAGGGGGAAGCCAGGATATATAGGTGTGTTTTTGTAACAAAGACCAGTACATCAAAGGATTACTGTTGATTAAAGAAAATCAGATATTTCAGGCTAAGGAATTTAGCACTTTTCCATGTATGGGAAGATCTAAGAGTCTGGGCTCACTGACATTCCTTTGATACACACCTCAGCTGTCTGGGGCCAGTGTCCCATGTTTTCTCATCCTCAGTCTCCGAAGGGTACACTCCTGGGGGTGGCTGCAGCAGCTGAGTGCTACACAGGGCAGGCATCCTGTTTCCATCCTGAGTCTCTTCAGGGCTCACTGAAGGGGCTTGATGGCTACAACATCCTTTGTTTACTGATATGGCAAACAGTATTTTTTGTTCACAGACCCATGTGTATTCATGAACCGGCTTGAGTAGAGGAGAATTCAGCATAGAATTAGGGCAAACGTTGACAGAGTTCAAACTTTAGTTGACTGAAATTAGAAAAAGTCAACATTGGTGTTCCCTGGTGGCTCAGTGGTTAAGGATCCAGTGTTGTCACTGCTGTGACTCTGGTCACTGCTGTGGTGTGGGTTCAACCCCTGTGTGCTTTGGGCCTGGCCAAAAAAAAAAGAAAAAGAAAATAAGAGAGAAAAATTGAACATCACCATTTCATCCTCCACCTGGGTGGAGATCTTATTTCCTCCAGAACTCAAAGTATCAGATTGTTATGTACCTCCCTTGAAGAGGAACTGGAAGCTGGTTTATTGTTGGCACTCTGAGCTATTGTTTCTTGACTGCTTTTCCTTTTTCTTGCATTCCCTCACTTAATTACAGTCACTAATTACTGAGACTTGTTCAAGAACAAGTCCTGTGGCCAAGCTTAGATCACAAAATGGCTTAGACCAAAAATGGTTTCTTGGGAGTTCCCTTTGTGGCTCAGTGGGTTTCAAACAAGATCCTACATTGCTATAAGCTGCAGTATAGTTTATGGACATCGCTCAGATCCTGTGTGGCTGTGGCTGGCAGCTGCGGCTCCAATTCGACTCCTAGCCTGGGAATTCCATATACTGCAGTTGCGACCCTAAAAAGCAAAAAAAAGCTTCTCTTGTGTCGAGAAAGCCATGCCTGGTTCTTTCTCTGGGGACTCCCTAACCTATCTGCTTACACAACCTCCTTGAGCATGAATTAAAATTTGTTTCTTTTTCTTGTGTTTATCTTTCTTGCGTTAACTTTATTATTACTGGTCCTGCCACAAAACTCATAAGAGGTAGAGGCGAAGCTTTCCCTTTAACATTAGAATTCTCTGGACAAGCTTTGGTTGGAGATCTGGCTTTGCAACCATGAAATTGTTTGTATAATTATAAAACAAATTAAAAAAATAAACCCCTAAACAATTAAAACAACATGAACTTTGTATCAAGTTATAGCTCTGTAGGGGAGGAAACCTTGCCACCTAAAATATGTCTCTGGCATGTTAAGTTATTTATGTGAGACAACAGACTTAGAAAAGGCTCTGAAAAATAGAGTAGGAATTGCCCTTTTGTAAGAAATATTTGCATTTGTAAGGGGAATCTCCATTTGTAAAGGTGTTACTCTTGCCATACCAGATCTCTAGAAATCTTATCAGTGGAGAAGGACCGGACTTAAATGTCTATGCCGTAGTTCCCGTTGTGGCTCAGTGCTTAACGAATTGGACTAGGAACCGTGAGGTTGAGGGTTCGATCCCTGGCCTCGCTCAGTGGGTTGAGGATCCGGCGTTGCCATGAGCTGTGGTGTGGATCGCAGAAGAGGCTCCAATCACGAGTTGCTGTGGCTCTGGTGTAGGCTGGCGTCTACAGCTCTGATTCGACTCCTAGCCTGGGAAACTCCATATGCCTCCAGAAGCCGCCCTAGAAAAGGCAAAAAGACAAAAAGAAAAAAAAAAAAGAAAGTCTATGCCAATTACCCTTATTTACTGTGCTCTTCCCGGTAACCTCCCATATCTTAGTCTTTGGCTGAGAATGGTATTTAAGGTGCGGGTTTCAGTCATTTTGCCGAGCTACTCAGTTTTCCTCTTTTTTTAATCCCCATGCATACATGTGAATAAGTTTTGATTTTTCTCTTATTAATCTTTCTCATGTCAGTTTAATTCTTAGACCAGCCAGAAGAAACTTAGAAGGGTAGAGGAAAATTTCTTCCTTCAAGACAGTTCTTTATAACTATGTACAAATTCTTCCTAGTGACTTTATTTATTTTTGTCTTTTTGCTCTTTCTTGGGCCACTCCCTCGGCATATGGAGGTTCCCAGGCTAGGGGTCCAATCAGAGCTGTAGCCACCAGCCTACGCCACAGCCACAGCAACATGGGATCCAAGCCGCGTCTGCAACCTACACCACAGCTCATGGCAACGCCGGATCCTTAACCCACTGAGCAAGGGCAGTGATGGAACCCGAAAACTCGTGGTTCCTAGTTGGATTCGTTAACCACTGTGCCACGACGGGAACTCCCCCTAGTGACTTTAAAATGGAGTTATTTGATTGTACATCCCTAGGGACAACAAGAACTGCAAAAATAACCTAAACTGTTCTGATAATCATATCATTAATGACAGTATCAATATTCTTTTTTTTTTTTTGGCCACACCATGGCATATGGGGCTCCTGGGCCAGGGATCAGTTTCCTGAGAACTAAGCCACAGCAACTCAGGTCCACTATGCTGGGCCAGGGAATGAACCCACATCCCTGCACTCCCAAACCACTGCCAACCCTGTTGTGCCACAGATAGACTCCATATTCTTTTTTTTCTTTCTTCTTTTTTTGGCCAGTCCCACATGTGCCAGTTCCCTGGCTAGGGATCGAACCGCACTGCAGCAGCCACCCCAGCTGCTGCAGTGGCAACATTGTATGCCTAACGTGCTGCACCACAGGAGAACTCCCATAGCACTGATATTTTATTCTCATGTCTGTTGGATGTGTGTTGTGGGAAAAAGTAAATGAGTGTGTGTTGAGAATGGGATTTTCAGCATAGAAGAAAGGAGATAGAGATGAAGATCAATAAAGTTAAAGACAGGAGTTCCTGTCGTGGCTCAGTGGTTAGCGAATCTGACTAGAAACCATGAGGTTTGCAGGTTCTATCCCTGGCCTTGCTCAGTGGGTTAAGGATCCGGCGTTGCCCTGAGCTGTGGTGTAGGTTGCAGATGCAGCTCGGATCCCGCATTGCTGTGGCTCTGGCTTAGGCCGGCGGCTGCAGCTCCGATTGGACCCCTAGCCTGGGAACCTCCATATGCCGTGGGAGTGGCCCTAGAAATGGCAAAAAGACAAAAAGAAAAAAATTGTAATAATAAAGACAAACCTTATGATACTGTATTGAAATTGGAAGTAACAGTATGAACTCATAATGCATTTCATTTATTTATGGCTATCAGTCTCTCTTTATATGAATCATATCTATCCATATATCTATTTGTCTATGATATTGTGACTTATAACCAAAAATATGTATTTGGTCTTCATCTTTGTTTCTGGCACAAGCTCTTAGGACCCCTGAAATTTCCTAAGTGATGAGAGCAGTAAGGATGTCTTTTGATATGTTAATGAGTTGACTTTTTGCACTGCACCTAAGGATGGGGGCTGGTAGCCAGGAGAGTCAGCCACACCCTTTGCCCCAGAGAGAGGAGAGGGGCTGGCAGTTGAATCAATTACCAGTGGGCAATGATTCAATCAATCATGCCTCTAATCAAAGATGCCTCCATACAACCTGAAAACAGCAGGATTCTGAGCACTTCCTGGTTGGTGAACATGTGGAAAGGTGGGGAGAGTGGTGTGCTCAGACAGCATGGAAGCTCTGGGCCCCTTCCTTGTGCACCTCTTCCATCTGGCTGTTCTGAGTTATATCCTTTATAATAAACCAGTGATCTAATAAGTAAAATATTACTTTGAGTTCTGTGAGCTGCTCTAGCAAATTAACTGAATCCAAGGAGGAGATCATTGAAACCTCTGATCTATAGCTCGTTGGTCAGAAGCACAGGTGATATAACCTGGATATAACTTGCCCCTGGCATCTGAAGGTGTGTGTGTTTTGGGGGAGGGAGGGCTAATTTTGTAGTCTGAGTTCTTAACCTGTTGGATTGTTGTTGAACCCAAGTTTGTGTGCCTAATGCACAGTGAGGCCAAACAAACTGAAAAGTCGGAGTTTGGGGCAGAGAAAGATTTGCTGCAACAGTCAAGTAAGGAGTGTTACAGGTAGCTTGTGCTCCAAAGATCCAAATTCCCTGATGGTCTTCGGGGAAGAGTTTTTATTTTATTTTTAATTTGTTTTTAATTAATTAATCAATTAATTTGCTTTTTAGGGCTGCAACTGTGGCCTATGGGAGTTCCCAGGCTGCAGGTTGAATCGGATCTGCAGCTGCTGGCTTACACTGCCGCCACAGCAAAGGGGATCCAAGTCACATCTGTGACCTACATTGAAGCGCACAGCAATGCTGGATCCCTAACCCACTGAGCAGGGCCAGGGATTGAACCTGCATTCTCATGGATACTAGTTGGGTGCCTTACTGCTGGGCCACAACAGTAACTCCCAGGGAAGAGTTTGTAAAGAAAAATTTGTGGGATGGGCAGCATGATACATGACTTTCTTCATGATGGTTTGGTGGTGAGGTAATAGGGTGGTGTTTCAGGAATCTCAGTCATCAACCTTCTGGTTCCAACTAGTCTGGGGTCTATGTGCTTATGCTCAGCCTGACATTACCATCTTCTACTTGTGTGGCAGCTTTAGTTCCTGTAGAAGAATTCAAAGGTAAGTATCAGCTTGCTACCTGTAGCCCATGAGGAGGAACTAGGACTCTGCTTTATTGCTGCACTATGGTTTCTTGACTGCTTTTCCTTTGTTTCTGCATTCTCTCACTCCCTAATTAGTAACTATTTGAATATGCCCTTTGGAACTCAGGGAAGATCTAGGGAACTGAAGCCTTTTTCTTTCTTTTTTTTTTTTTTTTTCCTTTTCCTTTCTCTTTTTTTGGCTACTGATGGCATATGTGTTCCTGGGCCAGGGATCAGATCCAAGCTGCAGTTGCGACTTTTGCCGCAGCTGCAACAATGCCCAGATCCTTTAACCCACTGTGTGGGGGATTGAACCTGCATCCTGGGGCTGCAGAGATGCCACCCATCCTGTTGCCAGAGTGGGAACTCCTGAAGCCCTTTCTTACAAACAAAAAATGGGGGACACAAAAAGGCTTTTGTACCTGGGAGGGCCCCACAGGGTTCTGCTTGGTTTCAGGATCAGACAATATTTTCAGGTAGACAGTGTTAGAGTTAAGTTGAATTGTAGGACACTCATTTGGTGTGGTAGAGAATTGCTTGTTGTGAGGAGAAACCCCACGTATTTGGTGACCAAAATTGTCAAAAGTGAAGTGTTTTTTTTTTTTTTTGAGCAGTGAAGACACACAGGAAAGACAGACATAGTAAGGAAGCACTGAGTTTTTCCCTCCTCAGGTGGAAAACTGTTTTTCCTTTATCATCTATCATCTGTCTTTCCTGGCTCTGACCACTGAAAAGGCCTCTCTATATAAAGGACTTCAAAAAAAATCATCTCTCGTTCTCCTTGGAGTTTACTTTTTATAGCTCTTTTCTGAAAATCTGATGAAGGTGGAATGTCAGCTGGGTTACTAGGCAACATTGCTTGTGGTAAAAATGACCCACTGCATCTGGACAGCGAGGACAGTGAATGGATTAGAAAGACCTGGTGGAAAGCTGTGGTTTCCTGAGAATTACGACTCTTGGAATGGGACATGTCCCTTGAGGGGACATGGAAGCAAGCTAGTCCCATAAAAATATTACTAATATTGGGATATTTGTTTCTAACTGGGATACGAGGCTTATATGCATCATTTTTCTGAAATTCAGGTTTAACTGGTCATCCTGTACTTTATCTGGCAACACACAGGGGGAGGTGGTGTCGGCTTGCAAACTGGTGCTCCATACGTGGAGGGCAAGGAGAAACCAAAGAAAGAGGCAGACCACTCCCAATTAGTAGGCAGTGGGTTTTAATAAATAAGGAAATTTATTTATTCACACTGGGCTTGTCTTGGGATGTTGAAAGATGAATAGATCTCTGTACCGCCTGCCAGAAACTTAAAACTTTATACAGTTGTCCCTCAGTATCAGTGGGATTAGTTCCAGATCCATATTGATTCTGATACCAAAATCCTAGGATGCTCGAGTCCCTAATACATAACTGCATAGTACTTGCATTTAATGTGTGTGCAGAGCCTCCCTTATGCTTTCAATCAATTTTAGCTTACTTAAAGTACCTAATACAATGCAAATGCCATGTAAGTGGTCATAAATACAATGCAAGTGCTATGTAAATAGTTGCTGGCCCAACAGCAAATACAGGTTTTGCTTTTTGGAATTTCCTGAATTTTTTTTTCCTGAATATTTTCAATCTGAGGTTGGTTGAATCCAAGGATGTGGAACTTGCAGATACAGAGGGCTGACTGCCCTAACTGTGTTCAGTCATGTATACTGTTCAGATGGTCTCAACATCAACCTTACTTTCTCAAGGCTGTGTCCTTGGACAGCTCCCACTATGGGAAAAGTAGGAAGAGCATATATTCCAAGGACAGGGAGGGGATGCAGAACCTCTGATTGCCTGGGTCTTTTTTTTTTTAAGGCCACGCCCACAAATGGAAGTTTTCAGGCCAGGGGTTGAGTCGGAGCTGCAGCTGCCTGCCTATGCCATAGCAACTCAGGATCCAAGCCATGCCTGAGACCTGCACTGCAGCTCACAGTAACACCAGATTCTTAACCCGCTGATCGAGGCCAAGGATTGAACCCACGTCTTCATGGATACTAGTTGGGTTCTATTAGTTGGGTTCATCACCAGTGAGCCACAACGGAAACTCCTCAGTCCTGTTCTTCTGATGAACTGCAAGGGCTAGAGGGTGGGGCTGCCTAGAGAAATGGCCTCCACAGCCCCACTGGGGTGGGGGTGGGGGGTTTCCTGTCCTTGTATCCTTATTCTAGGTGAGGTCAGTGCCAAGTATGGCCTTTTGTAGTTGTGTGAGTCCACAGGTTTTCTAAAGCCTACAGAGAATGCCAAGGTGGGCATTGTATCCTAGAAACGGTGATCAGCTCAGATGCAACAGCACTCTGAGAACTCAGACTGTGTTCTCTAAAAACAATTTCTTATTTAAAGGAAATGGCTGATCCACTGAGACAGCAAAGGTACAGGAAGAACCTGGAACATCCTGTTATACTGGAAAGCAGGACCACTTGAAGACCATTATGTGCAAGCTAAGGAACTCAGGACTTTGCATGGAGTAGCTGGGATTTGCTTATATGAAGCAATGGGTTGTAAGGGAGGGTACACATGAAAAAAGACTGGTTGTGAGTTGATCACTGTTCAAGCTGGATTTTGGATAAGTGAGAATTCATTATGTTTTTTTCTCTAAATTTGTATTTTTGAAATTGTTCACAGTGGAACTATAAAAATCACAAAGTAAAAAGTGGCCATGCCACACAAAAAGGACCAAATTGTAAAACAGTTGCAAGGGCCTAATTGTACATAAAGTTAAATGAATACATAATTTAAAAGTCTAGCTTCTGGGAATTCCCATTGTGGTTCAGCAGTAGCGAACCCGACTAGTAACCATGAGGACACAGGTTCGATACCTGGCCTTGCTCAGTGGGTTAAGGATCCAGTATTGCCATGAGCTGTGATGTGGCTTGGATCTGGCCTTGCTGTGGCTGTGGTGTGCTGAAGTTATAGCTCTGATTCGACCCCTTGCTTGGGAACTTCCATATGTCAAGGGTGCAGCCCTAAAAAGACTAAATAAATAAAGTTTAGCTTCTGGAAGTTCCCTTGTGGCACAGTGGCTTAAGGATCTGGTGTTGCTGCAGCTGTGGTTCTGGTTAGGGCTATGACACAGGTTTGACTCCCTGGTGTGGGAATTTCTACATACCATGGGTATGACCAAAAAAATAAAATCTAGCTTCAAAAGGTAAAGAGCTAAGGTTGAGGGAGAATTTCATTCTCTGCAAAAGAAGATAAGCTACAGCAAGCACACTGGCAGCTGTGGGATGCATGAGTCCCAGGAGGTTAGAGGCAAAAGCAACCTTCCTGGTTCTGCATATCTGGGGCCCAAGACATCATAGGGTGAGTTAACCTATGCCCAAGTAAGAAAGGGCCCATGGTTAGTAAGCATTACTGTTCAAGGACCTCTTTTCATCCCTCCAGTGCCCATGAACGAGGTCATGTGGGGAGACGAGCAGACAGCAAGGCTGTATCCAAATGCCCCCACAGGCAGTGTCGATGCTGGCTCGCCCCACTCTGTGGCTCAGTTATCTTGAGGTTACCCACTGCCCTTAGCCCACCACATGCCCTCTCCCTCCCTCACTATAATGCCATTTGCTATCTTCTGGCCCCTTCTTTTGTAGGCACCCCCCACCCCCACTTCCATCTCCTTATAGAGCAAGCCCTGGGCCTCAGCATAAGGGTCTCTGTGGTCACTGGCCTCCCAGGACAATTGCCAACCCTGAGGGTTGCTCACAGTTACTGGAAAGCAGCTTTAAAAATAGCTGTGGTAAAGACCGGTCAGAGCTGTCAAACCACAGTAAACCCAACTTCTCTTTCCTGAAAACTAATTTCTGAGAAGTAGTCCTCTCCTTTTGGATAGCTACTTTATCTCCAGCTGTGGGGGAAACTCCAGTTCCCAGAAGCACACGGGATCCTGCGGTGGATGATGGTCCTGGATCCCCTTTATATGACCCTGCCTGACATCTCAATTGTCAATTTTATAGCTGTGCAGTTGGTGCTTAACACATATCTTTCAAGTCAGATTTACTCTTGCTTCAGCAGCTTGGCTTTTTTAGGTGATGGAAACATACAATTACAAGTAGGCCTAAATGCAGTTGTTTCTAATAAGCTTCAAGATCTGGTTTTTAGAATGAAAAAAGCTTTATTTCTTATGGCATTCTTATGCTCCTGTTAATTGATTCTAGGATGGTCTACCTTGGGAGCACTGATTACAGTGTAATTATTATTTTGGTTCAATATATATAACAGGCAAGAAGCACAAATGGATGTGCCAGTATATTAGAGAAAAACCTAGTATTCCTTTGCCAGAGCTTTTAGGTCATTTTCCTCTCTTGCTACTTTAAGAAATGCGGGGCGTTCCCATTGTGGCTCAGTGGGTTAAGGACCCAACACAGTGTCTGTGAGGATGCAGGTTTGATCCCTGGCCTTTTGGGTTAAGGATCCCGCATTGCTGCAAGCTGCGGTGTAAGTCACAGATGAGGCTTGGGTGCAGTGTTGCTGTGGCTGTGGTGTAGGCTGGCAGCTGCAGCTCCCATTGGACCACTAGCCTGGGAACTAATATATACCATGGATAAAAAGAAAAAAAGAAATGCCACCCCTATATATTAGCCTGGGAACTAATATATACCATGGATAAAAAGAAGAAAAAGAAATGCCACCCCTACTGCCCAAATATTTTAATTCTCTAAGCTTGTGAAGTAAGTGCAGTGGAGTTTTATATGCTTTCTCATAGCCACGACAATGAACTCTTCTCGCTTCCCCCAAGCACCTTCAGTATATTTGCCTACTTTGATCAAGTTCCTCTTTTCTGCAGAGGTTTTTGAAGACACCAAGACAGATGTGGGCACTTTTTCTTTTCTCTTGGAGAAGACACAATTTCACATGTGACATCTGTGAGCTCAAATTTTTCATCCCCTAGTAGGTCAACTATTTTAATACAATTTTTAAAAAACTGATTATATGTTGAAATGGTAATATATTGGCTATAAATTTAAATATAATTAAATTTAAAAAAATCTTTCATCCCCTCTGTAGAATTCAGCCAAACAAATATTTACCAAGCATCTACTGTCAGTAGGAATCTATCAGTTAGGAATAAATTTGGCTTCAAGTAACAGCAAAACCAGCTTGCAGAGTTTAAAAAAAATAGAGGTTCATTTTTCTCATGTAACAAAAATTCAGAAGACATGCAGCTCCTGGTATTGGTTCAATGGATTAAAAAAAAAAAAAAAGATCAGGGCTAACATCTGTGATTGTTTTGCCTTTCCCTCATGGGTTTGCGATAACCATTACAGCTCAATTATCCATATGGATCCATATTCAAGGCAAGGAGAAGGAAGAAGGAGCCATGCTAGCACCATCTGTGCCTCAAGATTAGAAAAGCAAAAGATTTCCCAGAACCTCCTGAGAGACTTTTGCTAATACCTTTTTGGTCAGACCATGTCACATGGACACTGCTAGCTGCAAAGCAAGCTGAGAAAGCAACGTCCAGGACTGAAGGACCCAAGTTTCCAGATTGAAAGGGCTCACCTAAGTGCCCAGCACAATGGATGAAAATACACCCAAGTGTCAATGTGATATTTTAGGACCTCAGGGCCATAGAGAAGATCCTCCAGGCTTCTGGGGAGAAAAAAATGGGCCACCAAAAAAGGATTGGGAATCAACACTGCAAGCTAAAGGAACATAGAAGAATGCCTTTAACACTGGAAGCTACAAGAAAATGGAGAAATGTCTCTAAAATTCTGAGGGAAAATAATTTACAATCTGGAATACTATCCCCAAAGTATGAATCAACTGTGAAGGTAGAACTAAGACATCTTCAGATATGCACGGCTTCAACTTTTTTTAGCCTCTCATATGCTCTTTCTCAGGAAGTTACTGGGGTATGTATTTCAGCAAAAGAAGGGAGTAAACCAAGAAAGAGAAAAGGCAGGGATCCAGAAACAGGAGCTCTAACAGGTGAGAAAAGCTAAGGGAATCCCAACATGATGACATTGAAGGGAGATTGCAAGGTGACAGTTGTGCACCCAGTACAGAGGACAACCACCCCAGATTTGAGCAGATGAGAAAGCTCTGGGAGACAGAGTTCCTTTCATCTTCAGGAAGATGACATTTATAAAGTACATGATGTGAATAAATGTCTTGTGAAGATATTTTAACAACTGGTAGAGACTTTAAAGATGGATTCCTGAAAACTTCATAGAAAGCCAATAAAAAACTAATCAAGCTAATGGAGTTTCTGCTGTGGCGGAATGGGATGGATGGTGTCTTGGGAGTGCTGGTATGAAGGTTTGATCCCTAGCCTGGCACAGTGGGTTAAAGGACCTGGCATTGCCATAGTGCAGTGTAGGTTGCAACTGGGGCTCAGATCTGATCCCTGGCCTAGGAGCTCTATATGCTACAAAAGAAGAAAAAAGGAAAAAAAAAACTAATCAAGTGAAAAATTAAGGCAAATATTAACTCAAGGAAATAAAATAAATGTACAGGAAATAACTAATCATAGTTTGTGATATGGCTCAGCTCTGAATGGCATACAAAAATCGTAAAATATGAATATTGATTTAAGCAAAATTATTATACAACTATATTGGGTAGGGGTAGGGGGACAAGAATCTGTATGTGGCAGGAGATGTGGGGAATGAAAGAGACGAATCACTTCATTATCATGGTGTGAAGATAATGGATAATATTCCAAACTGAAAATCAAGAAATAGTAATCCAAGATTTCTGTTTAAAGCTATAGAGGCAAATTCCAAGAGAATTAACTAAAAGAGTCAAAAGGAGTTGTCTCTGGGGCTGGGAATGTCAGGAGGGGGCACTAGGAACTGCAGTTTTTCTGAACAGATCCACTAAACTATTAGATTCTTTCAGTTATAACTAAGTATAACATCAAAGAAAAGTTAAAAAAAAAGAAAAGAAAAAGTGGACACTAATCAAGTAGACATCCTTATTTTAAGTATCTTAAGATTTAATTGAAATCTTAACTTGGTCAATTAACTTGATTGAACTCAAATGGAATAGACTATCATGAAAGGTTAACCATGAGGTCCTCGCTTAATGAGGTGGTTCTCAGTCCTGGCTGTACAACTCTGGTTACACATTAGAGTCACCTGGGAGAGAGTTTCCTTGTGGCACAGCAAGTTAAGGATCTGGAGTGACTGCCATGGTTGCTGCTGTGGTGAGGGTTCTATCCCTGGCCTGGGAACTTTTACAGGCTGGTGGGCACAGCAAAAAAAAAGAATCACCTGGGAAATTTTTGGACCTGCTCAAGCCGTGCCCCACCTAAGTCAATCAAATCCAGTCTCCAGAGCTGACAGAAGCATCCCTAGGGTTGTTTTTTGTTTTTGTTTTGTCTATGTCCACAGCATGTGAAAGTTCTTGGGTCAGGGATCAAACCCCATAGCAATGACAATGCTGGGTCCTTGGATCCTTAATCTTCTGAGCCAACAGAGAACTCTGAGACATCCCAGAGTTTTAAGAGTACTTTAGGGGATTCTGATGTGTATCAAGATCGAGACCCACTGGTCTAATAACAATTTGAGAAACATAGTTAAAATTTTACTCTATTTTCCTTAAATGCAGCTCATTGGATACTTAATTGGCGGTGCAGAATCGAATCAGGAGTTTGGCCCTATTTCCAGAAGCAGGAAGTTATGTGGAAGATGTAAGTGAAGGCTGACATGCAGACCCAGCATAGAGGCGGCCCGGACCAGGGTACCTAAGCTGTGTGGAGAAGTCAAGGTCAGTGTCACTATAATCCTACATTCAGGAAAGCAGTGACCTCCATGGTCCCAACAGGAGAAAGATGCAGATCACAGATTTATTTACTTTATCCTTTCTTTTTGAATTTTCAACTCCTGAAAACCAAATGCTGAGAGTTTTCCTCTTCATCAGGTGATCAGAACTCAAGTTAGCCAGTGACTGCTGAAAACACACATAAAATCAAGCTCTCAAAAGGAGTATTTTTAGCAGATGTTAAGTGCAAACTGATGACCCCTTTATGATCCTGCACCTCCCTTTGGGCTGCCAGACCATCTTTTCCTTGTCTTGAGGCAGGATGACATCGATTCATTGGGTATGCATACTATTTTTAAAAACACATTTTATGGAGTTCCTGTTGTGGCTCAGCAGGTTACGAATCTGACTAGTATTCACGAGGATGCAGGTTCTATCCCTGGCCTTGCACAGTGGATTAAGGATCCAGTGTTGCAGTGAGCTGTGGGGTAGGTTGCAGATGAGGCTTGGATCTGGCATGGCTGTGGCTGTGGCTCTGGCGTAGGCCAGCAGCATACTCTGATTCCGCCCCTAGCCTGGGACCCTTCATATGCTATGGGTGTGGCTCTGAAAAGCAAAAAAAATCCCCATATTTTATGGACAAGCTTGAGGTCAGCAGAAACATCCTCCCCACTTGGCAGTCTTTATAAATAGAATGCAGAAAACACTTGGAAACAAGCCTGTGCCAGGACATCCAGGACCCTATCAGGAAATCAAGGTCACCATCATTACAATCCAAGTATAGAGCAATGGCCTCACTGTGTCTTACCTCTTAGGATGTAGTTTCAGCTGTTCCAGAGTCCCCTTATCTGATCCCTGAAGCATGACCTCCCACTCCTTCTCCAATTCCCTCTAGGCGTTGTTAGGTCTCTCTGAGGCTGGCTGGATCACGAATGAAGATATAATAGCAGTGTTCTAAGTGCTTTGTGCATATTATCATTGCTGAGGTGTTTGTGTGAAGGACTTTAGGTAGTTACGAGTAGGAATCGGAATTCAAGGTAGAAGGCTCAAGTTTGGGTTAAATAGCCTCAGGGCAAGAGGTACTTCAGAAAAGCCAGGAGGGAGGCAGCAGCAGGTAGAGATGATGCTGCTGCCAAATGGGCCCCCCTTCATGGCTTCTCTTTCCTTCTTCATTTAACCCTCCCATCCCAGCTCATGTCTCCTGCTCACCCTCTCATTCTCTCCTTGGAGAAAACACGAGGCCAAGTAAGGCCTGTAGTGCTCCAGTGTGAGCACATACCTCTGGCCTGACATGTTTGGCTGTCTCAGTAGTGGGAGGCACATGCTGCCCACCTGGTGCTGAGGGCCATAGGGCAGCTGACTGGAAAGAAGAGCATGCCTGGGTTGGAGGCAAAGCACGTGCATTGAGGTGCACCCATGGTGGTTGCTTTACAAAGCCTTTGGCCTGCATGGGAACTCGGGAAGGATGTGAAAATGCACCAGTGTTGCAGAGGAAGGCACTGGATCTGTGTGTTCAAACTTGGGGTACCTTATTGATGACCAAACTTGGATAGCTGTAGCCAGTAAATCATAAACATATCCCCGAGGGTGTGCCTAGAGAAACACGGGCAGCAGTGCCTTGCCTCAGGGCTGGAATCAACTATGGTTGCATGCATTCTCAGCTCCTTTGAATTTCAAATGATATTAGGAGAAATAGGGCTGTGAAATGTAACTGACACACTTTGATAGCTCCTTGAGCAGAACTTAGAACAACAGTTGAATGGCAGACAAATTGGGATGGAGGGATGGGGTGGAAGTGGGTGAGTGTTACAGGTTAACAGAAGTAGCTTTTGCTCTGCACAGGGCAGGGGGAGGATTCAGTGGCTGACCTCTGACCTTGTCTATGAGAGGTGCCTTGTCCTTGGGGTTGGCGAGTCAGGATAGGTGGCTGTGTGGCACTGGAAAAGTCAGGGGGCTGGGGGCACAGGATGTTGGTCCTCTTTGTATTTGAAATGCACAAGCTGCATTTTCCTTGGATTGTCCCCAGGCAGCTCTTTCCCTTTCCCCTTAGAAATCTTGAGGTTTAAAAGCTAAAGAAGTTGGAACTCTGATATGCTGATGATGGAAATGTTTAATAGTACGACGGCCAACATTGGCAGATGCTCACAATGCTAAACTTATGACCCAGTAATTCCACTCTTAGGAATATACCTGAAAATATATGTCCACACAAATGCCTTGCAAAAGAATGTTCATAGCATATTATTCATAATATCCCACAAGTGCAAACAACGCAAATGTCCATCAGTGATGAATGGATAAACAAAGTGTGGTATGGCCATACAATGGAGGATTACTCAGCCATTAAAAAGGAATACATGCTGATAAATGATACATAAACCTTGATAAACCTTTAAAACATCATGCTGAATGAAAGAAGTCAGACTCTAAAAGTCACCTGTTATATGATTCCGTTTATTTGAAATGTCAAGAATAAGCAAATCCATAGAGACAAAAAAAAGAGCAAATCCATTATTAGTTGCCAGTGGTTTAAGGAGGGAGAATTGGGAGTGTCTGCTTAGTGGATATGGGGTTTCTTTTTGAGGAAATGGAAATGTCTGGAATTAGATAATGGTGGTGGTTTCACAACATTGTAAATACACTGAATTATACACTTTACAATGTTTAAAATGGTGGATTTTCTCTAAAAATTGCAAAAAAAAAAGAGTGGAAGTAATGTTAGCAAATTTATGTCAGTAATATTTTTAATTTCCAAGAAATTTTACTGCAGGAAGATTTTTTAAATGGCTCCTAAATCTAAGATATTATTGCTTACTTCAGTGTTGTATTCTATGTTCTGCTTTGCCGTTGCTCCCTTGGGAATATTCTTTCTGCCCTGTTTGTTACTCCTGCCATGTAGTTGGAATTTTCTTTCAATGTTTGGTGAAACTTGGGGGTTAGTTAATAATTACTGATGAGGGTCTAGATGGAATCTAATGCTGGCTGCTGATTAGAATCACCTGGGGCTGCGGTGGTTGACATATAGACCAACCACATCAGAATTTCGGGGCAGGAGGGAGATGCCCTGGGCATTGGTGTAAAGCTCCCTCAAGTGATTCTATGTGTGCCTGGAGTTGAGAGTTACTGTTCTAGATTAACTGATGTGTTGGCTCCAGCCAGCTCTGAGCCCCTCTTTCCTGGTAGAAACTTTTACCTTAGGTGATAGGTTTTCCTGGCCCAGGAAGCTCTGCCTAAATTGATTGTGGGGGAGGGGGCATGAAAACTCTCATCACAGGTGAGTGTGGGCCCAGACATCCGTAATTTAGGTGATTGTTGAGGAGCTGGGAATCTATCTCGACTGTGAGGCCAGGTTCCTCTACAATAGATGACTGTTGGGGCCCAGGTAACTCTGCAATAGGTGATTGTGGTCCCAGGAAAATGGGCCTTAGGTGATTTTGAGGGCCAGGGAAACTACTTTAGGTTATTATGGTCCCCAGGAAAGTACCTTGGCTAATTGTACCTTAGCTAGAAAACCTAGGGGGGCCACAGAAGTCTAACTTGGGTGACTGTGGAGCTTGGGGGACTGTACCTTAAATGATTGTGGGAGATTAGGTAATCTACTCAGTTCACTGTCAGGGACATAATTCTATGTTAGTGTCATAGGGGTCCAGAAAATTCTACCTTAGATTATTTCAGGGGCCCAGGAAACTCTGAAGTAGGTCATTGTGGCCCCAACTCTACCTGGATGTGGTGGGCTATTGGGCTCTCCCTTAGGTGATTGTTAGGGCCCAGGAACTTGCAGCTTAGGTGATTGTAGGGGCTTATGAAACTCAACCTTGAGTGATTGTGAGTCCAAGAAACCCTACCTTAGGGGATTTGGGGGCCTGTGAACTCTACCTTAGGTGGTTTTGATACCCAGAAAACCTACCTTAGAATATTTTTGGGGTCCAGGAAACTCTACATAAGGGGATAAGTGGTTGTTAGGCACCAGGAAATGCAACCTTAGGCAATTGCAGGGAGACAGGAAAATGTAGTTTGTGATTGTGAGGGCTAGGAAAATCTACCTTATGTGGTTTGACTCTAGGAAACTCTACCTCAGTTGATCATGGAACCAGAAAACTTGAACTTAGGGGATAGTAGGTGCCCAGGAATCTACCTTAGTTCCTTGTTGGGGACATGATACTAAACTCTAGAGATTTGGGGTCCCAGGAAATTCTACCTGAGGTAATATTTATGACCTTGAAAGCGCTACCTTAGGTGATTTTTGGGACTTGGGACCCCAAGAAAACTCAGGGATTTGGAAGGAGCAGGAAACAATAACTTAGTTCATTGTAGGCGCCAGCAAACTATATACTAGTCACTGGAGTCCCCCAAACCTACTTTAGGTGATTTTTGAGGCAAGGAAACTCTAGACTTTAGTTGATTTTGGGGGGTGGGTACAGGAAATCCTACCCAGGAACACTACAGTAGGTCATCATGGCCCAGAACTCCACATTATATAATTGTCATGGGCCATAAATCTCTACCTTAGGTGATGTTAGGTCTAGGAAACCCTGCCTGAGGTGATTTTGCAGGGGCGGGGGGTGGGGGTGTCTTAAAAACTGTAGGAGATTATGGACACCCAGTAAACTCTCTTAGGTTATTGTGGGCCCAGGAAACTCAACCTTAGGTGATTCTAGGAACAGGACATTCTGCTTTAGTTAATTGTGGGGACCATGAAACTGTACTCATGATTTTGGTGCCCCAAGAAATTTTATCTCAGGTGATCAAGGAAACCTAGCTTATGTGCTTGCAGGGGGCTCATGATACCGCATGTTAGGCAATTGTGGGGGCTCAGGAAACCCTAGTTGAGGTGATTGTGGAAATTCTAGCTTAGGTGAGAGTGGGAGGCCCCAGAAACTTGAGTTTAGGTGACAGTGGGTAACCTCCCTGGAAGCTCTACCTTAAGTGATTGTGGGGAAAGAATAGCTACCTTTGTTGATTTGGGGCCCAGGAAAATCTACTTTAAGGTGATTGTGAGGGCCTAGGAATCTCTATTTTAGGTGACTTTGGGGGCCCAGGAATCTCTAACTTAAGTGCTTTTGGCCTCAGGAAACTCTACCTTTGGTGATTGTGGGGGTCCAGGAAAGCCTACCTCAAGTGATGTTGATGGCCCTGGAACTTCTACCATAAGTGATGGTGGGGATCCAGAAATCTCTACCTTAGGTAACTGTGGGGCGAAAAGCTCTGACTTAGGTGATGGTGGGCTCAGGAGACACTATGTTAGGTGATTCTGGGGCTCCAGGGGACTGAAGCTTAGGTATGTGATCCAAGCAAACTATGCTGTAATTAATGTGAGGATCCAGGAAACTCTAAGGTGATTTGGGGGGGCCAGAAAAATCCAGCTTAAGTGATGTGGTGGCCCAGGAACTCTTCTTTTGGTAGGGGGGAGGGGTGGGCAGGAAACTCTAGCTCAGGTGATAGTGGGTACTGAGGAAAATCGACCTTAGTTCATTGTGGGGCCCAAAAATCTTACCTTAGTGATTGTAGGGGTCCAGAAAGTTCTACCTGAGGTTTTTGTGGGGGCTCTGGAAATGCTGAAGTAGGTGATTATGGCCCAAACCCTGCCTAGATGGATGTGGTAGGCCAAAAACTCTACTTTAGGTGGTCGTAGTCCTGAGAATCTCTAGCTTAAAGGACCCTCTACCTAGGTGATTGTGGGGCCAGGTAACTTTACCATGGGTGATAGTGAGTGCCCAGGAAACTCTGCCTCAGGTGAAAGTGGTCCCTGAAAACTCTTACCTCAGGTGATTTCAAAGGGGGCGGGGGGCAGGAATCTTTACCTTCAGTGACTGTGAGCCTAGGAAACTCTGGCTCCGGCAGTTGTGGACCTAGGAAATTCTACTTTTGATCCTGAGGACAAGGACAGGTGACTGTGGGAACCCTAGAAAATCTACTGTGGTGGTCCAGGAACCTTGACCATAAGTGATGTGAGTACATAGGAATCCCTACTTTATGTGATTGTGGGGGCCAGAGACTATTACTTTAGGTAATTGTGAGGGGGTCCAGGAACTCTACCTTTTAGTGATGATGGGGCCAGAGTACTCTTTCTTAGGTGATTGTCAGTACCCAAGAAACTCTACCTTATGTGAGTGTGGAGGGCCAGGAAATCCTATGTTAAGTGATTGTGGGGGACCAGGATATCATGTAATTTTGTGGGGTCAAAAACTATTAACTTAAAAAAAAAAGAAAAGAACAACAAAAATGATTAATTTAGGTCATTGTGGTCTCAGGAAAATCTAGCTATGGTGATTGGAAACTCTACCTAGGATATTTGGGGGCCTTGGAATTCTATGTAAATGATTGTGGGGGCCTAGTAAAATCTACCTTAGGGCATGGTGGGGCCCTGGAAACTCTAACTTAGAGTCGAGTTGACTTGAGTTCAGGAAACTCTACCTTAGGTGATGAGGATGGGTGAGGAAATTCTCTGTAGATGGTTGTGGGGGACCAGGAGAAGTTAGCTGAGTTGACTGTGGAGCCAGGATACTCTGCCTATAGGTGATTGTGGGGGCTTAGAAAACTCTACCGTAGGTGTTGAGGACCTCAGAAGTTCTATAGCAGGTGATAGTGGGGTTTCAGGAAACCCTACCTTAGAGTTCCCAAGGAACTCTACATTAGGTCATGTTGGGAGCACAGGAACCCTAGATTAGAGTTTCTATTTCTCCAAATCATCTATTTTAGGTGATTGTTAGAGCCTAGGAAACTAGTATGTGTTTTTGGGGGGCCAAGAGACTCCACTAGGTGATTTTTTTCAGACCCATATCTCTAACTTAGGGGATTTTGGAGGCCCAAGAAATAAATCTTAGGTGGTTTTGGGGGCCTAGGTAACTACATTATGTGATTGTGGGTGCCAAATAAACTATACCATAGGTAATTATGGGGGCCCTGGACACTCTACCTTCAGTGTTTGTAGAGGTTCAGGAAATTGTCTTAGTTGAACTGGGGGGGCCTAGGAATCTCTGCTTTAAATGATTATGGTGTTTGCCTTAGGAGATTTGGGGGCCCATGAAACTATTGTGGGTCCAGAAAACTCTGCCTTAGGTGAATGTTGGGGCCCATGAAACTCTAATTTAGGTGATTGTAAGGGGGTAAGGAAACTACCTTAGGTGGTTTTGAGGCCAGGAAACTATAGAAGTGATGTGGTGTTCCAATAAACTCTACCTTAGTTGATCATGGGTCAGGGAAACTGCATTAGATAATTATAGGTGCCTAGGAAACTCAACTGTAGGTAGTTGTGAGACCCAAGAAACTTGGCTTCACTTGATTGTGGGGGCCTGGATTACTCAACCTTAGGTATTTTTCAGTCCAGGGAATTCTAACTTAGGTGATTGTGGGGGCCCTTAAAAGTCCGTTAGGTGATTGTGGGGTTCAGAAAACTCCACATTAGGTGTTTGTGGGGGAGCATGCATACTGACTGTGAGAGGCCAGGATGTCTATTTTAGTTAATTTTGAGGGGGTCAGAAAAATCTGTCATAGATGATTATGGGGCCCAGAATTCTCGACCTTATGTAACTGTGGAGCAGAGAATGGCTAGAAAATTCTATCTTGGTGTTTGTGAAGGTATAGGAAACACTATCTTTAAGTGACTGTGGGGCCCAAGAAACTCTACTTTACATGACTGTGGGGGTCCATAAAATCAAGCTTAGAAGATGGTGGGAGCTTTAGAAAATCTACCTAGATTGTGAGGGCCTGGGAAATTCAAACTTAAGTGATTGTGGGACCCATGAAACTCAACTTTTAGTGATGGAGGCGGTCCAGGAGACTCTTCCTTGGTGATTGTGGGGATGCTGAACATTTGACTATAGGTGATTGTGAGAATCCAGGGATCTATACTTAGGAGATTGTTGGCCTGGGAAACTATCTTACATGTTTATGGGGTCCTCAGAAACTTGACCTTAGGTCAATATGAGCCTGGGAAACTCTATCTTAGGAGAATGTGGTAGCCTAAGAGATTGTGGAGGCCTAGAAACTCTTTCTTGGTGATTATGGGGACCCTGGAAACTTGACTTTGGGTAATTGTAGGGAAATAGGTATTTATTTTAGGTTATTGTTGGAGGACAGGAAACCTGAGCTTAGTTGATTGTGGGGCACCAGTAAGTTCTGCCATAGGTGATGTGAGACCCGTGAATCTTGACCTTAGAGATTGTTGGGACCCAGGACACAGGACCTTAGATGATTGTGGGTGCCAGGATAGTGTAACTTTGTTGATTTGTGGGGACATTGAATTCTACCTTAGTTGATTTTGGGGCTCCAGGAAACTCTAGGTGATGGGAATCCAGCAAAATTTAACTTACTATGGGGGCCCAAGAAACACTAGCTTAGGTGATAGTGCTTCTTAGTACAACCTGTCTTAATTCATTGTGGGGTGCCTAGAAATTCTTACCTATGAGAATTTTGGGGGCCCCAAACCATTACTTTAGGTGATTGTAAACCCAGGAATACTCAGGTGATTGTGGCCCTATGGCACTCAACCTCATGTGATTGTGTGGGCCCATGAAGGCCACCTTAGATGACTGTAGGGAGCCCATGAAACTGTACCTTACATGACTGTGGGGTTTCAGGAACTTTAGCTTAGGTGATTGTGGGGACAGGAAATTCTACCTTAATTGCTTGTGATGTCCCAGGAAACTCTCTTTTAACTGATTGAGGGTGCCCATGAACCACCTGCTATCCTAGATGATTATCAGGGGAAGCATACTCTACCTTTTGTGATTTTGGGCTTAGGTAATCTACCTTAGATGATTGTAAGGGTGCAAGAAATTCTACTTTAGAAGATTATGGGTGGCAAGGGAATTCTTCCTTATATGATTCTGGATGGCCCCAAATTATTACTTTACATGATGGTGAGCCCATGAACATCTACCTAAGATGATTGTAGGGGCCCATGGAATTTTAACTTTAGGGATTTGGTCGGGGGGCAGGAAACTCTACTTTAGTTGACTTGGTGGGGGGGGGGCATGAAAATCTATATAAGTGATTGTGGGAGCCCAATACACTCTATCTTAGGTGATGGTAGATGCCCAGGAAACCTATCTTATTGGGGACGCAAGAAACTCTATTTAGGTGAATATTGAGGGACAGGAAACCCTACTTTTCAGACAATTGTAGGGGTCCAGGAAACTATGTTAGGTAATGTGGGAGGCCCAGAAAATTCTACTCATGTGATTATAGGGGATCAGGAAACTCTAGCTGAGGTATTGTGAGGCCTGGAAGGCAGTTAGGTGATCATGGAGGGCCATGATATTCTACCTTAGGTGACTGTGGAGCCTTAGAATATTCTGTGCTGGGTGATTTTGGGGGGCTGGAAATTCTACTTTGGGAGACTATGAGTCCAGGGATTCTACATTAGATGAATGCTGGGGTTCAGGAAACTCTAGCTTAAATGAACATGTGTTCAAACACACTATCTCAAGTAGTTGTCGTGGGCATGGAGATAGATTGCTTCCTTATTTGATTTTGGAGGTCAAGATAATTACTTTAGTTGATTGTAAGCCCAGGAAATCTATTTCACATGATTGAGGACTCATGCACTATTACCTTGGGCAACACTCAAAACACTGGCTTTGGTGATTCTAGGGCCCCAGGAAACTGTTTTGGTTATTGTTGGGGACCTGTGAAACAGTACCCCAGATGATTATGGGGACAGTTGAGAACTCTACATTAGAAGATTGTGGGGGCCCAGGATACTCTGGCAATAGGGGTAGGAAGTAGGGGGCCAGGCAACTCATAGAGATTGTGGGGGGCAGAGAGACCCTGGCTTAGTGATGTAGGAGTCTGGAAAGTTCTTCCTAAGGTGATTGAGGGGCCAGGAAAGTCTACCTTAGATAATTGTGGGAGCCCAGGAAATTCTAGGAGAGTGTGGAGACCCTAAAACTCTAATTTAGGTGGTGGTGGTTAGTCAGGAACTATATCCTATTTGATCTCAGGGCCAAGACACCTAACTTAGATGATTTTGGGGGTTTCTGAAAACTCAGGCTCGGCTGACTAGAGGGGAACCAGTGAATTGTCCTTACGATATTTTGGAGGACCTAAAACTATTACTTAAGGCTATTGTGGGCCAAGGGAAAAATCTATCTTTGGTGACTGTAGGCCCAGGAAATTCACCTTTATATGATTGTGGGGACCTAGGAAACTCTACCTTAGGTGATTATTGCTGTCCAGGCAATTGTACCTTTTGGTAATTATTGGGTACTGGGAAACTCTAGATGATTGTGTGGGTCCAGGAAAGCCCTGCTTAGGTGATGGTGATGCCAGGAAACTCATCCTCAGGTGATTGTGGATGTTAAGGAAATCCTACCTTAGGTAGCTGTGTGTTTTAGCACAATCTAACTTAATTTTTGGTGGCCTGAAATTCTTCCTTATTTAATTTTTGGGGTTTGAAAATTATATTTTAGGTTATTGTAAGCCCAGAAAATCTCTTTTAGGTAGTTGTGGCCTCATGGAAAACTACCTTAGGTAATGTGGGGGGCCCAGCAAAATGTAGCTTAGGTGATTGCAAGGGCCCAGGAAACTATGCCTGAGGAAATTTGGGGGCCCTAGGAAATTCTACCTCTGGTGATTGGGGGGGCACATGAAACTATACCTTATGTGATTTTTGAGGCCTATGAAACTACTGTAGGATATTCTGGGGACCCAGCAAACTGCTAGGGGATTGTGGGGTTCAAAGAAATTCTGCCTTTGATGGTTGTGGGGGCCTGAGAAATTTTCCTTATTGATTCTGAGGGACCCTAGAACTTTTACTTTAGGTGATGGGCGCCCAGGAAGATCTACCTAAGGTGATTGTTGGGGACCAGGAAAATCTAGCTTAAGTCATTGCTGGGGTCCTGGAGACACTAGCTTAAGTGATGGTGGAGGGCTGGAAAAGCATCCTTAGGTGACTGTGGAGGTCCAGGGAACACACTTTATGGTATTTTGAGAGCCGAAGAAACTATACTAAGAGGATTATGGGGGCCCAGGATATTCTTAGTTGATTGTAGGTCCCAGAAGCTCTGTTGTAGGTGATTGTGGGGGTACTGGAAACTTAAAGAGATTTGGGGACCCAGGAAACTGGCTTCTGTGAATGTTGTGGGGCCCTTGAAACCCTTATTCTTGGGGGGACCCTTGAAACTCTAGCTTAGGTGACTGCGGATGCCTAGGAACCTCTAGCCGAGATGATTGGGTAGGCCCAGGAATAGCTATGTGATTGTGGGAGCCAGTAAACTCTAGTTTACGTGACTGGCAGTGGCAGGGTGGGGATGGGCAGAAAACTCTTATTTTGGGGAAATGTGGTAGCCCAGCAAAATCTGCCTTAGGTGATTATGGGGGGCCCAGAATTATCTATTGTGTGTCATTATTGGGACCCAGGAAATTATACCTTGGGTGATTGTGAGAGGCCAGAAAACATAATCTTAGGTTTCCAGGAGATGCTTCTTTAGGTGACTGAGTTCCCAGGAAATTCTGCCTTATATCATTGTGGAGGCCAAGAAACTATGCTTTAGCGAATTCAGGGGGCCCCAGGAAATTGTACCTGAGGTGATTGAGGGCTGTACATTATGTGATTTTTGAGGCCTGGGAAATTTTATCTAAGGATCTTTTGGGGCCCAGGAAACTGTTAGGTGATTGTGGGAGGTCAAAGTAACTCTATGTTAGCTGATAGGGGGGGATCAGGAAATTTTTTCTTAAGTGATTCTGGGAAGCCCAAAACTACTACTTGAGGTGATGTGGGCCCCAAAATTTACCCAAGGTGATTATGGAGGCCCTGGAAGCGACCTTGGTGTATTGTGAGGGTGAGGGAAACTCTACATGATTGTGTGTCCAGGGAAATATCTTAGGTTACTGCAGGTGCCCAGGAAACAATGCAGTAGGTGACTGTGGTCCAAACTCTACCTCAGGTGATTGTGATTGTGAAGGCCTGGGGTCTATATCTTAATGAGTTTTGGATCCCCCCAAAATTCTATATTAGAAGTTTCTGCCATGGCAGAGTGGGTTAACAGTCTGACTGCAGTGGCTGGGGTCGCTGTGGAGGTGGGGGTTAGATCCCTGGTCCAGCTCACTGGGTTAAAGGATCTGGGATAGCCAGAGCTGTGGCTTAGGTCACAGCTGCAGCTTGAATTCAGTCCCTGGCTCAGGTATTTCCATATGCTGCTGATGTGGCCATAAAAAGAAAAAAAAATTCTATCTTAAGTTTTTCTGAGGTCAGAAAACTCTACCTTAAGTGATTTTGGGGCCCTAGTAAACTTAGTCTACCTTATGTGATTTCAGGGGCCCAGGAAAATCTAGCTTAGGTGATGTTAGGAAGCAGAAAAATCTACGTTACATGATTATGGGTCCAGGAAAATTTAGCTTAGGTAATCATAGAGTGGCAGGAAGCTCTTCCTTAAAAGATTGTGGAGAAATTCTACCTAGTAATTGTTGGTGCCAAGGAAAATGTATCTTAGGTGATGGAGTGGGGGGGGGGCTCTAGAACTGTATGTTAGGTGATTTAGGTCTAGGAAACTCTACCATAGTTCATTGTGGGGGACAGGAATCTAACCTTTAGTGATTTGGGGGCCCCTGGAAAATCTACCTTAAGGAATGACTGGGGGCCCCAGAAACTCTACATTAGGTGATTTTGGGGGCCTAGGTAACTTGCTATTGGGCAATTTGGGGCTCAGGAAACTACCTTAGGTGAGTGGAGGGGTCTGTGTGAAGAAATTCCAATAGGTTAATGTGGGGGGCTAGGAAAATTTTCCACATGTGATTCTGAGGGGCCCCAAACTATTACTTTAGATGAGTTTGTTTCCAAGAAAGTCTACCTAAGGTGATTGTGGGGGCCCAAGAAACTACCTTAGTTGACCAGAGGGCCAGGAAACTATATGGTAATTGCTGGGGCCCAGGAAATCAGGCTAATCGTGAGGGGACTAGGAAAGTCTACCTTAGTGATGGGGGTGAGGGGGCAGGAAATTGCATCCTGGGTTATTGTGGGGGTCCACAAACTCTACATTTTGGTAATATAGAACTAAAATGGACTCAGTTATTTCTTCAGCAGAGGATGGGTTTATTGGGGATTTGCAGAGAATTAAAACTCGGGGTCTGCAAACCACATGGAGCTACTTGCATGTCCCCACACAGCAAGGCAAGGAGAACTATAGAGAAAAGGAAGCTGGGAGGGCTCCAGTAAACAGAGTCCATGGCTTTTCATTGGCTAAGTTTTTGCCAGGGAAGAAGAGGAGTCTGTTTTGCTCTGTTGCTGTCATCACAGGACCTGAGAGCTCTCCCTTCCAATTTCCCCACTTTATTTGAGGTTTCTCTTGATTTTTTCAGTATTGACAGGGCCAGGATACTCAACCTCAGGTGAGGCATGGGTCCAGGAAACTCCACCTTAGGGGGCTGTGGGGCCCCAAGAAATTCCTCCTTGGTGATTGTTGGGGCCCTAGAAACTCAAGCTTTGGTGAATGTAGGGGCACTGGAAACTCCACCTTAGGAGATTGTGGGGGCCAGGAAACTCTACCTTAGGTCATTTCAGGGTCCAGGTAATTACATATTAGGTATTGGGGAGGGTGGTGTTGAGAGAGCAACCACATGAGGGGGTCAGGTGGCCATCTGCACATGTAGGTGGGACCCCAGCCCTGCTGCTTCTCTGGCTTCAGTTCTCACTGTGGGTGGCTCCCTTGCCAGAACTTTATTTCAGGAAGCTTTAAGTGTGCTTTTATGGACTGAAGAATAAGCTAGAGCCAGGTGTTGGGTGTTGGAGACTGGTCATAGTGCTTCATTCTTCAATGCTCAGCCAGCTGCCAGGTACTAGTCTCTCTTTTGCTGCCTTTCCTATTTCTCCTCTTGTTATTATTCCATGGTTTTATGGGGGGAAAATTTCACATTTTGGAGATCACCTTTATTGCCTGAAGCAGGCCAAAAATCTCTCAGCTTGGAGTTCCCTTGTGGCTCAGTGGGTTAAGGACCCAGTGTTGTCACTATTGTGGCTTCGTCTTCGATTCCTGGCCCAGGAACTTCCACATGCCACAGGCATGGCATCCCCACCCCCACACCAAATTTCTCAGCTCAGTTGTGTTCTACCGTCAATTTGTTCCCGTTGACATTAATCAGGGAATTCCATACTGCTGATGACACCCTCCCCAATTTTCTAATGCTTTTTAAAAAAATTAATTTTATTGGAGTATAGTTGACTTAAAATGTTGTTAGTTTCAGATGTACAGTAAAGTGATTCAGTTTTATATGTGTGTGTGTGTATACATACATATTCTTTATCAGATTCTTTCCCTATATAGGCTATCACAGAGTATTGAATAGATTTCCCTGTGCTATACAGTAGGTCCATGTTACTTACTGATTTCGTATATAGTAATGTGTGTATGTCAATCCCATTGTCCCAATTTATCCCTCCCTTGGCAACATTTCCCGTTAGGTAACCATAAGTTTGGTTTTGAAATATTTGATTTTGTTTCTGTTTTGTGAATGAGTTATTTTGTATGTTTTTTTTTTAATTGGAGTCCATCCATGTTGTTGCAAATGGCATTATTTCATTTTTTTTTTAGCTGAGTATGTGGTATACATACACCGCATTTTTTTTATCTACTCATCTGCTGATGGACATTTAGGTTGCTTCCATGTCTTGGCTATTGTAAATAATGCTGCAGTGAACATGGGGAAACTACCTTAGGAGAGTGGGGAGTGAAAAAATTCCACTAGGTTAATGTGGGGGGCTAGGAAAATTTTCCATATGTGATTCTGAGGGGCCCCAAACTATTGGGGGGCATATATATGTGTGTGTGTATACACATTTTTTTTTCTTTTTTGATCCCCACCTCCTGCCCCGGCATATGAGGTATTATCTCATACTAGACAGAATGGCCAACAAAAAGTCTACCAACAATAAATGCTGGAGAGGGTGTGGAGAAAAGAGAAACCTTTTATACCGTTGCTGAGAATGTAAGTTTGTGCAACCACTATGGTGAACAATATGGAGGTTCCTATAAAAAAACTAAAAAAACTACCATATGATCCAGCAATCCCATGCCTAGGCATATACCCAGAGAAAACTATAATTCCAAAATAAACAGGAGTTCTCATTATGGCACAACAGGATTGGCAGTGCCTTGGGAGTACTCGGACACGGATTCAAACCCTGGCTTGGCACAGTGGGTTAAGAATCCAGCATTGCTACAGCTGCAACCTAGATCACAACTCTGGCTCGGATCTGATTCCTGGCCCAGGAGCTCCATATTCTGGGGGATATCTATTCTCCATTGTATATTCATGATTCCTTTGTTATAGATTATTTGACCATAGGTGTGTAGGAATATTTCTGGGATTCTCATTCTGTTCCATTGATCTATGTTTCTGTTTTTTGTGCCAGTACCATACTATTTTGATTATCTTTGTAGTACAGTCTGAAGTCAGGGAGCCTGATTCCTCCAGCTTCATTTTTCTTTCTTAAGATTGCTTTGGCTACTCAGGGTCTTTTGTGTTTTCAAATTAAAATCTTTTCTTAGTTCCATGAAAAATGCCATTGGTAGTATGATAGGGATTGCACTAAATCTGTAAAGTACCTTGGGTAGTAGAGTCATTTTGACAATGCTGATTCTTCCAATCCAAGAGCATATTTCTTTCCATGTGTTTGTGTCATTTTGATTTCATTTATCAGTGTCTTGTAGTTTTCTGAGTACAGGTCTTCTGCCTCTTTAGGAAGGTTTATTCCTTGGTATTTTATTCTCTTTGATCTAATGGTAAATACAACTGTTTCCTTAATTTCTCTTTCTGATCTTTTGTTGTTAGTGTTTAGAAATACAAGAGCTTTCTGTGTATTAATTTTGTATCCTTCAACTTTACCTAATTCATTGATGAACTTTAGGATTTTCTGGTAGAATCTTTAGGATCTTATGTGTATAATATCCTGCCACCTGCAAACAATGACAATTTTACATCTTTTCCAGTTTGGGTTCCTTTTATTTCTCTTCTGATTGCCACGGCTATGTCTTCCAAAATTACGTTTAATGAGGGTGAACATCCTTGCCTTGTTCCTGATGTTAGAGGAAATGCTTTCAGCTTTTCACCACTGAGTATGATGTTAGCTGTGGGTTGCTATATATGGCTTTGGTTATGTTTAGGTAGGTTCCCTGTATTCTTACTTTCTGGAGAGATTTTTTTTTTTTAATAAAAAATAGGTGGTGAATTTTATCAAAAGCTTTTTCTGCATCTATTGAGATGAACATATGGTTTTTATTCTTCAGTTTGTTAATGTGGTATATCACACTGATTGATTTGCAGATATTAAAGAATCCTTGCAACCCTGGGATAAATCACACTTGATCATGATGTATGATCCTTTTAAGGTAATGTTGGTTTCAGCTTGCTAATACTTTGTTGAGTACTATATTCATTAATGTTACTGGTCTGAAATTATCTCTTTTTTATGGTATTTTGTCTAGTTTGGTGTCAAGGTGAAGGTGGTCTCATAGAATGAGCTTGGGAGTATCGCTCCTCAATAGTTTTTCGAAGTTTCAGAAGGACAGGTGTTTGATAGAATTCACCTGTGAAACCATCTAGTCCTGGACTTTTTTTCTTTGGAAGTTTTAAAATCACATTTTCGACTTTAGAACTTGTGATTTGTCTATTCATATTTTCTATTTCTTCATGGTTCAGTCTTGGAAGGTTGTACCTTTCTAAGAATCTGTCCATTTTGTCTATATTGTCCATTTTAAGGCATACAGTTGTTTGTAGTAGTCTCTTGTGATCCTTTGTATTTCTGTGGTGTCAACTGTAATTTCTCATTTTTTATTTCTAGTTATATTGATTTAAGCCATCTCCTTTTTGTTCTTGATGAGTCTGGCTAATGGTTTAACAATTTTGTTGATCTTTTCAAAGAACCAGCTTTTAGTTTCATTGATCTTTTCTATTGTTTTCTTCATCTCTATCTCATTTATTTCTGCCTTGAACTTTATGATTTCCTTCCTTCTACTAACTTTGGGTTTGTTATTTCCTTCCTTCTACTAACTTTGGGTTGGTATGTTCTTTGTCTAGTTGCTTTAGGTATAAAGTTAGAATCTTTATTTAAAAATTTTCCTTTTTCCACGAGTTCCTGCTGTGGCTCAGGGGAAATGAATCTGACTAGTATTCACAAGGATGCAGGTTTGATCCCTGGCCTCACTCAGTGGGTTAAGGATCCAGTGTTGCAGTGAGCTGTAGTGTAGGTTGCAGACATGGCTCACATCTGGTTTTGATGTGGCTGTGGCTAGGGGAACCTCCATATGCCCTGGGTATGGCCCTAAAAAGACAAAAAAAAAATTTTTTTTCCTTTTCCTGAAGTGTGATTGCATTGCCGTAAACTTCCCTCTTAGAACTTCTTTTGCTGTGACCCACAAGTTTTGGATCATCATGTCTTCATTGTCATTTGTCTCTGGGTACTTGTTGATTTTTCTCTTTGATTTCTTCAGTGATCCCTTTGTTGTTTGGTAGCATATTGCTTAACCTACATGTGTTGCTGGTTTTTTGAAGTTGTTTTCTTGTGCTTGATTTCTAGTCTCATAGTGTTGTGGTTAGGAAAAATACTTGATATGACCTCAATATTCTTAAATTTACTGAGGCTTGATTTGTGGCCCAAGATGGGATTGATCCTGGATAATGAATGTTCCACTTTGGTATTCTGCTACTTTCAGATGAAATACTCTATACATATCAATTAAGTCTATCTTATATAATGTGTCCTTTAAGACCTGTGTTTCTTTATTGATTTTCTGTGTGGATGATCTGTCCATTGCTGAAAGTGGGGTGTTAAGTTCCTCATTATTACTATGTTATTGTCAATTACTCCCTTTATGGTTGTTACCAGTTGTCTTATATATTGAGGTGCTCCTATGCTGGGGGTATATATGTGTGTGTATGTATGTGTATATATATATTTATATATATTTACATATATTTATATATATATTTACAATTGTTATATTTTCTTCTTGAATTGATCCCTTGATCATTAGGTAGTGCCTTTCTTTGTCTTGTAACATTCTTTATTTTAAAGTGTATTTTGTCTGATATAAGCATTGCTACTCCAGCTTTCTTTTGATTTCCATTTCCTTTTCCATCCCCTCACTTTCAGTATGTGTATGTCTCTTGTAGACAGCCTGTATATAGGTCTTGTTTCTGTATCCATTCAGCCAGTTTGTCTTTTGGAGCATATAATCCATATTTAAAGTAATTATCAATGTGTATGTACTTAGTGCCATTTTCTTAATTGATTTGGATTTGTTATTGTTAGACTTTTTCTCCCCTTCCTCTTGAGTTCTATTATGATTCAATGACTATTTTTGGTGTTATATTTGAATTATGTTTTCTTTTTTATTAGTGTTTCTATTGTAGTTTTTTTTTTTTTCTATTTCTTGGGCCGCTCCCGCAGCATATGGAGGTTCCCAGGCTAGGGGTTGAATTGGAGCTGCAGCCATCCGCCTACGCCAGAGCCACAGCAATGAGGGATCCGAGCCGCGTCTGCAGCCTACACCACAGCTCACGGCAACGCCGGATCATTAACCCACTGAGCAAGGGCAGGGACCGAACCCGCAACCTCATGGTTCCTAGTTGGATTCGTTAACTACTGTGCCACGATGGGAACTCCCTCTATTGTAGTTTTTTGGTTTGTTGTTCCCACAAAGTTTTGATACAGCATTCTATATATATACAAAATTGTTTTAAGTTGCTGGTCTCTTAATTTCAAATACTTTTTCAATATTCTGCATTCATCCTCTCCTCACAATTGCTGGGTTTGATAGCATATTTACTTTTCTGTGGATGATTTCCTTCTTTTAGTTTATGTTAGACCTTACTGGTGAGCTTTCTCGTTTATAATTTTCTTGTTTCTAGTCATGGCCTTTTCTTTACAACCTAGAGAAATTCCTTTAGCATATGTTTTAAAGCTGGTTTGGTAGTGTTGAATTCTTTTAACTTTTGCTTGTCAGTAAATTTTTTGATTTCTCCAACAATTCTGAATGAGAGCCTTGCTGGGTAGAGTGTTCTTGGGTGAAAGTTTTCCTTTTCATCACTTTATGTCATGCTACTCCTTTCTGTCCTGTAGAGTTTCTGCTAAAAAAAAAAAAAAAAAAATCAGCTGACCATTTTATGGGGGTTCCCTTGTGTTATTTGTTGTTTTTTTCTTTGTTGCTTTTAATGTTTATGCTTTGTATTTAATTTTGTCAATTTGATTAGTATTTCACAATATTTCTCCTTGGGTTTATCTTGTATGTGATTTTCTGTGCTTCCTCAATTTTAGTGAATGTTTTCTTCATATTAGAAAAGTTTTTGGCCATAAACTTCAAATATTTGCTCAGGCCCTTTCTGTCTTCTCCCTCTGGGACCTCTATGATGCTAATGTTGGTATATTTAATGTTGTCCCAGAGGTCTCTTAGTCTGTTTTCATTTCTTTTCATACTTATGTGGTAGTGATTTCCACTACTATGTCTTCCACCTCACTTCTTCATTTTTTTCTGCTGTTGATTTTTTTCTGGTGTATTTTTCATTTCAAATAATGTATTGTTCATCTTTGTTTGCTTGCTCTTTAAATCTTTGTGCTCTTTGTTAAATATTTCTTATAACTTCTTTATCTGTGCATCCATTCTTCTTCTGAGATCTTGGATCATCCTTACTGTCATTTCTGTGAATTCTTCTTTTCAGGTATACTGTCTATCTCCTCTTCCTTTGGTTGTTTTTGTGGGTTTTTACTTTTGTTCTTTTGTCTGAAACATATTTCTCTGTCATCTCATTTTATCTAACTCTCTATGTTTGTGGTCTCTTTCCACAGGACGTAGTTTTTAATTTCCTCTTGATTCTGGTGTCTGCCCTCTGGTGGGTAAGGTTGGCCCAGGGGTTTGTGCAGGTTTCCTGGTTGACAGGACTGGAGTCTTCCCACTGGTATGTGGAGCTGGGTCTTGTCATTCTGGTGGTCAAGGCCATGTCAAGGGGTGTATTTAAAGGTGGCTATCAATTGAGTATTATTATTTTTTACACCAAGGGCTGTAATACTTGCCACCTTTTCCCTTAGCATGTGCCAGCCTTTATCCCCCTGAAAGGAGGTATGATTGATGTTGTGGTGACTTGAGCCTGTGGTGGATATTGACTGGGGCTTCCTGTTTGCTCTGTTGTTGTCACTGCCCTGTGAGGGGCAGGGTCTACTCCCTACTTGATGGAGTAGGAGCCCCCAGATATGTTTCTGAACTGTAATTCTGATCTGAAGTGTGAGGTAGGTGGGTCTGTAGCACTCCCACTGGGAGGGGAGCCACTAAGTATTCCTTTTCTGGAGCTGTTCACCTGTGAATGCACTCTGTTTTGTCACCTTTTCCTCATGGTGTGGGCTCACAGAGTACCCTGTTGTTGGTTCTGCTCCTTGCCCTACCTTAACCATGGATATGTCTATAATTGGCCCTGAGGTCTTTCAGGTGTTTGTTTTCACTAGGTCACCAGTGCAGATCCATTGAAAGCAGGACTCAAGATTGCAGTGTTCATGTGCCTGGGCCCACTGTGGGATCTATGGAGGCAGCTCAGACTCTGGCTTGGTCCAACCCTTGCATGTACATGCTCACAAGCCCACAGCTGCTATAGACAGAACCAATTCAGGTGTTAGAGCATGTGTTATCTGTTGGATGTTCCATCAGCACTGAATTTATAAGGCTTGCGGCAGAGGTGTAAATTGGAGATTTGAACATTTGGGAGGAGAGATCTTAGCCATGCACTTGGAGTAATATGTCCGGAACACTACTTATGCTTTGAAATAAAACTTAAGTACACAGTCAATTAAATGCTAATACTTTTTAAAAAACCTTGCAGGTTGAGTTTCTATCCTCAAAGTTTACACTAAATTAATTTGTGATAAAATGATAGTAGAGGAGTTCCCTTTGTGATTCCATGGTAATGAAACCAACTAGCATCCATGAGGATGAGGGTTTGATCCCTGGCCTTGCTTAGTGGGTTAAGGATCTGGCATTGCTGTGAGCTGTGGTACAGGCATGGCTCAAATCTGGCATAGCTGTGGTAGTGGCGTAGGCTGGTGGCTACAGCTCTGATTTGACCCCCAGCCTGGGAACTTCCATAGGCCATAGGCTAAGCCCTTAAAAAAAAAAGATAGAAGAACATAAAAAGATAAGTTTCAGCCCATCAAACCTAGTCTTGCCACCAAATAAAATTTTTTTCCTTGTCTTTTTAGGGCCATCCCTGTGGTATAGGGAAGTTCCTGGGCTAGGGATTGACTTAGAGCTGCAGTTGCCAGCCTATGCCACAGCCACAGCAACAATGGATCCGAGCCACATCTTTGACCTACAGTGCAGCTGGTGGCAACACCAGATCCTTAACCTACTGAGCAAGGCCAGGGGTCATGGACACTATGTCAGGTTCTTAACCCACTGAGCCATATCAGGAATTCCTTGTATACTTTTTTAATGATGGCCATTCTGACTGGTGTGAGGTGGTATCTCATTGTAGTTTTGATTTGCATTTCTCTAATAATTAGCAATGTTAAACAACTTTTCATGTGCCTATTGGCAGCTATATGTCTTTGAAGAAACGTCTATTTAGGTAATCTGCCCATTTTTTTGGTTGAGTTGTTTGGTTTCTTGTTGTTGTGTTGTATGAGCTGTTGGTATATTTTGGAAATTAAGCCCTAGTCAGTCACATCATTTGCAAATATTTTCTCTCATTCTGTAGGATGTCTTTTCATTTTGTTTGTGTTTTCCTTTGCTTTGGAAAAGTTCGTAAGTTTGATTAGGTCCCATTTGTTTGTTTTTGTTTGTTTCTTTTTGGGTACATCCCTGGCATGTGGACATTCCCAGGCCAGGGATTGAACACTGGCCACAGCAGTGACAATGATGGATGCTTAACCACTGGTCACCAGGGAACTCCTGCTTATTTTTGTTTTTATTTCTATTGCCTTGGGAGACTAACCTAAGAAAATATTGGTACAATTTATGTCAGAGAATGTTTTCCCTATCATGTCTTCTAGGATTTGTATGGTGTGACATCTTAAATTTAAGTCTTTAAGTCATTTTGAGTTTATTTAAGTGCATGGTGTGAGGGTGTGTTCAAAGTTCATTGATTTAAATGCAGCTATCTAATTTTCCCAGCACCACTTGAAGAGACTGTCTTCTTCCCACTGTATATTCTGGCTTCCTTTGTTGAAGATTAATTGACCACAGGTGTGTGGGTTTATCTCTGGGCTCTCTATTCTGTTGCATTGATCCATGTCTGTTTTAATGCCAATACCACACCTTTTTGATTACTATAGTTTGGTAGTATTTTCTGAAGTCTGGGAGGGTTATGCCTCCTGCTTTGTTCTTTTTCCTCAGCATTTCTGTGGCAGTTCTGGGTCTTTTATGGTTCCACATACATTTTAGGATTATTTGTTTTAGTACGGTGAAAATCATTGGTAATTTGATAGGGATAGCACCAAAGCTGCAGATTGCTTTGGGTAGTATGGCCATTTCAACATTAATTCTTCTAATGCAAGAGCATGGGATATTTTTCCATTTCTTTGAATCAGCTTTAACTTCATTTATTAATGTTTCATAGTTCTCAGCATATAAAAATTTCCCCTCCTTGGTCAGTTTATCCCTAAGTTTTATTTTCGTGTGTGCAGTTTTAAAAGTTTTTTTTTTTAACAGTCCTTTTTGATACTTGAATTTCTGGGGAGTTCCCATTGTGGCTCAGTGGTTAAAGAACCCAACTAGCATCCATGAAGATATGGGTTTGATCCCTGGCTTGCTCAGTGGGTTAAGGATCTGAAATTGCTGTGAGCTGTGGTGTAGGTTGCAGACCTGGCTCGGATCCCGAGTTGCTGTGGCTCTGCCTTGGGCGTAGGCTGGCAGCCACAGCTCTGATTGGACCTCTAGCTTGGGAACCCCCATATTTCAAGGGGGCAGCCCTAAAAAAAAGACAAATAAAAAAAAGAAATGCAACCAATTTCTGTATGTTAATCTTGTATCCTGCTACCCTGATAAATTCATATTTCAGTTCCAGCAGTTTTTGCATAGAGTCTTTAGGGTTATCTATATCTAGTATCATAACATCTGCATATAGTGACAATTTTATCTCTTCCCTTACATTTTGGATATCATTTATTTCTTAACTGCTGTGGCTTGGAATTCCAGTACTATGTTGAATAAAAGTGGTGAAATGGACATCCTCGTTTTGTTTGAGATTTTAGCAGGAATGCTTTCAGCTTTCACTATTGAGTATTATATTTGCTGTGGGTTCCCTGTATGCCCACTATGGTAAGTGTTTTTATCATGAAGTTCCTGTTGTGGCTCATTGGTAATGAACCCGACTAGTATCCATTAGGATGTGGCTTTAATCCCTGGCCTCCATCAGTGGGTTAAAGGATACAGTGTTGCCATGAGCTTTGGTGTCGATCACAGACTAGGCTTGGATCCTGCATGGCTGTGGCATAGGCCAGCAGCTGCAGCTCCGATTCTACCCCTACCCAGGGAACTTTCATATGCCACAGGTGTGGCCCTAAAAAGGAAAAAACAACAACAAAAAGACTCAGGCTAAGAAACAGATGCTTTTTCTGCATGTGGTTTTTGTCTTTTCTTTGTTGATGTGGTGTATCACATTGATTTGTGTATGCTGAACCATCCTTGTGATCTTGGGCTGAATACTACTTGGTCATGGTGTATGATTTTTTTTTAATGTATTGCTGAATTCAGTTTGCTAATATTTTATTTAAGACCTTTGCATCTGTATTCATCAAAGTCATTGGTCTGTAATTTTCTTTTTGGCAGTATCTTTCTCTGGTTTTAGGATCAGTGATGGTTTTCTCTGATGGAAGCTTCATAGAATGTCTTGGGGAGTGTTGCTTCCTCTTGAAACTTTTGGAAGAATTTGAGAAGGACTGGTAAAATGTTTTCTTTGTATGTTTGGTAGAATTTGTCTATGAAGCCATCTGGTCCTGGATTTTTGTTTGTAGGGAGTTTGGCTTTGTTTACAGATTCTATTTAACTTCTACTGATCAGTCAGTTGAAATTATTTATTCTTGATCAAATTTTGGTGGGCTCTATGTTTCTGGAAAGTTGTCCATATCTTTTAGGTTGTGGAATTTGTTGGCATATAATTGTTCATAGTGCTTTGGTGTTGTTGTTGTTGCTGTTGCTGTTTTTTGGATTTCAATAGTACTGGTTATTTCTACTTTTTCTTTTCTTTTAATTTTATTGAAAAAATTTTTTGGCTATATGCTTAGCATGTGGACATTCCCAGGCCAGGGAATGAACCTATGCCACAGGACTGACCTGAGCCAGAGGAGTAATGAGTGATAACACTAGCTCCTTAACTGCTTAACTGCCTCTCCTTTTTCACTTATTTTGTTATTTGGGTTCTCTATTTTGTTGTTGAGACTGGCCAAAAGTTTTGTCAATTTTGTTTACCCTTTCAAAGAACCAACTCTTGGTTTTATTTATTGATTTATTGGCCACACCTGTGGCATGCAGATGTTCCCCGGCCAGAGGTTGAACCCAAGCCACAGCAATTACTCAAACTGCAGCCGTTACTCAAGCCACAGAGGTGACAACACCAGAACCTTAACCCACTGAGGCACAAGGGGACTTTATTGTTTTTAAATCACTATTTCCTCTTCTGATCTTTATCATTTCCTTTCTGCTACTGACTTTTGTTTGTTCTTCTTTTTCTAATTCTTTTAGGTGGTAGGATAGGTTATTTCTTTTTCTTTTTTCTTTTTTTTGGGTCTTTTTGGCATTTCTTGGGCCGCTCCCGCGGCCAGCATATGGAGGTTCCCAGGCTAGGGGTCTAATCGGAGCCGCAACTGCCAGCCTACACTGGAGCCACAGCAACACAGGATCCGAGCTGCGTCTGCAACCTACACCACAGCTCACGGCAACGTCAGATGGTTAACCCACTGAACAAGGGCAGGGATCAAACCCTCAACCTCATGGTTCCTAGTCGGATTCGTTAACCACTGTGCCATGACGGGAACTCCAGGATAGGTTATTTCTAAAATGATATTCGTAATTAAAAATTTTTTTTTTTATTTTCGTGTGGTCCACGGTCGGAAATAAGCACTAACAAAAATAGAATACCATGCTTTAGTCCCAAATAAATAGGCAGATAGGCTGTAACATCTCCCTAAAAAAATGCAGTCACTGAAAGGAAAGGAGAAACGACTTTCTTTTTTTTAAAATTTTTATAATTTTTTATTTTTTCCATTATAGCTGGTTTACAATGTTCTGTCAATTTTCTACTGTACAGCAAGGTGACCCAGTCACACACACACATATACATTCTTTTTTCTCACATAATCATGCTCCATCAAAAGTGACTATATAGAGTTCCCAGTGCTATACAGCAGGATCTCATTGCTTATCACTCCAAATGCATCTACTAACCCCAGACTCCCAGTCCATCCCACTTCCTCCCCCTCCCCCTTCTCCATGTCCATGATTTTCTTTTCTGTGGAAAGGTTCATTTGTGCTATATATTAGATTCTGGATATGTGATATCATATGGTATTTGTCTTTCTCTTTCTGACTTACTTCACTCAGTATGAGAGTCTATAGTTCCATCCATGTTGCTGAAAATGGCATTATTTTGTTCTTTTTATGGCTGAGTAGTATTCCGTTGTGTATATATACCACATCTTCTTAATCCAATTATCTGTCAATAGACATTTAGGTTGTTTCCATGTATTGGCTATTGTGAACAGTGATGCAATGAATGTTTGGGTGCATGTGTCTTTTTCAAGGAATGTTTTGTCCAGATAGATGTCCAAGAGTGGGGTTGCTGGGTCATATGGTAGTTCTATGTTTAGTTTTCTCAGGTACCTCCATACTGATTTCCATAGTGGCTGTAGCAGTTTACATTCCCACCAACAGTGCAGGAGTGTTCGCTTTTCTCCACACCCCCTCCAGCACTTGCTATTTATGGGCTTATTAATGATGGCCATTCTGACTGATGTGAGGTGGAACCTCATAGTAGTTTTGATTTGCATTTCTCTAATAATCAGGGATGTTGAGCATTTTTTCATGTGCTTGTTGGCCATCTGTATATCTTCCTTGGAAAAATGTCTATTCAGGTCTTTCGCCCATTTTTCAATTGGGTTTTTGTTTGGTTTTTTGCTGTTAAGTTGTGTGAGTTGTGTGTGTTGTGTGTATATTTCAGAGATTAAGCCCTTGTCAGCTGCATCATTTGAAACTATTTTCTCCCATTCTGTAAACTGTCTTTTTGTTTTCTGTTTGGTTTCCTTTGCTGTGCAAAAGCTCATCAGTTTGATTAGGTCTCATCGGTTTATTTTTGCTTTTATTTCTGTTGCTTTGGGAGACTGACCTGAGAAAACAGTTAATATTAGAGAATGTTTTGCCTGTCTTCTCTGGGAGGAGTTTGATGGTGTCTTAAGTTTAAGCCTGTAAGCCATTTTGAGTTTATTGTGCATGGTGTGAGGGTGTGTTCTAATTTCACTGATTTGCATGCAGCTGTCCATTTTTCTCAGCACTATGTCTTGAAAAGACTTTTCTCATTTTATATTCTTGCCTCCTTTGTCGAAGATTAATTGGCTGTAGGTGTCTGGGTTTATTTCTGGGTTCTCTATTCTGTTCCATTGGTCTGTATGTCTGTTTTGGTACCAGTGCCACACTGTCTTGATTACTGTGACTCTGTAATATTGCCTGAAGTCTTGGAGAGTTATGCCTTCTGCTTGGTTTTTGTTCCTCAGAATTGCTTTGGCGATTCTGGGCCTTTTGTGGTTCCATATAAATTTTTGAATGGTTCGTTCTAGTGTGTGAAAAATGTCATGGGTAATTTGATAGGGATTGCATTGAATCTGTAGATTGCTTTGGGTAGTATGGCCATTTTTACAATATTAATTTTTCCAAGCCAGGAGCATGGAATATCTTTCCATTTCTTTGAATACCCTTTAATTTCCTTGATTAATGTTTTATAGTTCTCAGCATATGTCTTTCACCTCCTTGGTCAGGTTTAATCCCAGTTTTAAAATATAATGTATTTTTATATTCCTTTTAATATTTCATTGTCAGTATACAGAAATGCAACTGATTTCTGAATGTTAATCATATATCCTGCTACTTTGCTGAATTCGTTGATCAGTTCAAGTAGTTTTTGTGTGGAGTGCTTATGGGGTTCTATATATAGTATCATGTTATCTGCATAGAGTGACAGTTTTACCTGTTCTCTTCCAATTTGGATACCTTTTATTTCTTCTGTTTGATTTCTGTGGCTAGGACTTCGAGTACTATGTTGAATAACAGTGGTGAGAGTGGGCATCCTGTCTTGTTCCAGATTTTAGTGGAAAGGCTTTCAGCTTTTCTTCACTGAGTATTGTATTTGCTGTGGGTCTGTCATAAATGGCTTTTATTATGTTAAGGTATGTTCCCTCTATACCCACTTTGGTAAGAGTTTTGATCATGAATGGATGTTGGACTTTGTCAAATGCTTTTTCTGTGTCTATTGAGATGATCATGTGGTTTTTGATTTTTCTTTTGTTAATGTGGTGTATGATGTTGATTGATTTGCATATGTTGTACCATCCTTGTGAACCTGGGCTGAATCCCACTTGGTCGTGGTATATGATCTTTTTTATATGACGTTGGATTCAGTTGGCTAAAATTTTGTTGAGAATTTTTGAGTGTATGTTGATTAAAGATATTGGTTTTCTTTTTTTGGTGGTATCTTTGTCTTTGGGAGTGTTCCTTCTTCAACCTTTTGGAAAAGTTTAAGAAGGATGGGTATAAGTTCCTCTTTGTATGTTTGTTAGAATCTGCCTGTGAAGCCATCTGGTCCTAGACTTTTATTTGTAAGGAGTGTTTTTATGACATATTCAATTTCATTTCTAGTGATTGGTCTGTTCAGTTGATCTATTTCTTCTGGATTCAGTTTTAGCAGGCTGTAAGTCTCTAGAAAGTTGTCTGTTTCTTCTAGGTTGTCAAATTTGTTGGCATACAATTGTTCATAGAATTCTCTCTCTTTTTTTGTGTATTTCTGCAGTATCCATTGTGATTATCCTTTTTCATTTCTTCTTCTGTTTATATGGGTTTTTCCTCTCCTCTTCTTGGTGACTCTGGCCAGAGGTTTGTCAATTTTGTTTACCTTTTCAAAGAACCAGCTCTCAGTTTTATTGATTTTTCTTCTGCTTTTTTTTTGTCTTTTTGTCTTTTTTGTTGTTGTTGTTGTTGCTATTTCTTGGGCCGCTCCTGTGGCATATGGAGGTTCCCAGGCTAGGGGTTGAATCGGAGCTGTAGCCACCGGCCTACGCCAGAGCCACAGCAATGCGGGATCCGAACCGCGTCCGTACCTACACCACAGCTCACGGCAACGCCGGATCGTTAACCCACTGAGCAAGGGCAGGACCGAACCGAAACCTCATGGTTCCTAGTCAGATTCGTTAACCACTGCGCCATGACGGGAACTCCTCTTCTGCTTTTTTTTTGAGTCTCTATTTTATTCCTTTCTGATCTTCAAAATTTCTTTCCTTCTGTTGACTTTAGGTTTTGTTTGTTCTTCTTTTTCTAATTCATTTAGATGATGGATTACATTGTCAATTTGAGATTTTTCTTCTTTTTTGAGGAGGGCCTGTATCACTATGAATTTCCCTCTGAGCACTGCTTTTACGGGATCCCATAGATTTTGAGTGGTTGTGTCTTCATTATCATTTGTCTGAAGGTATTTTTAAATTTCCCTTTTGATTTCATCATTGACCCATTGGTTTTTTAGTAGCATGTTGTTTAGTCTCCATGTAGTAGGTTTTTTCTCATTTCTTTTCCTGTGGTTGATTTCTACTTTTCATGTCATTGTGGTCAGAGAAGATACTTGAAATAATTTCTATACTTTTAAAGTTGTTGAGGTTAGCTTTGTGCCCCAGTATGTGATTGATTCTTGAGAATATTCCATGTGCACTTGAGAAGAATGTATATTCTGATTTTTTGGATGCAATGTCCTGAAAATGTCGATTAAGTCTAACCTTTCTATTGTGCCATTTAGGACTTCTGTTGCCTAATTGATTTACTGTCTAGAGGATCTGTCTATTGATGTGAGTGGGGTTTTAAAGTCTCCTACTATTATTGTATTCTCATCAATTTCTCCCTTTATGTCTGTTAGTCTTTGTTGTATGTATCTAGGTGCTCCTATGTAGGGACATATGTATTGATGATTGTGATATCCTCTTTTTGAACGGATCCTTTTACCATTAAATAGTGTCCTTCTTTTTCTTTATGGCCTTTATTTTAAAGTCTATTTTGTCTGATATGAGTATAGAAACTTCTGCTTTCCTGTCTTGCCCATTGGCATGAAATATCTTCTCCTATCTCCTCACTTTGAATCTATATGTGTCCTTTGCCCTAAGGTGAGTCTCTTGTGGACAGCAGATGGTATGTTTTTGCTTTTTTATCCAATCTGCCACTCTGTGTCTTTTGATTGAAGCATTCATTTCATTGACATTTAAGGTAATTGTTGATAAATACGTATTTATTGCCATTTTAAACCTTGCTTTCCAGGTGACTGTATGTTTCTCCTTTAAGTTTTTTGGTTTGATGATTGCCATTTATTTATGCTTGAGTTCTTTTCCTTTTAGTTTATGTGAATGTAATATTTGGTTTTGATTTGTGGTCACCTTTTTTTTAAGTATGTTAACCCCTTTCTGTATCTGCTTGCTTTAGCCTTATAGTCATATAGGCTCAAACACATTAAAAAAAATAAAAGCTACATTTTATTACTTTCCTTCCCCACATTCTATGATTTTTGAAGTCCTTGTTAAACATATTCATGTTTTTTCTTTTGCTGTTCCTTGTGTTTATCATTGCTTCTACAGTAGGTGGTTTTTTTTGTTTTTTTTTCTCTTTTGATCTGTATGCTGGCTTGTTTAAGTGATTGCTTTCCATTTGTGGTTTACTCCATCCTATTTCTTTTTACTTCTTTTTTTTTCCTCCCTCTCCCCCCCTCTTCTCTTTTTACTTCTTTTTTAAAGAAGCCCTTTCAATATTTCTTTTAAAATGTGTTTTGTATTGCTGTACTCTTCTAACTTTTGTTTGTTGGAGAAATTCTTTATTTTCCCTTCTATTTTAAGTGATATTCTTACTGGATAGAGTATTCTAGGTTGCAAATATTTTCCTGTCAGAACTTTTTTATTATTATTTTTGATTTTTTTTTTGTCTTTTGGCCTTTTCTAGGGCTGATCCCGAGACATATGGAGGTTCCCAGACTAGGGGTCTATCATCAGAACTGTAGCCACTGGCCTACGCCACAGCCACAGCAATGCCAGATCTGAGCCGTGTCTGCAACCTACACCACAGCTCACAGCAATGCCAGATCCTTAACCCACTGAGCAAGGCCAAGGACTGAACCCGCAACCTCATGGTTCCTAGTTGGATTTGTTAACCACTGAGCCACAACAGGAACTCTGCTGTCAGAACTTATCTTGCCACTCACTTCTGGCCTGTAGCGTTTCTGTAGAGAAATCAGCTGATAGACTTTTGGGGGTTCCCTTATAATTCTTTGTTTTTCTCTTGCTGCCTTTAGAGTCCTCTCTTTATCTTTAATTTTTGCCATTTTTATTAAAATATGTCTTGGTGTGGTCCTATTTGGGTTCAACTTGTTTGGGCCCCTCTGTGCTTCCTGTATCTTGATAGCAGTTTCCTTCAGATTTGGAAAGTTTTCAGACATAATTTCTTCAGATACATTTTCAATGCCCTTTGCTATTTCTTCTTCTTCTGGAATTCCTATTATTTGTAGATTGGCCCACTTTATATTATCCCATAGATCTGTTATATTGTCTTTGTGTTTTTCATTTGGTTTTCTGTCTGTTGTCCTGATTGGGTGATTTCCATTATTCTAGTTTCCAATTCACTAATTCATTCCTCTGCATTATTCATTCTACTCTTTAGTGCCTTAAGCTCAGTTGGTATCTCTGCAAATGAATTTTCTAATTTTTCTATTTTCCTCCTTATATTTTCTAGTTCCTTTCTAAAGGAAACTGCATTACTGCTCATATCTGCTCTTAATTCTTTGCTATTTGGCTTTAAATCCTTCAGTATTTTCACTATCTCCCTTTTGAACTCAATGTCTGTCAGACTGCAGAGGTCTGTTTCTTTGTTTGCTGCTCCATGTGAATTCTATTCCTTTAACTGGGAATGGTTTCTGAGCTTCTTTGCTTCTTCATCTTATGTTTTTCTTTTGCTGTGAGTTTAGGGAAGGCGAACTGTAGTCTTGGAGGGCTACTCCTCTGCAAGAGCACCTGTTTGTATTTTATGGAGGGTTACTATTTATTTTTGTCATGGTGGTTTGCATATTTGTTGTCTCTTTCTTCGGTTTGAGCAGGCTGTTATCCCCAGGGTGCTGAGTGTGTTTTCAGGGAGAAGGAGGCAATGGGTAGGGCTAGTAGTCCGTGCCTGGTTGCTGAGCTCTTAACAGTAGCAAGGAGATGCAGGAAGGTGGCACTGGCTGCTCCTGGTTCCAGGGCCATGGGAAGTGATAATGAGTCTTTGGCAGACTTACAAGGTGCCCAGAGCATTTGGCAGTGGCAGCAGCAGGGTGTGTGAGTTCCCAGGGGAGTGAGAGCAATAATAGCTTGTGTTCGATTGCAATGGCCTCCTCTGAGGTGATTGGAACCGCAGGTGGTGCCTGTTCAGGAAACCCTAGTGGTAGAAGGCCACACCCACCTCTGGAGTCAGAGATAACTGCAGTGGTTTGCCCCTGCCACCTTGAGATGATGAAAGCACACCATCTCACTTAACCCACACAGGAGGTGCTGCATATGCTGCTCTTAGTTGCGGGATCTTGGAAAGTGACAGAGATCAAGTGTGTGGGCACTGCCCGGAGTGTTTGGCAGTGGAAGCATCAGGGCCTGTGTGTTCCCAGGGGCGCGAGAATACCAACAGGTGGTATTTGGTCACAGTGCCCCCCTCTGTGGTGCCCTTGAGGTGATTGGGGCCACAAGTGGTGCCTGTTCACAGACCCCTAGTGGTGGCAGGCCATGCCCACCTCTGGAGTCAGAGATGACTGCAGTGGTTTGCCCCCGCCACCTGCAAGCCATGCAAGAAGCACCCCCTCCTGATTAGCCCATGCAGGAGGTACTGCACCAGCTGCTCCTAGTTGTAGGGTCTTGGAAAGGACAGTGATCAAATGTCCAGGTGCTGCCAAGAGCATTTAGCAGTGGCAGCTCCAGGGTGGGTGTGTTCCCTGGGGGGTGTGAGAGCAATAATGTGTAGTGTGTGGTTGCCGGGCCCTCTTTTTTTTTTTTTTTTTCTGACTTCTGAGATGACTGGGGTCTCAGTGGAGCCCACTCACAGGCCCCCAGTGGTGGCAGGCCATGTTTCCCTCTGGCCTCCAAGGCGACTGCTACGGTCCATCCCTGCCTCCTGCAGATCATGAAAGAGGCACCACATTGCATTTAGCCCCCCCACTGCCCTTAGCCCACACAAGAGGTGCCTGGCCACCTATAGCTTGCACAAGAAGCACCCAGTCTCCCCGTAGCCCGAGCAAGTGACTTCTTACCACCTGTAGCCTGCACCAGAGGCACCCTGCCCTCTGAGAGCCCAAGCGTGTGTGTGAGGGCAGATTCCTATCACTGTTCACCCCTCCTACTCTCCCCTCCCCAATAATGGCATCTTGCTTTTCCTGCGCGCCCACACCTTCTCCCTGGTTCCATCTGCCATGGCATTCCACTCCCCAGCCCGTAGCACACTGCTCCCCTGCCCATGGCACACCTCTCCTTAACCCCTCAGGCTGTCCCCATGCTTCTCCCTGGGATTGACCTCCGGAGCCTAAGTCTCAGTGCCCAGCCACCAGCCCTGCCTGAGCATCTCAGGCTGTGGTGTCCGAGGAGGTGGTGCAGATGGTCTGTGTGGCTCTCTACTTTGCCCTCCTCAGTCCAGCTGCTGTGCTTTTTTTAGCAACTTTGAGGTCTCTCCATTTCAGCTGATCTCCCCATCAGTTAGGTGACTTCCCAGGATGTAGGTTCCTTTTCTCCTTCACAGCTCCCTCTTGGGAATGCTAGTCCCATCCTGATTCCTTCTCTCTCTTGTTCTACCCAGTTATGTCAAGAGTTTCTTGCCCTTTTTGCAGGATTAAGTTCTTCTGCCAGCATTCAGTAGATGTTCTGTGTGAGTCATTTTACATGCAGATTTTTTTTTTTTAATGTTTTTGTGGGAGGTGAGCACGACATCTTACTCCTCTACCATCTGGATCCACCACTTTTTTTGTTTGTTTTGTTTTGTTTTTTTTTTTTTTGCTATTTCTTGGGCCGCTCCCACGGCATATGGAGGTTCCCAGGCTAGGGGTCCAATCGGAGCTGTAGCCGCTGGCCTATGCCAGAGCCACAGCAACGCGGGATCTGAGCCGCGTCTGCAACCTACACCACAGCTCACGGCAACGCCGGATCATTAACCCAATGAGCAAGGGCAGGGACCGAACCCGCAACCTCATGGTTCCTAGTCGGATTCGTTAACCACTGCACCATGACGGGAACTCCCACCACTTTTTTTTTTTTAATTTTTATTTTTTGTCTTTTTAGTGCTGCACCCATGGCATATGGAGGTTCCCAGGGTAGGGGTTGAATCAGAGCTACAACTGCCAGCCTACACCACAGACACAGCAATGTAGGTTCCAAGCTGTGTCTGCAACCTACACCACAGCTCATGGCAACGCCGGATCCTTAACCCACTGAGCAAGGCCAGGGATGGAACCTGCATCCTCATGGATGCTAGTCAAATTTCTTTCCATGAAGCCATGATGGGAACTCTAGAAATGACTTTTATAAGATGGTCAGAAAAAAGGAAATTTGAGTGTTCTCATAATTGATCATTCTGACAGGGCAAAACCAGGAACATGATCATCCAGGGTATACCTTACTTTGTACATTGATTCCCAAAGCTCTTTCAAAGCTATTTAGGGGAGTGAAAAATGATATTCACAGGTGTGAAGTCATTTGCCCAAAGCTGATGAGTGGTGAGAACAATATTTTAAAGTAGCAGTTAATCCTTCTGTGCCAGGCTCTGTGTTGAGTATCTTAAATGTTTCATATTATTAAATCCTCAAAACATTATGTTGTAAATCTATCAATAGGTATTTTTCTCCACAAACGAGGGTAGCAGCTGTTATGAAGCTAAATAATGTGCCCAATTTCATGTAATTAAAAAGTAGAGCTGGAGATCTCTGGTGGGGGGCTCAATAGTTAAGGATCCAGTGTTGTCACTGCCGTAACTTGATCCCTGGCCCAGAAACTGCTGCATGCCACAGGTGAAGCCAAAAAAAAAAAAAAAAAAAGGCAGAGCTGAGATTAGAGCAAGCAGAGAGGGTCGGGAATCTAGCACAGCATGTCAGTGTGCTAACAACTGTGGGGGAACCTCTGGGTGATAACTAGGTGGGTGTAGAATTGTGGCTCACACAGATGTCTTGGAAGTCACATTATTTTTGTTCAAAAATCGGTTCCTTATCAGTTATGTGTCTTTGTGCAAGTCACTCAACCTCTCAGTCTGTTTCCTCAAATGGGGACAAAGCATAGAGTTAATGCTGAATAAATGTTAAGTAACCATTATAATTCCAGATAGCTGTGAAAGCAGGCATCAGTGAGTATATAAAGGAGAACTTAGATAAAGGAGAGGAAACATCATAATATACTTTAAATAATTTTTTAAAATGGAAGGTGGGGACAACACCAGTTTCTTTTTCTTGCTCAGAATTCTTTGAGTTCTATAATGACCACTTCATTAGGCCTTGAAATGGATCACTCATTGAGTCTTCAAAACTAGAATGTCCAGTGACCTGGCATTCAGATTTCTTTGGACACAAAAATAAATTCCTCAACCTGGAAATGAAGTTTTGCTTTTGCACCAGTTATTTCAGATGTTCCATTTTGTCAATGAAAAATGAGTCAGTCAATCTAAGAAAGAATTGCAAAATTTGGAGTTCCTGTCGTGGTACAGTGGTTAACGAATCCGACTAGGAACCATGAGGTTGCGGGTTCGGTCCCTGCCCTTGCTCAGTGGGTTAATGATCCGGCGTTGCCATGAGCTGTGGTGTAGGTTGCAGACGCGGCTCAGATCCCGCGTTGCTGTGGCTCTGGCGTAGGCCGGTGGCTACAGCTCCGATTGGACCCCTAGCCTGGGAACCTCCATATGCCGCAGGGGCGGCCCAAGAAATGGCAAAAAGACAAAAAATAAATAAATAAATAAATAAAAAAGAATTGCAAAATTTTATTTGGGCCAAATTTGAGGATTATAACCTGGGGAAAAACCTCAGAAAGCTCTGAGAACTCTTCTGCTGGTTAGAAATCAAGCCACAGTCATGTAAGTTTTTTGAGACAGAGGGCTGTACATCAAATAACCTATTATTGAAGTTTATATAATTCAGATCCAAGCATCAGTGTGGCGAGTCATATGACCCCTACAAGATCAAGAAGGAATGTTTATCTTTTAAGGAGTTATCTTGTTGATGCTTGGAGAATGTTGCTACTTAAGGTGGAGCAGGTGCTCCTGCTGATGGGGGAGGACTGGTGGAGGCATAATGCAGATACACAATGCACAGTGCGGGGAGAGGGGAGGCCAAAGGGCAGATTTTTAAATGAAATTTTTGTCTTGCATAAAATAGGAATTTTACTTCACAATGACCCTCTATTGATCATTATTTCAATAGAAAGCATGAAGTGATCAAATATTTGGTCCCTTGAAGGTAGAGTAGTTTGTCTAGCCCAGTGTCTATCAGGTCCCTCAATGCTGGGTCAAGTCCTCTCTTTTTGGGGATTATACTAACAAAATGCTTGGCAAGAAGTGACCGCTAATTCTAGGTTTCCCAATAAGGGACTTAAACCAATTTCCCTCATGTGTGCATTGTGTATGACTATTATTTTATAGAGAACTATAGAAGTGATCGATAGTTTCAAGTCATTACACATCATTAGTTTAGTAAAAGGTGAGACAGCACGAAACAAAACTATCACCCCTTATATGTTTCACAAATTTATTTTTGGGTATTTAAAATTTTTTCCTTGCTTTATTTAAAAAATTTTTTTTGTTGAGGTATAGTTGATTTATGATGTTAGTTTCACATGTACAGCAAAGTGACTCATTTATACTTTTTTTTTTTTGCTTTTTGCTTTTTAGGACCACACTCATGGCATATGGAGGTTCCCAGGCTAGGGGTCCAATCAGAGCTACAGCTGCTGGCCTATACCACAGCCACATCAGATCCGAGCCGCATCTACACCACAGCTCATGGCAATGCTGGATCCTTAACCCACAAAGCAAGGCCAGGGATCGAACCTGCAACCTCATGGTTCCTAGTCAGATTCATTTCCACTGCGCCATGATGGGAACTCCCATGTACATATTCTTTTTCAGATTATTTTCCATTATTCTTACTGAATATTGAGTAGTATTTCCTGTGCTATACAGTATGTCCTTTGTGATTAAAATAGATAATCTTAAACTCCTGATTTATCCCTCCTCTTCTCTCCCCATTGGTAACCTTTTTTTCTATGTGGTTCTATTTCTGTTTTGTATATAAGTTCATTTGTATAATTTTTTTTTTAGATTCCACACATAAGTGATGTCATGTGATATTTGTCTTTCTCAGTCTGACCTCATTGAGTATATGATAATCTCTAGTTGCATCTGTGTTGCTGCAAATGGCATTATTTCATTCTTTATGGCTGAGCATTATTCCATCATATATATACATCACATCTTTTTTAATCCATTCATCTGTTGATGGACATTTAGGTTGCTTCCATATCTTGTGAATAGTGCTGCAGTGAACACTGGGGTACATGTGTCTTTCTGAATTGTTTTTTTCTGGATAGATGCCCAGCAGTGGGATTGAAAGATCATATACCAGCTCTATTTCTAGTTTTTTTTAAGGAATGTACATAGTGGCTGTACCATTTTACATTCCCGCCAACAGTGTTTGTGGGGAGCTCCCTTTTCCCCACACCCTCTCTAGTATTTGTTATTTGTAGACATTTTGATATGGCCATTCTGATACAAAGTGATACCTCATTATAGTTTCGATAGGCATTTCTTTAATAATTAGCAATGCTGAGCATCTTTTCATGTGTTTTTTGGCCCTCTATATGTCTTCTTTGGAGAAAGGTCTATTTAGTCTCTGCCCATTTTTTGATTTTATATATATATATATATATTTTCCCACTGTACAGCAAGGGGAACAAGTTATCCTTACATGTATACATTTTTTCCCCACCCTTTGTTCTGTTGCAATATGAGTATCTAGACATAGTTCTCAATGCTACTCAGCAGGGATCTCCTTGTAAATCTATTCTAAGCTGTATCTGATAACCCCAAGATCCAGATCTCTGCCATTCCCTCCCTCTCCCATCAGACAGCCACAAGTCTATTCTTCAAGTCCATGATTTTCTTTTCTGTGGAGATGTTCATTTGTGCTGGATATTAGATTCCAGTTATAAGTGATATCATATGGTATTTGTCTTTCTCTTTCTGACTCATTTCACTCAGTATGAGACTCTCTAGTTCCATCCATGTTGCTGCAAATGGCATTATTTTGTTCTTTTTTATGGCTGAGTAGTATTCCATTGTGTATATATACCATATCTTCCTAATCCAATCATCTGTCGATGGACATTTGGTTGTTTCCATGTCTTGGCTATTGTGAATAGTGCTGCAATGAACATGCAGGTGCCTGTGTCTCTTTTAAGTAGAGTTTTGTCCGGATAGATGCCCAGAGTGGGATTGTGGGGTCATATGGAAGTTCTATGGATAGATTTCTAAGGTATCTCCATAGTGGCTGTAGCAGTTTACATTCCCACCAACAGTGCAAGAGGGTTCCCTTTTCTCCATAACCCCTCTGGCGCTTGTTCTTTGTGGACTTATTAATGAGGGCCATTCTGACTGGTGTGAGGTGATATCTCATGGTAGTTTTGATTTGCATTTCTCTTATAACCAGCGATGTTGAGCATTTTTTCATGTGTTTGTTGGCCATCTGTACATCTTCCTTGGAGAACAGTCTATTCAGGTCTTTTGCCCATTTTTCCATTGGTTGATAGGCTTTTTTGCTGTTGAGTTGTATAAGTTGTTTATATATTCTAGAGATTAAGCCCTTGTCCATTGCATCATTTGAAACTATTTTCTCCCATTCTGTAAGTTGTCTTTTTGTTTTCTTTTGGGTTTCCTTTGCTGTGCAAAAGCTTTTCAATTTAATTAGGTCCCATGGGTTTATTTTTGCTCTAATTTCTATTGCTTTGGGAGACTGACCTGAGAAAATCTTCATGATGTTGATGTCAGAGAGTGTTTTGACTATGTTCTCTTCTAGGTGTTTTATGGTGTCCTGTCTTATATTTAAGTCTTTCAGCTATTTTGAGTTTATTTTTGTGCGTGGTCTGAGGGTGTCTTCTAATTTAATTGCTTTGCATGCAGCTCTCCAGGTTTCCCAGCAATGCCTGCTGAATAGACTTTCTTTTTCCTATTTTATGTTCTTGCCTCCCTTGTCAAAGATTAATTGACCATAGGTGTCAGGGTTTATTTCCGGGTTCTCTATTCTGTTCCATTGGTCTGTCTGTCTGTTTTGATACCAGTACCACACTGTTTTGATGACTGTGGCTTTGTAGTATTTCTTGAAGTCTGGGAAAGTTATGCCTCCTGCTTGGTTTTTGTTTCTCAGGATTGCTTTGGCGATTCTGGGCCTTTTGTGGTTCCATATAAATTTTTGGTTTGTTGCTCTAGTTCTGTGAAAAATGTCATGGGTAATTTGATAGGTATTGCATTGAATCTGTAGATTGCTTTGGGTAGTATGGTCATTTTTACAATATTGATTTTTCTAATCCAGGAACATGGAATATCTTTCCATTTCTTTACATCTTCTTTGATTTCTTTGGTTAAAGTTTTATAGTTCTCGGCATATAAGTCCTTTACCTCCTTGGTCAGGTATATTCCGAGGTATTTGATTTTGTGAGGTGCAATTTTAAAAGGTATTGTATTTTTGTATTCCTTTTCTAATAGTTCATTGCTGGTATACAGAAATGCAACTGACTTCTGAATGTTAATCTTATATTCTGCTACTTTGCTGAATTATTTAATCAGTTCAAGTAGTTTTTGGGTTGAGTCCTTAGGGTTTTCTATGTATAGTATCATGTTGTCTGTGTACAGTGACAGTTTTATCTCTTCTCTTGCTATATGGATGCCTTTTATTTCTTTTGTTTGTCTAACTGCTGTGGCTAGGACTTCCAAAACTATGTTGAAGAGCAGTGGTGAGAGTGGGCATCCCTGTCTTGTTCCAGATTGGAGTGAGAAGGCTTTCAGTTTTTCCCCATTGAGGATTATATTTGCTGTGGGTTTATCATAAATGGCTTTATGTTCAGGAATGTTCCCTCTATACCCACTTTGGCGAGGGTCTTGATCATGAATGGATGTTGGACTTTGTCAAATGCTTTTTCTGCGTCTATTGAGATGATCATATGATTTTTGACTTTTCTTTTGTTAATGTGGTGTATGATGTTGATTGATTTGCATATGTTGAACCATCCTTGTGAACCTGGGATAAACCCTACCTGGTCATGGTGTATGATTTTTTTGATATGTTGTTGGATTCGGTTGGCTAAGATTTTGTTGAGAATTTTTGCATCTATATTCATCAATGATATTGGGCGATAGTTTTCTTTTTTGGTGGTATCTCTGTCTGGTTTTGGAATGAGGGTGATGGTGGCATCATAGAATGTCTTGGGGAGTATTCCTTCTTCTTCAACCTTTTGAAAGAGTTTAAGGAGGATGGGCACCAGATCCTCTTTATATGTTTGATAGAATTCACCTGTGAAGCCATCTAGTCCTGGACTTTTATTTGTAGGGAGTGATTTTATGACCTCTTCCATTTCATTTCTAGTGATTGGTCTGTTCAGTTGGTCTGTTTCTACTTGATTCAGTTTTGGCAGGCTGTAAGATTCTAGAAAATTGTCCATTTCTTCCAGATTGTCAAACTTGTTGCCATATAGTTGTTCATAGTATTCTCTTACGGTTTTTTGTATTTCTGCAGTATCCTTTGAGATTTCTCCTTTTTCATTTATAATTTTGATTATTTGAGTTCTTTCTCTCCTCTTTTTAGTGAGTCTGGCCAGGGGTTTGTCAATTTTGTTTACCTTTTCAAAGAACCAGCTCTTAGTCTTGTTAATTTTCTCTATTGTTTTTCAAATCTCTATTTTATTGATTTCTTCTTTGATCTTTATAATTTCCTTCCTTCTGCTGACTTTAGGACTTTTTTGTTCTTCTTTTTCTAATTCATTTAGGTGGAGGGTTGAGTTGTCTATTTGGGATCTTTCTTCTTTTTTTTCCCTCTGAGCACTGCTTTTGCAGCATCCCATAGATTTTGAGGGGTTGTGTCTTCATTATGATTTGTTTCAAGGTAGTTTTTAATTTCCTCATTGACCCATTGGTTTTTTAGTAGCATGTTGTTTAGTCTCCATGTAGTAGGTTTTTTCTCATTTCTTTTCCTGCAGTTGATTTCTACTTTCATGTCATTGTGGTCAGAGAAGATACTTGAGATAATTTCTATGCTCCTAAATTTGTTGAGGTTAGCTTTGTGTCCCAATATGTGGCAATTCTTGAGAATGTTGCATGTGCATTTGAGAAGAATGTGTATTCTGATTTTTTTGGATGTAGTGTCCTGAAGATATCAATTAAGTCTAACTTTTCTATTGTTTCCTTCAAGATCTCTGTTGCTTTATTGGTTTTCTGTCTAGAGGCTCTGTCCATTGGTGTGAGTGGGGTTTTAAAGTCTCCTACTATGATTGTATTCCCATCAATTTCTCCCTTTATGTCTGTCAATATTTGTTGTATGTATCTGGGTGCTCCTGTATTTGGGGCATATACGTTGACGATAGTAACATCCTCTCTCCTTGACTGGATCCCTTAAAAATTAAATAGTGTCCTTCTTTGTCTTTCTTTATGTCTTTTGTTTTAAAGTCTATTTTGTCTGATAGGAGTATTGCAACTCCTGCTTTCCTGTCCTGTCTATTGGCATGAAATATTTTTTCCCACCCCTTCACTTTCAATATATATGTATCCTTTGTCCTGAGGTGGGTTTCTTGTAGGCAGCAGATTGAAGGTTTTTTCTTTTTTATCCACTCAGCCACTCTGTGTCTTTTGATTGGGGCATTCAGTCCATTGACATTTAAGGTGATAATTGATAGATGATTATTTATGGCCATTTTAAACCTCATTTTCCAGTTTATTCTATGGTTCTCCATTCTTCCTTTGTTTTTTTGGTTGGATGGTCTCTGGTTATTTTCTGCTTGAGTGTTAATTAAAAAATACCTAGAAGCAAATGACAACAAAGATACGACACTCCAAGACCTATGGGATGCAGCAAAAGCTGTTCTAAGAGGAACGTTTATAGCAATACAAGCCCACCTCTGGAAACAAGAAAAAGCTCAAATAAACAAGCTAACTTTACCTCTAAAGCAGCTAGAGAGAGAAGAACAGACAAGACCTAAAGTTAGTAGAATGAAAGAAATCATAAAGATCAGAGCAGAAATTAATGAAATAGAAATGAAGAAAACCATAGAAAAGATCCACGAAACAAAAAGCTGGTTCTTTGAAAAGATCAACAAAATTGATAAACTCTTAGGCAGACTTATCAAGAAAAAAAGAGAGAAGACTCAAATCAATAAAATTAGAAATGAAAAAGGAGATGTTACAATGGCCATCACAGAAATACAAAGGATCATAAGAGACTACTTCATGCAACTATATGCCAATAAAATGGAAAACCTAGAAGAAATGGACAAAGTCTTAGGTACAATCTTCCAAGACCAAACCAAGATGACATAGAAAAGATGAACGGACCAATTACAAATACTGAAATTGAAATAGTGATTAAAAATTTCCAACAAACAAAAGTCCAGGACCAGATGGCTTCACAGGCGAATTCTATCAATCATTTAGAGAAGAGCTAACACGTCTCCTTCTGAAACTATTTCAAAAAAATTGCAGAGGAAGGGATACTCCCAAATTCATTTTATGAGGCCACCATCACCCTAATACCAAAACCAGACAAAGATACCACAAAAAAAACTATACGCCAATTTAACTGATGAACGTTGATGCAAAAATCCTCAACAAACTACTAGCAAACCACATCCAACAATACATTAAAAGGATTGTACATCATGATCAAGTGGGATTTATCCCAGGCATGTAAGAATTCAATATCTGCAAATCCATCATTGTGATACACTACATTAACAAACTGAAGAATAAAAACCATTTGATCCTCTCAATAGATGCAGAAAAAGCCTTTGACAAAATCCAACACCCATTTCTGATAAAAAACCCTTCAAAAGTGGGCACAGAGGGAACCTACCGCAACATAATAAAAGCCACATAAGACAAACCCATAGCTAACCATGATTCTCAATGGTGAAAAGCTGAAGGAATTCCTGCTGAGATCAGGAACAAGCCAAGGATGTCCCCTCTCACCACTACTATTCAACATAGTTTTGAAGTCTTAGCTATAGCAATCATCAAAGTAAAAGAAATAAAAGGAATCCAAATTGGAAAGGGGAGTTCCTGTCGTGGCGCAGTGGTTAACAAATCCGACTAGGAACCATGAGGTTGCGGGTTCGGTCCCTGCCCTTGCTCAGTGGGTTAACGATCCGGCATTTCCGTGAGCTGTGGTGTAGGTTGCAGACGCGTCTTGGATCCCGTGTTGCTGTGGCTCTGGTGTAGGCTGGCGGCTACAGCTCCAATTGGACCCCTAGCCTGGGAACCTCCATATGCCACACAGGAGTGGCCCTAGAAATAGCAAAAAGACAAAAAAAAAAAAAAATTGGAAAGGAAGAAGTAAAACGATCACTATTTGGAGATGCACGATACTATACCTAGAGAATCCCAAAGACTCTACCAGAAAACTGTTAGAGGTCATCCATGAATTTGGCAATGTCACGGGATACGAAATTAATACACAGAAATCAATGGCATTTCTATACACTAACAATGAAAGATCAGAAAGAGAAATTAGGGAAGCAATCCCATTTACCATCACATCCAAAAGAATAAAATACCTAGGAGAATACCTACCTAAAAAGACGAAAGACCTGTACTCTGAAAACTCTAAGACACTGATGAAAGAAATGAAAGATGACACAAATAGATGGAAAGACATACCATGTTCTTGGATTGGAAGAGTCAATATTATCAAAATTACTGTACTATCCAAAGTAATCTACAGATTCCATGCAATCTCTATCAAATTACCAAGGACATTTTTCACAGAACTTGAACAAAATATTTTAAAGTTTGTTTGGAAGCACAAAAGACCCAGAATAGCCAAAGACATCCTGAAAAAGAAAAATGGAGCTGAGGAATCAGGCTCCCTGGCTTCAGACTATACTACAAAGCAACAATCATCAAAACCATATAGTACTGGCACAAAGACAGACATATAAATCAATGGAACAGGAGAGAAAGCCCTATGACAAAGGAGGCAAGAATATACAATGGAGAAAAGATAGCCTCTTCAATAAGTGGTGCTGGGTAAACTTGATAGTCACATGGAAAAGAATGAAATTAGAACACTCCCTCACACCATACACAAAAATAAACTCCAAATGGATTAAAGACCTAGATATAAGGCCAGATGCTATAAAACTCTTAGAGGAAAACATAGGCCAAACACTCTCTGACATAAACGACAGCAACATCTTCTCAGATCCACCTCTTAGAGTCATGACAGTAAAAACAAAAATAAGCAAATGAGACCTAATTAAACTTCAGAGTTTCTGCACAGCAAATGAAATCCTAAACAATATGAAAAGACAGCCCACAGAATGGGAGAAAATCTTTGTAAATGAATCGACTGACAAAGGAATAATCTCCAAAATTTATAAACACCTCCTACTGCTCAATACCAAAAAAATAACCCCATCAAAAATGGGCAGATGATCTAAACAGATGATTCTCCAAAGAAGACATACAGATGGCTGAGAAACATATGAAAAGATGTTCAACATCACTCATTATTAGAGAAATGCAAATCAAAACCACTGTGAGGTACCACCATACACCAGCCAGAATGACCATCATCAAAAAGGTCTACAAACAATAAGTGCTGGAGAGGGTGTGGAGAAAAGGTAACCCTATCACACTGTTGGTGGGATTGTAAATTGGTGCAACCACTGTGGAAAACAGTATGGTGATATCTCAGAAAACTAAAAACAGAATTACCATTTGATCCAGCAATCGCACTCCTGGGCATCTATCCAGAGAAAACCATGCCTCGCAAAGACACATGTAGTCCGATGTTCATTGCAGCACTATTTGCAATAGCCAAGACATGGAAACAACCACAATGTCCATCGACAGAGGAATGGATCCAGAAGATGTGGTACATATGCACAATAGAGTATTACTCAGCCATTAAAAGGAACAAAATACCGGCATTTTTAAGCAACATGGATGGACCTAGAAATTATCATGCTAAGTGAAGTCAGCCACACAATGAGACACCATCAAATGCTTTCACTGACATGTGGAATCTGAGAAAAGGACAGAATGAACTTCTTCGCAGAACAGATACTGACACACATACTTGAAAAACTTATGGTTTCCAAACGAGACTGTTCGGGGTTTGGGGGCATGCTTTGGGGTAGTGGGATGGAAATCCTATAAAATTGGATTGTGATGATCATTGTACAATTACAAATGTAATAAATTTATTGTGTAATAAAAATTTTAAATGTGAAAAAAGCTAATAAAAAATAAAAATGTTACATGCTTAAGTTATCAGAGGTGAAATAGTAATTCTTTAAAATACTTCCATCTGGGAGTTCCCATCATGGCTCAGTGGTTATCAAATCCAACTAGGAACCATGAGGTTGCAGCTTCAACCCCCTGGCCTTGCTCAGTGGGTTAGAGATCTGGCATTGCTGTGAGCTGTGGTGTAGGTTGCAGACACGGCTCAGATCTGGCATTTCTGTGGATGTGGCATAGGCTGGTGGCTACATCTCCAATGAGACCCCTAGACTAGGACTCTCCATATGCTGTGGGTGCAGCCCCAGAAGAGACAAAAAATAAAAATGAAAAAATGAAAAAATTAAATACTTCCATCAAAAATGGGTATGGTTATAGATGAGACAAGATTGTCAAAATATCAATAGTTGGTGAGACTGGATAACGAGTACATATAGGTCCATTTCACTTTTCTCTCTATTATGTATGCTTGAAAATATACATAGATAAAATAAATTAAAAAATCATCTCAGAGTTCCCGTCGTGGTGCAGTGGTTAATGAATCCGACTAAGAACCATGAGGTTGGGGGTTCGGTCCCTGCCCTTGCTCAGTGGGTTAATGATCCAGCGTTGCCGTGAGCTGTGGTGTAGGTTGCAGACGCGGCTCGGATCCCGAGTTGCTGTGGCTCTGGCGTAGGCCGGTGGCTACAGCTCTGATTCAACCCCTAGCCTGGGAACCTCCATATGCTGCGGGAGCGGCCCAAGAAATAACAACAACAACAACAACAAAATCATCTCAATTCCACTTCCTCTCCAGCTAGTACATTATTTCCCTTTATGGCAATACTCCTTGAAACAGTATATGCCCTGTCTCACTGACTGTGACTTTTTTCCCTCCTATTCTCTCTTTAAACTCCTTCATTCAGGCTTTTTTCCCCTTACCATTTCAGCAGTTTTTTTTTCTTTTTTCTTTTCTTTTTGGCCATGCCCACAGCGTGCAGAAGTTTCTAGGGCCAGAGATCAAACCCATGTCACAGCAGTAACCAGAGCCACAGCACCGACAACACCAGAAACTTATCCCATTGAGCCACTAAGGAATGCCCCAAAATTCCTTTTATTAAGACCACTAATGACCTCTACATTGTTAAATCCAATGGTCATTTCTCAGTCTTCATCCTACATGACCCATTAAGTACAACTTGACAGCTAATCACTCCCTCCTCCTCAAAACATTTTCTCCATCTGATTTCCAAGGCTGCAGCCTGTGAAGAAATACAATACTCAATAGTACTGATATTCTTACCTTTTTAACTCCACCGAGTAAAAACAACTTCTGAAATACATTTGATTTCCATCTCATGTTAATTATATACAAGAAAACGATGTGTTCCCAGGCACAATGCCAATGTTGGCAGTTGATCCCAGGAGTGCAGCTGGGAGTGAAAGCAGTATCACGGGTGGTAGGAGTTGTTCCTTTTTTCTCTCCCATTCCACTTACAACTAATTAGGCATCTGTAACAAAAGTGCCTCTACACACACATCAAGACACCTGGGAGATCCATCCATCCATCAGTGCATCTGAAAGTAGGTGGACTGGATCCTGGAGGAGGCCACAGATTCAAGGGAGTTGGGGTGGTGGTGGCAGCAGCAGTGGCAGCAGTCTCTCTGGCAGAGGAGGTGGAAAGTGAAAAGGGTAAGTGAAAATCTTCCAGGTGATGTGGATGGCAGCTGGAGGGTTCACTTGTTCCTCAGCAATACCCCGCTTCCTAAAGAGAGATCTCTGTAACTGGAGGGATGGAAAGGAAAGAAGGGTAACTTAAGGTATGAGTTTTCTGCTGTTTCAGAATTCCATCAAGAAGTACCCCCACAGACTGCTGGAGCCCCCCAATGGAGGATCCCTTACTGGACCATAGGCACACCCAAAGTGCTTAGTCACCCCCACTCTATCACTAGACTTTTTTTTTTAACATTGGCTTTTTAAAATGCACATGCTGCCCACAGCTCCAATAAGAGAGAAAAAAAAAAAAAAGTATGCTATGATGCCACCTTTTGGAAAGCAATAGAAAGGCTTCTTATTGCCAGCCTGTTGAATTGTTAAAATCAATGTAAACAAGGCCTTACCTAAGGAAGGAGGGTGTTTGTAACTTCAAATGAAAATATGCAGAAATACATTTCATCAAACATTATGAAAAATCATGGCAATATAGTATCCCCAAAAGAAGGTGACAATTTTTAGCAACTAAACACAAAGACATAGAATGCTATGATCTACCTGATAAAGAATTCAAGAGTCATCATAAAGTCCAGTGAGCTGTAAGAAAACTTGGGCAATTTAATGAACTGAGGCATGAAATCAATAAACAGAAGAAATACTTTCCAAGAGATTGAAATTCTAAAGAACCAAACAAATTCTTAATCTGAAGAACTCAAGAAATGAGATGAAGTATGCATTTGAAACATTGGAAGTAGAGCAGATCAGATGGAAGAGAGAATTAGCAAGCTGGAGGACAGGAATTTAGAAATGATTCAAGTGAGAGGCTTGGTTAAGATAGCAGAGTAAAAAGACTCTGAGCTCACCTCTCTGTAGAGGCACACCAAAATCACAACTATTTGCAGAGTAACCCCTGGTGAAAAAGACCAGAAAACCTACTAGAAAAGATCTTCTACAACTAAAGATATAAAGAAGGAATCAAAACAGGTAGGAAGAGCAAAGTTGCACTACAGTCAAATCCCATACCTTTGGGTGGGCAATGCTCAAGTGGAGAATAATTGTAATTGCAGAGGTTCTCCCAAATCAGTGAGAGGTCTGAGCCCCATGTTGGTCTCCCTGGCCTGGTGGTTCTGCACCAGGAATATGAGCCCTCAGAGTATTTGGCTTTAAAGGCCAGCAGTGATTACTTTCAGGAGTCCAAGAGGGCTGGAGAAAAGAGACATCAATCTTAAGGGATGAACACAAAATATCATATACTCTATGACCTAAAGAGAAGCCATAACATGATAGGATTGGACCTACCTGCTGATCTTGGAGAGTCTCCTGCAGAGGAAGGAAGCAACTGCAACTCATCCTGTAGACACTGATGTAAACCATTTTGGGGAGTTCTTTCCACTATGTGGACACTGTTACTGGCAAGTATGAATCTGGAATGCCCCGTTTAGCTTATTAGCCCCAGAACCCTGCCTTGACCTGGCCCCAATGGTCTGTAGGCACCTGTTCTGGAATGCCTCAGACAAACTAACTGGGTACAACACAGCACCACTCACTATGTGACAGACTGCCTTAAGGCCATTTGATCCCACAGCTACTTCTGGACACAGCCCTGCCCACCAGATGGCCCAGAACCTAGCCCTCCACACCAGTGCCCAGGTACCAGACCCAAGAATCTCAGGGATCTCTGGTCAGAGACCCCAACACCCAGCTTTACTCACCAGGGAGTAGACATCAGATGCAAGAAAACCACAACCCTATAGCCTGCAGACCTGGCCCACCCACCAACAGGACAGATCCTGCCCTGGAACCAGCTGGGCCCTAGCACCACCCACTAGCAGGCTAATACATGCTTAAAAGTGCCCTAGGCCCCACAGCAAATTGAATCACAAACTAGCCATACCCACCAGAGATCTTTAACAGCTCTGGGAACTCAAGGCCCTGCAATGAGACCCCAGGACACAGCTTTGCCAGCGAGGAGGCCAGCTTTAGCCCTAGATCATGGCTTCATGCATGTGGGTAGACAAGAACCTTGTCTTTTCTGGACGTTTAATGCAGCACTATCTTAGGGAACACTAAGGGCTCCACAGTTAGCCACGCTGTGACACAGTCCTTGCAAGCAGCAGTTGGCAGCCTCTACGCAAGGTGGAACCTGGCATCCAACCAGACAAGGGGGACAACCAGGCCTACCAGACCACCCACATAGCCCTGATGCAGAAACCCCTAGAGAATATAGCTCTGGTGACAAGATGGGAGTGTGCTGCTGGGATTCAGAGGCTATCTCCTACAAAAGGCCACTTCTCCAAGGCCACAAAATGTAAATAACCTACCAGATCCATAAAAATAAAAACAGCAAATTAGGCAAAATAAGGTGACAGAGAAATATGTTTCAAAACAAAAGAACAAGAAAAAAAAATCCCAGAAGAACTAAGTGAAGTGGAGATAGGCAATCTACCCTAGAAAAAGTTCAAGGCTGTGATTGTAAAGATGATCAAAGAACTTGGGAGAAGAATGGATGCACAAAACAAGAAATAAGAAGTTTTAAACAAAAAGCAGATATAAAGAAGAACCACAGAGATGAAGAACAATAACTGAAGTGAAAAATACACTAGAAGGACTAAACAGTAGATGAAATGATACAGAGGAACTTATCAGTGAGCTGGAAGACAGTAGTAGAAATACTGAAACTGAAATACTGAAAAACAGAATGAAAAGAAAGACAGTTTAAGAGACTACTGGGACAACTTAAGGGCACTAATGTTCACATTATAGGGGTCCTGTGGAGAGAAGAATGAAAAAGGGGCTGAGACCATAGCTGAAGGCATATTAGCTGAAAACTTCTTTAACCTGGCAAAGGAAACATACATCCAAGTCCAGAAAGCTCACAGAGTCTCATACAGGGGCACATGACCCAACAAGGAACACGTCAAGACACATAGTAATTACAATGGCAAAAATTAAAGATAAAAGAATATTAAAAGCAACAAGGGGAAAACAATAGGTTACATACAAGGGAACTCCCATAAAGAGTTTCTGACTCCAGCATAACTCTGCAGGTCATAAGGAAATGGCATATATATTTAATTGATGAAATGAAAAAACCTATACCCAAGAATATTCTACCCAGCAAGGCTCTTGTTCAGATTTGACAGAGAGATCAAAAGCTTTAATGACAAGTAAAAGCTAAAACCGGCTTTACAAGAAACGTTGAAGTAACTTCTCTAAAAGAAAAGGCCACAACTAGAAACATGAAATTATGAAAGGTAAAAGCTTATCAATAAAGGCAAACATATAGTGAAGTTAGGAAATCATCCACACACCAACTAGTAGGAAGGTTAAAAGACAATAGTAGTAAAATCATTTATATTCACAATAAGTTAAGGGATACAAAAAAAAATCAGATGTAAAAGTATGGTATCAAAAAAGTGATTATGAGGGGAGGAGAATACAAGTGCAAGATTGCTAAAATTCATGTGAAATCAAGAAATCAGCAACTTAATCATCCAGAGACTAGATAGCTAGATTGGTATATGTGCACCTCATAGTAACCACAAATAAAAAAATCTATAATAGATATACACAAAAAAAGAAAAGGTAATCACATAACACTAAAGATAGTCATCAGATCACAAGGGAAGATAACAAGAGAAGATGCAAAAAAGATCTACAAAAACAACCCTGAAACAATTAACAAAATGTCAGTAAGAACATACATATATGGGAGTTTCCCTGGTGGTCTAGTGGTTAGGATTTGGCACTTTCACCATTGAGGCCCAGTTTCATTCCCTGGTCTGGGAACTGAGATCTGACATCAAGCTGGCTACATGCTGTGGTTGAAATGCAAAAACAAAACAACAATACAACAAAAATAGAACATACATATCAATAATCATTTTCAAATGTAAATGGACTAAATCCAATACAAAGACACATAGTGGCTGAATGATACAAAAACAAGATCCTGAACTATAAGAAACTCACTTTAGATATAAAGACACACACATACAAAGCAACAGGATAGAAAAAAGTATTCCTCACAAATGGAAATCAAAAGAAAGCTGGGGGTGTCAATACTTTTTTCAGACAAAATAAATCTTAAAATAAAAACTGTTATAAAAAAACAAAGAAGGGTATTACATAATGACCAAGGGATCAATGCAAGAAAAGATATAACAATTGTAAATGTGCACCCAACAAAGGAGCACCTAAATACATAAAGGAAATATTAACAGACATAAAAGGAGAAATCAGCAATAATATAATAATAGTGGGGAGTTTAATGATCTACTTACATCAATGGACAAACCATGCAGATAGAAAATCAATAAGGAAACACAGACTTTAAAAGACACATTAGGTCAGGTGGATTTAATAGAGATACATGGAACATTCCATCCCAAAGCAGCAGAATACACATTCTTTTCAAGAGTATATGGAACATTCTCCAGGATAGATCACATCCTAGGCCACAAAACAAGCCTCAGTAAATTTAAGAAAATTGAAATCCTACCAAGCATCTTTTCTGACCACAAAACAATGAGACTAGAAATCAACTATAATTTTTTAAAAAACTACAAAAACACTAATACGTGGAGGCCGAACAATATGCTACCACACAATCAATGGCTCACTGAACAAATCAAAGAGAAAATTAAAAAATACTTGGAGACAAATGAAAACAAAACCACAATGATCTATAAGCTATGGGACACAGCCAAAAACAGTTCTAAGAATGACGTTTATAGCAATACAAGCCCTCCTCAGGAAATAAGAAAAATCTCAAAGAAACAATTGGTAACCAAAAAAGAAAAACAAACCAAACTCAATGTTAGCAGAAGGAAAGAAATAAGATCAGAGCAGAAATAAATGAAATAAAGAAAAAAACCAGAAAAAGTCAATGAAACTAAGAGCTGTTTTAAAAAAAAAATTGAAAAATTGATAAGCCTTTAGCTAGATTCATCAAGAAAAAGAGAGATGGCCCAAATAAAATTATAAATAAAAAAAGAGACAACAGACACTACAGAAACACAAAGGATCACAAGAGATTACTATGAGTAACTGCATGCCAATAAAGTGGACAACCTAGAAAAATGGGAAAACTCTAGAAATGTACAATCTCCCAAGATTGAACCAGGAAGAAATAGAAAATGTGAAAAGACTAATTACCAGAAATAAAATTGAATCAGTAATTAAAAACACTCTTTTTTTTTCTTTTTAGGGCCACACCTGAGGCACATGGAAGTTCCCAGGGTAGGACCAAATCAGAGCTGCAGGAACAGACCTACACCACAGCCACAGCAACTCCAGATCCAAGCCACATTTGTGACTTACACAGAGGTGCATATGCCAGATCTGGAACCCACTGAGCAAGACCAGTGACTGAACCCAAATCCTCATGGATGCTAGTTGGGTTCTTAACCTGCTGAGCTACAAAAGGAACTCTCAGTAATTAAAAACACTCTTAACAAAAGTCCAGGAACAGATGGCTTCACAGGCGAAGTCTACCGAACATTTAAAGAGTTAACACCTATCCTTTTCAAACCATTCCAAAAAACTTGCAGAGAATGAATAATTCTAAACTCATTCTACATGGCCAGCATTACTGTGATACCAAAACCAGACAAAGATGTCACAGAAAAAAGAAAATTACAAGCCAATATCATTGAATGAACATAGATGCAAAAATGCTCAACAAAATATGAGCACACTGAATCCAATACATCCAAAGGATCACACAGCATGGTCAAATGGGATTTATCCCAGGGATGCTAGGAATTTTTAATATCTGCAAATTGATCAATATGATATACCATATTAACAAAATGAAGAATACAAACCATATCATCATCTCAATAGATGCATAAAAAACTTTTGAGAAAATTCAACATCCATTTGCAGTAAAAACTCTCCAGAATGTGAGCATAAAAGGAAAATATCTCAATATAATAAAGGTCAGATATGACAAACCCACAGGTAACATCACACTCAACAATGAAAAGTGGAAAGAATTTCCTTTAAGATCAGGAACAAGACATGGATGCCCACTCTTGCCACTTTACTCAACATAGTATTGGAAGTCCTAACTACAGCCATCAGACAAGAAAAAGAAATAAAAGGAATCCATATTGAAAAGAAGAAGTAAAACCGCCACTGTTTGCCAATGACATGTAAATCCTAAAGATGCCACCAGAAACTATTAAAGCTCATCAATGAATTTGGTAAAATTGCAGGATACAAAATTAAAATACAGAAACCTGTTGCATTTCTATACATTAAAATAGACTCTCAGAAAGAGAAATTAAAGAAACAACCCCATTTATAATTGCATCAAAAAAAATACCTAGGGATAAACTAAGGAAGTAAAAGATCTGTACTTGGAAAACAATAATTCACTGATGAAAGAAATTGAAGACAACAACAGATGGCAAGATATACTATGTTTATGGATTGGAAGAATTAGTACTGTTAAAATGACCAAGATTATCTACAGAGTAAATGTAATCCCTATCAAAATACTAAGAGTATTTCTCATAGAACTAGAACAAATAATTTTAAAATTCATATGGAAACATAAAAGACACTGAATAGTCAAAACAACCTTGAAATAGAAGAAAACAACTTGAGGAATCATAGTCCCTGACTTCAGACCTTACCACAAAGCAACAATCATTAAAACAGTATGATACTGGCACAAAAAGAGACACATAGATCAATGGAACAGAATACAGTCCACGAACAAGCGCATACACTTATGGTCAATCTACAACAAAGGAAGTAAGAATATACAGTGAAGAAAAGACAGTCTTCAATAAGTGGTGCTGGGAAAGCTGAGCAGTTACATGTAAAAGAATGAAATTAGAACATTTTCTAATACCATATAAAAATAAATTCAAAACAGGTTAAAGGCCTAAATGTAAGAACTGAAAACCATTCAACTTCTAGGAGAAAACATAGGTGGATTGCTATTTGACATAAATCATAGAAATATTTTTTGACTCTGTCTTCTACAGCAAAGAAAATGAGAGTAAAAACAAGCATGTGGGACCACATCAACAGACTTACAAGCTTTGGCATAGCAAAGGAAACCATCAACAAAATGAAAAAAACAACCTACCGAAGGTGAGAAAATATTTGCAAATAATATGACCTATATGGGGTTTATATACAAATATATAAATAGCTCATATGACACAACATTAAATAAAAGCAACACAATTTAAAAATGGGCAAGGAGTTCCTATTGTGGCTCAATAGGTTAAGGACCTGACATGGTCTCCATAAGGATGTGGGTTCAATCCCTGGCCTCACTTAGTGGGTTAAGGATCTGGCATTGTTGTAAGCTGCAGTGTAATTTGCAGATGTGGCTCAGATCTGGTGTTGCTGTGGCTGTGGTGTAGGCCTGCCTCTGTAGCTTTGATTTGACCCCTAGCCCAGGAACTTCCATATGCTGCAGATGTGGCCATAAAAAAAGAAAAGAAAAAAAATGGGCAGAAAACCTGAACAGATATTCTTCCAAAGAAGTCACACAGATGGCAAACAGGCATATGAAAAGCTGCTCAACATCATTAATCATCAGAGAAATGTGAATTAAAATCACAGGAGCTATCACCTCACACATGTCAAAATGGCTATTATTAAAAAGAACACTAATAACAAATGTTAGTGAGGATATGGAGTAAAGGGAACTTCGCACATTGCTGGTGGGACTGTAAACTGGTATAGCTATTCTAGAAAACAGTACACAGTTACAGTATACAAAAACTAAAAACAGAACTACTCTATGATGAGCAGTTCCACTCCTGGGTATATATCTGAAGAAAAAACCCCACTAATCAGATATATACATGCAATGTTCATAGCAGCATTATTTATAATTGCCATAGATGGAAGCAACCTAAGTGTCCATCAACAGGTGAAAGGATAAATTATAATTAGACATTGTTTATATACATAATGGAATACTAACTCAGCCATACAAAGAAAATTTTGCAATTTGCAACAACATGGATGGACTTGGAGGGTATTATGCTAAGTGAAATAAGTCAGACAGAAAGACAAATAATGTATATTATCATTTGTTTGTGGAATCCAAAAAAAAAATAAAACAAACTAGTGAATATAATAAAAAGGAAGAGACTTATAGATTATAGATAACAAACTAGTTGTTCCTGTGGGGACAGGGAAGGGACAAGATATGGGTAGGTGATTAAGAGATACAAACTCCTATGTATAAGATAAATAGGCTACAAGGATACACTGGGATATAGAAAGTATTTATAATAATTATAAATGAAATTAACCTTTAAAAATTGTGAATCAAGGAGTTTCCATTGTGGCACAGCAGGTTAAGAATCTGACTAATATCCGTGAGCATGCGAGTTTGATACCTGGCCTCACTGGGTTAAGGATCCAGCATTGCCATGAGCTGTGGTGTAGGTTGCAGATATGGCTTGGATCTCGAGTTGCTGTGGCTGTGGTGTAGGCCAGCAGCTGAAGCTCTGATCTGACTGCTAGCCTGGGGAACTTACATATGTCACAGAGGCAGCCATATAAAAGGAAAAAAAATTGTGAATCAATATATTGTACACCCAAAACTTGTATAATATTATACATTAACTATATGTCAAAAAACTCATGGAAATAAATGCCCAGTGGAGTTCCCGTCATGGCTCAGTGGTTAATGAATCCAACTAGGAACCATGAGGTTGCGGGTTCTATCCCTGGCCTTGCTCAGTGGGTTAAGGATCCGGCGTTGCCATGAGCTGTGGTGTAGATGGCAGATGTGGCTCGGATCCCACGTTGCTGTGGCTCTAGCGTAGGCTGGTGGCTATAGCTCTAATTAGACCCCTAGCCTGGGAACCTCCATATGCCGTGGGAGCGGCCCAAGAAATGGCAAAAAGACAATAAACAAACAAATAAATAAATAAATACCCAGCAATATTGAAATGGTTAAAGAAAATGTGATACACACTCATACATACACACACACACAAGAAATGATTTAGATGAAAGAGGGGAGAGAACTAAGGTTTTTTAAAAGTGTGAATATGAGTTCCCTCATGGCTTAGCAAGTTAAGGATTCAGTGTTATCATTACTATGGCTCTGGTTACAGCTGTGGCATGGGTTTGATACCTGGCCCAGGAACTTCCACTGCCATGGTTGTGAACAATGAGAATATCAGATTCCATTAGAAAAGCCAACATAAGATGAATGGGTAACCAGAAAAAGAAGAGAGGGGCAGAGAGTTTATTTAAAGAGATAATAGCTGAGGAGTTCCCGTCGTGGTTGCAGTGGTTAACGAATCCGACTAGGAACCATGAGGTTGCGGGTTCGGTCCCTGACCTTGCTCAGTGGGTTAACGACCCAGCATTGCCGTGAGCTGTGGTGTAGGTTGCAGATGCGGCTCGGATCCCACGTTGCTGTGGCTCTGGCGTAGGCCGGTGGCTACAGCTCTGATTCGACCCCTAGCCTGGGACCCTCCATATGCCGTGGGAGCGGGCCCAAGAAATAGCAACAACAACAACAACAACAATAACAACAACAACAAAAAAAGACAAAAAAAAAGATAATAGCTGAGGAAAACAATATAGAGGTTGGACAAAAAATTAAAAATAGAACTACCATGTGATCCAGCAAATCCTCTCCTGTGTATTTAACTTAAGAAAACAAAACCATTCATTAGGAAAGATATTTGCACCCCTATGTTCACTGTAGCATTATGAATAATAGCCAATATATGTAAGCAACCAAAAGGTCCATCAATAGATGAACAGATAAAGATATGGTAACAGACACACACAGAGTGGAATATTAACCTGCCAAAAAAGAATGAAATCTTGTCTTATGCAACAACATGAATGGACCTGGATGGTATTGTGCTAAGTGAATAAGTCAAGAAAGACAAACATTGTATGATTTCACTCATAAGTGGAATCTAAAATACAAATGAGCAAACCTAACATAACAGATACAGAGAACAAACATGTAGTCACTCAAGGAGCAGGAGAGGAAAAAATAGATGAGGGAGATTAAGAGGTACACATTCCCAGTTACAAAATGAGTCACAGGGATGAAATATACAGTGTGGGGGATATAGTCAATAATTATGTAATATCTATATATGGTGATATATTGTAACTAGACTTGTGGTCATTATGAAATGTATAGAAACACTAAACCATTATGTTGTGTAAAAGGAACATAGTGTTTTAGGTCAATTCTACTTTAAAACCAAACAAACTCATAGAAAGAGAGATCAAATGTATGTTTACCACTTACTTGCAGGGGATAAGGGGAAGGGAAAATAAGAGAAGGCAGTCAAACATTTGTAAGATAAATAAGCACTAGAGATGGAATGTACAACATGATAAATAACACTGCCATGTGTTATATGTGAAAGTTAGAGTAAATCCTGGAATTCTTTTGTGGCTTGGGTTTGATCCCTGCCCTAGGAACTTTCACATGCTGTGGGTGCAGCAAAAAAAAAAAAAAAAAAGAGAGAGAGAGAGAGAGAAAACATCTTAAAATTTCTTACCACAAGGAAGATTTTTTAAAAATTCCTTTTATTTTGTAGTTATATGAGATGATGGATATTCACTACACTTACTGTGATAATCATTTCATGATTTATATAAGCCAAATCATTATGCTATATACCTTAAACTTATAGAGTGCCTTATGTAAATTATATCTCAATAAAACCAGAAGAGGCAAAAAATTAGAAATAATAGCTGAAAACTTCCTAAAATCTGGGAAAGAAACTGGATACACGTGTCCACAAAGCTAACTGTCTCAATGTAAAAAGACCTTTAAGGAATTTCCGTCACGGCTCAGTGGTAACAAACCCAACTAGTATCCATGAGGACACAGGTTTGATCTCTGGCTTCACTCGGTGGGTTTTGGATCTAGCATTGCTGTGGCTGTGGCATAGGCTGGTAGCTGCAGCTCCAGTTCAACTCCTAGCTTGGGAACTTCCATATGCTGCAGGTATGGCCCTAAAAAGACAAAAACAAACAAAAAAAACCCCAAACCTTTAGGATAAATTATAATGAAACTGTCAAAAGTCGATGAATTTTAAATGCAACCAGGGAGAAAAAAGCGATAGTAATATACAAAAAAAATTCCACCAAACCCCCAACCCATTAGACTATCAGCAAATTTCCCAACAGAAACTGTACAGACCCAGAGAGAGTACAATGACATATTTAACTAGTGAAAGATAAAAATTGCCAGCCAGGAATATTTTATCTGACAAAATTATCCTTTAGATTTGAAGGTGAAATAAAGGCTTTCCTAGATAAAGAAAGGCTGAGGGCATTTCACCACCACTACTCCTGCCTTACAAGAAAAGTTGAAAGAAACTGAAACAAAAAGAAGAAAGTATGCAAAACTCTAATTAAGGTGATACATAGAATTAGAAAAGTGTAACACTATTTTAAAATTGAAAACAATTATAGCACAAATATTAGATGAAAATAGCATTGAAAATAACTATAGGAGTTCCCGTTGTGGCTCAGTGGTTTAACGAATCCGACTAGGAACCATGAGATTGCGGGTTCGACCCCTGGCCTTGCTCAGTGGGTTAAGGATCTGGCGTTGCCGTGAGCTGTGGTGTAGGTTGCAGATGTGGCTCGGATCCCGAGTTGCTGTGACTCTGGTGTAGGTCGGTGGCTACAGCTCCGATTGGACCCCTAGCCTGGGAACCTCCATATGCCGTGGGAGCGGCCCAAGAAATGGCAAAAAGACAAAAAAAAAAAAAAGAAAGTAACTATAGATACTACAATTTGGTAACAGATCCACAGCATAAAAAGATAAATTGTGACAACAAAAATGTAATATGGGAAGAGTAAAAGGATGGAACCTTTTATAAGCCAATGAAGATAAAATAGTCCATTTTCTGCTAATAACAATGCATCTATGATATGTTCTATGTATACTTCTCAGTGATCATTAAGCAAAAATCTAGGTCAGAGACATGAAGCATAAAAAAGCGGAGAATGAGCAAATCACCATGAAAAACCAGTCTGTTTCTGTCTACAAAGGTAGACAGAAACAGAAGGAAAAAAAGAAAACAATTGAGAGACAAAATAACCAGAAGGCAAAAGATAAAATGGCAGTAGTAAGTCACTACATATCAGTAGTCACCCTAAATATAAACGGACTGAACTCACAAAACAAAAGGCGCAGAGTGGTTGGATGGATTAAAAAAAAAATACCCAAATATATGCTGCCTAAGGAGACTCATTTCAGCTCTAAGAGTCTGAGACTGAAAGTAAAGGGGCAGAAGGTAATACTCCAAGCAAGCAGAAGCAAAAAGAAAGTGGGTGTAGCCATCTATTTATATCAAAATAGACTTCAAAGAAAAAATGGTAACAAGAAAAAATAAAAAAAGGAGTTCCCTTATGACTCAGTGGGTTAAGGATCTGGCACTGTCACTGCTGTGGCTTGGGTGGCTGCTGTGGCATAGGTTCGATCCCTGGCCTGGGAACTTCTACATGCCACAGGCATGGCCAAAAAGTTTTTAAAAATTAAAAAAATAGGAGTTCCAATACGTAAAGTAAGCCAGAAAGAGAAAGACAAACACCATATGATATCACTTATATCTGTAATCTAATATATGGCACAAATGAAACTGTCCACAGAAAAGAAAATCATGGACTTGGAGAACAGACTTGTGGTTGCCAAGGGGGAGGGAGAGGGAGTGGGAGGGACTGAGAATTTGGAGTTAATAGATGCAAACTATTGCCTTTGGAATGGATAAGCAATGAGATCCTGCTGTTTAGCCCTGAGAACTGTATCTAGTCACTTATGATGGAGCATGATAATGTGAAAAAAGGAATGTGTATATGTATGTGTGACCGGGTCACCTTGCTATACAGTAGAAAACTACAGAGCATTGTAAACCAGCTATGATGGAAAAAATAAAAATCATTAAAAAAAAAAAAGATCCAAGGAAAACAGAAAAAAAAAATAGGAGTTTCCATTGTGGCTCAGCAGAAATGAATCTGACTAGCATCCATGAGGACACTGGTTCGATCCCTGGCCTTACTCAGTGGGTTAAGGATTTGGCATTGCCATGAGCTGTGGTATGGGTTACAGGTATGGCTTGGATCCCACACTGCTGTGGCGTAGGCCAGCAGCAACAGCTCTGATTTGACCCCTAGCCTGGGAACCTCCATATGCTATGGGTGAGGCCCTAAAAAGACAAAAAAATTTTTTTTAAATAAAAATGGTAACCAGAGACAAAGAAAGTCATTATATAATGACAAAGGAGTCTATTCCAAGATGATATAAAAATTGTAAATATATACGCACCCAACCTAGGAACACCTAAATACGTAAAAGAAATGTTAACAGATATAAAGGGAGAGAGTGACAGTAACACAATAATAGTAGGGGACTGTAATACCCCCATTTACAATAGACAGATCATCCAGACATAAAACCAACAAGAAAACACTGGCTTTAAAAAAACATTAGATCAGATGGACTTAATAAATATATATAGAACGTCCCATCCAAAAGCAGCTAAATACACATCCTTTTTTTTTTTTTTATTAGTGCCAAACACACAGTATATGGAAGTTCCCAGACTAGGGGTCTAATCATAGCTATGACTGCTGGCCTACACCACAGCCACATCACCATATCCGAGCTGCATCTGCAACCTACAGCATAGCTCACGGCAACGCCGGATCCTTAACCCACTGAGCAAGGCCAAGGATTGAACCTGCAACCTCATGGTTCCTAGTCGGATTCACTTCCACTGTGCCATGATGGGAACTCCTGAATACACATTCTAAGTGCACATGGAACATTCTCCAGGATATATCATAGGACAAGACACAAAACAAATCTTAGCAAATCTAAAAAGATTAAAATCACACTAGCTATCTTTTCTGACCACAATAGCACAAAACTAGCAATCTAGATCTAGAGGAAAAGATATACAAGCATGTGGAAATTAAATAATACACTGCTAAACAATGGGTCAAGAAAGAAACTGCAACTGAAATAAAAAATTATTAAAATAAAAATGTAAATACAACATATCAGATCATGTGGGATACAGCCAAAGAAGTTTTGAGAGAAAAGTTCATATACAGCAAATATATACATATTTGGTCTAGTTATCTTTATAAGAACCAGTTCTTTATTTTATTTTTTTTTCACACCTGCAGGCCTCATCAAAGCTGTAGCTGCTGGTCTAGAGCTACAGCAATGCCAGATCTGAGCCATGTCTGTGAACCACATCCCACAGCTTACAGCAACATTGGATTCTTAACCCACAGATTGAGGCCAGGGATTGAACATGCATCCTAATGGATACTAGTAGGGTTCATTACCCCTAAGCCATGATGGGAACTCCCATAAGAACTAGTTCTTAGTTTTGTCAATCTTTTTTCTATTTTTCTCTGGTCTCCATTTCTTTCACTATGATCTTTATTTCCTTCCTTCAGCTAACTATGGGCTTAATTTTTTTTTCTAGTTCTTTTTGAGGTGACCATTAGCAAAACAGAATGAGACTATCTGATTCATATGAAATTAGTTCCATAGATTTCTTCATCCATGTCATTCCAGGCACTGTGTGAGGTGCTGGGAATACAAATGGTCCCTGCCTTTAAGGAGGTTATGGGTCAGATGGGGTGAAACAAGCTAAGAACAACCACCATATATATGCACACAAGATAAGATGTTGTACAGAAGAGGAGACAGTTGAGCTGAGTCCTAAACAGCAAGTAAGATTCAGCTGCAAAAAGGATATAGATAGGAGAGCAGATGGAAGCCTACAGGATAAAACCTGAAGTTGGCAAGTTATAATCACATAAAGAAGGAACACAGTGGAGAATGAGAGGAAAACGCAGAGCATGGGGGTGGGATGGTTTGTACATAGCAGGATTTAAGGCCAGAGAGTTGAGTAAGATGCCAATGGCTTAGAGTCTTATGGATTAATTTAGACAGTCTAAACTGTACCTGAAAGTTGGGAATCTTAACACTGGTAGGCTGGCTTTTTAAGAAAGAGCTTTCTGGATGTCACATGGAAGACTGTTAGAAGGGTTGAGAGGCTAGGGTTGTACTTCAAAGGGGATGAGGAATTGACAATTGTTATGGACTAAATTGTGTGGCTCCCACAAAATTGGTATGTTGAAATCCTAACACCCAATGTAACTGTATTTAAGGTAGGACCTTTAAAGAGGTAATTGGTGGTAAATGAGGTAATAAGACTGGGGCTTTAATCCAATAAGACTGGTGTCATTATAAGAAGAGAGATACCAGAGATGTCTGTGCAGAGAGAAATCCATATGAGAACATGAGGAGATGGCCATCTCTAAGCTGAGGAGAGAAGCTTCAGGAGAAACCAATGCTGTCAACACATTGATCATGGATTCATAGCCTCCAGAACTGTGAGAAATCAATTTCTGTTGTTTAAACCACTCAGTCTATAGTAGTTTGTTATGGTAGCCCAAGAAGACTGATACAAATGTTCACTCTAAGTTTTAAAGGTTGTAAACAGTAGTCATGGACATAGCCCACAGTCCATGAAGGCTGAGCATACTAATCTATGAGTATTAGATAACTGACACATTGATAACATGTACAATCAGTCATATGTAGGGGCATCAATGAAGATGGTGGAGTAAAAAAGATGTGGAGTTCACCTCTCACAAACACATCAAATTTATATCTGCATATGGAAAAATTCTCACTGAAAATTCACTGTAAACTGGCAGAAAGATTCCTATACAACCAAGGATGTAAGACAGATACATGTAACTAGGTAGGAAGGGAAGAAAAACAATTGTGTAGGAACATATGTCCCTGGGAGGGGACTCAGAAGAAAAGGGAGATTCAATGGGAGGACACTTGCCCTGGGAAGTGAGTGGTGAGAATCACAATTTGAAAAATCTACATGGGGGAGAAGAGCCACCTTGGCTGGCTGGAGGACCACTGAGACTAACAGAAGGGCTGTGGGAAACCTGGAGTGAACCTGAGAAGTGCACACTTGTGTTGGCTTGCCCTTAAGGCAGGGCTGAGAGGTATGCTCTAGCAGTTGCTGGACTTCCCATGACCATGGGGCTGTGCACCCCAGACTGAGCCAAGTGAACAGTCAGATTCTGCTCACTCCATGCCATAGTGCAGCATTGAATCTGGGGTGGGCATCACCAGGGAGAAGACTTGACTGTGGGATACAGAGATGACTTGATCCTAGGGTGGTGCCTGGGTAGGGCAGCAGTGTCCCATTGTTGATGCTTACTCAAGAAGTATACTAGATGCAGCCCAGATATTTTGTTTTGTTTTGTTTTTTGTTCTTTGCTTTTTAGGGCTGCACCTGTGGCAGGTAGAAGTTCCCCAGCTAGGGGTTGAATCGGAGCTGCAGCTGCAGGCCCACACCACAGCCACAGCAATGTAGGATCTGAGCTGTGTCTGTGACCTATACCACAGCTCACAGCAATGCCAGATCCTTAACCTACTGAGCAAGACCAGGGATTAAACCCACATCCTCATGGATACTAGTCAGGTTTATAACCCACTGAGCCACAACAGGAAATCCCAGCTCAGACTTTTTTTTTTTTTTTTTGGCCACACCTGCAGCTTGCAGAAGTTCTTGGGCCAAAGATTAAATGCACATCACAGCAGTGACCCAAGCCTCAGCAGTGACAATGCCAAATTTTTAACCCACTATTCCACAAGGGAACTCTAAGCCTAGATTTTTGATGGTGCTGCTTCTCCACAGCTAACCACCCTACACATGCTCAGAGTCCATGTGGGCCCCTCCTGCCCTGTGGTGTGTCTCCACAACAGGGCATGGATGGCAGAGGCTGGGGGTAGTGATTGGCTGTGAGGGACAAAGGAGACTTGTATCTGAGGCTACATCTGAGTGGAGTGAGGGAAAAAAACTTCAGGTGCCTACACAGACAGCTCAGTAGAGATGGCTTGGGCCTCTGTCTATATCTGACACAAGCTGAAAGTCCACAAGGGCCCCACTTGCTTCAGGACTCCCTTGATCTGGTGCAAGAGTCCAGGTCTGGGGAGAAGAGAAAACATACTTAAAAGGAATAGAGCCAACTCAGCCCAACCCTCAGGGCTTCTGCAACAGCAACCTGGGATCAGACACTGCCCTGATAGGGTGATGATGGTCACTGAACAGAGCAGGGCAGGGGTGGGGGTGGGGGGTGTCCAGCCTCACATTCAGCTCCAGCTCTAGTCCCTCCATCTCCAGCCCCAGTCCTTATCAAGGTGATGGCTGCCAGCAACCTTGAAGAAAGATGTGGCATGCATCCATGTCAAAGCCAGCTCTCCCATCAAAGGCATTGGATACACACACAGTCTGTATTGGAACACTCTCACATAACACCCCATTCGAGTTCACAATATGTAACTTTCACCTAAATTCATAGATGCATTGAAAATTTCTTTTGGTCATGCCTGTGGCACGTGGAAGTCCCCAAGCCAGGGACTGAATCCACAACACAGCAGTGACCCAGGCCACTGCAGAGACAATGCTGGATCTTTAACCCACTGTGCTACAAGAGAATTCCATAGATTCATTGAAATTTAAATAAAATGGAAGGGCAGTGGAACTGCTCTTAATTGAAAGAGCAAAAGAAAAACCCTGAAAAAATAAATAACAAAACAGAAATAAACTATTTACCAAAGAATTCAAAGCATTGGTAATAAAAATATAACTTAATTAGGGAAAAGAATAGTATACACAGTGAAAATTTTAACAAAGAAAAAGAAATGTAAAAAAGACCCAATCAGAAATGAAGAACTCAATAATTGAAATAAGAAACTTACTAGAAGGAATGGATAGCAGACTAAGTCATATGGAAGTATGCATAAGTGATCTAGAAGAGAGAATAATGGAAGTCACCCAATCAGAACAACATAAAGAACATTTTTTTTGTCTTTTTGCCTTTTCTAGGGCCGCACCCATGGCATATGGGGATTCCCAGGCTAGGGGTCTAATCGGAGCTGTAGCTGCCAGCCTACACCACAGCCACAGCAATGTGGGATCCGAGCAGCATCTGTGACCTACACCACAGCTCTTGGCAAAACCAGAGACTTAACCCACTGAGCGAGGCCAGGGATCAAACCCACATCCTCATGGATGCCAGTCAGGTTCATTAACCACTAAGCCATGATGGGAACTCCCATTGTTTTTCTATTTTTTTAAAACACTGGTTAATAGTATCAAACAAAAAATATTACAAGATTTAGATCCTTAACCCACTGAGCAAGGCCAGGGATCAAACCCGCAGCCTCATGGTTCCTAGTAGGATTTGTTAACCACTGAGGCACAACGGGAACTCCAAAATTTTTTTAAAAAGATAAAAAACTGAAGTGAACACAATAAAAAAAAAAAACCAAGAAAACAGGGGTAGCAATACTTATATCAGACAAAATAGATTTTAAAACAAAGGGCATTATATAATGATAAAGAGATCAATACAAGAAGAGGACATTGCATTCATGAATATATATGCACCCAATACATGAGCACCTAAATATATACAGCAAATACTAACAGACATAAAAAGAGAAATTGACAATAATACAATAATAGCAGAAGACTTTAACCTCTCATTAACATCAATAGACACATCACCCAGAGAGAAAACCATGAAGGCAACAGTGGTCTTAAATGACACAACAGACCAGTTGGACTTAATAGATATATATAAGACATTCCATCCCAAACAAGAGAATACACATTCTTTTCAAGTACAGATGGAATATTCTCCAGGATAGAGCACATGCTAGGCCACCAAACAATTCCCAACAAATATAAGAGGCTAGAAATTATATCAACTAATTTTGGGGGAAACAAAAGAGTATGAAATTAGAAATAAATTACAGAAAGGAAAGTTGGGAAAGAACAAACACAAGGAGACTAAACAACATGCTACTAAAAAAGCCAATGTATCAATGAAGAAGTCAAAGAGGAAATCAGAAAAATACCTCGAGATAAAGGAAAATGAAAAACAACACTCCAAATCTAAGGGATGCAGTAAAAACAGTTCTAAGAAGGAAGTTTATAGTGATACAAGTCTTCCTCAAGAAGTGAACAACAAAAACAACAACCAAAAAACCCTCAAATAAACAAGCTAACCTACCACCTAAAGGAATTAGAAAAAGAACAAACAAAACCCAAAGGCAATAGAAGGAAGGACATAATAAAAATGAGAGAAGAAATTAAAAAATTGAGACAAAAGACAATAAAGGAGTTCCCATGTGGCTTAGTGGGTTAAGGATCCAGTGTTGTCACTGTAGTTGCTCAAGTTGCTGCTGTGGCTTGGGTTTGACCTCTGGCCTGGGAACTTCTGCATGTGACAGGTGTGGCAAAAAAAGCAATAGAAAAAATTGTGAAACCAAAAGTTGGTTTATTGAAAAAATATACAAAATTGATAAATCTTTAGCCACGCTTACCAAGAAGAAAAGACAGAGGGCCTAAATAAATAAAATAAGAAATGAAAAAGGAGAAATAACCAATACCACAGAGACAAAAATCATAAGCAAATACTATGAACAACTATATTCCAACAAATTGGACAACCTAGGAGAAATGGACAAATTTCTAGAAACATACAACCTGCCAAGACTGAATCAAAAAGAAACATAACACTCTGAACAGACCAATCACTAACTGAAGTTGAATTTGTAATTAAAAACAAACTCCCAGTAAATAAAATTTCAGTACCAGATGGATTCACAGGGGATTTCTACCAAACATATAAAGAATAACTAATATCTACCCTTCTCAAATGATACCAAAAAATTGAAGAAGACAGAATTCTCTCAAATTCATTCTATGAGAACACCATTACCCTGATACCAAAACCAAACACAGACACTACAAAAAAAAAGAGAAAATTGCAGGCCAGTATCTTCAATGAATATAGATGCAAAAATTCTCAACAAAGTATTAGCAAACTGAATCCAATCAAAAAGATCATATGTCAAAGCTGGATTTATTCTAGGGGTGCAAGGATAGTTCAATATTTGTAAATCAACCAATGGATACCCATATTAACAAAAGGATAAAATCACTTGATCCTCTCAATATACACAGAAAAAGCATTTGACAAAAGTCAACATCCATTCATGATAAAAACTCACCAAAGCAGACTATTGAGGGAACATATCACAGCATAATAAAGTCTACTTATGACGAACACACAGATAACATTATATTCAACAGTGAATAGCTGAAAGTCTTTGCTCTAATTTCAGGAACAAGACAATGATGCCAACTCTCACCACTTTTATTTAGTATAGTATCGGAAGTCCTAGCCATAGCAATAAGACAAGAAAAAGAAATTAATTGTATCCAAATCTCAAGGGAAGAAGTTAAAATGTTATATTTGCAGATAACATGATACTTTGTATAGAAAACCCTGAAGTATCCAGCCCCAAACTATTAGAATAAATGAATTCAGCAAAGTTGCAGGGTACAAGATTAATATACAGAAATCTATTGCTTTCCTGTACATTAATAAAGAACCAACAGAAAGTTTAAAAAAAATCCCACTTAAAATTGTATCAGAAATAATAATATACCTAGGAATAAACAATCAAGGAGGCACAAGAACTGTACTTTGAAAATTATGAAACACTGATGAAGGAAACTGAAGATGATACAAAGAAATGGAAAGTTATCCCACACTCTTTGATTGGAAGAATTTATATATATATATACATATATATATATATTTTTTTTTGTCTTTTTGCCATTTCTTGGGCTGCTCCCACGGCATATGGAGGTTCCCAGGCTAGGGGTCGAATTGGAGCTGAAGCTGCCGGCCTACGCCAGAGCCACAGCAATGCAGGATCTGAGCCGCGTCTGCAACCTACACCACAGCTCATGGCAATGCCGGATCCTTAACCCACCGAGCAAGGGCAGGGATCAAACCTGCAACCTCATGGTTCCTAGTCGGATTTGTTAACCACTGTGCCACGACGGGAACTCCAAGAATTAATATTGTTAAAATGGCCATGCTACCCAAAGCAATCTACAGATTTAATGCAACCCCTATTAAAATACCCACGACATTCTTCACAGAACTAGAACAAATAATCCTAAATTTTATATGGACCCATAAGACCCCAAATTGCCATTGAAGTAATCTTGAGAACAAAGCTTGAGATTGCAACCTCCCAGACTTCAGACTATACTACAGAGCTATAGTAATTGAAATAGCATGGTACTGGCACAAAACAGGAACACTGACCAATGGAACAGAATAGAGAACCCAGAAACACACCCACATACTTATGGTCAATTAATTATTTTTTTTGTTTTTTTGTCTTTTTGTCTTTTCTAGGGCTGCTCCTACAGCATATCGAGGTTCCCAGGCTAGGGGTCAAATCGGAGCCATAGCCGCTAGCCTACGCCAGAGCCATAGCAACGCGAGACCCAAGCTGCATCTGCGACCCACAGCTCACGGCAACACCGGATCCTTAACCCACTGAGCAAGGCCAGGGATCGAACCTGCAACCTCACAGTTTCCAGTCAGATTCATTAACCACTGTGCCACGACAGGAACTCCTGGTCAATTAATTTAAAGCAAAGGAAGCAAGAATATACAATAGAGAAAAGATAGTCTCTTCAATAAATGGTACTGGGAAAACTGGACAGTCACATGAAAAAACAGTGAGATTAGAACATTTCCTTATAACTTATACAAAAATGGTCATCAAAAAGACAAGAGATAACAGAAAAGAGGATATGGAAAAAAGGGACCCCTTGTGTACTGTTGGTATAGCCACTGTAGAAAACAGTATGGAGAATCCTCAAAAATTAACATCCTGGCACTCAGCATGCTAAGGATCCAGCATTGTCATTGCTGTGGTACAGGTTCCATCCCTGGCCTAGGAACTTCCACATGCCTCAGGTATGGCTTTAAAAAAAAGAATGTAACTATCATCAATTTAGCAATTTGACTTCTAGGAATATATCCAAAGGAAATGAAAACACTGACTCAAAAAAGTATATGTACTCCCATATTAACAGCAGCATTATTTGCAATACCCAAGACATAGAAACAACCTAAGCGTCTGTCAATGAATAAATTAAAAAAGTGGTGTAGGTATGTTAGTTCATTATTAGTATATAGAAAAGCAACAGATTTCTGTATATTGATCTTGTATCCTGCAACTTTGCTGAATTCGTTTATTAATTCTAGTAGTTTTTGAATGGAGACTTCAGGGCCTTCTACACACACACACACAAATATTATTCAGCCATAAAAAAAAAAACAATGAAGGAATCCTGACATTGGCAACAACATGGATGGGACTTGAAGACATTATATGAAGTAAAACAAATCATACAAAGACATACTGTATGATCTCACATACATGTGAAATCTAAAAAACAGAATAAACAAGCAAACCCAGAAAAAAGAGACCTTATTTATGGAAACCAGAGGTAGAGGTTGGATGAGGAAGAATTGGATCAAGGTAGTCAAAAGGTACAAAATCCCAGTTACAAGATAAATAAGTGCTAGGGATACAATGTACATGATGGCTATAGTTAACACTGCTGTAGGATATACGCAGGGAGCCGAGAAAATACAAGGAGCTGAGGAAGGGAGCTTGCCTGAATGGTACAACTCCAAGGGCTAGCTCCTCATCAGGATAAAGGCCTGTCTGAACGCTGCAATTCCGAGGGCAGGTTCCTGAACAAGGAAAATGCATGCCTGTATGGCTCAATTCCGAGGACAGGCCCTAGAAGACAATAAGGCTCACCTGCTGACCTAACAACAACAAAATGAAGGGGCTGCTTAGCAGCGCAAGAATGGAAACTATTTATTGGATAATTCAGTCTTTCCTGTTATTTGTTGGTTATTTTTATTTTCCTACATTGATTTGTGACTCAATAAACTGGAACAATGAAGAATAGTAAGAATTTCACCCTGGTAGAATTCCCCCCATTCAAATCTAATTTAAAGTAAGAAATTATATTCATTAGTGTGTTATAAGTAACAATAGGTCTTAGAGTTAGGTATTTTGGAGTACACAGTAGGTCAAAAATAGGTTAGGTATGTATTATTCATGGTAAAAAACATAATAATAATAAATCTTGTTTTTAATTTCCTGGGAAGCTTTTTAAGTTTTAATAAATTGGTTGATTTAGAAATAAAAATAATTTCTTATTCTGTCCCCTTGCCATAATACTTTGAAGTTTTTACCCTAGGTTTTAATCTAAAAACGAACTTTGTTAATGTCAGATTCTTATGTCTGTGACATTTCTGGCTGTTAATGATTAACTTAACATAATAATAGGTAGTAACCACAAGATGCTTTGCACAAAATCTCCTTGTTTTCACATGATGTTTTTTCCACATAATGTTTTGTATCCATTTACACATGATGTTTTGTGCCCATTAATTTTGGTTTGTTAAAAAATTTTTAGAACATAATGTATATCTATTGTACCATAAAATCTGGAAACTATGATGTAATCTACAACTAAACTGTATAAATAATCACCTATGCCAATAAAATTCGAGCAGTTCAGTGCCCTGAAAGAAGGGACAAAGAGGCTGTCTCTACGTGCATCTGCCGACACCGTCCATCCCCGACAGGGTGTGCACTCCCTGGCTGCTGGAGCTGGACTCTGGCAGATATATAGGAAAGTTGTTAAGAGAGAAGACCCTGAGATCTCATTATAGGAATTTTTTTTTCTTTTTCTTTTTATTGTAGTAACAATTTTATAATATATGTAGGTCAAATCATTATGCTGTATACCTTAAATTTATACAGTGATGTATATCAACTATCTCTGAAAAAAGCTGAAAAAATAAAATACTGTGACCTTCTCCTCCACCCTCATCCCCCCAAAAATCCAGAGGTAGAAGAATGATGACCTCCAATCCAGGCAGGAGCCATGTGCGTCAATCAGAAAGCAATGTGCTACAGGTTCTGTCATGTTAGGTTAGGAGTCCTGACTTCTTTAAGTGCCACCTCCTCTTGGTTTCTGTCGCATCCCTAGTTTCCTCCTTTTCTCTCTATTCTCTCGCCTTTCCTCAGTGTTCTCTACTATTTCTGGGATTTAAAGACCACCTACACAGGTCTTTCTGGAATCCTCATTCTAAGTCATGACACTCAGAGTATGGCACTTCTGTAGTTTTAAGCACTTACAAAAGGAAAAGTTTGGGAAAGATCAAAGAGCTAGATGTTTATAATGTGTGGATTTGTTTGTGCTTCTTATTTCATGAAAAATAAGCAGTCCATGCAGACATGGATCAATTATGAGTATGTCATGAACTAATGATTATGACTGATGTGATTCTGTGCATCTGAGGGCCATTTATAAAAACTAATGAAGGGCCACTATTAAGTATTTTGAACTCTTTATGTGTTTAGCTTTCTACTGATAATAAGTTGAGGGTAGTAGAAGTCAGAGATTTATACTTCTGTTAGTAATTTACAGCCCATTTGATGGAGGTGAAACTCCATCAAATGGGCTGTAAATTACTAAAGAAAGGAAGGGGTGTGGTAAGGCTGCAAGAAGGGAAGGGGAGTGGTAAGTAAGGTAAGTAAGAATGAAAATATCAAAGTGGCAATTTAAGCCAAAGAGAACTCAACAGTAAGAGGGAGACATTCCTTGAAACTTCACTGAAGAGATAAAGTTTAATATGAGTACTGAAGAATTTCAGCAAGTAATGGATGGGAAAGAGTGCTATGGTTGAGGAAATGGCATGGACACAAATTGGTTCAAAGACAGGACAAACAACACAAATCCAGGAGACAGCAGGACAGACTGGCAGGAATATGAGGCAGGAACAAATGGAAACCTGGTCTCAGGGATCTGCACTGTTTCCACCATAGGTCATGAGGAACCAATAAAGATCTTTGAGTAAGGATGTATCTTTGAGAAGTGTTTAACTGGTTGTTCCAGGCAGCAGAGTTGCAGAAGGATGTGGTGTATATAAGGATGAAAATTGGTTAAAGAGAGCTGGAAAGAAGGTTCTTAGGATGTAATAGAATGTGGGGGTAGGGAAGGGCTTCTAGAGGAGGACTAGAGAACATCTGATTAATAGAGAGAAAGAAAACAAACATCCTGAAGATAAGAAAACTTAGTTTTGCAAGTTTGCAAGACAAGGTTAACTGAAAAAAATGGGTGAATTCGAGTCTGAAACAAACAGAATTTACCTAGAAGTACCCAACTAGAAGCCAGAAATACAGGAAAAACTTGCAAGAAGATAATATCAAACAGATTATCCTTCCAAGTGTACAAGGGAAAGGGTATCAGACAAAACAGAGGGACCTAATGCTTACAGGCTGATGGGTAAGAATCACTAGGAAATGCACTCCAATCTGGCACCCCAAGAGTACTTTGAACTGTCATATTAATCAGTGCAGCATCATGCTCATCATATTCCTCCTATGAGCTCAGAATACTTAGCTTGTGGAACAAGCATCTACATGCTAAGAAAAATGACCATATTACTACATGGAAAAAATATTTCTTCCTCTTGTGGCTAGATATTCCAGTCAAAAACCCTTCTGAAAATTGGAATGCTTCATCATTCAGCACTATCATGGCTGTTAAATAAGATATGCTTTTGCTTTGTTTTGTTTTGTTTTGTTTTGTTTTACCATAGAGAACTGAGATCATAGGTTAAATTATGGTCTAAACAATGACTCTAAAACTCCTCCCTCCTAAAATGGAAAAAAATAAATGCTGGAAGAAAATAAGGCCATCAATAGACCAGAAATCAAGGGAATTTTTGCTACGTAGAAATCATCTATCATCATCACTCACTAATTTATTAACTAAGAAAAAGAAAGTGAGGTATAAATTAGGTAGAACTAATGAGAGTTTAAAATAGCCAGATTTAGAACCCACGCTGTTTCTTTTTATGACAGCCATAACTAAATAACAAATGTTAACAGGGAAAAATTGATTCAGTGACTCAACAATGAATTGAGTTGTCACTTGCAACAAAAATCAGCTTAAACAGAAAAAGAAGAGAGCATGATAAAGATGGCAGAGTAGGAGTTCCTGTCGTGGTGCAGTGGTTAACAAATCTGACTAGGAACCATGAGGTTGCAGGTTTGATCCCTGGCCTTGCTCAGGGGTTAAGGATCTGGCGTTGCTGTGAGCTGTGGTGTAGGTTGCAGACACAGCTCAGATCCCGAGTTGCTGTGGCTGTGGTGTAGGCCAGCGGCTACAGCTCTGATTCGACCCCTAGCCTGGGAACCTCTATATGCTGTGGGAGCAGCCCTAGAAAAGGCAAAAAGACAAAAAAAAAAAAAGATGGCAGAGTAGAAGATACATAAATACATACATCGAAATACATCGAAAATATATCGAAAATATATCTACATGTGGATAAATTATTACAGAATACCTACTGAATGGTAGCAGAAGATCTGACTTCTGAAAGGGCAAGAAGAATCTCCACATAATCAAGTAGGACAAAAGAAAAAAAGAGCGGGGGGGGGGGGGAATTGGGATAGGACCTACACCCCTGGGAAGGAGCTGTGAAAGAATAAATGTTCCCACACCCTGGGGAGCCCCCTCACTTGCAGGGAGATGAGCCAGGATGGAGGATAGCATAGAAGCTGGTTTGCAGAATGGAGAGAGACTTGCACAGACAGTCTGTGCTGCTGCCCTGCACTTCCCAGACTGACACATGTGTCTACTGATTCAGGCAGGGGTTGGGTCTGAAGCTTGGGCTTTAGAAGTCAGACCCGGGCAGAGAACTGGGGTTGATTGCATTGAGACAGCCTGAAGGGGCTGGAGTGTGGTGCAGCTACAACTGGGGAGAGGTGACATTGTTGGAGGGCACATGAAGGGAGAGGTGAGGCCACCGTAACAGCCTCTTGCTCTGCGCACATGATCTCAGCCAACAGAGTACCACCTCCATGGGTGCTGTGAGCTGGTGCAAGCAACTACTGCTGCCACTGCCATGAGTTCTGACAACAGGTATAAGCAGCCAGTGCTACCACTGCCACCATGGTTCCAGCAGCTAGCACCAGCCTCCTCATCTGCACTCCCCCTATCAAGCGGATGGTGGCCAGCACATGCTAAAGAGAGTGGCGGCAGGCATCCATACTAAAAACAGCCCTTGTACCGAAAATATTAAACCCACACAAGCTATACAGGGATGCTCTCACATAAAAATAGCCCTCTAAGACCACAGTAGAAAATCATTTCTTCTGAACTAGAAGCAAAATGAAGAAGCATGGAAACCATTCCCAGTTAAAAGGCCAAGAGAATTCCCCTGAAAGAACAAAAAATAAAACAGACATCTTCAGCCTAATTAATAGACACCACATTCAAAAAGGAGATAATGAAAACACTGAAGGAATTAAGAAAGGCTATCAAAATAAATGCAGATTATTGTAAAAAGGAACTAAAAATTATAAGGAAGAGCCAAGAAAAACTAGAAAATTCATTTGCACAGATGAAAGCTGAGCAAAGGCAATGGATAGCAGAATAAATAATACAGAAGAATAAATAAGCAGTGTAGAAGACAGAATAATGGAAATCACCCAATTAGAATAGCAGACAGCCATGTACATGTTTTCTAGACAGAGAATCAATAAGGTGACAGAGATCATAAATAATACAATAGAATAGTTAGACTTAATTGATATTTTTAGGACATTACACCCAAAAAGAAATGCACATTCTTTTCAAGTGCACATGGAATATTCTCTAGACATGACCACTACTTGGGCACAGAGCAAGCCTTGACAAATGTAAGAGTATAGAAACTATTTCAAGCATATTTTCTGACTATAATAGTATGAAATTAGAAATCAACAACAGAAAAAGAAATGAGAAAAACTGAATACATGGAGACTAAACAACATGTTACTAAAAAACCAGTGGGTCAATGATGAAATAAAAAAGGAAATTAAAAAACACCTTGAGGGAGTTCCCGTCATGGCGCAGCAAAAACAAATCCAACTAGGAACCATGAGGTTGTGGGTTCGATTCCTGGCCTCACTCAGTTGGTTAAGGATCTGGCATTGCTCTGAGCTGTGGAGTAGGTCACAAATGCAGCTCAGATCTGGCATTGCTGTGGCTCTGGTGTAGGCCGGCGGCAACAGCTCCAATTTAGACCCCTAACCTTGGAAACTTCATATGCCATGGGTGCGGCTCTAAAAAGACAAAAACAAACAAACAAACAACAACAAAAAAAACCCCTAAAAACCAAAACAAACAAACACCAAACAAAATAAAACAAAACAAAAAAAACAAAAAAACACCTTGAGAGTACGGCAGTACTAAACACATTCTAAACAAAATGTGAAAGGGCTCCTCCAAGTAAAAAATAAGCAAGAAGAAATGGAATAGAGAAAATTCACAATTGGAAAGAAATCACTTAAATAAGCCAGTATATATATCTAAGAGGAAAAAAATAAAACCTATTATAAAAGCGACAATAAACACAAGGAACAGCAAAAGGACAAATATGAAGATGCTAAAAAAAGACTTCAAAATCATATAATGTGGGGAAACAAAATAAGAAAATCTAGACTCTTTTTTAGAATGTGCTTGAGCCTGTATGACTACCAGGCCAAAGCAAGCAGATATAGGAAGGGGTTAACATATTGGAAAAACAGGGCAGCCACAAATCAAAAACAAACAGTACATTCACAAAAACTAAAAAGAAGAGGACATAAGCATAAAATAAAATGAATCATCCAATCAAAAAAAGAAAGGGACAAAGGAGAAACATAGAATCAACTGGAAAACAAGGTTTAAAATGGCAATAAATACATATTTATCAGAAATTACCTTAAATGCCAAGGGACTGAATGCTCCAATCAAAACACATAGAGTGGCAGGTTGGATAAAAAGGCAAGAGCCTACAATATGCTGTCTACAATAGACTCACCTTAGAGCAAGGACACATATAAATTAAAAGTGAGGGGAGAGAAAAAGTTATTTTGTGTGAATGGAAAAGACAGGAAAGCAGAAGTTGCAATACTCTTATCAGACAAAATAGACTTTAAAATGAAGGCCATAAAGAAAGACAAAGAAGGACAGTCTTTAATGATAAAAGGATCCATTCAAGAAGAGTATATTACAATCATCAATATATATATGCCCCTAATATAGGAGCACCCAGATACATGCAACAAAGACTAACAGACATAAAAGGAGAAATTGATGGGAATACAGTAATAGTAGGAGACTTTAACTCCCCACTTACATCAATGGACAGATCCTCTAGACAGAAAATCAATAAAGAAGCAGAGATCCTAAATGACATAATAGAAAAGTTAGACTTCATTGATATTTTCAGGACATTACATCTAAAAAAAATCAGAATATATATTCTTTGCGGAGTTCCCATGGTGGCTCAGTGGTTAACGAATCCGACTAGGAACCATGAGGTTGCGGGTTCGATCCCTGGCCTTGCTCACTGGGTTAAGGATCCGGCGTTGCCGTGAGCTGTGGTGTAGGTTGCAGACACAGCTCAGATCCTGCGTTGCTGTGGCTCTGGCGTAAGCCAGTGGCTATAAGCTCCAATTCGACCCCTAGCCTGAGAACCTCCATATGCCACGGGAGTGGCCCGAGAAATGGCAAAAAAGGCAAAAAAAGACAAAAAAAAAGAATATATATTCTTTGCAAGTGCACATGGAACATTCTCAAGGATTGATCATATTACACTGGGGTTACAAAACTAACCTCAACAAATTTAACAGTATAGAAATTATTTCAAGCATCTTCTCTGACCACAATGGCATAAAACTAGAAATCAACCACAGGAAAAGAAATGAGAAAAAACTGACTGCATGGAGACTAAAGAAAAAACCAATGGGTCAATGAGGAAATCAAAAGGGAAATTGAAAAATACCTCAAGACAAATGATAATGAAAACACAACCATTCAAAATCCATGGGATGCCACAAAAGCAGTGCTTAGAGGGAAGTTCATAGCAATAGAGGCCTTCCTCAAAAAAGAAGACAAATTTCAAATCAACAACTTAACCCACCCATTAGGAGTTTTCTAATTTCTAAAAGAATTAGAAAAAGAAGAGCAAACCTAAAGTCAGTGGAAGGAAGGAAATCATAAGGATCATAAAGGAAATCAATAAAATAGAGATTCAAAAAACAACAGAAAAAGTCAATAAAACCAAAGTTCTTTGAAAGGGTAAACAAAATTGACAAACTTCTGGCCAGACACACCAAGAAGAGGAAAGAACTCAAACAAAACAAGAAATGAAAAAGAGAAATCTTAACAGATACTGCAGAAATACCAAACAAAAAAAAACCCATAACAGAATACTATGAACAATTATATGCTGACAAATTTGACAACCTAGAAGAAATGGACAACATTCTAGAGACTTATAGCCTGCCAAAACTGAATCCAGAAGAAATAGATCAATTGAAGAGACCAATCACTAGAAATGAAACTGAGTATGTAACAAAAACACTCCCTATGAACAAAAGTCCAGGACCAAATTCTAACAAACATACAAAGAAGAACTTAAACCCATCCTCCTTAAACTTTCCAAAAGGTTGAAGAAGAAGAAACACTCCCAAAGACAGCCTAATACCAAAATAAGACAAAGATACTACCAAAAAGGAAAATTAAAGGCCAATATCTTCGATGAATATAGATGCAAAAATTCTCAAAAAAATTTTAGCCAACTGAATCCAGCAACATATAAAAAAGATCATATACTACAACCAAGTGGGATTCATCCCAGGTTCACCAGGATTGTTCAACATCTGCAAATCAATCAACATCATATACCACATTAACAAAAGGAAAGTCAAAAACCACATGATCATCTCAATAGACACAGAAAAAGCATTTGACAAAGTCCAATATCCATTCATGATCAAAACTCTTACCAAAGTGGGTATAGAGGGAACATACCTTAACATAATAAGAGCCATTTATGACAAACCCACAGCCAATATAATACTCAATGGAGAAAAGCTGAAAACCTTCCTGCTAAAATCTGGAACAAGACAAGGATGCCCAAACTCACCACTTTTATTCAACAAAGTATTGGAAGTCCTAGCCACAGCAATTAGACAAACAAAAGAAATAAAAGGTATCCAAATGGGAAGAGGTTAAATTGTCACTCTATGCAGATGACATGATACTCTATATAGAACACCCTAATGACTCCACACAAAAACTACTCGAACTGATCAATGAATTCAGCAAAGTAGGAGGATACAAGTTCCAGTATACTAACAATGAAATATTAGAAAAGGAACATAAAAATACAATACCTTTTAAAACTACACCCAAAAAAATCAAATACCTAGGAATAAACCTGACCAAATAGGTGAAAGACTTATGAGAACTATAAAGCATTAATCAAAGAAATTAATAAGTATTCAAAGAAATGGAAAGATATTCCATACTCCTGGATTGGAAGAATCAATATTGTTAAAATGGCCATACTACCCAAAGCAATCTATGATTCAATGCAATCCCTATCAAATTACCCCCAACGGGAGTTCCCATTGTGGCTCAATGGTTAGTGAACCTGACTAGAATCCATGAGAACACAGATTCAATCCCTGGCCTCACTCAGTGGGTTAAAGATCCGGCATTGATGTGAGCTGTGGTGTAGGTCACAGATGTAGCTCAGATTCTGCATTTCTGTGGCTCTGGCATAGGCCGGAAGCTAAAGCTCCAATTGGACCCCTAGCCTGGGAACCTCCATATGCCGCAGGTGTGGCCCTAAAAAAAAAAAGACAAAAAGACCAAAAAAAAAAAATTCAAATTACCCACAACATTTTTCACAGAACTAGAACAAATAATCCAAAAATTTATATGGAACCATAAAAGACCCGGAATTGCCAAAGAAATCCTAAGGAAAAAAAAAAAACAAGAAGGCGGCATAACTCTCTCAGACTTCAGACAATATTACAGAGCCTCAGTAATCAAGACAGTATGGTACTGGTACAAAAACAGACATATAGACCAACGGAATAGAATAGAGAACTCAGAAATAAACCCAGACACCTATGGTTAATTAATATTCAACAAAGGAGGCAAGAATATATAATGGGGAAAAGACAGTCTCTTCAGCAAGTGATGCTGGGAAAAATGGACAGCTGCACATAAATCAATGAAACTAGAACACACCCTCACGCCACACACAAAAACAAACCCCAAATGGCTTAAAGACTTAGATGTAGGACAAGACACCATCAAACTCCTAGAGGAGAGCCGCGGCAAAACATACTCTAACATCAACCATACAAATGTTTTCTTAAATCAGTCTCCCAAGGCAATGGAAATAAAAGCAGAAATAAACAAATAGGACCTAATCAAACTTACAAGCTTTTGCACAGCAAAGGAAACCATAAACAAACCGAAAAGACAACCTCCAGAATGGGAGAAAATATTTGCAAATGATGCATCTGACAAGGGCTTAATCTCCAAAATATACCAACAGTTCATACAAGTCAACAAAAAAGCCAAACAGCCCAATCAAAAAATGGGCAGGAGAACTAGCTAGACATTTCTCCAAAGAAGATATACCGATGGATAACAGGTACATGCAAAGATGCTCAACATCACTAATTATAGGGAAGTGAAAATCAAAACTACAATGATGTGTCATTTCACACCAGCCAGAATGGCCATCATCAAAAAAATCTAGAAACAATAAAGCTGGAGAGGGTATGCAGGAAAGCAAATACTCCTGCACTGTTGATGCAGCCGCTATGGAAAACAGTATGGAAGTTCCTCAAAAAGCTAAAAATAGAATTGTCATATGACCCAGCAATCCCACTCCTGGGCAAATATCCAGAGACAACTCTAATTTGAAAAGATACATGCACCCCTATATTCACAGCAGCACTATTCACAATAGGCAAGACATGGAAGCAACCTAAATATCCATCAATAGATGAATGGATAAAGAAGTTAGACAGTGAAAAACAAACATCATATGCTATCACTTAAATGAAGAATCTAAAATATGGTACAAATGAAGCTATCTACAAAACAGAAATAGATTCACAGACATAGAGAACAGACTTGTGGTTGCCGAGGGGGATGAGAGTGGTATGAATTAAGACACCGGGGTTGGCAGATGCAAGCTATTATATATAGAATGGACAACAACAAAATTCTGCTGCATAGAACAGGGAACTATATTCAATATCCTGTGATAAACCATAATGGAAAAGAATATTTTAACAGATGAATTGTGTATATAACTGAATCATTTTTGCTATATAGCAGTAATTAAAACAACACTGTAAATCAACTATACTTCAATTAAAAAAAAATAGAAAATGTATTGAGTCCCAAGTAGCTTTAGGCACAGCCACACTGTGAGATTTCAGTCATTCCATCAGAACTGTTTCTCCACATTCCACTCATCTCAAATCTGACTCAGTCCTTCTGTGAGCTCTTCTCTTCTGGGCAGGATCTCTCTGGGAAGGCAAAACATCCTCTCCAGATTCTATTCTCAAAGTAACAGAACCCAAAGAGTTGGAATACACCTGGCAAGAACATAGGACCTGAAAAAAATAAGACCATAGGAAACCTAAATAAGTGGAAGAAGAATTCATGTTCTTAGAAGGGAAGACACAATATTGTAAAGTACTACTTATTTCCAAATTGATGTATAATCCAGTGCCATTCTATTCAAAATTGTATAGCCATATCTTAACAAAATCTTTACATACAGGATTTACCTTAATTTACAAAAATAGCCAAGGATTTAAAAAGGCAGTAGGGTTGGAATTCCCATCATGGCTCAGAGGTTAACGAATCCGACTAGGAACCATGAGGTTGCAGGTTCGATCCCTGGCCTTGCTCAGTGGGTTAAGGATCCGGCATTGCCGTGAGCTGTGGTGTAGGTCACAGATGCGGCTCGGATCCCATGTTGCTGTGGCTGTGGTGTGGGTCAGTGGCTACAGCTCTGATTTGACCCCTAGCCTGGGAACCTCCATGTGCCGTGGGAGCAGTCCAAGAAATGGCAAAAAGACAAAAAATTAAAAAAATAAAAAAATAAAAATAAAAAGGCAGTGGGGGTGGATGGAGTTCTCTGGTAGTGATCCAGTGTTACCACTGCTGTGGCTTGCGTTGGATCCCTGGCCTGGGAACTTCTATATGCCACAGGTCTGGCCAAAAAAAAAGGCCAAGAATTAAAAAAAAAAAAATAGAATGGTGAGAGGAGGAAATTAGATTACAACACACATGTGTAAACATGCCATAAACATACAGTAATTAGGATGGAGTGTTATTAGTAGAGGAAAATACAAATCAACATAATAGAGAATACATTCAAAGCGGCTGAGGAAAAAATAGACCATCTATAAACAATGCTGAAATACCCACCCTAACCCTTCTTTTCGAAGAAGTGAGTCCTACTTCATAGTACTTTAAAAGAATTCTCGAATGGATCAGTGACTGAGGACATAGAATACTTTCCTCATGATCTTGGGACAAGGGTGACCTTCCTAGGGAAGACCGAAACACCATAGCCATAAAGGCAAAATTGTAGGACGATTTAACACTGGCAAGAGAGTTAAGAGGTAGGCATTCTCTACCTTGGTATAAGTTTGGACAGTAGAACCTATTTTGAATAGTAATTTGGTAGTAGCCAAATTTTAACACATATAAACTCTGACTCAGAATTTCTTTCTAGGATTCTTTGCTCAGACATAATCATGCAGGGCTATGCACAAAAAAATTCCATGCAACATTGTTTCCAATAGCCCATGTGAGGAGAAACACCCTAAAACACACTTAACAGAAGGTTAAATCAGCTTATCCTGCCATACTGCAGAATGCACTGTAACAGAACAGCAAGCATGTTCTAAAGAGTGAAGTTTCATAAAGATGACAAAAAGCAGGTTCAGCTGTTTACAAAATCCAAGTATAGTAATGGCCAGGAAGGTGTAGAGGGACACTGCATTTTAAATTTTGCAACCAAATATTTAATATTGTCATTGTGTCAATACAATTTCAAGCAAATGCCAAATGGAAGACCAAGCCCAGAAATTTAAAGATGAAACAATCTTATAAACAAAAAGTGACACCAAGGCAGTCTTCCACTCCAGCCACACTATCAGTGGCCGTGATAGTGCCAGCTAGCCAATGTCATATATATCACCCAGCATTTATCACAACATCATCAATTTGCAGAATGCTCCAGATAGTTTCAGTTGCTAGAGTCAGGACACTGACTGAAACCAACAAAGAAATAACCAGTTCCTCCTAAAAGTTCTAATACCTCCCTTTTGGACGTTAATCCCTACAGTTTTTCTCCTTGGGCTTCTTCTGAGTTCTGTTACTATAGAAATAAGATTCAGGCCAGCAGTTTCAGCTAGTGTAGGAGGAATGACCTCCATAACATCTACCTCGGCCTGAAGGCAGTAGGATTTCATACATTCAATGTTTGTGAATATCCAGTTAACCACAGGGCCCACTCTATTAGCTCTACCTTACTGCAGTAAGAGACCCCTGCTTCACTAAACAGTGAATAACACACAGGGCATCATGAACCAAGTTCTCAGCTTCTTCAATCACTAATTTGTTAGCACCAGGAACAACAATTTTAACTTTTTCCTGGGTTTATTTGACCTGTAATCTTTTTTTTTTTTTTTCTCTTTTTAAGGCAGCATCCACAGCATATGGCAGTTCCCAGGCTAGAAGTCGAATCAGAGCTACTGCAGCTGGCCTATGCCACAGCCATACGGTACCTGGGCTGTGTTTGCGAACTACACCACAGCTCATGGCAACGCCAGATCCTTAACCCACTGAACGAGGCCAGGGATCAAACCTGCATCCTCATGGATATTAGTCCGATTCATTTTCACTGCGCCACAACGGGAACCAGTCTATAATCTTGAGCAGTTTACCAGAACCATAGAAATTGACCTCTCTCAGCTCACTCAGCCAAACCCAGCAACTCAGCAGTGAATTGCTCAATATTAGCAAGTGGCTTGATTCTGGTATCTTTTCTTTCAATATCCTTAACCACCACAATCTTTGTTTTGTTCAGGAAATTGAGTACAAGATCACTAGGGGCATGTCTTAAGGATAGACTTCTGTATGAGAAGGACATTGATCCGTTTTTAAAATTTGCTTTGCTAGATTTAGAATATAGGCAGTCCTCTCTCAGGGCTTGGACCAACTAGGTACAGCAGAAGCTACTGTTTCATTATCCTGATCTGTTTTGGGATCAGATAAGCAAAACTGAATGAGCCCAATCTGAGCCATTTCAACTTCTGGTGATGTCAAAATTTGCTACTTTTTGAATGAGAACCAGCCCTCCTACCAACTCACAGTCATCAATTGTCCCACAAAGTTTCCTTTTTCTTTTTTTTTTTTTAAATGACAGTTTAAACCAAAAACAAAAATAAACAAGAACAGTTTACCCATTTTTCCCACCCTCCACCATCCACCTCTGGCAACCACCAATCTGTTCAATCTATGGGCTTGTGTTTTTTGCTTGTTTGTTTTAAGATTCTACCTGTAAGAGATCACAGAGTTTTGCCTTTCTGTCCAGCTTATTTCACTTAGCATTATACACTTGAGGGCATTAGCAAGTTTCTTAACTATTCTAACATCTTTAAGATCTATACCAGTCCCTGTAGCTTGGTCAATCACTTTCCTCACTGTATTTATACTCATGTAAGGAAAGCAGAGTTGATTACTGAGAGACGACCCTTGAGTTCAATGAAGTGGTTGCACTGCTTAACAAATTTTCTCTGTCAATCAGTTCACAAGTCAAGACATGCCAAGATTTCAATACTCAGAGCTCTTGTTGTGGCTCAGTGGTAATGAACCCAACTAGTATCCATGAGGATGGAGGTTTGATCCCTGGCCTCACTCAGTGCGTTAAGGATCCAGTGTTGCCATGAGCTGTGGTATCGTTCGCAGATGTGGCTCAGATCCACATTGCTGTGGCTGTGGCATAGGCTGACAGCTGTAGCTCCAATTTGACCCCTAGTCAGGGAACTTCCAGAACTTCCATATGCGGCAAGTGTGGCCCTAAAAAGAAAAAAAAAAATCTCAATACTCTTTTCTTTTCTAAATCTTTCTAGAATAACTTGGAAATGATGACTCCCTTTCTGAAAAAACTTGGTATAGGAGTGTAAGAGAGAACCAGCAACTATGACCACTGATGTGGTACCACTTCCTACTTCTTTATCTTCAGCATTTTGGCTGTTGGATGTCACACTTGCACTTGTCTCAGAATGAAAGCACTATTTATAATGGTCACATTGCCTCTTCCATCTTTTTTTGTCTTTTGCCTTTTTAGGGCTGCACCCACAGCATATGGAGGTTCCTAGGCTAGAAGTCGATTTGGAGCTACAGCTGCCTGCCTATGCCACAGACATAGAAATACAGGATGCAAGCCATGTCTGTGACCTCCACCACAGCTCACAACAACAGTGGATCCTTAACCCACTGAGCAAGTCCAGGGATTGAACCTTCATGTTCATGGATACTAGTCGAGTTCGTTAACTACTGGGCCACAATGGGAACTACTGCTCTTCCATCTTGAATCATTTTATTCATTCCTTTTGGTCCAAGGCTTGTTCTAGTAGCATCAGCAACAACTTTGGCCATGAAGATGTTGCTGAAGCAGATCTGGGCCGGTTTGTTGTCCTCATGGATGCTTTTTCCACAGCTGCTGGCAAGCTTGGCTGGGTCTGTGTGGGCTCCAAAAGGATAGATGGACATTGATTCTAGCAGGCAGCAGATAACCGGTGTTCACTGTTAGGCACTGAAGAGGATCAGAACATGTTACCCCCCAATATTCCACTTTGGCATATTGATTATTTTGAGCTGGAGGCAACTCAGAAATAACATATAGGAAGAGTTTTCTGGCCTCCTCCCTTTTCGCTGAAAACAGGCCATAAATTTCCTGTGAGAAAGGTGCCTTCTTGTACCAGGAAGGGGTGAACACTCATTGCCGGTGAAGAGAGTTAACACCAATATGAATCTGCATAAAAATTTTACCAAAAAATTCCTCATCTTCCATTAGCTCCTTACATGTATTTTCTAGTCACTGTCCCATAATATACCACCCCTAAAAGCACAAACCCCTTTTCTTTGTTTAGTCATTTGGCCACAATTTATCACCCTTTGTTAAAATGGTATATAAACCCTGAGTCTAACTGCTTGAGTTTCACTTCTTTTCTAGAAATGAAGTCCCCTGTAAAAAAAAAAAAAAAGTAACATCAAATAGAATTTGTATATTTTTTTCCTGTTTATCTTTTGTCTTCTAAATTCACAGGCCTCGGGTACAGAATATAAGAGTGTAAAGTTTTCTCTCTCCATCAACTTCAAGTGATGGGCTGACTGCAGGACGAAAAGTGAAAGAGAAGGGCTTTTTATATGTTTGTGAATTAGTTAAGTGTTTAAAATAATTATATGTGTTGTATTTAAAGAGACAGTAAAAAGGAAATTATTATTAATCAAGTTACTCCTACAAATAAAGTCTTAGTGAATACCAAGGAAAATCAACTACTTTTTTTAAAAAGCTGCATAATTTATTAAAACTTTAAAGACATAATAATTTATTGAGGTCAGAAAAATAAAAATTTAATATATTAACTCTAGAAACCTTTAAGTCCCAGAAATTCGATTTCAAAGGATTTAGAAAGAATTCCTTATAAAAAGACTTAATATTACACTCTTCGTAAAACTGTGACTCAATGGACTTTAGCATCATTTTAAACCCCTAACATATTGCCTTAATAAATTACTCAGCAGCAGCATATGAAATCATGAGATGAGAAACACATATTCACTCTTATCCAAATGTAGCAAATAGCACCATTTTCTACTTAACGGGAGGTAGTTTCTTCCATAATTCTTTAGAGCAATAAGCATTTAGGACCCCGTGTCCCTCATTTAAAGTCATTTGTGTATTTGTCCTTATACCTCTGAGCACTTGTCAGGAGTTAAAATGCTGGCTGCATTACTGTAGGACTCATGAATGCAGATAAAAAAGGTCTCAGAAGGTGGTTTACTCTTGTCTGTTCCTTCACACCTCAAATTCACTTGGCTGGTCACAGGTAGGTAGAAATGAGTTAAGAATTTTAGAACTCACAATAATTTTGTCCACAAGTAGAGTAAGACCACTGCTGTACAGTATGACACAAAAACCCAGACCATGTGTCTTGTCCAAGTTTGTTGCAATGAGCCTTGGAAGAAGAGACAAAATCCATCCTATGAAGGGGGAGGGAGAAGAGAATTAGATTGTGTCCCCAAACTCAAAACCTGACTTCAAAAAAACACACAAGAGGTTCTAGATTAAACAGTAAGACAAATATTGGATTTAAAAAGTTAAAAAAAAAAAAAAGGAAATCCTAACCAATAAGCCATTTGTAATGAGGAACCTTTGAGTTATACTTTTTAAGAAGTAATCTAACAGGATAGAAGGACATAGGAGACACTTGGTCACTTAAAGCAGGAGTACTCATCTTTTCACACCTTTCAAAAGTTGAGAGGAAGGTAGAATACTCTATCATGTTCTTTTCTGAGCAAAGAACAAATGCCATTTGGGAAACCATCAAATCGCTAAATTGAAATTTATTGCCTGAGACAATAAAGCAAGCAGTTCCATTCAGAAAAATGGGTAAGAAGCATTTTTTTTTTCTTTTGTCTTTTTAGGCCTGCACCCTTGGCAAATGGAAATTCCCAGGCTAGAGGTTGAACTGGAGCTACAGCTGCCAACCTTCACCATAGCAACACCAGATCCAAGCCTCGTCTGCAACCTACACCACAGCTCACAGCAAAGCCGGATCCTTAACCCACCAAGGGAGGCCAAGGATTGAACCCTCCTTCTCATGGATACTTGTGGGGTTCGTTACTGCTTGGCCACAATGGGAACTCCAGAAAGAAGAGACTTGAAATCCTGACTGCTGTATTTTAACTGCAAGTGAGAGGGGTATAGGCATGCCCTGTTTATTCAATTGGAGAATTTCTGCTTCTTGATGTTAAAGATTATTCCTTAGTGATGACTGGACAACAGACGAAAACAAAACCAATGGTTCCCTCCCATCCCCGGCCATCAATTTCCTGTTTAGTGTGGAGGGCCCTTTGGGGCTAAAGGCCTTGTTAAGGCAAATGGCACAGGTGAGGTTTTGAGAGTTCACAAGCTTGGGTAGTTGAAGACCTTGTCCTCTCCCCCCGCCCTACCCATTCCCCAATACACACACCCACACCACTGCACCCACAAGAATGGAGTTAACGCTAACACCTCAAACTGTTTAAGGTCAAGGTTCTGATTCAGATACTACCTTGCCTCCATAAATGGAACCCAATTCATCACTATAGGTCTTCAAGAAAGAGTGAAACTGAAGGCTAAATTTCCTAAGGTCACTCTTTCTTAGATTTGCAGTTTTTTTTTTTTTTTTTTAATTGCTGGTTTAAATAGTTTGGCTATATTTCTTCTCTAACCTGGGTCACCATGCTCATTGATTCAACTCCAGTAAGGAAGAGTAGAAAGAAGCAGGGGTCTAGCTCAGAACCCAAAAGGCATTCTCCTCTCTTCCGGAGTTTGGCCAGACTCTCCTTGGTCATCAGCTGGGTTTAGGACCTGCAGTGCAGGGGCCTGCCAATCTAGCCTAGACCACTGAGATCAATGATTTACAGCTGAGAGGGAAGGCACCTGGCCATCCCAGTTGAGGGCTGGGTGCAAATGATTAGAAGTTAAGGAACCTGGGGTCTGTACCACCACTGGTTGTGGGGGTACACCCCCTAATAGCTCTACTTCAGCCCTTTCTTAGAGATGTGGAGCAGGACAAGGGCTGCCTTTTCATCCTAAAGTTTTTAGGCTGCTGTGCTCCAACCTGCAGAGCTGCGGAGTCAAGTGGAAAGGTGTACCTAATAGCATTGAAGAAAGAATCCACCTGGCTCAGGCCACCCTGGTGCTGACTTCACCATTTTGGGAATCTCTGCCTGAGCAAAGCATCCAGACCTAACATGGGCACATCCTAAAACACCAGGGCCGGTCAAGGGAAAGGCCAAAGTGTGCAAACCGTTCATTGCTGCAACTTCATGCATTGCTCTTTCAAAGGGTTAGTATGAGAGCCGTCTAGTTAGGCCGGTTTTGACAACTGACTGCCAGGAGAAGAGAAAGCTGGACCTCACACCGAATACCCCCACGGGGTCCCTCCAGGTACCAGCCACGTGGGTGCGTCCTGAGCTGCCCACCAGCCCCCAGTCCCCACGCTCACCCAGCCGCCGTTCGCCAATAGCCAGGTGCGATGCCGCCCTGAGAGGTGAGCGCACAGCAAAGCCACCAGGAGTCGGCAGTCCCTGCTAACGTTGCCCTCTTTCTTCTTCCGCCCACAGGCCTCCCGAGGCTGTCTTTCCAGCAGCATCCCCGCGAAGGTCAAGAGTGATGCCACGCGGTACCAGTTGGGGCCACATGGGCTTGCGAGTAGTTTCTGTGCCATCCAGGCCACCAATTCGACACGGTTCCAGCGGAAGCCGCGGTAGACAGACAAAGTGCGCACGTTGTACTCCCGTATCTGGGCAGCCACGCAACGCAGCACTGCGGCCTCCGGCGAGGACGGCTGCCGCGCGGCGGTGCCGGGCTCCCGGGCGCAGTACTCCAGGTAGTCGGTCAGAAGCCGGGCTGTGCGCTCCCTGAACGCGTCCGCCATAGCTCGACCTCTGCGGGGGGTCAGACTCGGCGCGGGTTTTCTAAGCCCGCCCTGCCCCGCCCTACCTCGCCCCGCCTCACCTCGGCTAGTCTGAGCCTGGTCCCGCCCGGCCTGTTCCCTGGCAGATGCTTTGTCAGGTCAGGAGAGTAGTCTTTGCTGGGAATCCCGTCTACATCTGTTACAGGCGGGGCCCAGCAGGGCCCAGCGGTGTGCACGTATTCACGTAGCAATCAGGACAGAGTGAGACTCTTTTTTTTTTGGGGGGGGGGTGTTTAGCTCTTATCTTGGGGACTAAGAACTTAGAGGCAGTCTGGGAAGTTGGGCTAGACTTTTGCCTCTTCTTGAGGCATACACCCCTCCACTGGTGGCTCCTTTGAAAGGATTACCAGCATCTTCTCATTGGACCGAAGCATCCAGGTGTGTGTTGGAGACACCTTTCTTTGGGTCTGGCTTATGTGGCAGGAAAGAGGACAATTCTCTTGCAGGCTGCTAGAGTGCCAATATTGGCTGCATTCATTCATTCATTTGTTAACTTGTTTACTCCTAGTCTTTGGAGTGCTAAGTGTCCCCCTTAGCTCTGGAGATATAATGGGAAACAAGGCATGTGGTCCCTACTCTCAAGGACCTTACAGTCCAGTGATGGTACAAAGACACAATCACAGTAGAGTTGAATTATTACTATAACAGAAGTGGAGAGAGTACCCAACTCTCAGCTGCTGCAGATAGCTACCATCTCTATATTGCTTAGAATTCTCCACTTTTTATTGGTCAATTCCTCATTACTCCAATCTCCTATTATAGTTACTATTTCTTCTGCTCATCTTTCTCTGTTCCTGTTACTTTATGGCCTCTTCCTCCTGATTGGATCCAGACCATCACAGAATTAGTACCAACAGTGAAATCTATGAGCATTTTGAAATACTCCTCCCCACCACCACCATGCAGGGTGAAAGACGAATTGCTACATCTTGTATGGCCTGCAAGAAGAAAGACACAACTCTTAGTAGGTCACTTTGGAAGCAACATACACATTTGCGGGTGCAACCTCAACCCATCTATTGGCTGGTAGATTGGGGAGCAGAACAAGAGAAGGCACTACAGCTGCTTAGGGTCTGTTAAGCCAATTAAGAACACTTGAGTCTTATGATCCAACAGATCCAATGACACTTGAAGTGTCAAATAAGGAAGCTGTATGGAGCCTCTAGCAAGCACCAGTAGCACTACAGTGCAGTCCTCTAGGATTGTGAAGCAAATCTATGTCTTCTTCTGCAGATAACTATTCTCCTTTGGAGAAGCGGTTTCTGGCTTGCTACTAGGTATTGGTAGAGGCTGAATGAGATGTCCATGCAGCTTGAGCTCTCTTCATAATATGGATGTTATCTGACTTACTTACCTTGTTACAAGGTTAGGTGTGCACAGCAGCAGTCTGTTATCAAGTGGTGTATGGGAGACTGAACTCAGGCAGGTCCATTAGGTACAAGTAAATTACATGAGCAGATGGTTCAAACTCCTGCAACAAGTCCTTGAGCTTTGTCTCCTCCCTCCTTCCATGCCTATGGCCTCCAGGGGATTGCTGGTGACCAGTTGACTGAGGGAGAAAACCTCAGCCATGGATTACAGATGGGTCTGTATGATATGCTGGTACCACATGAAAGTGGACAGAAGGAGCATTACAGGTACACTCTGGGGAGATTGTGAAGACAGTGATGAAGGAAAATCCTCCTCCTGGGAAGAAATTCAAGCAGGATATTTAACTATACACTACGTCTGGGGTGAGAGATGGCCAGAGTACAGATCCCCACTGATTCACGGGCAGTTGTTGATGGTTTGGCTGGATGGTCAGGGCCTTGAAAGAAATAGGACTGGAAGACTGGTGACAAGGAAACCTTGGAAAAGACATATGTGGCTGGATCCCTCTGAACAGGTATATGCTGAAGATATTTGTGTCCTGTGTCACTGCCTTCAAAGGGCAGCCACTGCAGAGGAGACTCTTAATAATCAAGTAGACAAAATTCTGTGCTCTGTGATGTCAAATGAGCTTCTTTACACAGCAGCACAGTGCTTGCTCTATGGGCCCATGAATGAAGAGGCCATGTACCAGGGAGAGAGGATGAGGCAACAACAGAATTCCCCCTACAAAGGCTGAGCTGGCTAACCTGTTTGCTACTGGCCAGTGCCAGTGATTCCTCTATGGTGAGCCAAACGAATTCTGTCAGAAGGGAATATAAATCTCTGTACATCAAACTGAGCTGGTAGTGAATCTTATGAGTTCCCTTACTAATAACTTAAATAAACATTTTGATATATGTTCATGTTTTATCTTCAAGGGAGTCATGATTTTATCTTTCTGAACATTACATTTCAGCAGCAGGCAAGCAGGTTTTGTTTTCTTAGATTTGGAGTAGCTTAGAGGTTAGTGGTAAATTCTCTGACACTGCCATTGGTTATCTCTAATAATTGTCAGCTGAAATTAAACAACAAATGAATAAATTATTCTTCACACAGAACTTCCTATGCAGTTTGCAGTCAGACTTGGTTACAATTTTGGCTCTGCCACTTAGAAGCTGTATGACCACGAGCAAGTTATTCAGCTCTCTCAGCCTTAATTTCCCCACCTAAGAAATAGAGGTGAAGTTCCCATTGTGGCTTAGCAGTTGGAGAACCCAGCTGGTATCCATGAGGATGCAAGTTTGATCCCTGGCCTTGCTCAGTGGGTTAAGGACCTGTGGTGTATATAGTTCATAGACATGACTCCAGCTTTGCCATGGTTTTGGTGTTGGCTGGCAGCTATGGTTCTGATTTGACCCCTAGACTGGAAACAGCCATGTGTCACATGTGCAGCCCTAAAAAAAAAAAAAAAAAAAGAAGAAGAAGAAAGAAAATAGAGGTAAGAAGCCATCCGCATCATAGCCTGTTACAAGGGTTACATGAGTTCTATGTGCAAAGGCCTTAGCATAGTGCCTGGAACAGAGTAAAAGCTCTTTACAGAGGAGGTTTTATTATTTTATAAACTGACCAAGGTTATTAGGCTCAAACCACTTTTAACCAAAAAACCAAGATGTGACATTTTGGTGAGCTGTACCTACGTGGTTTGTGGGGTTTTGTGTGTTTTTTTTTTAATACTGTAAACAACTAGAAACCACCTACTATTTTTCCATATACATTTTAAAAAGCTTTGTTGTATGGAGTTCTTATTGTGGCTGAATGGGTTAAGAACCCCACAAGTATCCATGACGATGTGGGTTTGATCCCTGGCCTCGGTCAGTGGGTTAAGGATCTGGCGCTGCCATGAGCTATGGTGTAGGTTGCACATGCAGCTCAGATCTGGCATTGCTGTGGCTGTGGTGTAGGCTGGCAACTGCAGCTCAGATTGACCCCTAGTCTGGGAACTTTCATATGCTGCAGGTGTGGCCCTAAAAAGAAAAATAAATAAAGCTTTATTGTGAAATAATGCATAACACCACAAAACTCATTCTTAAAGTATCTATTTCAGTGGATTTTAGTATATTCAAAGTAGTGCAACCATCACAGCTATTTAATGTCATTATCTCAAAGGAAATCCAATCCCCTACCACTAAGTAAACACAAATCTACTTTGTGATGCTATGGATCTACCTATTCTGGACATTTAATGAAATGGAATCATATACTGTGTGGCCCTTTGTACCTGGCTTCTTTCACTTGGTATAATGTTTTCAAGGTTTATCCATGTTGTAGCATGAATCAGTACTTCATTCCTTTTTAAAATTTTTATTAAATGATAGTTGATTTACAATGTTGTATCAGTTTCTGCTGTACAACAAAGTGACCCAGTCATACATATTTGTACATATTTCCTTTCTTATATTCTCTTCATCATAATCTATCCCAAGAGACTGGATATAGTCCTTCTGCTGTACAGTAGGACCTCACTGCTTATCCACTGCAAATTTAATAGCTTGAATATACTAACCCCAAACTCCCAGTCCATCCTAACCTCCCCCAACTTGGCAACCACAAGTCTGTTCTCCATGTCTAAGAGCCTATTTCTGTTCTGTAGGCAGGTTCTTTTATGCCATATTTTACATTCCACATATAAGCATTATCATATGGTATGTCTTTCTTCTTCTGACTTACTCCACTTAGTATGAGAATCTCTAGTTGTATCCATGTTGCTGCAGATGGCATTATTTTGTTCTTTTTATGGTGGAGTAGTATTCCACTGTATATATGTACCACATCTTCTTAATTCACTCATCTGTCAATGGACATTTAGGTTGCTTCCTTGTTTTGGCTATTATGAGTAGTGCTGCAATGAACACAGGGGTATATGTATCTTTTTGAATCATAGTTTTGTCTGGATATATGCCCAGGAGTGGGATTGCTGGATCACCTGAGGAAACTCCATACTGATTTCCATAGTGGTTGTACCAATTTACATTCCCACCAACAATGTAGAAGGGTCCCCTTTTCTCTACACCCTTTCCAGCATTTGTTATTTAGTACTTCATTCCTTTTTACTGCCAAGTAATATTCCACTGCATGGATATACCACATTTGTTCATCCATTCATCAGCTGTTGGACACTGGAGTTGTTTCACTTTGAGCTGCTATCAACAGCTGTGTTCAAGTTTGTGTGTGGACATGTCTTCATTTCTCTTGGTACGGACCTAGGAATGGGAGGCCACCTATTACTGGGACGCACAGATAGGTTTGAAACAGTGACTCCTGGTTCCTGGTTTATTTTATTTTGTCGTTTTGCCTTTTCTAGGGCCTCTCCCTCGGCACATGGAAGTTCCCAGGCTAGGGGTCCAATCAGAGCTGGAGATGCCCGCCCACGCCAGAGCCACAGCAATGCCAGATCCGAGCCACATCTGCAACCTACACCACAGCCCATGGCAATGCCACATCCCCAACCCACTGAGTGAGACCAGGGATCAAACCCACAACCCCATGGTTCCCAGTCAGACTTGTTAACCACTGCACCACGATGGGAACTCCCGGTTCCTGGTTTATGACAAAGTTAAATGTTCCATAGAGGTGTGTTAGTTAGATAACCTTGGGTTCAAAGGTAGGCATTTCCTGTTGTCACAGTCTTTGCATAATGTTCATATCATACATACATTTAGTTTTTCTTACTTATGTGATTAAATTAACCAGCACATTGTTTCTGAAGGCATCTCCTCACCAGAGGGTCTCCATCCTTTTTACAATGACAGAAACATATTAATTTCATTTTGTTCACCAGAATCACTGTGAGTCAGTCCACTGTGGAGACTATCCTGAAGGCCAGCCTAGCTCCAACCAATCCAGACTGGAGAATGAGAGGTCTGTGGATGCCCTGCAGTGACCTGATTCTCTTCTTTTATCCGTGAGGGAGGGAGTGGTTTAGCCTCACGTACCCTCAAAGGATCCACAGAGATAGGAAGATTCACTGAGAGCTCTCTCCAACTTTCTGAGTCCCCTCCTCAGAATTCCTGGCCCACCTCAGGCCTGCCCTGTCTCAATGTCCAGGGGAGAGACCTTAGTATTTTTAACCTGCTTTTGAGCCAGCAGGCAAATTTGGGAAAAGCAGATTTACAAATCCCTGTTCAGTCAGTGCTCTTGGGCTTGTAGAGCTCTGGCCCCAACCCCAGTACCAGATAATATAACTTGTTACCTGAGCTCATCCCCAGAACCCCCAGAGGCTTCCTATGAAAAGATTGTCAATGGTTCACAAGCTCCTATTGGTTTCTAGCCTCTTCCACTGCCTCTCTTGCACCTGTGGTCACCCCAAAGCCTCTCCTGAGGGCCTCTCCTAGAAGCCCCCACTTCAGTTACCCTGGCTTCCTCCCCCTTTCTGGGGATCCTACAGTACAAGGGCCTGATGGGCCAGGGGAGGTCTCCCATAGAGGGGCTGGAAAAGGGCTTGGTAGCCCAGAGAAGCTGTTTCCAAAGTAGGTCTGACCCTGGGAGTCCTTAACAGGAGTTCTCCAGGTCAAAAATATTTTCATAATAATACTATCTCTTTTTCATATGTGTGGCTTTTAAAACCCTTTCGCAAGAGTTTTCCAGAGGCTACTGTTGTGGGGTGAAAGCATCACCACTGGAATGTATGCTTCTGTATTGGGACAGAAGAGAGAGGAGAGGCAGTTCCCATCGTGGCTCCGTGGAAACAAACCCAACAAGTATCTGTGAGGACGCAGGTTTGATCCCTGGCCTTGCTCAGTGGGTTAAGGATCCAGCATTGCCATGAGCTGTGGTGTACGTTGCAGACTTGACTCGCATCCTGCCTTGCTGTGGCTGTGGTGTATGCTGGCAGCTATAGCTCCGATTTGACCCCTAGACTGGGAACTTCCACATGCTGAGGGTGTGGCCCTAAAACAAAACAAAAAAAAGACCAAAAAAAAAAAAGAGAGAGAGAGGAGGAAGGATATGGGGGCAGGGGAGAAGGAGAGAGAAGGGAGAGGAGGAGTGGGAAGGGAGAGAAAGGGAACAGGAAAGGGAGAAAGAAGGGAACTAACCCTTGTTGAATATGCACCAAAGGCTGAGGTGGGTCCTTTACATACTTTACAGCCATCCCATTTCCTAGATGAGGAAACTAAGGCTGAGTGAAACTTCGGTATAATATAGCCTGTAAAGGTGATAGAGCTGGGTCTGAACCTAGGTCTCCATCCTTTGTCCCCTGCTGTCCCTTCCTACAGATGAGTGTCAGCAGGACCACCTTCCAGCCGGAGGGCCAAGCAACTTCGGGAGCCCACGATACAAAGGCCTTTTATAGTGCATGCTCCCCTTAAGCCACTTATAATCCAAGGATGTGGAGGTCAGGGGTGGGAAGAAGGAAGTGGATATGGAGAGCTGCTCTGGCTTCCAGCTTATTCCAGAACAGGACTGGCAGCCAGGCCCCACTTCTGGGAGGCCCACCATCCACTCCCTCTAAAGCCTCTGTCTTGGTTTTCCGCCCACAGGTATTTCCCACAAACACCCATCGCCACACACCTCCTTGTCTGACCACCCACTTCCTGCTTGATCCTTTTCTGGCTGGGAGGGGGTCCAAACATCTGTTTGGCCCCTTCACCGCAACTGGTTTGGTAGGTTTGCCACCAGGTCCTCTAAGAAGAAAAAAAAAAAAAAAAAAACCAGAAAGAAAGAAAAACTGATTCAAAAACTCCACTCAGTATTATTTTCAATATGCAAAATACAATTTATTACCTGGGAGTTTACCCTTGAGTTTCCACATGGTACAGTACATTCCCAACCAAGTAGTTCATCAATAAATACTAAACAGCACCCACTGCGAGATTAAATACTTACAGGGGAGGTGGTTTACTGCCCAAGGAGGGTGAGTACAGGAGAGGACACTTTCATGGGGCCCTTAAAGTCACTGTTTGGATTGGAAAGTGAGGGGTGATTTTGCGTGTACACTGCAGATGCCCCCACCTGTCCAAACATAGAAACTTGAATTTGCTTCACCTGAGTCTGTATGACTTTTCCTTGGCCCTGTCTTTCTCCTCTTCTGGGAGGCCCAGGTCAGAGTGCAGATACACAAAAAAGTATGTGAAGGCGGGGGAAGGGGATGCCATAACTAGGAGCTCAGGAACAAACTCTGGAAAATTCTGGGAGCAGAGCTTGGGAATTTCATGGGCCTGCCCCTTCAGCAGCTGGCAGTAGACCCTGTGCCCACTTCCCTGAGCCCCTGCCCAGGCTGGAACCCACTAGGGAGAGAAGGTGGCTGACAAGTTGTTCTCCTGGACTATGTTCCCCGTCCCCTTACCCTCTGGGCTCTCGAGGTGTGTGTGGGTGGGTGGCAGGGGTGTATGTGTGAGCGAGCAGGGGCCTTTCATATTTTTCTGTCTCTACCCCAGGCCCTGTTGTAGAGTCTTGTAGTGTTGTATAACCACTATGTTTATTTTAAAAGAGTTGATGGCAAAGCTGGCCTGGGTGATTTTTGACTGACTGGCCCATTACGATACCTCAACAAGTAGTTTTGCCTGGCACACCCCCTGAGGTTTACAAGAGCTCCAGCTCTGGAAGGACCTCTTCAAGCAACAGAGCCTGGGGCTGGGCCCCAGACCCCAGATCACCTACAGGAATGGTTTTTTTTCCCTCACCCAGGAATGGTTTTTGGCCTGAGGTGATGACCTTTTATTTCCCTAAATGATGCATGCCATCTTTATGAACAAGGAGTTCTCTAAAGCAAAGAATAAGCCTCTACACCTTGAAACCAAACAGAAAATAAAGGATCCTGTAACTAAAGCACTAGGTATCTTCCAGAAGGAACAGGTGAATTTCAAATGACCAGATTTTTTTTTTTTCACTTTTTAGGGCCACACCCGTGGCATATGGAGGTTCCCGGGCTAGGGGTACAACTGGAGCTACAGCTGCCTGCCTACACCACAGCAGATCAGAGCTGCATCTGTCACCTACACCACAGCTCATGGCAACACTGGATCCTTAACCCACTGAGTGAGGCCAGGTATTGAACCCGCAACCTCATGGTTCCTAGTTGGATTCTTTTCCACTGTGCTACAACGGGAACTCCAAGATATTTTTTTTACATTACTTTTTCTCAATATAAGTGAAGCCAAGACATTATCATCTGAGACCTATCAATTAATTTGTATGTAATTACACTTGCAATGCAATAAATATGAGTGTAATTGGTACAGACAAGATTCACTTTAGCCTGGTGGGATGCTACTTACTGATCCTGATACATCTAACACTACAAATAGGTTTTAAAATAAGTTTACTGTCTTCTGTGTCACTAGCAGCACTCAGCTCTTCCTTCAAATGAAAGAAATTGTCCTGTCCACGTGATACAATGATCACTCACACCATCATAAGATTCACAAATCAAACCTTCTGTCCATTTTACCATTTTATACACATCTCTGCTTAATTTATAACTGTTCACATACATGGAATAAAATGTTTTATCTGAAAGAAAGACAACTGGATGCAAGGCTGAAAAAGATACTTTCACAATAAAAACACATTTAAAAAGGTGATGTTGTCTAATTACATTTGGAATTGGAATTTTCTTCTCTCAAAGACCAAGTAACACAGTCCCTCTCACAAAGTCCATTAAAATCAACCCTTCCAGTGGAAGGTTCCAAAAATCACAGTGCACACTGAGAAAAAAATCAGCTTTTAAAGTGCTCTGAAAAATAAATCTGATTCAAGGAAACAATATGGAATATATTAAATGCTGAATTCTACTGGTAAGAGAATGAGTTGAGAATAGTATACTTCAGAATAACCTTAAAAACATGTGCATTTTAAAAAGTGTTCGAAATGAAAAACACTATACTTGAGGGTGTTCTCGGAGTGCTGAAGACTCACACTGGGATCTTTCTAGGATGGTGGTTTTAATGGTAATATTGGAGACACGTGGTGAACTTTCAGACATGGAGCTGCTCCCTTAAGCTAAGTTGCATTCAACTCTCAGACCCTCTAAAAGCAAGATTTACACGTGATGATTTCAAATTCTATCCTCAGGTACCTATGTGTTCACTGTGATTAAGCCCAGACCTGCAAAGACATAAACAGAGAATTTTTAGTCTGTTTCCAGTTAATGACCTGTAAAACCTGAATTTAAGAGAGAAAATCAGTCTGCTACACACAAACATATGCCCTACATCCAAAACAGCACTCATGAGTCTTGGAAGGATAGCCCTTATTCCTAGCAACTCAAAGGTGCTTCCGTGGCCCCGGCTCCCCTTCTCCCTTACCACTCGTCTGAAGGTCATCAGTGGCCTCCTTTCTAGGGAAGGTAACTCTTAGACTGACAATTGGAACCCTCTGTACCCACTCTGCTCACTGGGGACACAGACACTTTACAAATTTAGGAAACTCTTGCCCAGGACAATGAAGTCACAACAAACTTTATTGTTTCTTTCAGGAACTTTGCAAAAATCCTTTTATGTATTTACCCTAAGATTAGACCACTCAATTACCCTCTTGAGAAAAGGCACTCAGCTCTAAGGACAATAGAGAGCATCAGATGACTGGCTACTTTTTTTTCTTTTTATGGTTGCACCCAGGGCATATGGAAGTTCCCAGGCTAGGGGTCCATTGGAGCTGCAGCTGCTGGCCTACGCCAGAGCCACAGCAATGCCAGATCCAAGTCACATCTGCAACTTAAACTACACTCATGGACTGAGTGACTCCAGGGATCAAACCTGCATTCTCATGAATATTAGTCGGGTTCTTAACCTGCTGAGCCATAATGGCAACTCCAAGATGTGTTTTTCAAGTAATTTTTAAAGATGGTCTTTGAAATTCTCTCTCTCCCCCAACTCTATGTCTATCAATCTTAAAATATGCCATAAATTTGTTCAATCCTAATGAAGTCCCTCCATCAAAAGACTTGCCTTAAACCAGACCCCTAAAACCTCATAAATATCTACCTTTGCTCTCCCCTTCTGAAGTGCTAATAAGACTGTCAAGTGTGCCATCTGATATAGCGAGGTAAGCTTTGTTTGATGAACAGGTTATCTTGGTATTATTTCTGGGTAGTCAACATCTGACAAAGTCCTGGAGCTCTTTGAGAATGTAATGAAAGCCACGAGGACATTTTTTTTTTGGAAAAATGCACACACATACACAATTTGGCATATGACTGCAAGGGCTTCATAGGTCTCTGAAAGCCCCTCTGTGGGCTTCACAGTGGTCTGTGACCACAGAATAAGAACCCTGCACCACTGGGAGGTGAGACTGATAATCTAATTTGTCAAAGGCGAGAATCAGTCTTATGGGGTATCTATGCTTAAATACCTGCGTTGATGGGGAACTCACTACCCACCCAGTCAAATAATTTCTCTGGGGCTATCAGAATTGAAATCAGAGCTCAATTTGGCTGCCTAGGTCAAACAGACATCTCTGCTTTCAGGAAGGCCAATCACTCCTGCTTTCACACACAGGGTAAAGTAGTAAAACTTGTCTCTTACCCTGAGTGTATGATCCCATGATCCTGAGCAAAAAGCAGTCCCATCAGGGGAAACTCGTAGAGTACTAACACGGTTTTCATGTCCGAACAGGATGGAGACTCGGGATCCCTTGAGGACATCCCAGACATTGATGGTATAATCATTGTATCCAGCAAACAGCAGGCGACCTTAAAGCAGGAGGATATGATGGTTATTAAGCCAGTTCCCTCTTTGTTTTTCTTTTCATGACTCTCACTCATGTGCTCGCTCATTCATTCATTCACTATTCAATAAATAGTGATTTAGTGCCTACTATGTACCAGGCATTGTGGTTCACCCTGGGAATTCAAAGAGGAGAAAGGAGACCTGCTGGCCCCTGTGGAGGATGGTGATGGCCCAGGCTCACTCATAAATCATTGCAGCAGCAGGTAGTCAGGGCTGTAGTGGAAGTGTTCAGCTGTATGTAAAGTGCTATGTGATCACAGAGGAAGAGGAGGGATCTAGGAGGGCACTGCAGGGGAAGTGACATCTGAGCTGGCCTTTGAGGGCTGAATAAAAGTTTGCCATGCAGAGAAGGGAGGGAAAAGATGTTCCAGGCAGTGGTCACAGCATGCATGCACAAAGGCATGGCTGCACAACAGGAGGGTATCCAGGAGAACTGAATGGTCCAGTGACCTAGCGTATCAGTGTGGCTCTAACTTTCATTGGCAGCCACCCCAGCTGTAAAGGCAGAGGTACCCTGAGCTTCAGGGCATTAAGAAACTAGCACAATACTATAATTCAAGAATTGTTTAATGAATAAAATTTAAAAAAAAGAGAGACAAAGGGACTCTTGCTTCACCCCTGCCACCTCTGAAAAAAATCCTTTTTCAGGTGTGAAGGGAAAAACGGAAGCCTGGGCAGGAAAAGCCTAAAGGTCCTGCAGATGGAGTTTTGATGCATCACTGTATCAAAAGAAGATACAATCAGTCTTCAAAAGAAGTTTGTCTTGAAGAAGAGCATCAGATGGGCCCAGCCTTCATTTCCTGGGGTTGTGAACTGGGCTGGGGAAGCTACTTCAGGCAGGGTGAAGCAGGGCATCAAAAATGCAGTGGAGGAAAACCGGCACAAAAGACTCTTTGGCACATGGCCCCCCAGGAGGTCTAGCTGAGGAGAAGCTTGAGAGACCCTGGTTTCACTGAGGGAAACTTTCTGAGGCAAAATCTTACCGCTGAGGGAGAAGTCCACACTGGAAGCTCCAAAGATGATACTCTCCTTGGAATAGATGGCAACCTCCCTGTCTGCCCGGAGGTCATAGAGGCGACACTGGGATGACAAAGAAGACAAAGAAGCACCTGTTTCTGGATCCTGTTTGGTGCACCAATGACCAGAGAGCTACAGACAGGTGTTGGAGGCTTGTGTGGTTTGAGGGATAAGTAGAACATCGCTTTCATTTTTTTCTCCTGGTGTTTTCTCCCTCAAACCGGATTCCTATTAATTTCTATGGATCATTAGAGATTCAAAGGAATAGCAAATACAGATTGCTCTGTGTACAAAAACAAAAATGAAAGCCCTCTTTTTCTTTTTTCTACTAAAGAATATGTGTTCACTGTAAAAAAAAAAAAATTCAAAAAAACTCAGAAATGCATTAAAGGAAATAAAAGTTACCTTAAATCCTAGAGGTATTTATTACTACCTGGGCTATTTTCTTCAGTCTTATCCTATTTTTTTGTGTATTTTTCAGTGGGGTGGATGTTTCCTTATTGCTTCCATTAGCATTACATTATGAGCATTTTCTCATATCATTAAATAATCTTCAAAAAACCAAAATTACTGCTCAGCATGAAGCAGCTACAGAAGATGAGACCTTCACCCAAATGCCAAAGATTTGGCATTATCCATCTGTTGGGGATAATGTGGGGGCCATTCTAAATAACAAAAGCCTCTTTGGTAACCTCCAACTGAGCAATAAGCAGCCCAAACAGCCATGTTTTAATCCCTTATTTGCCTGGTAGGAATGGAGAGAGAGCTGTCTGAAGCCAGTTCTCTTACAAAAAGAGCCCAAACCACTACCCCAGGGCAGATGAATTCTCTCGTCCTGCCTTCCCACAGCTTCCCTTAGCAGTGTATTCAATAAATCTCTTCTAATCTAAAACAAAACCAAACCAAACCATGATTAACATGGTTGTTCCATTCCCATGTGGATATATCAGAATCTAGACAGCCGTACCCTGCTAAGTGTTTTGACTGTGTCTAATTTTTCTCTTTAATAAATAAAACTATGGGGAAGCCATGATCATTCTTCTATAAAAATCTTTATCTGCATTGCTTATATTTTCCTTATAATACCTAAGGAATAGAATCGTTAGAGTAGAAATGTTTCCAAGGAAAAGCATGGTTAGATCACAGGATGGGGAAGTTTTGAAAGCTCCTGATTACCATCACAAAACTGCCCTGCAGAAGGCAGTTACCCAGGGGCCTTACCGAGGCTCACCCAAGGCTCCTTCACTGACCCACCTCCACCCCTGAGCATTTCTCAGCTAATCCAAGGGGCAAGTAAGCATCTGATCACTTAAACTTGCATTTCTGGAGTTCCTATTGTGGCTCAGCGGTAATGAACCCAACTAGTACCCGTGAGGACACGGTTTGATCCTTGGCCTCACTCAGTGGGTTAAGGATCTGGCGTTGCTGTGAGCTGTGGTGTAGGTTGCAGATGCGACTCAGATCTGGCACTGCTCTGGCTGTGGTGTAGGCCGGTGGCTGCAGCTCCAATTTGACCCCTAGCCTGGAAATTCCATATGCTGCAGGTACAGCCCTAAAGAGACAAAGAAAACAAAACAAAAACCCTTGCATTTCTTGGATTACAAGTAACTTTGGAAACATTTTCAGATGTTAACCATTGATTTACTGCTTTGTAAACAGTCTGCATTTTATCTTCTTTTTAATGGGAGTGTTTATCTTATTGAGTATGCAACCCCATTCATATCTAAAGAGTTCCAACTCAGTCTGTCATATATATATATATATGAGATGAATTTTCCCAAAATGTGATGCCCTTATATTTTGTTATATATATTTTGACATACAGAAATTTAAAATCTTCATTATTATCAAAGCTCTCAATTTATTCCTTTGTAATTTCTTCCTTAATAGCAAATTAGGAAGAAACTCATCTTTTAATAAGATATTTGATATTTTAAGGGCACAGAAGGTATTTTTTTCTTTTGAAAAGTAGGTCAACACAATTTGATAATTAGTATTAAAAGCCTTAAAACCAGACCGAGTTTTGAGTCAGCAAGTTCATGTCTGAGAATTAATTCTAAGGAAATAGTAAGAGAGATACTCAAAATATTTGCTTATAGTAGTGTTTTTAACAGGAAAGAAAAATGAAAAAAACCCTAAATATCCAAAAATTGAAGAGTGGTTAAGTGAATGATGGCAGGTCCATAACAAGGAAAACTATTCAATCATTAAGAAAATGTAATGCAGGAAAATATTTATTGACATGAGAAAATGTTCACCATCTACTGCTAAGTGAAAAAAGCAAATTATAAAGCATTTTGTTTAAAAAGTAAAAACACATGTTCTCTTGTGGCACAGTGGGTTGAGGATCTGGCATTGTCACTACAGCGGCTTAGGTTGCTGCTGTGGAGTGAGTTTGATCCCGACCCAAGAACTTCCACATGCTGCAGGAATGGCCAAAAAAGTAAAAAGTAAAAAGACAGAAAGGAATTCATCGAAATGTAACTTTTCTTGAGTAGAAAGGTTAAGGTAATTTAGTTTTCTCCCCCAAGTTTTCTTTACTGAAGTCATAGCATTTCCGTAATTCATAGAAAAGGTATTTTTGAAAAATAAAACTAAGTTTGAACATATCTCCTTTGAATAGGAAAAGCTCTCAGTAACTCAGAAACATACCGTAGCATCATCTGATCCCGAAGCAAAGGCATCTCCACTCGGGTAGTATCTGCAGAGAGAAAGCATGAGGACAAAGTGCTTTTACTTAGATGCCCACTGGAGCTGTCTCTGCTCCAATGTCCTGTGCTGGGCCCTCGGAATCACAGGCTCCTCTTCCAGGGCCCAAGGACCATCGTTACAGAGGCCAGGAAGGGAGGCTCATCTGGAGTGCCCACTGGGCTTAGTTTTCTTCTCTGTAAACAGAGGACAGTGACATTGGCCTTGCAGAGTTATGGTGAGGAGTAAATGAGATAATATATATATTTCATAAGACACTGAGCACAGGGCAGGTCCCCTGTTTCTTTAGTTTTCCTTGATCACATACGCCATTGGCAAGACCTGGCTAGAGTTCAGGGTCATAAACACAGACCCTGCAATCAGAGACACAGAGCAACTGGCAGCTCTCTGCACTGACCACTCAATAACACACGATACCTTTGGCCAGTGACGTCACTTTGCCCAGGCTGGGTTTTCTCATCTGAAAAGTGAGGAGGACAATGCACATGCCTTGTTGGAAAGACTGAATAAGACAGTATATACAGAGAGTATGGCATGGTGCCAAATAAAAAGCAGGCAATAAATGATGATGATTACTGTTACAGCTACTCTCTCCCTAATAATCAGGCTGTCTTGAGAGAAGGAAGCCTCAGGTGAGACCTGACGGACATGAGAAGGTTCTGGGTTGAGGGAACAGCATAGGTGGGAGAATGTGCATTGTAAGCTGTTATTTCATGAATATATACGGGTTTAATTTATTTTTGTGACTTTATATTCTAGCCTGTATCTTAATAACTTCATTTACTATCTGTAGTAATTCTTTGATTTCCTTGGATTTTATAGGTAATTACTGTGCATTTGCAAAAAGTGAGTTTCCTTTTTCCTTCCTTACATTTGAGCTCAGAGAGGTAGAAAATTCTCATCAACATTACTTAGTACTAAAGTAAGCATTCTTATTGTGTTCTGGCTTTTAAGGGGAAAAAGTCTAGTGCTTTCCTTGAAGTAGAATGAAGATTCTCGGAGTTCCCGTCGTGGCTCAGTGGTTAACGAATCCGACTAGGAACTGTGAGGTTGTGGGTTCGATCCCTGGCCTTGCTCAGTGGGTTAAGGATCTGGCATTGCCATGAGCTGTGGCGTAGGTCGCAGACATGGCTGGGATCCCGTGTTGCTGTGGCTCTGGTGTAGGCTGATAGCTATAGCTCCTATTAGACCACTAGCCTGGGAACCTCCATATGCGGTAGGAGCAGCCCTAGAAAAGGCAAAAAGACAAAAAAAAAAAAAAGAATGAAGATTCTCAAGTGATTACACTTTAAATACTCTCCTGCCAGTGTTATCTTCCAAGTTTACCTGTCAAGGCCCAACCTCTCTCTTGAGATCCAGGTCACAGATCCTGCTACCTACTTGTCATCTCCCCTTGGGTGTATAATAGGCATCTCAAACTTAACTAGTCCAAAACAGAGCTCCAGAATCCATGTGCAACCACGAACTCCTCCCTGCACTGCCTCCAACCCTCCCTGTCTTAGCAAATGGATCAGTACTTACTGTCCCTTATAAAAGATTCGAGTCCCCTGTGCTCAGGGCTTTTCTCTTGTAATGCAACTCTTTGCATGCGCAGGTGTCATTTGGCCCTTTTCATGTCATCCTGTGGAACTGGGGCTTAGGTAACCAGCACAAAAATGCTGATTCCCTGGCTACCGCCATTGCTATGAGTAATCCACTGTCCTTCATCTCTAACCCGGGAGTCTCATGTCTTCGACCAGCATCCACACATTGGGGCTGTTGTTTGTTCCCCGAGTAGAGTTTAACTTTGCAGAATGCACCTCCCAGAAGCTAGTTTTGTGCCGTTTCTGAGATTGGCAGCCTTACTCGATGGCTTGTAAAATCTCAAATCCTTCCTAATTTTGGACATTTCTGTCCTCACTGTGTCCTTCTTTAGTTTCCGCCACCATCATTTCTTTCCTGAACTCACACAACAACCTTCTAACTGGCTGCCATACCTCCACCCTTGTTCCCCTAAAATCTACTTTGCATACAGAAGCCAGGCAAAACACGGACCATGGTAGCCACCTCTCCAGCTCAGGACTCTCCAATGGCCACCTGGCCTTTTGTCGGGTCCCTGAACATCTCACCTCCCTGTTCTTGTCCCCAGTTTTTTGTGAGATTGGCTCCTTCATTATCCTGGTGTCAATTTTAACATCAGTTTCTCAGAGAGGCCTGAACACTCAAAGAAACAACCCATCTCATCACAGTTCCATATTTTCTTTTTAAATAGCACTTATCAATATCTTAAGCTGCACATTTATTTGTGCTTTGTCTTGTCTGTCTCCTAAGAGAGTGGGGACCTTGTTTACCTTGTTCAGAACTGCATTCCCAGTTCCTGGAATAACATTAGTGTGTACATGCTTAATAAATATCTGCTGAATGAATGAATGAGAAATATTGGCTTGATGAAGACAGGATAATATCCATCGCTCCTAGTGCAATTATATTAAAATTCTCCGAGAAATCTAGAGTGCCATTCAATCCCACCACAAATTAGTCACTTTTGCTGGAAAGGCCTCTCTCAGTCAAGTAACTGAGCTTGGAGGCTAAGCACTAGCCCAGGGTGGGGAATACCGGAGAAGAGAGAAGCAACATGAACATTCTACTCACTGACCGGACACTGTTGATGTCAGATTCGTGTGTTTCAAAGGCCTGTATGCACTGGCCGGAGCGCATGTCCCACACCATGGCTTTCTTGTCACATCCCTACAAAAGCAAAGTTACCCAGAGTTATGGCCATGGCAAGGACTGTCTACAGATAGGCCTGGGTCCTGGTTATGTCACAGAGATTGTTTAGTCCCCAATAGTAAATGGCTGACAACATGCTCTTCTGAGATTAACCTTACCCAGAGCCACTTTCCCCAGCTGGTAAGCCCTGAGAAGACCAGAGCTAGGTCCTGGGGTGGGGGAAGCAAGGGAAGGCATCCAGCTGCCTTTTGCAGCATGTTTTCTTCTCTCCCACCTTTCTAAATGGGTACAAACTCTCTGGGGCTCCTTCTCACCTTTATCCTGGGCATTTCCCTTCATGTTTCCCTTTCTCCCCTGCCCCTGACCTATCCCTCTGCTTCTATAAGCCCAGAGGGGAGGGCAGGTGGGTGGTGGCTGCAGCGGGGGCTCCCAGCTTTGCCTCAGGTGTATGGGGCAGCCTGAGCACAGGTGGAGAGTCCCATGCCCCTGGGCCAGCTGCACCCCAGCAGCCCAGTCAGGGTACTGCCAGCAGTCAGCTGCATGGCTCAGGCAAGTCACCTCCCTGGGCTTCCACCTCGACACCTATAAAGTGAACCCTCTCCGGGTTGTTAACATGACCCAGAGAATCATAAACACAAGGCTTTCACATACTATACTGCTTCTAAGAGCATTTTGCTAAATTCCCTCAGAGCAGTCCCATGATCAAGCATGGGCAGCATAATTAGACCTTCAAAGGTCAAACGGAAGAAGTAATGGGTTAATGTTCATGTCTAAGTTTTTGGTTTCAACTCAGAGGACAGACTGGAAGAGGTACCATAATTGAGGTCTCAGAAAGACCTGCTGTGGGGGGTCAGCACTCCAAGCATCTTTACTGAGAACGTGGACAAAGGAATCAGAGGTGTTCTTTAAATCTTTAAAGAGGACGCTACATCAGATTTTTAAATATTCTGAAAGAGACAATGTAATCTACAATAATATCAACAATTTGGAAAAACAGTGTAGCTGAGCAGTGATAAATACAGTTATACAAAGACACAGGAATAACACATACACAGATGGGGCTAAATATCCAAGAAGAAAATTAAGTATCCTGCCAATTAGAGGCTTCACAGCCCTCACCTAAGAGCCAGGACTACGAGGTGGGCAGCTCAGAGCAAAGGGCCTTTATGTCTTCCAGCTGCAAAAGTCACTGAATGGCGTTTGTACCTCTGTCCTCTCTCACCATCTCCTGACCAAGGAGAGATAGGACCAGGGGTGGGGTTAGCCAGCTCAGTTCTCATTCTTATTCCTGGGTGTCCACAGAAACATTTTCCTCTTCTGCTTGCATAACACACTACAAACTCTTCCCTCTACTGCTCATAATGTCCTAGGGATGGTGGAGGAATAAATGTTACAGTGCCTTATGCCCCATGTGCAGAGGATGAAATGCAGAGTCAGGTAGCAAAGGTGGGCCCAGGTGATCCAACTCCTCGTCTGGTGCTGCTCTGCCAGGGTGGCCTATCTGCCTGCCTCTGAGCCTTCGAATACACTGTTCCCTGGGAGAGGGTGGGGACTGGAGGGGGTAGGGCAGGAGAGTGTCCCACTGGTGCCAAAGCCCTGATCACACCAGGGCTGCCTCACCTCAGCTGCCACCTGAGCTGCCTGGCACCCTTGGAGCTGTTTCTCATGCTCACAGACACAAACTCTCTGCTATTTATGAAGACCGATAGGTTTAAATGTGGCAGCAATCACACTGGGAGAACATTCCCGACCCTTTGGTTGACCACTGTATGCCAGTGGCAGAACAGGAACCCCTCACACCTCAGTGCTGTGATGCCCACCAAGCACAGCCACCATGGCAGGAACTGAGGGTGCGGCAGAGGCTAACAGTGGAACACCCCCATAAGCCTCCCAAGTGGACCAAGAGCTCTTCCTTGGGTCCTTACCCCAGACACAAAGGTGTTCCCGGTCTCTGAGGGGGCCAGGTCCAAGCAGAGCACGTCGGCCCCGTGGCCATGGAAGCTCTGCAGCAGCTGCCCGCTCTCCACGTCCCACAGGGCGCATGTGCCATCGCCGCTGGCCGTCAGGATCTGCCACAGGAAGGGTGTGGCTGTCATTAGCGCTGTCAGGGGAGGTGAGCCAGAGGCTTACAGCTCCACAGGGGACAAAGCTCCACACACATACATGCACCATGCACACCTGCTAAATCTAGACCCAAGCACAGAACTCCTTCTCCCATGGTGAGAAAGAAATAGTCCCTTGTTGTCACCCTCGCTGTCCCTCAGCTATGTGTTTATGTGCCTGTCCTTCTGCCAAGTACAGCATCCAGAGGCCTCCCTGTGGTACACACCGGCCTGGCACATAGGAAGTGCTCTGTGAACGTTTGCTAAACAGAACCTCGAGTGGCTCCCACAAGCAGTCAAACCCACTGTTGTGCTTCCCAGACATTAAGCTGCACTCCCTTCCCCCCGTTACTTGTTTATCTAGAGTCTGTTTTGCGGTCTGAGATTCTGTATTTTACAGACTTCCAGGTGATGCCGGCCCTGCCCGCTGGGCCTCACCTGGAGCAGCATTTTACTAAACACATTCTCCTAGTGCTGCATCCCACAGAGGCTCCCTGGGCCACCGAGCGGTGCTGACATGCACATGCAGGGTCAGCAGCATCTGCTGACTAAGTCCAGGTGCTCTGCTAGGCATCAGGGTTTGCAGAAAGACCATCTTGGCTTCTGCTCTCCTGGAGCTCAGTTAACAGGATTGGCAGGAAGAACTGAAACCCACCTTCCTCCCTACATTCATCAGATCCAGGACCAGGTACACTGGCCTGGTGCTATGTTAGACAACACTGAGACCAAGGAAAAATAACCTGGCTGCCTGCTCCAGGAAATACCTACTCCTGCAAAATCAGACTGTGAACCCATTAAACAACTCACTTATCAAGACTAATAGCTTTGTAAAAAATTAATGAAACAGACACCTCAATTAAATAGAGTTAGAGACCAGAAGGGAGAGCTCTCACATCCTGTGATGACAGTAGAGCCCAACAGAAAGAAGACTCCTATTCTTTCCTTGCAAGGGCTCAGCCAATGAAAAGCCAGGGACTCTTGAGGACCCCCCCCCCACTTCCTTTTCCCCTCTATAAAAGAGTTCTCCTCCTATTGCTGTGTGAGGACTTGCACATGCCCTGCTGTGGCTGCAGACCCTGAACTGCAGTTCTTCCCTGATCCTGAAAAAACCCATCTTTGCCACATAAATATCCACCAGTCTATTTATTTCAAGTCAGGAGCTTACTCACCAAGACTTGCTTTAAGATCCTTATCTCGCTGAGCTCACCATTCCAAAGCTATTATGTCATAACCAGTTCCCACCTTGAAAGACCCACCTTAAAATTACTCACCCTAGACCCCAGAACCCTCTAAGGACCCTTCTCTAATTTCTCCATTCTGAGACACTACAATAATTCCATCAAGCTGGGCTTCTCCCTTGCAGCAGTGGGTAGAATAAACATAGCATTGCTAGCTGGCAGGTGTTGCTGATGGTCTGGGCAAACAAGACAATGATCACTTATGACAGATAAAGTACAAAGATCCAGACAGGCCTGTGCGAGGGGCATCAAACCCACTCTGGCTACATCTGAGCTGATCTTAGAAGAAGAGAGAGAGCTGGTCAGGGGAGGGGAAGGGAGGGCGGGGGAGGGTGCTGCAGGTGAACAGCCTACCTCTGCCCTGAATGAAAGGTGTGCCTGGGGATAGAGTGAGGACTTTATCCTGCTGGGGAGTGGGAACCATGGAAAGCTTCTGAGCAGAATGATAAAATTAAGGTTCTATTTTAGGAAAATCTGAGGTCGGTGCAGCTGCCCCTCAAGCAGCCTCTGTATAGCTTCCAAGCACAAAGGCTGGCCCATGCACGGAGAAGAACGCTGGGGTGCCTGGGGAAAGGCATGGAAAGCAGAACTAAGAGCTAGGGTTTTAGATTCTGTCACTGCCCGTGTGTGTGAGGCTTGGGCTCTGGTTCATCTAGGAGAAAGGCAGTGGTGTCAGGACTCATGGCCTCACAGACCCAGCTGACAGCGTCACAGAGTTCTGGTACCAGCTTGATTCTGAGCAGCCATGGGGGGAGTCATAGGGTTAAGCCCTGGATAGCAGAGCATCCCTACACCCCATTTTCCTGTTGCTCACAGGGACTGGATGCTGTGATAAGACAGACCAAGAAGTGGCTCTTGCAGTAAGTGCCCACCACAGAGCCCTCTGTGGGTGCAGACTACATGGCTGAGGAAGGAACACAGGAAGTGGGTCTTAAAGGACTGTTGAAATTCAGTGCACCCACGGACCACACTGCACCCAATTCCATGTCCATCCTCTCCCTCCTTCCCCTTCTCTTTCCTTCTCTCTCACATGGTAGGCCTAGCACTTATACAACAATCTCTTTTTTTCTGCAGGGAGGGAACACCTTGCTACCCTGGCCTTGTACACGCTGGCTGCACCACCTTAGAACAGGTTCCTACCAGCAGTCTAGGAGGCCTAGGATCTCCGTGCAGCCAGGAGAGGCCCCTCTGAGGAGAAAGAGCTGGTGCATTCTGCAGCTCTCAGGCTTTTTGGGTGTGGCCCCCAAGGCCTTCCTCAAAGCCCCCACTTGCAGGAAGCTCTCAAATTTGGTAGGACTCCTTCCTACCTCGACTTCTTTTCTTTTTTTTTGTCTTTTTAGGGCTACACTTGTAGTATATGGAAGGTCCAAGGCTAGGGGCTGAATTGGAGCTGTAGCTGCCAGCCTATGCCACAGCCACAGCAATGCCAGACTGGAGCCATGTCTGCAACCTACACCACAGTTCATGGCAACGCTGGATCCCCAGCCCACTAAGGGAGGCCAGGGATCAAACCTGTGTCCTCATGGATACTAGTCGGGTTCCTTACCGCTGAGCCAACAATTTCTTTTAAGATGCCTGTGTACATCTGACGAGACGACCCAGGCTGGGAGAAGTAGCTTAGGAACACACAAGACTTGGACTCTGTCTTAATTTGGGTACTTGTATTTCGTAAGATGCTACAATTCCCTCCAGTCTCTGTTGGCCCACACCCACTAGCAGAGGCAGCACCCCACTGCTGTCCTAACACTTGCAAAGAAAGGGGCAAGTGATCTCCAATCTTTTTGGGGACATCAGGTCCAAACAAATGACTGCCTTAAATGATTCCCTCATTCTAGTCCTTTAACGGGAATTTTCTATACCATACTCTTCAATCAAAGAAATGAATAGTTTTTAAAAGTTAAATGTAAATTCTTAATATTTAAAAAATATTTTAAAGGCATATGAAAAAATGCCCAACATCGCTAATTATTAGAGAAATGCAAATCAAAACTACAATGAGGTATCACCTCACACCAGTCAGAATGGCTATCATTAACAAGTCTACAAATAACAAATGCCAGAGAGGGTGGAGAGAAAAGGGACCCCCCCCTACACTGTTCATGGGAATAAACTGGCACAACTACTATGGAAAACAGTATGGCGGTTCCTTAGAAAACTAAAAATACAACTACCATATGACCCAACAAAAAATTCCCACTTTTGGGAATATATCTGGACAAAACTCTAATTCAAAAAGATACATGCACCCCTATGCTTATAGCAACACTATTCATAATAGCCAAAACATAGAAATAACCTAAATGCCCATTGACAGATGAATGGATTAGGAAGATGTGGTACATATATACAATGGAATATTATTCAGCCATAAAAAAGAATGAAATAATGCCAGTTGTAGCAACATGGATGGACCCAGAGATTATCATACTAAGACAGAAAAAGACAAAAACCATATGGTATCACTTATATGTAGAATCTAAAATAAGGCAGAAATGAACCTATCTATGAAACAGAAACAGACTCATAGACATAGGAAACAGACTTGTGGATACCAAGGGGGAGGGTCAGGGGAGAGGGATGAACTGGGAGTTTGGGGTTAGAAGATGCAAGCTATTACATCTGGCATAGGATAAACAACAAGATCCTACTATATACCACAGGGAACTATACCAAATCAATGATGGAAAAGAATATAAAATAAGAGTGTATATATATATATATATATATATGTGTGTGTGTGTGTGTGTGTGTGTATGTGTGTGTGACTGGGTCACTTTGCTATACATAAGAAATTGGCACAACATTGTAAATCAACTATACTTCAACAAAAAATTTAATATTTTGTGATCTTCATTACAATGTAAATACATTTGGGGGGGGGCGGTGACTGCACCCACAGCATATGGAAGTTCCTAGGCTAGGGGCTGAATAGGAGCTGTGGCTGCTGGCCTACGCCACACCCACAGCAACACCAAATCCAAGCCGCATCTGCGACCTACACTGCAGCTCATGGCAATGCCAGATCCTTAACCCACTGAGCAAGCCCAGGGATCGAACTGGAGTCCTCATGGATCCTAGTTGGGTTTGTTAGTGCTGAGCCGCAATGGGAAATCCCAATAAAAATAAATTTTAAAACCAAACATTTATTACAATAAATGCACTAAATAAATGCTCTAGCTCATTGTCTCTTATTCTGGAATGTAGAGCATCTGTAGGTCTTATAACCAGCCTCTTCAGGTTTCCATTTTTTATTTTTATTTTTTTATTTACTCATTTGGCTTTTTTGTCTTTTTAGAGCTGCACCTGCAACATATGGAGGTTCCCAGGCTAGGAGTCTAACCAGAGCTGTAGCCACTGGCCTACAACACAGCCACATCAATGTGGCATCTGAGCGACATCTGCAACCTACAACACAATTCACGGCAACGCCAGATCCTTAACCCACTGAGCAAGACCAGGGATAGAACCCACAACCTCATGGTTCCTAGTTGGACTTGTTTCCACTGAGCCATGACGGGAACTCCCATTTTTCATTTTTAGATTGCAGAGGTAGGAGGAAACTTAAGGTTCATGAGTTCAGGGATACCCAAACCGGGCCATGCATCTGGATCACCCATGAAACTTCGTATTAATATTAATAGTAATAAAATAATAAGAGCTAATATTTATTGATATACAGCAGGGACTACATTAAGTATTTTAATAGGATTCTTCTAATCCTCAGAAGTTAATCCAATAAGGACACATTCAATCCTCAGAAAATCTTCTAAGGAAGCAATTTACTACCATCCCCACATGCAAGTGAGAAAAACAAAACCCAGAGAATAATAAAACCTTGTTTAGGATGGGCCAGCTAGAACACCAGGCTAATCATCCTCTGTTGCTTCGCCTGCTCCTCAGGCCCAAGGACATCTGGTGTGGTCCCTGCAGCAGCCAGGGCCATAGTGCTCCCTAATGCTCAGGCCTGCAAGAGCCCTGGACCCAACAGGTGTAAGCACTGCCCTCCAAAATCTGAACAGCCCCAGGATCAGCAACACAACAACTATCCATCACCGGGTCTCCCTGCCACTACCCTTGCCTCTCCTCCCGATGTTGGTCAGCTGAAGTGGTGTGGGCTTTAATCTGACTTGCTCTCCTCCTTCAAGCAAGCCAATCTGCCCAGCCCCTGCCACGGCTCCCTGCCATCTGTAGGGTCAGCCCGGCCATTCAGGGCACCCTGTGATCTGGCCCTGCCCATCTTTCAGGCTGCCTGCCTCCCACAGTGCTCCCATCACATGACTGGCAACACACTCGTCCTCCAAGGCAGCTTCTCAAAGCGAGTTTGCAACCCCCGACTCCTGCTCCAAGCTCCCAGCCTCTCCACTGTTCAGTCACCCCTGGTATCTGGCAATGTGGGTGGTGGCACCTATGAAGGTTTGCTGGAGAGATGTGACCAAGAAACTACAGGATGCTTTATGACTTGTGAAAGAAAACATAGCCAATGTGTTGAAACTGTATTATCTTCACTTTGTGGTTTATTCAAAATAAGGCACAGATTTTGCATGTGTTAAACCAGGAATATAACATAGGCACAATGAAGTGTGTCAAGGGCACAACTCTGGAACTCGGGACCCATTGAAGTTTTACATACAGAAGCACCTTGGAACCACTTCTCAAACCTGGACAGGAATCCCCACCACCCCAGTAAGGTCCCTGAGCCACTCGCACCCCCACCAAGTCAATTAGAGGAGGATGTTCAATATGGCACGGAATTCATCTCAACACGACAGTCAACCACCCTGACTTTCCCCATTTCTGACTTTAATAATAATACAACTAATGAGACACCACAGGAGCTTCCTCCTAGAGCCCAGGGCCAGAGTGCCACAGCTTCCTACAAAGAGAGATCTCCCTGCAGGCCCACTTTAGTTCTCCACCACTGACCCTGCTCTCCGGCAGGCTGGCCCATCATCTCGCAGGCCCCTTATTTACCTGCATGTCAGAGTTGGTGAAGCTGCAGGCTGACAGGTAGTTGGTGTGCATAGCAACGGACTTCTTTTTGGCGGCCATGTTTTCATTTTTGTCAAATGTCAGTGGGTACACAGAACACTTGTTATCCAAACCACTAGCATGGGAAGACAGAAGTGTCAAATGTTAATACCAGGCAACAGACTACGTGGACACTTTTTAATTCACACAAACTTTTCAAAATGTTTTCCTCTGGAATTTTCATATGTTGGAATCTTTCTCCCAATTTTTACTTTGAAGATTTTCAAACGAATACCCAGATCCCTTCACACAAGTCCACTAACTTAACATTCTGCCATATTTGTGGGAGCAAATTCTGAACCATTTGAATTCAAGTTGCAGACCTATTACATTTAAATACGTCAATCTGCAAATCTGCATCTCCAAAAAATAACATTCTTCTATTATCACTAACTCATGATCACATCTGAGAAAACTAACAAATATTCCATAACACCACGTAATAAACCATCCATATTCAATCTTTCCCAACTGTCTCCAGGATCCAGGGCCCAATTAGATCCACACACTGAAGTTTTTACATCTTTTAAATATCTTCTTTTGGAGAAGAGACACTTACTTTTGTTGTTCATGATGAGAGATCTTAGATGGGCTGTCTTTTAGAATGTCACACACTCTGGATTTGTCACATGGTTTCTTAATGTTTATATTCAAGTATAACATTTTTAGCAATGATACAAATGCAATATATAAAGGTGATATTGTGTACTTCTTTCTTACTGCTTTACTTTAGCAGGCATGTAATGCCTCTTGTCCCAAGACTGGTGATGCCAACTTTGATGGCTTTGAAGGGGTTCAAGACTTCAGTGGAGGAAGGAATGGCCGATGTGGCAAAAATGGCAATTCTAACTAGAATTGAAGTCGAGTCTGAAGATGTGACTGAACTGCTGCAATGTCATGATAAAACTAATAGATGAGGAGTTGCTTCTTATGGATGAGCATAGAAAGTGGTTTCCTAAGATGGAATCTACTCTTGGTAAAGATGTTGTGAAAGTGGCTGAAATGACAACAAAGGATTTAGAACATGATATAAACTTAGCTGATAGAGCAGTGACAGATTTTGAGAGGATGGACGCTGATTTTGAAAGAAGTTCTACTGTGGCTAAAACGCTCAGAAATAGTACTGCACGTGACAGAAATTGTGAAAGGAAGAGTCAATCAATCGATATGACAAACTTCCTTGTTGTCTTACGTTAAGAAATATCCACAGCCACCCCAGCCTCTAGCAACCACCACCCTGATTGGTCAGTAGCCAACACTGAGGCAAGACCCTCCACCAGCAAAATGACTATGACTTGCTAAAGACTCTGATGATGGTCTTTTAGCAATAAAGTATTTTTAAATTAAGGTATGTATATTGGTTTTTTAAACATAATGCTATCACATACTTAACAGAATATAGTGTAGTGTAAACATAACTTTTATGTGCACTGGGAAACCAAAAAATTTGTGTGAATCACTTTACCCTGATACTCACTTTATTGCATGGTCTGGAACCAAACCCACAGTATTTCCAAGGTATGCCTGTTGTAATAACCTGTGATGTGACACTTTTAGGTCACGTGAATATCTTGTTCCCAATAACCATCATACAATGGCTTTAGCATGACTATCCTTGTTTGAATAAAATATTACTTCATAGGTATAAGGTAGTGACCTTCTAATATAATAATTCCTTCTGTGTTAGCTAACACTTTTCTGTAAAGACAAATTCCTCCCTACCCCCCACAGTGTCACCAAACACCCATGGATCCTATTATTTTCCTCTTCAATTGTGTTATGATCAATTACTCTCATTACTCCATGTGATGCTGAAATTGTCCCAAATTTGGACAGTAGGGACCTCTTCAAGTAGCTCTTGTTTCCAGTTGATATGACTCTGCTGATTTGACTTGAAGGTTTCCATACTTTCTGGAACAAGAAAATAGGCTCACTTTATTCTTTTCCTGTCCTAGACTGACAAGCAGTCTGACCACAAGGAGCTCTGCTTCCATTTAGTGTGGAACGACATTTAGGAAGGGCCTGGGGGAGCTGGGGGATCCCTTTGCTTGGAGGTGCAAGTGCAGATGTGGTTATCTATTACCCATAATTAGCTTTGGCAAGCTTGTTTATAGGTCGTGTGGGTGAGCATGATTTGCACTTGGCTGTGATAATGAACCAGCAGGTTTCAGACTGTCAGCTTCCTTAACCCTCGAGATGAAACATACTCTCCTACTGCGAAGCTTCAGAGTGAATTCTCGGTCAGTTGGACACTCACATTTGGGGTTTGCATTTCTACAAGAAGCAGGAAAGTACTGTGATGTGATGCATTTGGAATTGAATCTCTGTTTTAGTACCTAACTCATCCTGTGATCTGGTTACGTTTTTAAGCATCCCTGAGCCTCAATGTCCTTAACTATAAAATGGAGTGGATCCCACCCCCCTATCATAAGGGGCTGCTGTGAAGATTACAGAGTTCAGAATGGCTCTTGACACATAAAAAGGTTCAGTAAGTGGTCATTATTATTCTTACGTCCTTGCTTTGGAGGCAGGTACTATGTTATATTCACCTTTGAATTCCCCTAGGGTACTCAGGCCAGTGCCTTGCACACAGGGGCTTGCTCATAATAAATGCATAACCTGAAGGAAGGCTTCTTGGGAATATGTCTTTCCAATAAAAAATACATATGTATATAAAATCAACTGACACATTTTTTGAGGAGATTATGTGAATAAATACTGGTGGAGTTTTATTCTTTCAAGTTTGGAACCAACTAAGATATGGATTCAGCAGTCAGGCAGATAAAAATAAAAATACCCCTGTCGTTACCTTTAAAGACATTTGGGGAACGTGGCACGGGTGTGGGTCTGTGTAGTTACAAAGATGTCACAAAGCCACAGCTGGGAAACACTACATTAGATTATCATAAGAAACTCAAACTAATCACAGATGCTCTTAGCAGTTCTAGGAAAGGTCTGAGTAGGGCAGGTGGTGCTATTATCTAAGGTCAGGGTTCAGTCTTTCTCAGTTTAGTGTTTGGTGCTCTCTCCTCATCTACTGGACTCCCCATGTTTTAAAAAGGGCTTTCACAAATTTTCACACCTTGAACTTCTACTACGGTTTTTAAAATCAACCCACAAGGCAGCCAGTGCAGGTTTCGACCATCGGCCACATGGCAGGGCCTGGGAAGAAGAGATGACGGAAATTAAGGCACCAGCCACCCCTCCACTATGAGCTCTCTCTGCCCCAGGGTGTCACCAGAAAGCTATCTACCTGGGCTTGGTAAAATTATTCTCATCCCTGACCGTCCCCTACCTTCACAGAAATTCTTCCACTGCATTTTATTTAGTGAGGTTTAAAATAAGACACTGCTTACGGGATCATTTTCTAAACTAGTGTGGAAGACACTGTGCATGATGTTATCATATTCATTGAATACAGCAGAAGGCTCTAACCAATATGTTCTTTTTTAGTTTGGAAGTAGAGAGCTGATATCTTAATATCAAATACTGAGAAACCTCTATAGCCCATCCAACTCTTTGTATTTGCCAGAATTAATGCCCAATGAGAAACATACTACCCTAGGGTTTTTGTTTTTCAAATGTAGAGTACTTATCATTCTTACTGAGTAGTGAAGAACTTACTTAATGAGAGGCCTGGCCTTTGCCCTTGGCTATTGGGACCTCTAAGCCCCTGGAAGGTCTCATCTGTTGGGAGTGTCTTTGTTTGCCTGGGGCTTTGATCCCTAGACAGTCTAACATTGTGATCTGTGATGGGAGCTTTGGGACACGTTCTGAGCTGTGACCCCGCTGAGAAAGTAGACTAAAAGTATTAGCCTGACCTAAAGGTATTGGAGACCGAAGGTCAGCCCTATGGGTGGTATATGATTGAGCCCCAGTAAAAACCCTGGACCCCAAGGGCTCTGGTGAGTTTCCCCCATTGGCAATACTCTGAGCTTGGCCAGGACAAGTAATGCCATCTGTGACTTCACAGTGAGGGGACGACTGGGCTCTCCGCATTCAGACCCCACCAGACCCCTCCTGGACTCTGCCCCGTGCAATCTCTTCCTTTGGCTGCCTCTAATTTATATCCTTTCACTGTAATAAAACTGTGAGCATTAAGTACAGCACTCTCCTGAGTTCTGTGTGCTGCTCTAGTTAATTCCTGAGCCTGATGGTGACTGCAGGCTTGCCACACAAACTGTGGCCAGTGTCTGAAAGGAGGGACATCTTGCACGGGCTGTGCTTTGTATCCGTACAGGTGGCCAAACTCCTTTACACTACCTTCTAACTCAGCATATGTAAACAAATGTGTCATGCGAGTGTGCATTCACACCCATATCTGTATGTATATCTATATCCGGGTCTTTTATTGTGGTCAGGTCATATCCCTTTAGGAAGTAGATGGAGATAAACTTTATATAAATATTGCCATTCAAAGATAATCTACTTTCAAGTTTTTTTAAAAATTTGAAAATATGAAATACATGTATGTAAGTGGGGTCTCCAAAGGGACACAGGATCTCAGCAAGTGGAGAGAATGGGAAGTTGCCCCCAAAGCAGCCATCCAAAGGGAGTGGACATTGGGGATGATGGTTGGTGTGACTCTAGCTAAAGAAGGCTTTTGCTTGGAGGCCCAAGGTTTTCATATTTGAAATAAAACTCATTTCTCATGATTATAAAAATAATATATGCTTCTTTTAAAAACTGAAAATAGACAAGCTTATGACAAAGCGAAAAACACCCACAATCCCATCATCCAGAAGGAACCACTGCTGCATTTTTGGTATAGTTCATCACAGCCTTTCTACTGATGCCTCTTCTCTAAACATGGCTGAGGTTCTACCATAGCAGTATTTTGAATGGTCCCAGAATTGTTTAACATGAGGACAGGGAATTATGGTGGCTGCATTTCACACTGCCAATTCTGTTAAACTGAGCTCCAGGAGAACAGAGATGAAGGCATAATCTTCCTAGTAATCTTGATGCTCTTTTCACTTATGTAATTAAGAATTTCCCTTTTTAATGGCCATATGATATTCCACTCAGTTCATGTACCACAATTCCCTTAACAATTTCCTTCAATGGGCATATTGTTTCCCTTTATTCCTTTACTTTAAATACCGGTACAATAAATGTTATTGTTTATATGATTTTTCTATATTTTGGATCACTGCTTTCAAATAAGTTCTTAGATGTGGAATCACCAGATCAAAGGTTGCAAATGTTTTAGGGTTCTTGATACACATTTACCAACATGCTTTCCAAAGTGTTTGCTTGAATTTACAGTCCCCACCAATAGCATTTAGAGTGGAGGGGATAGGTTTGAGATTTACACTAAAGTCAGACTGTAATGAAAAAGATTTGGGGCGTTTTTATAGCTTTTCCTTTGATAAAGTTTAGGGAGGAATACACACTGCTTACATAAACAACAAAAATCATAGATCCCTATCTGTTAGCTTATTCTGGCCCACAGTACAGTATTTTAAGGCTAATAGGACATGTGAACCACTGCCATCACCCCGACTTACCCACACGCAATGGCACATCCTGATGGAGCGTACGCACACGCCATCACCCACGTGCAGGGCATGGTGACCGCGTGTTCCTGCAACACAGCACACACCATGCACTGAATGTACGACGTCATGTTTTACAAAGAAAAGCACTGGAGTGTCCACTAAATTACGGTCTAGTGTCAAAGGGCAGTGGCATGGAGTCAAGATCAGCTTGATGAGGAAACTCAGCCCCCCTATAATCAACCAAACTTTATCATATATTCTGAAAGTTAAAAATCTTAACTGGCAAGACATACCCTCAATGTTTTACTTCTTTCTTAACCTTATACTCCTCTCATTGTTCTGAATGAATATTGGGGTTTCTTGGAAAGATCTGTCCAAATTTCATTCTAGATACATATATACTTTACCTTATTTACTCAGATTCCCTCCATTCACAAAACATATTCTTTTTGTTTTCGGCCTTGCCCATGGCATGTGAAAGTTCCTGGGCCAGGGATCCTTAACCCATCGTACCACCGGAGAACTCCTCAAAACATATTTCTTTTTTTTTTTGTCTTTTGTCTTTGTTTGTTGTTGTTGTTGTTGTTGCTATTTCTTGGGCCGCTCCCGCGGCATATGGAGGTTCCCAGGCTAGGGGTTGAATTGGAGCTGTAGCCACCGGCCTACGCCAGAGCCACAGCAACGCGGGATCCCAGCCGCGTCTGCAACCTACACCACAGCTCACGGCAACGCCAGATCATTAACCCACTGAGCAAGGGCAGGGACCGAACCCGCAACCTCATGGTTCCTAGTCGGATTCGTTAACCACTGCGCCACGACGGGAACTCCCAAAACATATTCTTGAAGGACTTTTTACACATATATAGTAACTCTGTTTCCTTGTGAGTATACAGAGGCTCTGTCCCCCATGAATCCTAAATCACTCTTGGGCAGGGAGGGGAAGGTGACTGGAATTGTGCTAGGGATAAAAAGGAATCCCTAAAATGGAAGCATTAAGAGAGAGGTGGCTGCTGGCTGAGGTCTGAGTCACCTGTAATCTCCTGCATGCATACAAGCAAACAGCAAAAGCACAATTCAAAAACAATTCTGTGTGTGTGGCCTTATCTCCATGGGAGACTTGGGCCCTGGTCCTGGTCCCAACACCAGTGAGATGTGCAGCCTCACACAGACTGACCGTTTGTCCTACCTCAGTCCCCTTCTCCATCAGGGAAGGGAGGGGGTGGGACGAGATGGTTTCTAAAGTACATTCAGGTGCTGATCTTTCCTGTTAAGATTCTCTGCGATATTTATGTGGAAACATGGACCCTGATACCACCTGTCAAAATTATGCTGTCACTCATTGTTTAGCAGCCCTTCAGACACCATGAATAACCTACTGGCATGAATTGGTTGAGGTGGCCACTCTTGGCACAGGTCATCCTGGCTCCTCTGATTACAAGTAATGACTATGTTCCCTGTCAGGGCCCTCCCGAGAAATCAGGCAGTGTGTGCTCTATGCCAGGCTAAGGCGTAAACAGAAGCAATGACACCTCCCCACCTACCCTGGCCTTGGTGAAGATGCCAAGGAGTGACGGGAAAGGCACAGTGACTCTAGGAAAGCCCTCTGAAAACTGTCACTTTTGTTAACTGCCAGAGGTCTGACCATTGGGGACTCTGCTCTACTAGGCTACTCTGGGCCCCCCAGTCAGGTGTCTGCTATGGCATTGAACACACTCAATGTGGAATAAGGATGCTGTTCAACTTAAGACATATATAGGTTTCCTTTTATATACATAGTGAAAAGGAAGACTTTCTAAGCCAATACTAGAGTCCACATTTAACACACAGTACCTGTTATTGTAAATGCCAATACGATGCAGGCAGCAAGTGTACCTTCACAGATCCTGGCTTCTATGTTTACTTAAGAGTCTAAATTTAGGTCTAAGTTGGAGCCGTGCACGTCCACACCAGACCTGCAAGGGGCTCAGATCCCACCTACTGTTTGCTCAAGTCCATGTACTATGGTGTCGAGGGGAGGACAAAGAAAAGAGAGAAACCGGAGTTCCCGTCGTGGCGCAGTGGTTAACAAATCCGACTAGGAACCATGAGGTTGCGGGTTCGGTCCCTGCCATTGCTCAGTGGGTTAACGATCTGGCGTTGCCGTGAGCTGTGGTGTAGGTTGCAGACGCGGCTGGGATCCTGCGTTGCTATGGCTCTGGCGTAGGCTGGCGGCTACAGCTCCGATTTGACCCCTAGCCTGGGAACCTCCATATGCCGCGGGAGCGGCCCAAAGAAATAGCAAAAAGACAAAAAAAAAAAAAAGAAAAAGAAAAGAAAAGAGAGAAACCTGGGGATTTAGCAGCTCTTATTATCAGAAGAAAAGTCATAAATGCAGAGGCAAGTGTGAGTATGACAAGTGTCCAGGCCATACCCTTTCCCATTTTTGTGTCAGTGCCCTCTAGGTTAGCCCTACGTGTTCTCTGGGCAAGGGGTTCAGCCTGAGACAGGAACAAACGCTGCTGCGGGCTCCGGAGCTGTCTGAACATGTAAGGGCTTTCATGGGGTTTTCACCCTGAGACAGGCTCCTAAAGGGTAAGGTGGCCATAAGAGGGGGTTGGGGGGGTGGGGAAAGCAGGGCTGGGTTCTGAGGTGCCTCAGGCCACCAGGGACAAGGCCTTACCTTGTTGGTGGTGAAGGAATCCCACACAATCACCTTCCCATCCTGGAGGGAGAAGAGTAAACAGTTCAACAAATGAGTTACACTGGGGAGAGGGAAGGCGGAGGGGCACTATGGGGGGAGGGGATTAAGCAGAACAAACTGTTGGGTATAAGACAGGCTACAGGGATATATCTTATAACACAGGGAATACAGCCCATATTTTATAATAACCACAAACGGAGGATAACCTTTAAAAATTATGCATCACTATAATGTATGCCTGTAACTTAAATAATATTGTTACATTAACTATACTTCAATTTTTAAAAGAAGGGGAAAAAAAGAGTAAACAGTTGAAGAATTGTCAACAAGTCCTAACAGGTAATGGCTAAACACTGTTCGGAAGCGACGTCCAGCTGGGCAGTGCCAGGTGGAAAGCCAGACCAAGTATCTGGACAGTGAAGACCATCCAACCTGTCCTTGAAGATACAGGAGTAGTGGGAACAGCACGTCCCAGTCTGATGCAAGGCTCAGTTCTCAACCTTGAATCCCTTGTATGGACACAACAACAGAAAGCAATGCTCAGACACTTCTTTTATCCCATTTATAAACCAAGCACAAATGGGTGGTAAATGGGCATCACACCCATATCTCAGAGGTCAGTAAGTTATAGAGCAAGTTATAAGATAAACTGAAGTTATCTTCTGATGCCCGATGGTAACTAATGCTCTCTTTTTCCTCACCATCCCCACCAGCCAGTCCTCTCTACCATTCGCCTTTTGAGTCCATCTTTCCTGCAGAGCCGTGTAAGAGCCTCGTCCCCTTCCTGGCCCCCCTCTTTGTGTGGAAGCTGTGGAGGGGGGCGGGTGGGCCTGAGATCAGTCTGTAGGTGCTCAAGGACATCGAAGCCCCCAACCTGACATTTCACACCTCCCACATCAATGCTGCAGACATGGGACTCACACCTCTGTTGGTGGGACCCCTGTGGACAGCTGTTCAGGAAACAAAGAGCACACGCCCTGTTGAGGGTGAGCTCTGGGCTGGCGATGCCAGAGACAATGCTGCCACTTTCACTGCAACTTTGGCTACAGCAGCCATAAGGAGCATGGGGAAGGGCTCTGAGGTCTTCTACTTGCAATACCAACCCACCAGAGAGAAACCCACATGAGCCCCAGTCCCTATAGTGTAGCCATCTGCCCAGAACGTGGTGTTTGAATTGTCTGGGGCCCTAGGCTCTGGCCGGCAGTGGAAGAGGATGGCTAAGCTGACTTCCATTAGCATGGGAGTACCCCCCACCACCCTCCCCGACCCCACACACACCCTTAGAGAGGAAGAATCCAAAGTCTCTGTGGCAGGCTTGATTTTTTCATCACTTAAGCCATTTGGAGCCAGATCTGGTGAGTGAGGTAGATGCCACTTAGGGGCAACAGCAAGGTCTGTTTATCTAAAGTGACATAGATGCTGCTGCCCCTAATCTGATGGAAGATGTCCATATTCATACAGTGCGGGGCTGAGAGGCCATGATCAAGGTCAGAGCTGGCAGTCTGAGGCCTTTTTAAGACTCCTAAGTGCATTGGTTCTTCTAATTTCTCTGACTAAACAGGCAAACACAATGTGGGGGTGGATTAGATAACAGAACAGAGAAGAGAGCTGGGGCAGTGAAGGGCACAGACTCAGCACATCGCCCAGGTCAGCATTCCCATCAGAGGCTTCCTCCACTGCACAGCCTGCCTGCCTGGCCCTGCTGCCCACCCACTGTGCACTCTGGAGAGAAAAAGGTACCCAGGAGGCTCAAGTCAGTCCCATAACTAAATGTGGTCCTTCCATGAGCACAGACATATACACCAGGGATCCGTGTACCTGGAGAGACTATGCCTCCACCCCGAACACTAACCCACACTGTTAGGTGGATTATTCTCCTGCCTTTTAAGGGAGAAAGGTTGCTCTGAGTTAAAATCTGTTCCAGAACCCTTCTGCTGTTTTCCACCTTCCTTCACACCCCACCCACCTCTCTGATTCTCTCTGCAGGAGAGGTGGATGGTGAGTCAGCAGTGCTGAAGCAAACCTTCCCCCTCCGTACCCCCACCCCCAGTAAGAGCAGTACATGAGTGACAGAAAAATCCAACATATAGTGGCCTTTGAATGATAAAACGAGTCTAAAAGGCTTGGCAGGGAGTTCTCCCTGTAGCACAGAGGGTTAAGGATTTGGCATTGCTGCAGCTCTGGTGTAGGTTGCAGCTGTGGCTCGGATTTGAACCCTGGCCCGGGAACCTCCATGTGCTTAGGGGTGGCCAAAAAAGAAAAAAAAAAAAAAAAAAGGCCTGGCAGTAGCAGGTATATCTCAATTACCACTTTGTAAAAATGAGCATTTGAAAAAAAAAGTCTAGAAAGAAATGCCCTAAAATGATGGTGACAGGGTGGTAGGCGTAAAAGCCTTTTCTTTGTTCTCTTTTCCAGTAAAACATGTCACTAATAAATTTTTTATGAATATACAAAAAAAAGCGAGTACAATGTGACCCACCAGATTTGTAGGTAATACAGGAGACTAATAAGACTTTCCTATCGAACAGTGCCGACACAGACATTAGAATTTATGGATTATTTAGACTATATACAGTTTTTATACTTAAAACAGTTATACATGAAAAACGAATTTTCTTTTGAAAAAACAGGACTAAAGGCAGAGGCAGGGTCTAGGGCTAAAGTGATCATAAAAGTATATGACTTCAGTTTTTGGTTTTATGTTCAATGCATGTAACATCAAAATGGACACAAAAAGCACAAAGCAGTGTGGTAACCAGCCTCCTGACATACATGTCCTTGTCCAGACCCCTTCCTCATTATGTCAGGGTTGATCTATGTGACCTGTGGAGCAATGGCAGAAGGGAGGGCATGTCACTTGAGGCCAGGTCACCACAGAGAGCACAGCTTCTGCCTCTTTTCTTCCTCTTTTGCTCTGGGGGAGGCCAGCCACCATGTTTTTGAGCAGCCTGGTGTAAAGGTCCACAGGGGACGAGCTAAGGCTCCAGCCTTAGCTGGAGTGAGTGAGTGAGCCATGCTGGAAGTGCATTTCCTCCTTAGCCAAGCTGTCAGATGACTGCATCCCCGACCATCATCTTGACTACAACCTTGTAAAGAACCCTAAGCTGCTCCAATGCCTGACTCTCAGAAACCACGTAAGATATTAAATATTCATTGTTTTAAGTTGCTAAATTTGCAGGTAATTTGTTATGCAGCTGTAGACGACTAATACATGAATGTTAAACAATGTCAACCATATAAAATGGATGAAAAAATTATACTTCACAAAATAACTATCTTAAATTTGTTCTTTAAGGCATAAAAACTGCTGAACTCTTACAATGAAAGAAGCCACAATGGCATTTCAACAACTTAGGCCCTCAATTTTGGGGAGAAAACCCCCGCTATTTATTTTACTTTCTATTGATTTATTTCTTGGTTGCACTATGCCATATGGAAGTTCCCCAGCCAGAGACTGAATCTGAGCCACAGCTGCCACCTACACCACAGATGCAGCAAGGCTGGACTCTAAGCATTGTGCCACAGTGGGAACTCCTAAAATCCTGCTATTTTATTTTATTTTATTTTATTTTATTGTCTTTTTGTCTTTTCTAGGGCCGCACACACGGCATATGGAGGTTCCCAGGTTAGGGGTCTAATTGGAGCTGTAGCACCGGCCTACACCACAGCCACAGCAACGTGGGATCTGAGACTCGTCTGCAAGCTACACCACAGCTCACAGCAACACCAGATCCTTAACCCACTGAGCAAGGCCAGGGATTGAACCCGCAACTTCATGGTTCCTAGTGGGATTGGTTTCCACTGCGCCACGATGGGAACTACAAGTATTCCAGAGAATTCTTGATGAGGCTAACTCGTGTCCTTTGGAGACTAGGCAGAGTCATAACGTTCAGAGAAGGCTTTTTTGTTTTGTTTTTTGGGTTTTGTTTTTTTGTTTTTTGTTTTTGTCTTTTAGGGCTGCATCCATGACAAATGGAAGTTCCCAGGCTAGGGATCGAATCAGAGCTGTAGCCTCTGGCCTACACCGCAGCCAAAGCAACAGCAAAGCAGGATCCAAGCCGCATCTGAGACCTAACCACAACTCACAGCAATGCCGGATCCTTAACCCACTGAGCAAGGCCAGGGATCGCTCTCACGCCTTCGTGGATACTAGTTGGGTTTGTTACCTCTGAGCCACAACAGGAAGTCCAAATTTTTTTTTTTTTTAAGATGGCTCCTTCCCCTCAGCTTTATGACCAGAAAGGTGTCCCCCATCACCCAACAGGTGTGCCATACCTGCGAGGAGCTCACGATCCTCCTCTTATCCTTGCACCAGTCCATGCACAGAACCTTGTTCCCGTGGCCTTTGAGGGTCCTCCTGGTCTTCATGACAAACTGCCCCAGGGCCTCCACACGCTCTGCCACCTGGTGCACTGGAAAGACAAGCACATCAATCCCATGCCAAGGACCAGGTCTTGAGCCACAAGCTGGCCCAGGCGAGACATCGCTGCTTCATTCTCCTCTGTGCCACCCTATGTCCTTGCAGCACTCTCTCTTCCAAGTTCATACTGTCACTCTCTCAGTGTTTAAGACCCTAATGTAAAACTTATATGATATTGCATATCAACTATACTTCAATTAAAAAAAAGGCACTATGTTTTTTTGTTGTTGTTGTTGTTGTTGTTTGTCTTTTTGCCTTTTCTAGGGCTGTTCCCGCGGCATATGGAGGTTCCCAGGCTAGGGGTTGAATCAGAGCTGTAGCCGCTGGCCTACACCACAGCCACAGCAACGCGGGATCCAAGCCGAGTCTGCAACCTACACCGCAGCTCACGGCAATGCCGGATCTTTTAACCCACTGAGCAAGGCCAAGGATTGAACCCACAACCTCATGGTTCCTAGTCGTATTCGTTAACCACTGTGCCACGACGGGAACCCCTCTGAAAAAGGCACTATGTTTTGCAGAGCACTTCCATACATGCATGCTGAGGGACTAAGGGCAGGACGGCCTGGTATCTGTAAAGCTCTATGCAGAATTCTCCCACCAAAGGCCCGGGGCTCTATGAGCGGGGTGGTAGATGAGATGGTCATTCCCACTGAATGGGCAACAAGCCTGGGGCTCACACAAGTCCATACAACTAACTGGGAGCAAAGTGGGGCTTCTGGGTTTTTTACCTACTTCTTTTCAGTTACAAGAAAAAGTGACTTTACAGAAACTGCCCCATCAGATGCCAGGATGAGCAACCATATGCTCAACAGCAGGCCCTGTGTGCGCTCACTGTGCCCCACACACACTGTGCCTGGCACAGGCTTGGGCCATGGCAGGTGCCCCAGCTACATGCTGCAGGAAAAAAACAGATGAGTGACCCACCCAGCAGCATCCTGTGGATTCACTGAAAACTTAGTGTCAGTAGAGATCAATGCCACATTCCTGTCTGAACACGTGGTCTGCAGAAGGTATCTATAGCAGGAAGGTTCTCCCAAGTCACTCTCTCGGGGGCTGAGAGAACTTACAAGGGGCTTTTAGAGAGGTTCCACCAATGAGTCTCAGAAGGGAACAAGTTCACCCCAAGCAGCAGAAAGGCCCCTAGAAACTAATCCATCTTGTCATTGAGCAGGTGAGGAAACTGAGGTAGCGGATCCCCCTGTGCAGCGCCACCTTCTCTCAGGTTAGAGGTTGTGCCCCAGCTCCTAACCCCACCTCTGCTCTTTCTTCCACCAACCTCTCAGCTGGGCCTTTGTTTGGGAGTTAAGGCAAATGGAAGGGGACATTCTAGACAAGGGGACAGCCCCAGGAAAGGTGTGGTGTCCTGGCACAGGCTGAGCATCAAGGTAGAGAGAGGCAAGGCACCGGCCCCTGCCTTTCCCTCTCTCATTTCAAGCCTGGGCTGAGGGGCTGACTCTGTGCCTTAAGCCTTGTGACAATAATGTCCCTTCTCAGAAATCCTTCCTTCCTTCTTCCCTTCCCTCCTCCTTTCCTTCTCTCTAAACATTTCAGTGTGTGTTTTCTAAAAACAAGGAACTGTCTTCCATAACCATAGTATAATGATCAAAGTCAGAGAGCAGACACTGAAACAATGCTGTGTCTGGTCTCTAGACCTTGTTGAGACACCCTCCATCATCCCAACAATACCTTTAGAGCAAAACAAAATCCAAGATGACACATTGTGTTCAGTGGTCATTTTCTTTCATCTCCAGTTATTTTGTTCCCCAATCCTGGCTTGTCTGCTGCTTCCTTCAGATTATCTTTGGGTAACACTCGTTTGGCAGAAACACCAGACTAGTGCTGAGGTCCTGCCCCACACACCTGTCCTTTCAGGAGGCTCCTGCTGTCTGCTAGTCCCATCACTAGCAATGTTGACTCTGATCATTCGGTTCAGGTGGTGCCTGCCAGCGCGCTCCACTGCACAGTTACCATTCTGCTTTGTGTCATGAAAAAGTATTTTGTGGGGCTGTACTTTGAGAGTACATATGTATCTTGTTACTCCTCAATCTTGAATAGCCTACTTTTAATATCCATTCCTGATTCTTGCCTGAAACGATAATGATGATAGTTGGCAAGTCGTGACTATTTTTTTTTAGGTTTTTATTTTTTCTATTACATTTGGCTTATACTGTTCTGTCAATCCCTCCTAAGTGGTGACTGTTCTAACTCCATCACTCCTTCTGCAGTTTTTAGTTGGCTTTCTCATATAAAGAGAAATATCCCCTCTTCCCTAACATATTTACTCATTCATTTACATAAGTAGGGAATCACGGATTCTCTCTTTATTCAAGAAGTTATAAATAACTTATAAGTTATAATAACTATAATAACTTTAAATAACTTATAAGTTATTAATAACTAATAACTTATAGTAACACGATTAACTTATAAATATAAGTAAATAATATTTACCATTATTTATTTTGATGCCCAACTCATCGCTGATTTGCTCAGTTGGGAGCCCCATCAGGCAGGCTCTTGAGACCTCCCGACACATGCCCATTATCCTTTGAGCACTTCTTACTGAGAGCTCATGTTCCCTCCCCGCCCTAGCCCTGGAAGCAGCCACTTCTCCAAGAAGTCTCGGTTTCTTTGTGTGTGTGTGGGGAGGGGGGGTTGCTTTTTAGGGCCACACCCACAGCATGGAAGTTCTCAGGCTAGGGGTTGAATCAGAGCTATAGCTGCTGGCCTACACCATAGCCACGGCAACACAGGATCTGAGCTGCATCTGTGACCTACACCACAGCTCACATCAATGCCGGATCCCTAATCCACTGAGTGAGGCCAGGGACCAAACTTGCGTCCTCGTGGCTACTGGTCATTTCCATTGCACCACAACAGGAACTCCCTACTTGCCCCATTTCTTTGTGATAAAAGAACAAATGAGTAAACAGGTTAAAAGTATTTGTGGAAACCCAAGCTGTAAAAAAGTACTTGCTAAACTCTATGTGCTACGTGAATGTGCAATTATTATACCATTGCTTCTGCTAAAACACTGTGTTCTTTATTGCCACAAATAGCACATTTCTTTTACAGATATGTTCTTCACAAAAACATATTGAATCAAATTTAAAAACATACAGAACTTTTCTAATTTCTTCTTTCTTCTTTTCTTTTTCACTTCTTAGGGCTGCAGTATGTGGACGTTCCCAGGCTAGGGGGTCAAATCCGAGCTATAACTGCCAGCCTACACCACAGCCACAGCCACCGCCACAGCCATGCAGAATCCGAGCCGCATCTGCGACCCACGCCACAGCTCATGGCAATGCCAGATCCTTAGCCCACTGAGCAAGGCCAGGGATCGAACCTGCAACCTCATGGTTCCTAGTTGGATTTGTTTCTGCTGTGCCATGATGGGAACTCCCAAACTTTTCTAATTTCTTAGGGGCCTTTTAGACAAGCCTATATTAGTCTAGAGCTGTGAGCATATTCTAGTCATTGTTTTACTTTGAAACTTCATATTAATATTAGCGTTGTTTCTGCCAATTGAGTAGTAGGATAGTTATAGCCATTTAATATCTCTCTTACAAAGAAAAAAAAAGAGATGATTCACTAACCAAAATAGAGCCTCTTTATGTAATGTGAATTTGAACACATTCCAACTATCAATTATTTTTTCTCACTGCACTGTTTCTTCCCACATACAGACTTACTTCTAACCCACTCTCTCCTACTTCTATCTGCCAAATCTCACATCACTTATTAAAGAGTTTTTTTAAAAATTTAAATACCAGGAAGTAAAAACAAAAACAAAAACCTGGAAACAAGCTGATGATGTTCTGTAAGCCATCTGTGGGAGCTTGGTTCAGGGCAGATGTGGTTTCTCCTTTGCTTTCTGATGAAACGCCCATGAGGGCTTAGCTTTTTCTTATTTTAAAAAGGAAATGATGAACACAACCAGCTGATTTCTATAATAAGACCTTCCTAGAATATAATGATAACCTCTTAAGAAATTCCCCTAGAAGGTAAGTGGCAGGAGGACAGGGTGCTGTCTTGCTGGATCTCCTTGGAGCATCCACAGGAGAGAGGAGAGGGTCAGGAGCCTGGGCTGGGGACACAGCTGCACAGCCGCACTCCAGTGGTGCATCCCCTTCCTGCTGCCTCGCTTCCCTCATGGGGCTGTCGGGACTCCTATCTGAACCTGGCGCAAAGGGAGCCTTTGATGAGTGTCAGCTATTCTTCTCCAGCTTGGCACACAGTGGGTACCCAGTAAATGCTTGAAGGATAAAGAAAATGCTCAGTGATTATTAAATTTCAGTCAACTGCAGCAACTGACTGAAGCAGCAGGGTTTGGTGGGCTACCGTAACCTAAGAAGCCCCTTTCCCTTCTTTTTTCTCTACCTCTTCCTACTCTCAACCCACCATCTCTGATTCAGCTGCCAATTAATTCCTAAATTCATCAGTGCTAACTTGCTAGCACTGGCAGTGAGAGCCTCGCCTGTTTCCTGATCCAAGGAGTCAGAATCCGTGGGTTGGTGCGAGGATGCTGCATTTCCACAAGCTCCACAGGTGAGTTACACCCACTAAAGGTGGAGGTGGGGCAGCACTGAGAAAGTTCAGAAAGGCAGCTTCTTGGACAAGGAGCGGTGGGCCAGAGAAGGGGGGAGTTCTGGAGTCTGCAGTCGAAAACACAGAAATGTCCCAAATCTAAACAGACAATTCACAAAGGAGCTGTCTGGGAATTAAGATGCTAAGTACTCCTTCTGAAGAATGATGTGCAGGTGGGCTAGTTGGTAGAAACTGAAGGCCATGGCTGGAACTCAAGAGGAGGGCCAGAACTGGAAGTATAGGCCAGTAACTATCTACTGCTCGAATGATGTTTCCAGAACCTCTCCTATGTGCCAGAAACTTGGGGACAGAAAAGACAAAAGTGGGCCCCGATCTTACTGGGCTCACAGTCTGCAGGGGACAGGTGGGCCAGCACACAGGTAACTACTGAGTGAAGGTAGCTATCACAGGTGTGGGCAAGCTGAGGGCAACATGGCTGACTCTGCTGCAGGTGTGGCCATGGGAGACAATGTCACACAAACCAGGTTTTGAAGGATGCATAGAAGTTGGAGGTAGGGAGAGAAGAGGAAGGAAACCAGCTTCTTACTGTCATCCTTTGTTTGCTATTCAGTAAAATGGAAGACATGACCTAATCCACGGGGTGTTCTATGGTTTAATCTGGCAGGCAAATTAGAATGCCGAATGATATTCGGTAGGTCAGGAATAAAAAATGAACAGATGGGGACTAGGGGCTGAGGACTAAAACAGTGGAAACAACATGACCTGGAGGAAAGAGGACTGGTGAAATGGAAGAGCTGTAAGAACTGAAGATTACGTTTAGGATTAGAGAATGGGAGGGTGAAAGAGGAGGTTACGGAAGAGGGTTGGTTCTTGATTTCTTTCACATAATTATATAAGTAAATGCATGTTCACTGAAAATAATCAGAAAATAGAAACATATGATTTATGTTTATAATTTATAATTCTGTGTAGCCGACCATTCTTAACATGTGATATATATTCACTTAGACCATTTGTGAATGTGTGCACATGTGTATCTGTGTGTCAGCAGATTACACTCCACACACAATTTGGGGGATCTTTTTTTTTCCCCTGATATATTTATGGATGCCTTTCCACGACACGTCATCATCTGTCATTTTTAATGACTGCAGAACATTCTACTGTATGGATGTATCATTATCTAAAAATTCCCTACCATGGACACTTTGCTCCAGGGTTCCTGTGTTACCCTTGTATTGCATTACTCCTTAGATAAATTCCTATTCATGGCATTGCTGAGTCAAAGAGAAAGCATACTTTTTTTTTTTGTCTTTTTGCCATTTCTTGGGCCGCTCCCACGGCATATGGAGGTTCCCAGGCTAGGGGTCGAATTGGAGCTGTAGCCACCGGCCTATGCCAGAGCCACAGCAACGCGGGATCCGAGCCGCGTCTGCGACCTACACCACAGCTCACGGCAACGCCTGATCGTTAACCCACTGAACAAGGGCAGGGATCGAACCCGCAACCTCATGGTTCCTAGTCGGATTCGTTAACCACTGTGCCACGACGGGAACTCCAAAAGCATACTTTTTAAGGCTTTCAATGCATGTTGCCACTATCCACCATTTACTAGATGTTTCCTGGGTGACAGGCCTTGGGCTGAGAGCTTTACACGCAGCCTCAGATCACAGGCTTTATCTCCATTTCTACAGAAAAGGAAACAAGCTCAGAGAGGCTAAGGACCTTATGCACATACACCCAGGCCCCTAAGAACAGATAAACACCTCCATTGGTGGAGTAGACTCTGGGCAGGTGGAAGTGATTCTTTAGAAAATTAAGGACTTAGGTGAGGCAGTGACAATGGACTCCTGATTTAGAAGACACCTCAACCTTGGATCCCCCACACTTCCTGCTGCAGCCAGAGTCATGGGTCAACTAGACTAGGAATCAAGCAACCTGCACTTGACCTGGCTTGGCCACCACTAGGTTAGAGACGGGTGCAAGGTTAGAGCCAGAAGAGACCTTAGTGACTCAACAAGCAGGGCCGTCTGGGCACCCTATGTGGGGCTGAACCCCCATGCTCAGGGCCTGGGGTCAGGCAGTCATGTGGAGCTGTGGTTTTTAAACTTCTATTTGAGTTGTACAAGTCCCCTCCCCTGCCCTCTTCCACTTTGTCTCATAGGTAAAATCTTACTAGAAGCTCAATCTAAAGCCAGACAGAGAACAGCCAAGCTAGTGAAGGGTTGAGAGAGGGTCTGGGTCAGAAGCGAATCTGCTCAGCATGCCTGGCACCCAGGGGCCCCCACGGTCCAAAGAGCAAGTGCACAGGCCAGCACAGGGCACCAGCCCTGTCATGTCTCAGAAAAGGACAATGAGGCCTGATGGGAGGGTATGACATAAATTAGTAGGAAACAAATGTCTCCTCTGATCCTGTGCCCTCCTTTGTAAAACAAGAGTGTGAAGTTCACCTATTGGTCCTTGGAAACACTCTATTTCTGGCTTTAAGCAAAGATGAACTTTTCGTCAAGATGTGGCTTCCTCTCAACTTTCAAGGAATAGTGCTGCTATTTATTTTATAATCAATGCACACAGGAATCTAAAGTAAAATGTAGAATGTACAGGTCAACACAAGAATTTAAGCCATGAAAATTCATAAAATGAAAATAAGCTATAGCATTGTTCCTGTTGAACAATGCTCTTGAATTTCCCTGAAAATGAACTTCGTGAAATCGACTGTAAACACAGAACACAAGTTCAAAGACCAAGTGAGAGGTCTTGAATAAGAAAATAGAACTATTATTTATTTATTTATTTTTTAGAACTATTTTTTAAATGATCCTGAATAACTTCCTAAATTTTGCACCACTATACAGTCTTGTGATGGTCACTATTTGGTAGAAGATCAAAGGCATCAAAGAGGAAAAATTATCCAAAGCTAATTTTTTAAAAATTATTCTGATTCTACCTGCAGACAGAACAAGTGGGATGTATGCAAAAGTCTCCAGCACTTGCCTGGGAAACATTTTCAATCACATCACCTCGCTTGTACTTGTCAGAAATTTTTGAATTGCCCCAAATCATACATTAGCTGTAAACAAAAATCCTACCCTGATTTCTCCAATTAGAAGTTGGAAGGGGACGCTGCATAATCTCAACAGATGCAGAAAAAGTGGAGTAAATTTCAACTCTATTCATGACAAAAACTCTTAGACACCTAGAAGGAGAAGAAATGTTTCTTTCGCCTAAGAAGTAGTATCTACAGAAACCCTACTGCAAATGTCATAAGGTGTGAGGAGTGATTTAAAAACATTCCCTTTAAAATCAAATGTAAGACAAAGATGCCTGCTAATGCCACTCCTTGTCAGTATTGTATTGGAAGTCCCAGGTAGCATGGTAAGAAGACAATATAAATTTTTCTTAGGAGTTTTCATGGTTCCAACTAGGAACCATGAGGTTGTGGGTTTGATCCCTGGCCTCGCTCATGGGGTTAAGGATCTAGCGTTGCCATGAGCTATGGTATAGGTCGCAGAAGCGGCTCAGATCCTGCATTGCTATGGCTCTGGCATAGGCCAGCAGCTGTAGCTCTGATAGACCCCTAGCCTGGGAACCTCCATGTGCTGTGGGTGCGGCCCTAAAAAGCATTAAAAAAATTTTTTTTTAAAGATTAAAGGATATAAATATTGGAAAGAAAAAATAATAACAACTTGCAAATGATGTGACTGTTTCATGGACAACACCAAAAATTCATGGATATAGTATTAGGCTTAACAAGAGAACTTAGCAAGACTGCCAGATATAAAATCAAGACAGAAAAGATTCCATCATGCTCAGAGTTCCCGTCATGGCTCAGTGGTTAATGAATCCGACTAGGAACCATGAGGTTGCGGGTTCGATCCCTGGTCTTGCTCAGTGGGTTAAGGATCCAGCGTTGCCGGGAGCTGTGGTGTAGGTCGCAGACACAGCTCAGATCCCGTGTTGCTGTGGCTCTGGCGTAAGCTGGTGGCTACAGCTCTGATTAGAGCCCTAGCCTGGGAACCTCCATATGCATCGGGTGCAGCCCTAGAAAAGACCAAAAAAAAAAAAAAAAAAAAAGATTCCATCATGCTTGTATGTCCAAGAGCTACTGGAAAATGTAAATATTAAAAACAATAGTATTTCAAAAAAAAGTTGGAAGGTTAAGATATGGTACAGGCTTTATGATGAAATAAGATATGGTTCCATATCATAATTTTATCTATTTACTTATTTATTTATTTTTAGGGCCACGCCTGAGGCATATGGAAATTCCCAGGCTAGGGGCTCAATCAGAGCTACAACTGCCAGCCTACACCACAGCCACGACAATGTGAGATCAGCGTCTATGATCTACACCACAGCTCACAGCAACAGCAGATCTTTAACCCACTAAGCAAGGCCAGGGATAGAACCCGTATCCTCATGGATACTAGTCAGGTTCATAACTCACTGAGCCACAATAGGAGCTCTAGATATCATAATTTTTAAATACTGACATTATAAAGCATTGTAGAGTAACATGAGAGCTATTTGATCCATTGGGTTAAACTAAAACTAGACTCAGACAGTATTGAGGTTCCTCAAAAAACTAAAAATAAAACTACCATATGATCCAGCAACCCCACTCCTGGGTATCTATCTGGATAAAAGCATAATTCAAAACGATATATGCACTCCTATTTCACTGAAGTGCTATTTACAACAGCCAAGACATGGAAACAACCTAAATGTCCATCTACAGAGGATGGATAAAGAAGACATGGTACATATATACAATGGAATATTACTTAGCCATTAAAAAAGAAAGGAATAATGCCATTTCCATCTCTAAGATGGACCTAGAGCTTACCATACTAAGTCAGATAGAGGAAGACAAATATCATAACACTTATATGTGGAATCTAAAAAAGGGATACAATTGAACTTATTCACAGAATAGAAATAGACTCACAAACTTCTAAAACAAACCTATGGTTACCAAAGGGGAAAGGTGGGGCAGAGGGATGGATTGGGAACTTGGGACTGGCATATGCACACTGCTGTATATGGAATGGATGATCAGCGGGGCCCTGTTGTATAGCAAGGGGGACTTTACTCAATATTCTGTGACAACCTATATAGGAATGGGTATGTGTACTAAATGGGTATGTATAACTGAATCACTTTGCTATACAGCAGAAAGTAACACAACATTGTAAATCAGCTATACTTCAATAAAATTTAAACTATGCTCAAACAAAAAACAGCAAAAAGTAGACTCAAAAAAAAAAAAGACTCAACTACCTAGTACAATCTGAGGTATGCTTGTAAATATATACATAAACATGAAAACATGAGCTATGAAATACCTCAAAATATTAAAAGTGGCTACTTCTGGGTGGTGGAGTTATAGATTTTTTTTTTGTCTTTTTACCTTTTCTAGGGCTGCTTCCTACGGCATATGGAGGTTCCCAGGCTAGGAGTCTAATCAGAGCTATAGCCACCAGCCTACACCAGAGCCACAGCAACGTGGGATCTGAGCCGTGTCTGCCACCTACACCACAGCTCCCGGCAACACCGGATCCTTAACCCACTGAGCAAGGCCAGGGACCAAACCCGCAACCTCATGGTTCCTAGTCCGATTCGTTAACCACTTCACCACGACGGGAACTCCTGGATGATTTATTTCTTTATATTTCTGAATCTGCTACAGTGGGCATTGGTTTATTATGACAGTATTCTCAAGACTGCATTAGCTGGCTCATGTGTGATGATGAATGCAGAGCAAGAGGAAGGGGAGAGGAAATAAAAGGAGAGTTAGCTTTCTGCTCCTTCTGACACTGTAGGCCAGATGGGAGAGTAGCTAGTAGCAGATGACTCTGCTGGGAAACTCACTTCAATAAGCCTCAGTGCACACAGCCTATTTCCACAGAATACAGGAAAAGTGAATCTACATATTTGCTTCAGACTAATCCAGAAACTTGTTTTTTCTAAATTTTCCCCCATTGCATAAAATCAGAATAGTCCAAGGGTCCAGTCATAAACCCATTAAGAATAAAACCTTTTACAGAGTCACACGTAGAACAGATAGAAAAGTGAACAGCAATTGGACGATAAACCCTGTGATTTCCCATATTTTGTCTGGATTTGTATCTAAAGAAATAACATAAATCTCTGAGTTGCTTCCAACTGTGTGGGAGCTGGGAACCTGCCTGAAGCCCCCACACAGGCGCCGGAGGTCGTCACACGTGTTGGCTGAAATGAACATGGCCCACCTCCTGCTGTCTACTTTCAGCCTGTCTTCCAGGTCATTTGACAGTTTAACTTCAAGTTAAGAACTCCTTAAAGTTGAACTCTCCTTTTTTTTCTTGATCTTGAGTTCCATTCCAGTATTCATTTTGTATTATACATGCAGTAAATACACAGATGGGTGGAGTTCCCATCGTGGCTCAGTGGTTAACAAATCCAACTAGGAACCACGAGGTTGTGGGTTTGATCCCTGGCCTTGCTCAGTGGGTTAAGGATCCGGTGTTGCCAGGAGCTGTGGTATAGGTTGCGGACGCTCTGATTAGACCCCTAGCCTGTGAACCTCTGTATGCCACGGGAGCAGCCCTAGAAAAGGCAAAAAAAAAAAAGAAAAAAAAACACACAGATGGGTATAAAGTGAGAAGTCCCTCTATATCCACCCTATTCTGCTTCCCAGAGATAACAAGTTTCCTGTGTATCCTGCAGCAAACACGTATACAAGCATCTCTTGCTTAAGCTAATGAGATCAAGTTAGGCACACCACTGGGCACCTTTTGGGTTTTTTTTGTTAAAACTTAATATTAACACCTTTTCACACACACACAGAGTTAGTTTGAGAGAGAGAGATTTAGGATTTTTTTCTTTTCAATGTGAATCTCAGCTTTCTGAGAGATAGCCCAGCATGAGCTGGTGAGACAGAAAGCTGTCCTAGGAGGCTGGCATCTACTTGTTGACTCTTGGAATAGTTGCATAACCTTTGGGAAGTCCCTCAACCCTTAACTGGATCTCAGCTGCTTCCTCATCCATAAGGAAAAGGGATGGAACTGTAGGGAGGAGAGGAAAAACCCTGTGCCTGAAGACTGGGGCTGAAGCAGGTGACTCCTCTAGTTTTAAGAGATCTGTGACAGGCCCCCAAGATGTCCACATCCTAATTGCCAGAACCTGTGAATATGTTACCTTATGTGATAAAAGGGGCTTTGCAGATGTGGTGAAATTAGGCATCTTGAGAGGGAAGGAGTGTCCTGGATTGTACAGGTGGGCCTGGTATAATTCATTACAAGGGTCCTTTTAAGAGGGAGGCAAGGGGATCAAAGTCAAAGAAAGAGATATGACGACAGAGATGAGGTTGGAGTGATGTGGGGCCATGAGCCAAGGAAAGCAGGCAACCGCTAGAAGCTGGAAAAGGCAAGGAATGGACTCTCCCATGAAGCCTCCAGGAAGAAGGCAGCCCTCCCGACCCACTTTAGATTTCTGCCCTCTAGAAGTGTCATAGAATAAATTTACGTTGTTTTAAGCCACCACGTTTGTGGAGATTTGTACAACAGCAATAGGAAACTAATATGATCTGTCACCTCACAGTTCTTAAATGCCCGAGAAGCAAGCAGGGAGCACCTACTCATGGTGGAAGGTTAGCAGAAGGTGATGAGGAGAAACATGGGAAGAAGGAGGCCCTGGAGAAGGAAAGGGAAAGGCAGGGCAGGGGCACAGGGCTGGGAGTCTGATGTGGGCTGGCTTCCCCTTAGGCCACCCATAAAAGCCACTTCCTAATGTTGACCCAGAAACTGACTAGGGGATGAGGGTCCAGCAGAATGGACACTGGTCTGAGGATCCAAAGGGATAGGCACTGAAGACATGAGAGTCCAGAGTTCAGTTAACTTCACTTTCCTCCAAGTTCATGCTCTGTAATTTTGTCATGGTGACTTTAAGGCAAGAATCTGGGCAAGTCAGAGCCAAGAGAAGGCTGACCAACCGCCTAGGATGGAGGGACCCAGCAATGCAAGGCTTTTAAGACTGAGAGTCCCGGGTGCACCAGGATGACTTGGTCACCTTAGCTTATAGCCTACAGAGGTTTGTCCAACCAGGATAGGGGCTACACCTGTGACATAACACCAACAAAATGTAAAAAGGCACGTACTCAGGAAGAGGCTGAGAGGCTGGAATAGAGACAAGCCCCGTGATCCGAGATGGTGGAGGTCCCCATGGGAGACTTCAGTCAGAGGATAAGGAGCAGTGCTGAGTGCTGGCCAGATCCCAGGGCTGTGATGGAGCCACAGGCCAGGGTCTTAAGAAGCTCACCCTTTTGGACCATGAAGACATCAGAGATGGGACAGGGCTTAGGGTCAAAAGGAAGGCTCAGGCCGTGTGCCCAAGTCCTTAAGAAATGAGGGAGCCTGGCTAGGGAGTCAGAAGTCAGCAGCATGGAGGGGAGAGGAGGGAGGTCAGTTGAATGGTGAGAGCCTCAAAGGAGCAAGGGCTTTACAAGGGAGTGGAAGAGAAGCAGTCTGGAAGATGAAGAGGGAATAAAGAGGACCATGATCACATGACTTCTGATCTTTCCAAATGAAAAAATTCTGACATATGCAGGTGGGGATAAATCCTTTCACTGTGGGTTCAAATTTTGGCCCTGGCCTCTGAGGTCCCTGCACTCTTGGCAGTACAAGTGTTCCCTGTTGAAAAGCTGCACCTTGACTATCTTTCTACCTTAAGACAATTTACCAATTCACAGAGAAGACTGAAAAATATCCTAATGGGCAGCCTATACTGTTGAGTAAGAGATTTTTCTGGAGAAGGCCCTCTGCCTTGAGCACTAAGGGGTTTGGCAAAAAAGGTGAAGTGAGGCTGGGCTGGAGCTCTGGCTGGCGGGGCTGGAATCCTTGTTCCACTACTTCCTAGCTGGGATCCTTCACCAAGTCCTTTCACCTCTGTTGCTTCAGTTTCCTCATCTGTAATATGGACAAATCAGAGAAGCTACCTCAAGACCATGCTTGCAGTATAGGCATTATTGTCTTCAGAGGGTAGGAGTTTGCAAAGGGAAATGGGGCAGACCCATTATCCATTCCCTACTACTCCCTACTTTGTTGGGTGCCCAGCTCACTTCTCCCTTTCTCAGCCTCTTCTGCTGTAGCCATGTGACCTAGTTTTGGCCAGTGGAGTGAAAACAAATCTGTTAGGGAGAAAGGAGGTTAATGGGGGGGAGGGGTTCTGAACAGGAGAAACAGGCAGGTGCCCACATTCCCTCTTCTTACAGCCCTGGAGGCAGAGATAATATTTGGCGCTGTGGCAGTTATACTATAATCATGGGGCAAATGCCAGTGCTCTCAGACAGTGGAGAAAAGAGAAGTTCCTCATGGCACACTGGGTAACTGAACCAAAGGTGGTGATGGCTTCCCCTTGTTTCTTGTTAAGCAAGCTGGGAAATTTTTTTCCTAACTACTTTACTTGGGGGTTATAACTAATTGTAGCTGAACACATTTCTAAGTGATAGGGGTTGAATCTGCCTCCTATTTAAAGGAGTCTCCTATAAAAGCACAGCACACTTGAGATTCAGGTCACCTGCTTCTATCAAGTGATTTTTCAAAGAAAGGAATCAGATACTAAAGGACCTAGCATGAACCCCATTTTTCTTTTCAAAACAGAATATAGAGGGGTGGTACCAAAAAGGAAAGCAAAAAACACAATGTATAAGTGTGACTGAGGGCACCACAGGGAGGCCGTGCTCAGAAAAGGGGATCTGCCTCTTTCAGGGCTGAAAAGGAAGCAGATAAAGCCACCCCCTCCCCAAACCTGGCCTAAGCCCGAGCTCTGCTGAGGATGAACCATCCCCACACAGTACAAGGAAGCTGATCCCACCGAGTCATGTAACCTGGCTATTTAATTGCTCACTCATAAAAAAATCACAGACCCTTTTCTGAATTACGGTCTTGGTCAGTAATGCACATTTATTTAAGATTGCTACTGCTTTTTTATGCCAACCACACCACATCCATCCAAAAGCTTTTTAAACAGCCTTAAACGAACTAAATGTTTCTCTTCCCCTATCTGGCCCTCCATTCTCAAGGAAAGGGAGCAGATTGAAAAAGTGAGCTTTTAAATCAGAGTCTGGTTTCTTGCAAAAGCAAAACTAAGAGATGACGGAGAAAGGCAAATGATTATAAAACAAAACAGTAGTTGCCCCTAGGCCGCGTCCGCAAGGGCTCACTGTGCTTTCCTCCAATGAAAACCCCCTCCACCCTGTTCCGCTTGAGAAGGACATGAATGCAACCAGTTTGCATCTTCCAGGCAGGTGATGACGGAAACTGGTCCTACGATCCTTGGCAGGAAGACAGCGGCCAGAGGCTGCTGCCACCCGGCTCCCCCTGCCCACAGGCGGGCTGGTCTCCGCTAGCGGTGTGGGGCTCTAGGAGGTGCCCAGGGCCTGCGAGGGTCGGGCTCGAGCCCCCTACCGGCGCGTCCCAGCGCTGGGCCGCTACCCACGCCTATTCTGATGCTCCGGCACTGGGGCCCTCATCCAGGCCATGGCGCGGGCCTGGCTCCAGCCCGGGGCCCAGGCCGCCACCCTCCATCCTCTTCCTCACCAACTCCCCCATCCCCCGAGGGAGCCGGAGCCAGTCTTGTTTCCTCCGCCCGCCCCTCGGCGCGCAGCCCCCGCCCCGGCCCGCACTCACGCTCCACGTCGTGCAGCTTGGCCCGCTCCTCCTCCAGTTTGCCCTTGAGGCTCTCGGCCTCACTCTTGAGCGACGCCAGCGTCTCGTTCTCATGCAGCCCGTCGGTTGCCATCTTCGCGCGGGGACGCGGCGGGCAGGGAAACCGGGATGCGAGTTAGCGGGCGACGGAGGCCCGTGCGGCGAGCGGGCGCCGAGCCGCCAGCGGCGCAGCTCCAGCCGCCTCCCGGAGCGCGCCCCGCCCTCCCGCGCTGACGCTGGCAGCTACGAGCCGGGCGGCGGCGGCAGGTCGCCCCCCCCACCTCACCTTCGCCTGCCGCGCGCGCTAGCGGGCCCTTGCGCTCCCTCCGCGCCCCGGGTCCCCGGCCGCGCGCCCCTGCGCGTTGCCCCCGGAGAGGCTCGCTTGATGCGCACTTAGGGCCAAGCTGGGATTTAAACCCGGGACTGCCCGGCCTTTGGGAGTTTGGCGAAGTCCCAGGAACACAGCCCTTCTAACACCCCTTTCCCTCACTCGCCTCCCAGATCTCCTCTCCTTGGGACTTTAGACGCTGCCCAGTGGCTTCGTATGGCAGAGAGCGGACGGCAGAGGAGAGGACGAGGGGCCCTGGCTCTCACCATTGGTACCCGGTCTGAACCTCGGTAGCTCTGATGCTCCCCCTACAACAAACCGTAAACTTTCCTTTTTTTGTTGGCTTAAATATACAAAGATAAAGCTAATTCTGGCTTCTGAGAAGCTCTGGAGTCTTTGCCCCTTCTTGCTTTTGCTTTTTCTTTTTTCACCCGTGAATTAAGTCCCTGGCCTGGGGGCAGCATGAGGACGTGGTGTTGGGGGCAGGGACACACAGGGCCCAGACTCAAGGCTTCTGAGCACCGTGTCCAGTGATCTCAGGTCACTTCTGAGGCAGCTCCTCACCTTACAATGAAGGGTTGCTACAATTCCCTCGAGGAAGTAAATGAGTGACTTTGTGGCAAAAAGAGTATGTGCTCTTTCCAATTCCTTATAATAGCAGGCACTGTTCAGGTACTTTACATGAATAACTCACAATAGCCACCCTGAATGGGCACTATTATCACCCCCATTTTATAAATGAAAAAGATTAAATGATTTGCCTGCCTCACACTCTTAGAAACAGTTTCAGAGTTCTTAGAAACAGTTTCAGAGTTCTTAGAAAAAGTTAAACACACAGGCTTTGTCTAGATCAGACTGCCTGTAAGTAAATCCTGGTTTTGCTGTGTGGCCTTGAGTGGCTTACTTGACTTTTCTGTGTCTCAGGCTCCTCCTCTGTAAATGGGGATAACATCTTCCTCAGAGGTTTTCATTCAGAGGGGATGCATGGCACACAGTATATGCTCCTGGTTATTAAGTCTGCCTGGTACACTTGAGCAATTTCACAGGAAGTAATTTAAATGAGACACTAGGTCATGGGGGACACTTCTCACAAGGGTCATCTCAAAAGGCCTGGGAAAAGCAGCATCCTCTCATCACCTCCTCAGGCTGGTACTCCGTGGACCACCATGGGATGTGTGTGCCTTGCCTGAGGGTCTGCCTGTTTATGAGGACCTGGGGTGGGTGGAGCTTCATACTGGTGTGTGCCATCCTCTGAAGAGTGTCTGTTTAAGATAACCCCCAAATATCCTCCAACCTGGAGAGTTTGCCATCAGAGACAAGGCCATGTAACTTTTTTTAATGGCTGGCAAAGCTTGTGAAGTGCCTTTCTGTACTTTGGTGTTCACTGTTTTTACAAGTGAGACAGCCGAAAGTCAGAAAAGTTGAATCTACATATCAGTAGTGGTGGAATTATAGGGTTGCCACCATGCATAAAAAGTGTCCACTGGAGGCTGTCTACAAAACTCCAAACACCTGGATTAAAAATCAGCTGCCAGCCATTTGGATGTTTCTGCAGCCAGAGGAATCTGTCCAAGTATTTGGGAGCATCAAGTGCTTGCAGTGGTGCAGCATCAAGTGCTGGCAACAGTCTCAAAGGAACATCTCCAGCCAGGGTTCTGACCTGGAAAGAATCTGTCAAGCTGCAGAGGACCTGACATCTGGGAATCTGGGCTCCTTCTGTCCATAGAGGAAGTTGTTTAAAAAGAGAAGAGCTGGATTAATAAATAACATTGCTCTAGGATGGCAGAGCCATCACAAAGCAGGTTTATTTTAAGAACTGGATGTCCTCAGTTTGTAATTTGCAGATCCAAGTTTAGAACATATGTAGATGCCTGTTACACTGAGCCTGACTCCTGTGACATCAGGATTTCTAGGCTGTACCAAAATCTGTGTACTACCTGAAGCTGCTTACTTGCCATTTGCTTTACAGGAATAATCTTTTTTTTTTTAATGTGATCACTGTCTGGGGTTAGAGTGGAACCAGAAGGATGAATATGGTCATTCCCCTTCAGTTGGGTAAGATATAAATGTTACCTTTCCTCCCTTTGGTTTGTGATTTTTTTGTTTTTTAATTGTGTTGATAATGACAAATATCTGGGTGAGCTTGTGGGAAAGAGTGCTCTACCACTTGTGACCAGGTGGGGGCTCCTCTCAGCCATACCGCTGCTCACAGATTTGCAAATCCTCTGAGACAGGATTCTTTCCTAGAGCCTCAGCCATGCTGTGGACATTTCTACTGCAAGATCTGAAGCCTGTGCAAAGCCATCTCTGGTGAGGACTGATCTGTGTTCAGTCCCTACTCTCGCTTAAGGCTTAGGCCCAAGGAGCACTCTTCCTTGAGTTTGATTTTGCTCACGACTGAGTCCTGTATGGTTTTGTCTTTGACAAAGCTGTTCCCTTTGGGAAGGTGCTCCCAAGCTATTTGTTTATTTAACAGAGTCCCTTTTAGTTTGGTTTCTTGCCAAGCAGACTAGGAGAAGACAGAAGAAAAAAGCAGTAGCTCTAAAAAAAATAATAAGCCAAAACATTTATCGAGTACTTCCTCTGCTGTGACTTTATCAAGTAACACTTTACCAAATAAACTTATTTTTGTTCCTCCCCAAACCCTGAGATAGATGCCGTTATTGTTTTTATGTTTTGTTTTGCTTTGTTTTTACAGATGGGAAGACAGACCTCTTGGGAGAGGTGAGATCCATTGTCACAGGCCCCCCGAGGAACATAACTGGGAGTTGAACCCAGGACGTCAGAGTCCAGAGTCCATATCCTAAACCTCCACACTATACTTTCTCACTCAGCCTGGGTGTGCTGCAAATGTCTGTGTATGTTAACTGATTCTATGGTAACTTATCTGTCACAAAATCCATACATTAGACATTGTTTAAAGATAGGTAACAACTTAAATTTTTAAAAAGTAGTACTTACAATTTCTGCACATACTGAACAATAGCTGAGCTGTTGAGATTTCTTGAAAACTGGTCTTAAAGCCCGTTGTTTGAAACATTTGTCACAGGAGCCAAATACATTAACTAGAAAGGTCTGATCACACATCTTTTACTTAGGGTGAAGCTGAAAAAGAGAGCAAAAAGGGATGTATGTGTGTGTGTTTATGAGAAAAACCAAGAGAAATAGCTTAAAAAAAAAAAAAACCCTCATCTCCCTTTTATTATGGTTGTTGCTCAGACCTCTACATGCAGAATAAAGTCTATGCAGTTAATTTGTAACTTTTGATTTATTGCAACATGATGGGTCAACACCAGCTGATTATTTAATCAGTAAGAAAATGTCAAACAGTAGGTTTTCTGAATTGGCATGTAGTTTAACCATTTCACCGTAGTTTGCAGATATGGACACAATTAATCTTTGTAGCACAGTATTAATCCCATGGGGCCTCAAAATGAAAACGTAGTTGTAATGTATTCTATAATTAAAAACTTCAGGAGTTCCCCTTGTGGCTCAGAGGTAACAAACCTGACTAGCATTCTTGGTGGGTTCAATCCCTGGCCTTGCTCAGTGGGTTAAGGATCTGGTGTTGCTGTAAGTCGTGGTGTACGTTGCAGACATGGCTCGGATCCCACGTTGCTATGGGGTAGGCTGGCAGCTGCAGCTCCAATTCGACCCCTAGCCTGGGCATATGCCACAGGTGTGGCCCTAAAAAGACAAAAAAAAAAAAAAAATCCAACCGCAGCAGTCAGGGTTGCTGCAGAGGCATGGACTTGATCCCCAGCCTGGTGGCATAGGTCATAGCTGCACCTTGGATTCAATTCCTGACCTGGGAACTTCCATACTCCAAGAGTAGGGCCATAAAAAATTCCTCCCCTTGGGGTGAACTTTTGGAGCAAAGGCAAGAATCAGAAAATGGCAGAGCCTGACCCCAATCAATGCCATGAGGCCAATCAAGTGTGGTGTTGGTTCCCTGCAAGGAACACATCTCACCTATGAAATATTTGACAGTCACAGACCTAGCAGTCACTACCTGTCCACCCAGAAGTCAACAGACAGGCCCAGACCACCGAAGGGAGTGCAGCCTTGAGGAAACAAAATCATCCAGTGCTAAGGGTGGGGCTCTGGCTGATGGGATGCTGCCCCCCACTACTTAGGCAAGTTACTTGACCTCTGTGAATCTCTGTTAGCCAATCTGTCAAATGTGGATCTTAAAATCTCCTATTGTAGGATGGTAGGGAATTAGGAGAGTTGTATAGGAAGCATTTCCCTCAAAGCTGGAATATAGTGAGTGCTCTTCCTCAGAAGTTATGCTGCCCGGAGAGTGGCTGCAATAGCTGTAGCAGCAGGGGGAGGGAGAGGGTACTGAGGCTAGAGATGAGGAAAGTACAGAGAGGAGCTTATGGCCACAGTTTAGATGCAAGGAAGGCCTGAACTAAGTAATGCTGTGGGATGGATTTGGACCATGCTTACAAAAGTGGAGCAGGACTTTGTGACATGTAGGGATAAGGAGAGGGAGATGTCCCAGATGTCTCCTAGGTTTCTGTTTGGGAGGCTGAGAGCTCATGGTACCACTGCTGGAAGACAAGGATCTGAAGGTGTGTGCAGGGGGAAACAGACGTCATAGCCATGCCACTTGGATAGGTGTTCCAAAGCATGGGCCACGTCAGGCTTCAAGAAGCCCCCCCCCCCAGCATAAAGATATTTTGGCACACTGATCTGAATATTTGAGCAGAGCCAAAATTGAGCTCTGTGGGGCAGGTGGTAATGGAGACACCCCTGAGGGGGGATGTCTACCATGTAGATGTCATCATGCAGCTGGGGAGAGAAAGGAGAGCTCAGAGTTGGGTTGTGCTCCTATAGCCAAGGGGTGGCTGGCATAGTTCTTGAGATCTCTAAGTAGCAAAGGACTAAAGGGCAGTCCCCTAAGGATGAGAGATCAGGAGGGAACCAGCTACTGACCACCAGAGACTACTGGCCTCTCACAGCTATCCTGGGAGGGAGGTAGGACATCTGTGTGACTGCTGAGGAAATACTAAAGAATTATATGAGGTCAAGGTCAGTGATGGAGCCTGAATATGTATGTAGTGGGACTCCACAACACTTAGCATGGATCAAGCTGCTCAGCCTTGTCATGGAAAGCAAGTTAAAGAATGCAAAAGGGCCCACCCATTAGATACTGGCCCGTGGTGAGGGCCCAGTAATGTCACCCCCATGGGCAAGCCTGCCAAGGTGTCCAGTCACAAGGTCATGCTGAGGACTCCAAGTAATAGCATTAGGAGGGTGAGCCACGGGTTTTTCAGCAGGGGAGTGATGTCATCAAGTGGATTATTCCAGCATTTGTGCTTCCAGAAGTAGGTCAGAGAGAGAATGTACAGCAGCAAAGTCAACTAGGTTAAGAGACTGTTATCATGCTCTGGGGAAGAGGAAAAGAGCTCTGGACAGAACAGCAGCTGCAAGAATGGAAAGCAAGAGAAACCCTAGGGACCAAGTGGAGAAAGAATAGAGGATGGCTAGGAATTATGGGAGATCAACTCCCACAAAAAGAGAAGTAGAAAAAATTGCCAGTATTCCAAATCTAGATAATGTTTTTCTTCAAATTATAAGAGCTATACATGTTCATTATAAATAATTGGAAACAGAAGGATATGAAGAATGAAAATCAATCACCTACATTCCCTGTCCTAACAAATTACTGACCTCTACTAGCATTTTGTTTTCCTGTAGTATCTTCATAAGCATCTATGTGTATACATTTTTTAAAAATTGGATTTATATGCCATAAGAAATTTTGAACTTTAATTTTTTGTTTACTAGTGTTTTAGTCTTCACATGTCATTGCATATTCTTGGAAAGCACCAATTTTTAAATGAAGACCACAAGCTTTGAGTCATCAACTTTAAATCATATTACATTTTAGATCTGCCTGGTTGAACATGGGCAAGCTATAAACTAAACTTCAAAGGTTACAGTATTTTAAAACTATAAATATTATACATGGTCATTGTAGAAAGTCTGGAAAAATCAAAACGGTGTAAGGAAGAAAACAATCACCTATAATCTTACTGCCCAGAGAGACTCCTTTTCACATTTTGGTAAAACATTTGGTGTATACCCAAATGTGAAAAGGAATCCCCAAGGGACTCATTGAGGAGTTTTAGGAGTTCCCCAGGGACTCACTGAGTTAAGGATCTGGCATTGTCACTGCTGTGGTGGCATTGTCACACTGTCGATCCCTGGCCCGGGAACTCCACATGCCATGGATATGGCCAAAAAAAAAAAAAAAAAAACCCCACAAAATAACCAACAAACAAATGGATTTTTAGGACCATTGGGGTTATACTGCTCATGCATACTGTCTCTATTTTTACATCTTGATGTTTTTCATTTAGTATTTATAGTAAGAGCTAAATAATTTTAGAACATTCTGTGGTACTTACATCAACAACCTTTTTTTTATGATGAGGGAACTTTTTATAGCTAGAGCAAATGCTTCAATGGGTATTTTGACCAAAAAAAAAAAGACAAAAATGCCCCATTTTATCAAGTTTTGATGTGAATTTGCTCTGTAGTAGGAGTTGCCTAATCCTAAACAAAGAACAAAATTTCTCTGAAAAATTTCACTTAAATGTATGGTTCAAAAATCACTAAAATCCCCACTACTCCATTATTATTTTTAAGAGTCAGTGCCAAAGATGGAAAGTCAAAGGGAAAGTCCCCATTACCTGCCTTACACTCAATCCCCTGAGTTTGGTGCATATTCTTCCAGACTTTTCTGACGTCTGAGATAAAGCTTTGTTAGTTATAAAAGGGGCTGTTAGCTACTTGCTTTTAGAATTTAAAAAATGCAAGTTAAAACCACACTGTGAATCCACTATTCACCCACCGGAATACCTAATATTAAAAAGATCGACGATGTAGTGTCGCTAAGAGTGTAGAGAACTGGACCTCTTTTGTTAGTAGGAGGATAAAATGCTACAACCGCAATGGAAAACTGGTGGATAGGACCTACTAAAGCTATCCTACTCCTGGATATATACTCAACAGAAATGAATACGTATATCCTCAAAAATAAAACATAAGTGCCACAGCAGCTTTATTCATAATAGCCCTAACCTGGAAAAATCCATATGTTTATCAATGCAGACTAGATACATTAATTGGGATATGTCCATGTGATAAAAAGGAATAAACTGCTGATAAGTGTGTATATATCTCACAGATTTTTGAAAACCATGTCATGTTTGGTGTCAAAAGCCTCTATTAAGCTGCACTCTGAGGTTTATGTTGATATGTGAAGTGTTAGCTGGATCAATTTTTAAAACAGATTGAATGACTGTAAAGATGCTTAGTTTTTTTCCCTGATACCAATACTAAACATATTTTGAAAAGAGCACGCCTATTTCAAAAGAAATGCATGTGAACTGTGGAAAGATGAAAACATATAGATTAACTACCACCACCCCTCACTTGTGCTCCCACCACACAGAAAGACCACAGTCAACATCTTGGTACATACACACCTGGATGCTTTTCTGAGCATTTAAGAAAGCTTGAGTGTTCTGGAGTTCCCGTCGTGGCGCAGTGGAAACGAATCCGACTAGGAACCATGAGGTTGCGGATTTGATCCCTGCCCTTGCTCAGTGGGTTAACGATCCGGCATTGCCATGAGCTGTGGTGTGGGTCGCAGACGCGGCTCGGATCCCGCATTGCTGTGGCTCTGACGTAGGCCGGTGGCTACAGCTCTGATTAGACCCCTAGCCTGGGAACCTTCATATGCCTTGGGAGTAGCCCAAGAAATGGCAAAAAGACAAAAAAAAAAAACAAAAAAAAAACAAAGAAGAAAGCTTGAGTATTCTAATTTAATGTTAACACATACATACCTTCCAGAGAGTCAACACTTGGAGCAGATGAGCAGAAAGGAAAGAAGTTAGAGCTGCAGCTCCAAGGGGCTTAAACAACTGCAGCCCATCTGACTAATCTCCTTATCCAGGCCTTAGAGCTCAGCTGCTCCCTTCCTTCCCACCTGCAGCTCAATGTTCAGGTCTGGGGTACTCACTGCAGTTTGCATTCCTCCCTCACCCCTGAATCTTCTGACCATCCATGCTGTCAGGTGCTCTCAGCCCCGTTGACCAGTTCTCCATCCTCTGCAGGAAGCAGAGTTCAGCAGGTTTGACTCCTATGGATTCAGATCCTGCTTCACTGAGCAACCCTGACATTCACCTGCTGAAGGCTATCGGCAGCTCCTACATCCTCACAGTCTCATCCCATGAGCACCTTATTCTTTTGGCCATCCTTCCCACCTTGGGCTTTGCAGAACTTATCAGGATTGTGGTGCAAGCACTCCCCTGCCCCTTTCTCCAAGCCTGCACTTCTCAGCCTCTGCAGGGCCCCTCATTTTGTCTCCCAGCAAGATCTACTTCCCAAGGCTGACTCCCCATAAACCCTGCCACTTCTGGGAGGACTTTGCTCCTGCAGTTCTGCTCACTGGCATCAGAATGACACAGAGATGAGCAAGATGTGGACCTGCTCTCTAGAAGCTCACAGGGCAGCAGAGGGAATGGCCAACATTCCTGGCCTTTAGCCCAGGGTACATGCTGTTAAAACAGGAAGAAGGAGTTCCCACCGTGGCGCAGTGGTCAACGAATCCGACTAGGAACCATGAGGTTGCGGGTGCAGTCCCTGCCCTTGCTCAGTGGGTTAACGACCCAGCATTGCCGCGAACTGTGGTGTAGGTCACAGACTCGGCTTGGATCCCGTGTTACTGTGGCTCTGGCATAGGCCGGTGGCTATGGCTCCGATTCGACCCCTAGCCTGGGAACCTCCATATGCCACAGGGGCGGCCCAAGAAATAGCAAAAAGACAAAACAAACAAACAAACAAACAAAAAAACCCAAAAAACAAACAAAAAAAACAAAACAAAAAAACCCAGGAAGGAACCCTGAGCCATGGAAGCCGAAAAGGAAGAGTTATGGGTTCTTCATGATGCAAGGGAGACCTTGGAGTGGCACAGAGAAGGCCATGATTTTGAAGCAAAACCCAGCCAACTCTCCACCAAGTAGCCCCTCATTCTGGCACAGTCTGGGAGCTTCAACGAGACACAGCCTGAGCCAACATTTACAGCATATTTACTTCCTGTCTAAAAAATTTTATGTATGTTTTATGAGGTATTATGAATCTATAAAGATTCCAGCATCTCTAAGTGACTCTTAAAGCAAGGCATAAAACTTAGGCACTTGAGAAAAATGTTATGTCCTAGCAATTAAAAGAATCTGACCCAATTCATTTGATAATTTATTTTATTGGTTAAATGTTACAGGGACACACAGTTTTTGAAGGCACGAGCCTGCTGTGGTACCCTTTGATGGCAAAGCAATAAAGCTATTCTTTTCTCCTTCACCCCCACCCCCCTCTAAAGAGAGCAGTTCTCCAGTGTTCCCTGACCCTGCTGCTCTCTGCCCAGGCACCCCTTCCCAATGAAGTCTTTTGCTTTGTCAAAAAAAGAATGTTACAAAGTTCTATCTCTCTTTTCTTCATATCAATGTATCTAAATGAACTAAATTAAACATCTATAATAGAAAAGACATTATTACATATTAGTAGGACAATGTTGCTTCTTCATAATCATGTATTATTTCCACCCCTGAGATATATGTCCATGTAACAGAATCACAACTATGGCCTATGACTTTGGGATAAAGCAGAACAGCGCTGGGTCCACAGGCCATGGGGTCAGAAGTGCTTATCAAATGATGTTTTATGCTCTGAAAGGAAGAAAGGAGAACGCTTATGGGAACAAGGAATAATCAATCCCCACAAAACTTGAGAAACAGTTTTCTCAAAGGGAGCAACTGACATAATTCTTCAGTTATTTTTATGAGAAAAATTTTAAACATTTAAATGCTGATAAGGTAGAGAAAATCATTTAGGTTGCCTTTTAAACTTAGGTTTTTAAGTTATTGCATGAAAGATGTTAAACATGAAAAATTATGGCAAATATATTGACAGATAAAATTTAAAGAAATGTTTTATTGGAGGATGAGAGGATAAATGGTGTGGCAATTAAGCTTGAATGATATATTAGTTTTAAATAGACGTATACATAAAAATATTTCATATGATTCATTTTAGATTGAACATTCTCCTAAAAATTAGAGGGGTCTGAAATAAATATTTTTAATGCAAGAGCATTTTGAGTAAAATGACTTAGTGAAACCCCTCATGGCCCTCAAACAGGCATGAGGTGAGAGGATCCCATGGTCAAATGGGATTATCTGGAAGATTCAGCCCTGGAACCCATTTCTGGCTTCAAAAGTGTATCTGGGCTTCATATGAACCTTAGAAAACTTGGGAAAAACTGTGTCCCCAGGTCTCACTCCCTCTGGGTGGACTCCTGTCACAAGACAGTTCTAGTCAAGAGGCATCTGGCAGAAAACATGAGCCTTGCAGGAATATTAGGAAAAGGTGGCTGAGATTTCAAAGCTAGACATGTCCTTTCCAACCTCAGTTGGTGTGTGTTCATAGTTATAAGAGGACAGCAGCAGCACCATCACCACAAGCAAGAGAAGATGCAGCCTATTTGGAAGAACTCTAATTTTCTTCCTTCAGTCACATTCCCAGGCATTTCCAGTTCCAATTAATAAGCTATATCCCTCGTATTTGACCTTCAGTTAGCTTTTGAGGGAAAACTATTTATTCTCTTGTCTCCTGCTATAATCTATTGAGAAAGCCTAGCTTGAAACTGCTGGGGATCTGGATCATTTCCAGAGCATGTGGAGAGGGGGTAAAAGGAAATGTGACTTGAAAGAGATATTTGGTATCCAACATCAGGTGTGATGAATCCTCTCTGCTATTTAGGAGAGCCTGAAATGAGAAGCAGAGGAAAAAATGAATAAGGAAACCAGTGCACTCTGCTTTATTGTTGTCTAGAAGTCACAAGGAAAACACAACAACCCTATATCCAGTGAAAAACTTCTTTCAAAATCACGTGAGATCACACACAAAAGGGCTTTTTAACAGCACAGCTCCAAGGTGAAATGGTCTATCCAGGTCTTGCATATCAGCTCTCATGAATACTTACTTGCTCTGTTTCACTTCACAAGTTAATTTCCCACAGGATGGACTGACTTTAAATCGAGCTGTTTTCTATTCTTACCTATTCTCATGGCATAATTCTAAGCCCAAACATGAGCAGACCTCAGTATTACATTTTCTTTGCATTCATATTTCTTTTTAGCTCAGTGGTTTGCAAACTTTTTCTTGGTCCCAGGACTCCTTTGTACTCTTAAATTATGAGGACCCCAAACAGCTTTTGTGTGTGGGGTATACCTATTAATAACTATCATATTAATAATTATAATAATTTTAAATATTAGTTCATTAAAATAACAAGAACAAACCCAATACATGTTAACATTTTTTTTTGAAAAATCACTATATTTTTGAAAACAAACTAGTGGAAAGCGGTACTGTTTTATAGTTTTGTGAATCTTTTTAATGTCTGACTTAATATGATAGGTGGCATCTCCTATCTGCTTTTGCATTTACCTACTGTGATATGCTATTTTGGTTAAAGTGTATAAAGAAAAATCTGCCTCACATAGGTAAGTATTTGGAAAAAGGAAGACTTTGTGGACTTCATGAAATCAGCTCCAGCATCTGTCCAAGGTCCTTGAACCAGACTTTGAGAACTGCTGCCTTAGTTCATTGAAGAAGAAACTTCAGGGATTAAAATACGAAAAAAAAAAAAATGGGTACACAGGTTCTCTGTTTCCCTTCAGCCTTTGCTCCCTTGTATATGCTCAAAGACTGATGAGATACAAGACGTGCTGAAGGAGCATAGCATGGGAGTCACCATTTTGGTGTTTTCATTCCCCTCTGGCTAGAGCTAAAATGAGTTCTGAAAATTGGAGGTGAGGTGGATTGGACCGGGGAAATCCCTGCTTCTTTTGCTGGGTGCCTTTTGTTTGTATATTTGGTACATGTACTTTAACCCTGAATTTCTACAATGTTAATTAAATATCACTTATACTAAAAATTAAAAGATATACCCTTAAGGATCTCACCTGTACTTTGCGCACGAAGGATGGAGTCACTCTTTTCTCAAAGTCATCTATAGGTGTGTATGAATTAAGGATCTTTATGATCTGCAAATAGTACATAAGATGGTTGTTATACCACGAGAAAGGACAACTCTGTCCCATGAAATAATGGTTCTGGTGGTAGGGGAACAGTCAGGAACCCCAGGTGGCCTTTTTAAACTGTAATTTGGTTCTAAGAACTATATGTTGTTTTTCTCTAAGAAAAGAGAAAACAAGCTGAGAAGAGCACAGAAGTGAGCAAAGACATCATAGAATTAGATGACAGTAAGAGAATTCCCCATTTCTAGCCTTTTCCCCCATTCCCTCTACCCCAAACATACACATTCCCCTGAGGGAATGTGTAACATGCACTTTTCTGTTTTTAAGGTCTAGAGTTAGTATTTAATAAATGCTTGTTAGGTAAGGGGGTGGGCCATGGGAGATACGTATGCTCCCCAAAGAACACACAGAGATGCCTATGCGCCCCACGGCTGGCTAAGCCAGGAGAGGTGATGCCAACTACATGAACTATTGGCGAGGTTTGGAAGACACTCAGCAAGTCTGGTCACCTGCACAGCAGACAGGGAGGTGCAGCGCTCATAGATCTCCTTGGCATCACTGTCTGTGGTCTTCTTGACCTGAAGCAACCAGGCTGCCTGAGAGAGAGGTTCCAGAGTTTCCTTGGCCAAGCTGTTCTGCAAGTTCTTATCTTTAAGCCATTCTTCTAAGTAGCTGATGTTGCACCTGGAGTAAAAGCCAGAGGATCAGAGAGCAGTGGGCCATCCCTGTAGAACACTTCAGGAGAGGTTGCCGAATCCCCTATAGGTCCCATCATGGTACTGGAGTTCACTGAGAGATTTAGGACCACAGTCAAGCAGTTTCTTCATTTATAACAAGACAGGGTTGGACCAGATGATCAGCTCTCATAATTGATGGTTCTAAGGATCATGATGGTCTACGGTGAGGGGTCATAACAGCAATAAACTTCAGTGAAAACCAGAGCAAAGAACAGCAGCTACCATTATTTATAAAGTAATCTATTGAAGTACCCTTAATAATAGATTTGAAAATATATTAAAGGAAAAACATAATGATATTTGAAGAGAAGGCTTATTTTGGTATAAAAATTGTTTGATTTCTTCAATTGGCATAAAGTTTTTAATTGGTAGAAAGATTTCTTTTAGTCCACTGAAGTTTTGATTCTAGTTTTTGTTACTGATTATCATAGGATTATGAGTTAAAGAGACATGGGTTTTAGTCCCACCAATCTATGGAGTGAGGCTGGAAAGTTACTCAACCTCTCTGGGTAAATCAGAGTGTTGGGAACACTTGTACATGGCCAGTGGGAATGGAAGAGGTATAGTAGCTAAGGAAAATATTGGGTAGTTCCTCAAAATTTTGAACACAGAACTAGCATTTGACCCAGCAATTCACTTCTAGATACTTAACTAACAAGAACTGAAAACATGTCCACACATAAAAATCATGAACACAAATGTTTATAGCAGTATTCATTAGAGCCAAAAAACAAAAAGCCAAATGTCCACCAGCTGAAGGAACTGTGGTATAGTCATGCAATGGGATCTTAGTCAGCAATAAAATGGAATGAGGTACTGACACATGCCACCACATGGATACACTATGAAAACATTATGCTAAGTGAAAGAAGTCAGTCACAAAAGACAACATATTTTATGATTCCATTTATTTGAAAAATGGAGTAGGCAAATCTATAGAGAAAGAAAACATACTTTTTGCTGTTTAGGCTATAAGGTACTCCCCAGTGGGATGTGGGTAGGGGATAAGAGTGGCTGCTACTGGGTGTAAGGTTTCTTTTCTTTTTTTTTTAAAGGCCACACCCGCAGCATATGGAGGTTCCCAGGTTAGCGGTTGAATAGGAGCTGTAGCCACCAGCCTAGGCCACAGCAACGCCAGACCAAGCCATGTCTGTGACCTACACCACAGTTCATGACAATGCCAGATCCTTAACCCACTGAGTGAGGCCAGAGATCGAACCTGAGTCCTCATGGATGCTAGTCAGATTCATTTCCACTGAGCCACAACGGGAACTACGGTTTCTTTTCGGAGTAATGAAAATGTTCTAAGATAACATCATGGTGATGGCTGCATAACTCTGTCAATACACCAAACTCCACTGAACTATATACTTCAAACAAGTGAACTGTATGGCATATAAATTACATATCAATGAAACCGTTTTTAAAAACTGAATGTTGAACGAGGTGATATCTAAGGTCAATTCTAGCTCTGACCTTCCAGATTAGCAATTCCCCATGGGGGGGGGGTCCTCTCTTTGGTTATAACTTTGGGACAATAATGCCAAATTAATGTGTAATGAATGTGAAATAACATCTCTTGCACTGGTACCCCTCTTTTTTTGCATTGTCAGTTTTGTCCCACTAATTTAAATTCTTATTACAGTAGATTCCTAATGGGGCTCCCATCTCACCCCTTTTAATCTATCCTATTCAAATTCTGCCACAGTCTTTCTAAATCTGAATTTTGAGCACATTAATCCTCCCACTCAAAAATCTGTGAGTCCTGGTGCTTGGTAAGACGTAGTGAGCACTGTTTTTTCTCTCTCCCACTGAAAGAAGCTAAAAAACCTGGATGGAATGCCTAGAACAGCTATTTGAGGACTCTACAAAGCAAATAGAAGCAGATGGACTAGGGAAGATGACCAAAATTTGAAGTATTTCCAAATCAATAGTGAATTTACCAGTATCTTTCCCTATGCTTTTCATTGGCCTGAGCTCAAAGCAGCCTGAAACTCAATAGGAGGAGCCCTCTGGTTCTGGTTTGAGGTGCTGCAAAGGAGTGTCCTAATGCTCTGAGAGAGGGTGGAAGTTATCTTTTTCTTTTTTCCCCTCTTTCCTTTCTTTGTCTTTATCCTCTCACGTGCAAGCCTCAAACAATCCTATAGTAGTGGCAGCAGGGTCTGGTAGGAAGCTAAAACTCTAAAAGAGGGTAACTTTCTTCAACTGGAGGAGCTGTGGCTCAAGAAAGCAAGGTGAACTCTCCTGACTTTACTTCCCACTACTTGGCCCTGGATGGGGACATGTGCAGGAAGTATGCCACATAGAAAGTTAAAGCTCCAATATTCTGTCCAGAGGACCAAAGAAGGGATCCCCATGGGTCTGAAAAGTAGCAGAGGTATTATGGAAAGTGTCCCTTAAAGTTGTTTATGAATTCCTAGGCACACCTGTGAATCCATGCATGGATCTGACCTTCAACAGCATGCATAAATTTTGAAGAGTAAACTATGGGACTGAGCACCACTAAAGTTTCAGACTGGCCAAGTTTCAGATACAAGACAGGATGAAATTGCATTATAAAGGTTTTGAAAACTGAACTGACACAGGAACCACAACCCCTAGAGGATGGTCAGAACTTGCAGCCTGAACCCAAGTAGGTTGATTATCTGATAAAAATATCAACATTCTCCATAGAATTTAAAAACTCAGTGTCTCATAATATAATAATAAAAGTGTCCAGAATACAATTCAAATTTACTTGGCATATGAAAACCAAGAAGGAGTTCCCGTCACGGCTCAGCAGAAAAGAATCTGACTAGCATCCACGAGGATGCAGGTTCAGTTGCTGCCCTCATTCAATGGATTAAGGATCTGGTGTTGCCAGCTGTGATGTAGGCTGTAGATGTGGCTCGGATATGGCATTGCTGTGGCTGTGGCATAGGCCAGTGGCTACAGCTCTGATTTGATCCCCTAGCCTGGGAACTTGCATATATGGCAGATTTGGTCCTAGAAAGACAAAAAAAGAACAAGAAAAGAAAAGCAAGAAAATCTTAAGTCACACTAAACAAGACAATCAACAGACGTCAACTCTGAGATGACACAGATGTTGAAATCATCTAACAAAGATGTTAAAGAAGCTATCACAAAAATGCTCCAAAAATTAAAGACAAACTATCTTGAAATAAATGGAAAGAAAGTCTCGGAAAAGAATTAGAAGATGTTAAAAAAAAAAAAGGAAATTTTAGAACTTAAAAATACAATAACCTCACTGAATGGGCTCAGTAGCAGAATAGAGATGGCAGAGAAAAGAGCCAGTGAACTTCAAGGTAGCAATAGAGATTATCCAAACTAAAAAATAGGGAGAGAAAAAAAGAAAAAAAAAAGAGCATTGGGAGCATTAGGGGTAACAAAATAGTGAGAGGTCTAACATTTGAGTCATTAAAGTTCCAGAAGGAAAGGAAAAAGTATGATGCAGACAAAATATTTGAAGAAATGGCTGAAAATGTCCCAAATTTGGTGAGATCCACAAACCAACAGATTTAAGAAGTTCAGGGAATGCCAAAGAGGTTATACCCAGAGAAATTCACATCCAGACACATCATGATCAAATTGTGGTAAACCAAACACACACAAAAAATATGGAAGTCAATCAGAGAAGAACTATGCATTATTTGTTGGGAAATAATAATTCAAGTAACCGTGCATTTCTCATCAGAAACTGTGGAAGCCAGAAAGAGTGAAACATTTTTAAAATGATGAAAAAAAGGACTGTCAACCAAGATGTTGGTATCTTACAAAAATATACTATAGGATTAAAGGTGAAATGATGAAAGAAAGCTAAGAGAATTTATTGCCACTGAACCTGCTCTAAAAAGTCTATTAGGAGTCCTCATGTAGCTTAGCAGGTTAAGGACATGGCATTGTCACTGCAGTGGCTCGCGTCACTGCTATGGCCTGGGATCAGTCCCTGGCCTGAGAACTTCCACATATTGTGGGCATGGCCAAATCAATCAATAAGGCCTACTGAAATGGTTTCCTCAGGCAGAAGGGAAATGATACCAAAATGAGATGTAAGGGAAAATGAGACTTGAAACATTAGAAATGAGAGAATAATAGAAATGGTAAATATCTGGGTAAATATAGTAGACTATTCTTTTCATATAAGTTCTTTAAAATACGTTGGATGTTTAAAACAAAAATTATAACATTGTCTGGTAGAGTTTTTGATGTATGTAGATGTAATACACGAGATAACCACAACCTAAGCAAAGAGGAGAAAGGGGCCTTTGTGATGGTAAAGTTTCCACATTCCACTTAATGTGATAAGATCCTGATTCTAAAAAGAATGAAAAAGCTAAGTATGTATACTGTAATTCCAAGAGCAATCATTTAAAAAGATACAAAGAGATATAGTGAAAACAATAGATAAATTTTAAAAAGGTACCAAATGAGTTCCCATTGTGGCTCAGTGGTACTGAACTTGACTAGTATCCATGAGGACACAGGTTCAATCCCTGGTCTCGTTCAGTGGGTTAAGGATCTGGTACTTCTGTGAGCTGCAGTGTAGGTCACAGATGGGGCTCGGATCTGGCGTTGCTATTGCTGTGGCATGGGCTGGCAGTTGCAGCTCTGATTCAACCCCTAGTCTGTGAACTAGGCTATGCCACAGGTGTGGCCCTAAAAAGACAGATAAAATAAAATAAAAATAAATAAAAAGGTACCAAAAATGTTGAAAGAACTAAAAAGAAGACAGGAACAGAAAATGAGAGAAATAAAAATCAGAAAGGACAAATAGAAAATAACAAAATGGAGTTCCCGTCGTGGCGCAGTGGTTAACGAATCCAACTAGGAACCACGAGGTTGCGGCTTCGATCCCTGCCCTTGCTCAGTGGGTTAACGATCCGGCATTGCCGTGAGCTATGGTGTAGGTTGCAGACTCGGCTCGGATCCCGTGTTGCTGTGGCTCTGGCGTAGGCTGGCAGCTATAGCTCCGATTAGACCCCTAGCCTGGGAACCTCCATATGCCATGGGAGCAGCCCAAGAATTGGCAAAAAGACAAGAAAAAAGAAAAAAAGAAAATAACAAAATGGTAGACTTAAATCTAAGTATATCAGTAATTATATTAAAATAGTCTAAACACCCCAATTAAGAAGCGTAGATCATCAGACTGGATGAGAAAAAAACAAAAAGGACCCAAATATATGCTGTCTACAAGAAACTCACTTCAAATGTGATACAGGTAAGTTAAAAGTAAAAGTTAAAAATATGAATGAAAAAAGATATACTAAGAAAACACTGGTCCAAACAGAAAGAAGATTTTTCAGACAAAGTAGACTCTTTAAAGCAGAGAAAATTACAAGGGAAGGATAAAGAGAGACCCTACATGGTGTTAGGAGGGTCAACTCACCAAAAAGACATAGTAAGTTTTAATGTGCATGCATCTAAAAACAGAGCTTCAAAATATATAAGCAAAACCTGACAGACTGAAAGAAGAAACAGATAAATCCATAATTATAGTTGGAAATTTCCACACTCCTCTCAGTGGTCAATTTAACTGAAAGAAAATCAGCAAGGATACAGAACTGAAAAACATCATCAGTAAACTGGTTCTAACTGACATTTATAGAACATTCTACCCAACAACCGCAGAATATACATTCTTTTCAACTGTATGTGGAACATTCACACAAATAGACCATATTCTGGGTCACAAATGCAAATATCAACCCACTTAAAAATAACTGAGGTCACACAAAATTTGTTTTTTTACATGTAAAAACATTTATAAGTTTGTATTTTAAAAATAAACCTGGGAAAGTCCTCATGCAAAGCAGGGTGGGTGGTATCTCTAGTATCATAATGTATGGGATATTTTAACCTGTATGTACTTTGAAATTTTTAAAAAATTGTGGCAGAAAACACATAAAATTACCATCTTAACCACTTAAAGTGTACAGTATAGTGGCGTTAACTATATGTACCAAATTTGTACAACAGAGTCCCAGAATATTTTCACTTTGTAAAACTGAAACTCTATATCCACTGAACAAACAATAACTCCCCTTTTCTCTCTTTCCTTAGCCCCAGGCAACCACCCTTCTACCTTCTGTTTCTAAGTTTGACTGACATAGTATGTTCTTTGACTACGATGAAATTAAACTAAAAATCAATGGCAGAAGGGTAATAAGAAAATCTCTGAACACTTGGAAATTAAACAACATACTTCTAAATAATCCATAGGTCAAGAGTAAGACTCAAGGGAAATCAGAAAATATTTTCAACATAACAAAAAATGAAAATACAACATATCGAAATTTGCGGAATAGAGTTAAAGCAGTGCTTAGAGAGAAATGTATAGCATTAAATGCTGATGTTAGAAAAGAAAGGTCTGAGTCAATAATCCAAGGCTCTATTTTAGGAAACTAGAAGAAGAGAAAAATAAACACAAAGTAGGCAAAAGAAATGAAATCATGAAGACAGCAACAGAAATCAATTTAAAAAACAAGACAATGGAACTAAAAACTGCTTCTTTGAAAAGAACATAAAATTGATACAGCTCTAGCAAGACTGACCAAGGAAAAGAGAAGACATAGCTTATCCACAGAAGAGTGGAGGAGGGGGGTATTACTACAAATTCTGCAGAAATGACAATAATAAGGAAATATTCCAAAGTGCTCTACATACAGAAACTTAACTTTGATTAACTGGACAAATTCAATGAAAGCCAAAAACTACCAAATTTCACCTAAGATGAAATCTATAACCAGAAAAGTCCTACAACTATTAAAGAATTTGAGGAGTTCCCATCGTGGTGCAGCGAAAATGAATCCAACTAGGAACCATGAGGTAGAGGGTTCGATCTCTGGCCTTGCTCAGTGGGTTAAGGATCTGGTATTGCTGTGAGCTGTGGTATAGGTTGCAGACCCGGCTCGGATCTTGCATTCCTCTGTTTATGATGTAGGCCGGCAGATGTAGCTCCCATTTGACCCCTAGCCTGGGAACCTCCATATTCCATGGTTGTGGCCTTAAAAAAAAAAAAATTAGATCAGAAATAAATGAAATACAAATGAAGAAAACCAATCTCAATGTCAGGGATTAAATTGCCCTCTCCTTTGTTTTCTGCGTCACCCATCAGCAGTGCTAGTCAGAGATGGTGGTCAATACACACTGGCTGAGTATATGATAACCACCACAGAACGTTAGGATACACATTTTTTAGTTGTTAATGGAAGCGACTCTGCTGGAGCATCAAGTTAGCACTGCAGAGAGTGCTGGGAGGCGGGGCCGGCATCAGAGCTCCAGCATCTCCAAGGTTCTCAAAGTTATCTCGCACACCCTCCAGCAGTGCAGCTCTTGTGGAGGGAAGGGCAGAATGTATGGCTTCAGACTCCAAGAGCATCCCTTCTGGCCAGCCTCTCGGGGCTAGTGGTGGTTTATGGGTCTTACCTTATCTGCATCCCTTTCCTGCAGGAGCACATGTCCTTGCGCAGGAAGAGGCTGTTCAGGGTAACCGCCCCGATCAAGAAGAAGAGCTGCTTCACTGCCTGCCTCACGATTTCGGGGTCAAGGCCATTCTGGCACATGGTGCTGTAGAAGTAGCTCAGCTGCTGCAGGATGGAGGTCATTGTGTAGGCATCCGTGTCATCTATGCTGGACGACCGCTTCCGGAAGCCCGTGGGCTTCAGGCCGGAAATGCCCTGCAGACTCTCATACTCCAGCATGCCCGGCACTACATAGACAAACGGAAGCTTTTCTTGCACGCAGTGGGGACACCCAGAGAACATTTCCACTGCTCCTGTGTGTGTTTCAGGAGATGGGACATTTTCTACAGGAATTAGTGTGTATGGAGTTGTGGTACAGAAAGCTGAAGAGTGGACGGTTGGGGAGCCCCAGAGTGTAAGGAATGGAGGTGCACGGCTGTCTGCTGCAGAACAGCACCTCCTCCTCTTTCAATTTCACAGGAGAGAGCAGGTTAGCATGACAACTCATGGTCTGGAAATAGTTAAAGCCTACTATATTTAAATTTCAGGAAATTTAAGAAAGAATACAAGAATTGAGTGGAGCTGTCAGATGTAAAAAGTACTTGGCTAAGAGCCAGAATGGATTAGCCACATAAATAATTGGCAGTTCTCCAAAGTCTTTCCCTTCAGGATGAAGCCCCCCACCCCCACGCCATTACAGAAGGAAAACTGTGACCCATGTACTTTACATATGTAATCATATGTAAGCAATCACAGAATTAAAAAGTGGACATTTTTACCACTAAAGCTTGTTTTAAAATTATGTTCTTTGTAATCACACATTCCAGTACATCAGATTTATTAAGTATCAATGTTAATAAATATTTCTTGGTCATCAATTCTTTTCTTACCTATTATTGGTTGAATGTTATTTTCCATTACAATAATGAACTGATGATATATTCGTATAGCCACATCACTAAGAATCTGTCTGTATTCTGAAAGGTCAAAATTGTTCAAGCAGTTTTTATTCTGATGTGGACTATTATGCTTCATGAATTCCTGAAAGTTGAACATATAAATATTAGAATAAAATTAATATATTAAAGATATCATAATCAGCTACTACTATAACTGCTATACTTTGAAATTTGATGTCTGGTTTGTATTAAATGAGTTCTGAATGTTGGGGTAGTGTTTATTTTCTACAACTAACTACAGTTAACCCTTGAATGACCCAGGTTTGAACTGCATGGATCCACTTTTTTTTTTTTTTTGGCTGCACCCTCAGCATATGGAAGTTCCTATGCCAGAATTTGAACCTGTGCCACAGCAGCGACCTGAGCCATATCAGTGACAAAACGAGATCCTTAACCTGCTAGGCTACCAAGGAATTCCTGCATGGATTCACTTACATGTGGATTTTTTTTCACAATACATACTACAGTATAACAAATCTATAATTGGTTGAAGCTGAGAGTGTGGATCTGTGGATATGGAGAACTGAAAGTAAAGTCATACATTGAGGGCAGTTGCCCCTAACCTCCTCATTGTTCAAGGGTCAACTGAATATTACTATGCTGTTTACTTTTACATTGGAAATCTATTCTCATGGAGTCTCACAGAAAAAACTGCAAAGCACCCAAGAAAACAAACTGGTCTAAGAAGTCAGTAGATGCGGAGTTCCTGTTGTAGCTCAGCAGTAATGAACCCGACTAGTATCCATGAGGACTCAGGTTCTATCCATGTCACTCAGTGGGATAAGGATCTGGTGTTGCTGTGAGCTGTGCTGTGGGTTGCAGATGCAGCTCAGATCCCAGGTTGCTATGGCTGTGCTGTCGGCTGGCAGGTACAGCTCTGATTCCACCCCTAGCCTAGGAACTTCCATATGCTGCAGGTGCAGCCCTAAAAAAAAAAAAAAGTCAGTAGATGCAATAAATGAGATTTATAAATTTATAATTACAGAGTATAGACCAGTCTGAAATATTTTTATTTTATTTTTTATTTTTTTCTTTTTTTCTTGCTATTTCTTGGGGCGCTCCCGTGGGATATGGAGATTCCCAGGCTAGGGGTTGAATCGGAGCTGTAGCCACCGGCCTAGGCCAGAGCCACAGCAACGCTGGATCCGAGCCACATCTGCAACCTACACCACAGCTCATGGCAACACCGGATCGTTAACCCACTGAGCAAGGGCAGGGACCGAACCCGCAACCTCATGGTTCCTAGTCGGATTCGTTAACCATTGCGCCATGACAGGAACTCCTGAAATATTTTTAAATGTGTGCTATGGACTGAATATTTGTGTCCTCCACTCCCCTGCAAGTGTGTCTGTTGAATCCTTACCCTCCAGTTTGGCTATAATTTGGGGATGGGGCCTCCAAGGAAGTAATTAAAGTTAAGCAGGGTCATAGAGTAGGGTCCTGATCTGATAGGATTAGTGTCCTTATAAAAGGAGACACTAGGGAGCTCAATCTCTTTCTTTCTACCCCATGCACTGAGGAAAGGCCATATGAGGGCCGCAGTGAGAAGGTGGCCGAAAGCCAAGAAATGAGCTCTCACCAGGGACACAACCATGGTGGTATCTTGAACTTCTGTTGTTTAGGCCACCCAGTCTGTGCTATTTTGTTACAGCATCCCAAGCAGATACAATAGGTTGAACGTGTTTGAAGAGAGAAAAAAGAAAACTGATAAGTTCCAGGAGAATGGAGACAGACCCCCCCCCCAAAAAAAAATGTGGCTGTTCACCTTGGAGACCTTGGGACATGGGTAGGGCCCAGCACAAGATCTACACCCTCTCCCAGAATGTGGAGGCTCCAGTTGGGCAGAAGAAACAATGGCCTGCAGAAAATAACTGCCCACATAGATAAACCACCTATAAGGATTAACTGCCTTCAGTCAAGGGAACGACCCCCATCCCTTCCTTTACCTTCCCCTCCTCCTTCTTCATTGTTCCTGCCACAAGTTCCTGCCATGAACTCCAGACACAGATTCCCACCACAGATCTTTTATAAGCCTGGCACCTCCTCACAGTCAGAGCTGGTGCCATCTTGAGCTCAGCCCATCCCCCTCTGATGCCTTAATAAATCTCTCTTGCTTTATCAACTTGGCCTTGTGTGTTCCTCTACTGGCCAACCTAACAACAACATTATGACATTATAATAGGAGGCAGAGGTGAAACAAGAACTGTTCAGTTTTAGAAATTAAAATATAATGATTGAAAAAAACACATAGAGACAAAGGCCAAAGGGGGCAAAGCAAAGATAAAAGAAATAAATGGTGTTGAATAGTATTCTGTTCCATCAATGCCCCACAAATGCCAGTTTGTCTTCAATGGATTGGCCTGTGCCCCCACTTCGGTATTTCTTCTAATGAGAGGTTGGATTTTCTTTACTTACTTCTCTTTTTGTTCTATGAGCTGGAGCAGGATTACTTTCGTATTTTATTTTACTTTCTCTCCATTAGGACAATTGGCTACCCATGTGGAAGGAGATATAGGATCCTTACTTTACACGTCCATTGGGGATAGGTAAATAATCACACCAATTTTGAATAAAAGCATAACTGTTAACTCTAGATTTGAATAATAAGTTTAGGTGAAAGAGAATAATTTCCTGAACTCAGGGCAGGGAAGAATTTGAGTAAGACACTAAACCACAGATGGTAAAAGGACAGAACTGATAGATTTTAGTACATCAAAATGCAAAAATTGTGTATGACGAAGGACTCCATGAAGAGAAATAGAAGCCACAATCTATCCATAACATGTAAAGATATCCTACAAATCAATGAGAAAAATAATCATCCCTGAGAAAAATGAAGACTAGATACTGAATACACAATTTAAAAGGCAACCCAGATGAATAGTAATCAAATGAAATGATGCTTGACCTCACTAGTGGCCAACTAAATGAAATTTAAGTCAACAAAGTATTGTTTTATGTCCATGAGATTGATAATAACAAAATGTCTGTCAATACCTAGTGTTGGTAAGGGTCTGAGACACAAGCCTTTGTATACTATTGGTGAGAATATTAAATGGTATAAGCATTTTAGGGATCAGTGAAAACCATAAAAACCATTTGCTATTTTAGGCCAGTGAAATTTTCCTCTGTGAGTACTTGAAGGCAGAGAACTTCTTTATAACATCAGTCTCTTGAAAGCAGAGTCAGGATGGCAAAGGATTTACAGATTATGGAGGAACAATCAGAATCTTGCAGGGAGAATATCTATGAAGAAACAGGCATGTTGAACTAAAGGCTGTATTTGAGAGTCCTAATATTAAAAACTTTAGAATTCTACAACCAGAAGAAAACTTAAATGGTTGTTGAATCTGGAGTTCCCATCATGGCTCAGTGGAAACGAATCCAACTAGGAACCATAAGGAAGCAGGTTTGATTCCTGCCCTCGCTAAGCAGCTTAAGGATCCAGCGTTGCCATGAGCTGTATAGTTTACAGATGCAGCTCGGATCTGGAATTGCTGTGCTGTGGTGTAGGCCAGTGGCTACAGCTCCGATTTCACCCCCTAGCCTGGGAACTTCCATATGCTTAGGGTGTGGCCCTAAAAAGACCAAAAAAAAAAATGTATTTTAAATCAAGGAAACTGAGGCCTAGTACCATGCCCAATGGTTAAGCATCCTCCCACCCTCCTCCCTTCTTTCCTTCTGCTCTTTCTTTTTTGCTGTTATTATCATTATCTTTATTGTTATACTCTTGGGTATGTTACAGAAGACCTCTGCTTTCCAGATTTCTCTTCTCTCAAATGGGCTGACAGCACCATCCATACTCCAGGATGATTTAAAGTCAAATAAAACAGGTGGCACAGTTTCTAAGGCATTAGCCTGCTGTGACTCTCCTTTACCTGGCAAAATGATAAAGCTGTTTATTTTCCTTCGTCTCCCACCCCCTAAAAAGTCAAATAAAATAGTTCTAAAATAATTTCAGAATTTAAGTGTCTTTCTAGAAGTCTTTTGCCTGTGATTTCTATCTAGCCAACTATATGGATGTGGCCTCCTGGGTGGGGAGGAAGCCTGAGGGCCAGTTGAAGCAGAGGCTGTCCTTCGAACTGGGCAGCTCCATTCTTAACCCCTATGATGAGAGTGGCAGTCAGCACAAAGCAGGGAAGCATCCCTACCTCTTCTCCACTGTACTGTTTCAGGCAATTGAGGAAATGACAGGTATTGGAAAGCCAAAAGGACAGCAGCTCAAAGTCTTCTAAATGTTCCTTTAAAAAAAAAAAAAGAAAAAGAAAAAGAAAAGATAAAGTTGGATTTGGTACTTACTGATGACTCTGAACCAAGAACATACATATTTTACCTATTTGGTTAGCTAGTAGCTTTTGGTCAAAATGAATACCTCTTTCATTCACTAGAGCCTTTATTGAATTTATACTGTCTGTATGTGTGTGTGTGTGTGCATATATATATACATATATATAAGCTCTTATGTTTATTTAGAAGCTTACAGTTTGCAAAGTATTTCTGTACAGGTTATGTCACTTGCTCCGATGCTTGAAACAGGCACTGCAGGAATGCCTGAGAAATGTCTTGGTCCTGCCAAGACATTCTGACAGAAGTTCACATTCTGACTGGAAAGACAGACATGACATATACATAGGACACAGTTAAATACTGCCTCCATGACTGGGAACCAGGGCACCTCAGAAAACCTCAGCAGAGAAGCAGGAAGAAACAGAGGCTATCCTTAGAGCTTCCTTCTTGAAGGAAAGGGGTAGACAGACAAGAGCTCAGGATCAAGGATTCTGTTACCCAAAACACCTTCACGTAGGTGGGAAGGAGGAAAAGGAACGAGCAAAGGAAGCAAGGGTACAGTGACCAGAGAGGGAAGAGGAAAACTAGGAAAATTCTGGGATTTGAAAAACAAGGTCAGAGGGTTTCAAAGAAATGGTGCTACTGCTTCAATCCACTTAAAGAGAATAAAACTTAAAAAAATACCATTGGATTTACCAAGAGGAATTACTGGTGAGCCTTCTGTGGAGCGATAGGGATAGAAGCCAGATTGTAAGGAGTGAAAAATAATTGGTGGAGATGATAATTTTAAGCATATTGGCAGCCAGGGCGGGTAGGGCAAAAAGGTAGAGTGGCCAAGGTGGTATGTGGGCCAAGTGAGGGTTATTTTAATGTGGAGGGAGGCGGGCAGGGAGCCACTGAAGAAGTTGAGATGGAAGATGATAGCAAGAAAAGATTTATGTTCTTATGCCATGTATCATTGATTCAGCAGCAAGATGGTACAAATACTGTGCATCTATAACCTGGAAAACAATACAAGTGTATCATGAGAAAATCCAATTTATGAAAATATGGACAGGGAAAACATCAATTTATGGAAGTCTGTCCTAAGAACATGCTGGTAGCTCTTGTGAAGACAGTGCCTGTAAAGCAGTCAGCATCAAATCAATGCTAATTTTCTATTCCTAACTCCTAATGAATAATGAATTCTTGGCATAAAAATTTGGGGGAGGTGAGGGGGAAAGAATTACCCATACCCTGACTTATCATGAACTCACTGTTTTTGTTTTTCCCTTTTCCTAGAATATTTAAAATATAATTAATTCATGACTCTTTTTGCACAAATTATTTTACTAAAAGTGAAATAGGACTTCCCCAACTAAAAAATTCAAATATGTATCAAAATAGAAAATAATGCTTCTCATTTGGAAGGGGAATGAAAAATAATGGATCTGCATTTTACTGCTCCCTTACAGCTTATTTTCATTTCTGGGCTAGGAATTAAAGTGCATACTATGGTTTTATAAGGAGAATTATAGAAGTGTCAAGAGAAAAGATGAATAATTTTCAGTCCTTCCCATTCTTTCACATTCACACTTGTTGCTAGATAGACACATACTCCTTGCAGCCAGAAATCTCATACCCTAAGGGGACAGAAGTGATGGGGTAGTGGCTACCAGGCTGTAATCTTGCAAGTAAGGATTTGAGGTACATTGGAAGATCCCTATCCTTTGGGCTCTCTGGCCTAAATTGTCTTTTCCTAACAGCTTGGCTTCTTTCACAGATTGGGGCTCAGATGGGTTTGAGGAATCACATGGTTGACCAAAGACTGGAAATGAAGGGTCGGAAAAACATGGGCGTGTGGGCATTTCTGCAAGTAGTCCTAAAGTAGCCATAATACCAAGGGCAACATCAAAAGTAGTTCCTACCTTAACCACCTGCTTGATGCCATTAATTGCACTGTTCATGAGAGATTTGAGCATGTTGGCATCATTTAGAGAGTCTGCATAGCGAACACACATGAACAGGATATGAGCCGGCAGCCCGGGGATCATGTTCACCACCACACCGCGGGGCTTCAGGTCTGGAGCAGAGAGAGTCAGTGAGAATTACAGCTGATGGTCAGCTCTCCCATTAAGCAATCTGTGATGATGGGGCAGGGGTTGTCTGCTTTTCTATACTTGATGCAGTGTCTGAATGCACGGGGATATCTTTTCTCTTTGAGGAATTCAGTCTGGCTCTTTTCTCGGCAAAAAATATACATACAGGGGCCACCTTTTCCTCTTACTTCTCATTTGCAAAATACTTTCTCTTTTTGTAAGATTGAATAAAACACAGAATTTGTACTTCTCCCAGGTGTGAAGATCCTGGATTTCAGATCTCTAAGGTAAGAGAGGGTGTTCCATGCAGTCCCACGTCACCTCTCTGATGAGGATGGAATACGATCTCAGTGACCACATGCACCTGCCTTGGAATAGTACACAGCAGTCCTGCAGAGAAGGACCAGCTGGCCTTGAGGAGAAGAGAATGGCTGGGAGACAAGAGTAGGGATGAAGGGAAGAGAGAAACTTTATAGAACAAGCAAAGATAAGCAAACAAGGACCTCCCCATGTCTGCATTAAGACAGGTGAACAAAGAGGCCCCACAGTACCAGTGAGGGTGGAAAGGCAAGGGTGGGGGTGCTTGTGTGCTCTGAGGGGGTCACTCAGGGGAAGAGGAATAAGGCTACACATGGGCTCTCTGCTCTGACGTATTGGAATCAGCTGATAGGGAGGCAGCTTTTCTCCTTCTTCCTGGAAAATCTTGAGCTTTTCATGGTGAAGACAGTCTAGAGAGATTGTTTTGAAGTCTACCAACCCTAGGGCATGCACACTAGGAGATTCCTGTAACTGAGCAAGGGAGCCACAATTACTCCTCCCATGGCTCCTGTGCCAAGACACAAAGAGAAGATGTGTCTTCTACCCTCGCCATGTGATTAGTCTTGGGAAGAGGTTAGGGCAGTGCTTCTCAACTGAAGGCAAGGTACCCCCAGAGGGCATTTGGCAATGTCTGGAGGCCTTTCTTTCTTTCTTTCTTTCTTTTTTTTTTTTTTTGCTTTTTAGGGCTGTGCCTGTGGAAGTTCCCAGGCTAGGGACAGAACCAGAGCTGCAGCTGCTGGCCTACACCACAGCCACAGCAACTCGGAATCTGAGCCACATCAGCAACCTACACCAGAGCTCAAGGCAACATCAGATCCTTAACCCACTGAGCATGGCCAGGGACTGAACCCACATCCTCATGGATACTAGTTGGGTTTGTAACCTGCTGAGCCGCAAGGGGAACTTCCTGGAGGCATTTTTTTATTGTCATGACTAACAATTGCTACTGGCTTCTAGAGAACAGAAGCCAATGATGCAGCACACTATCCTATAGTGCAGAGCTCCCAAACAAAGAATTATCTGGTCAACAGTGCTGAGGCTGAGAAGCTCTGCCCAAGCAGTGGAGGAAGAAGAGGGACAACCCCACCCAGGACTGTGGCAATGACTGATACCCAAGTTCTCAAAGATAAAGCAAAAATTCAGAGTTCTGGGTTTCAGTACCAATAATGAGGTTTTGGATGAGCTTGGCTTCATCTTCTCTTTTGTATTCCAGCATTCCTAGGTATTCCTTGGGTCCTGATGACAAGCGCACATCATTGGCTGTAGACAGAGGCAAACAATTAGCTAAACACAACTTGCATAGACTTTATCATGAGACTACTCTGTCTTGCCACCCCATTCTGGCTGGTTTGCATATGAACTCCTGTGGCTTTCTGATAAATGAAAATTTTATTGAACCCTGAAAAATTTGTTCTGGTAGTGATTCTTATCTGTGAGTATAGCAATGAGTATAGCTGCTGCTAACAAGGCTGAGTTACCCTTGACAGAATCCTCATGAGCACCTGGTATCTACAGAGCATTGGGGATAAGAAAGCAATCTAAGATGTTGCTCTTGCCTTCAGGATGCTGATGCTTGCCTTCAGGATGCTGATGCTGCAGAAATGAGGTTCATGAAACATCTGGTGTGAAATGCACCAAACTGCATGATCCCAAGGGGGCTGGACTTGGTTCCCAAGTGCTATAACAAGGTGCCATAAATTCAGTGGCATAGAACACAATTTTTTTTTAAACTTACATCTTGGGAAGTCATAAGAGTGATATAGATCTCACAGCACTAAAAATATCAAAGTATCAGTAGAGCTGTCTTTCTTTTGGAGGCTCACGGGGAGAACTAATTTCTTGCCTCTAGCTTTTAGCAGCTGCCCACATCTCTTGGCTTGTGGCCATTAGCTCTGACCTCTGCTTCTATCACCACACCTTTCTCTCTGCTTCCACTTTCACACCACCTTGTCTCATTCTGTCATTCCTGGCTCTTTCTTATAAGAGCTCTTGTCATTACATTGGATCTACCTGGATAATCCAGGATACTCTCCCCATCTCAAGAGCCTTCACTTAAACCCATCTGCAACCCCTTTGGCCACATAAGGTAACATATTCACAGATTCTGGGGGTTGGGATGTGGATATCTTTGGGTGGGCCACAGCCTGCCCTCTAGTCACCAGAGATTCATGTCCGTACCGCAAGGAGGAGATGTGATAACAGAAGCATAGGTTAGAGAGGCAAAGATATTGAAGATGCTATGCTGCTGAATTTGAAAATGGTGGAAGATGTCCACAAGTCATCTCGTGGATTAGTGGATAGCCCCTAGAAGTTGGAAAAGGCAAGGGAATAGAACTCCCCCCCCCCCGCCAAAGCCTCCAGAAGCCCTGCTGACATGTTGATTTTAATCCAGTGAAAACCATTCTGAACTTCTGACCTCCAGAACTGTAAGATATACTAAGTCACTAATTTTATGGTGATCTGTTAGGCAGCCATAGGAAATTAACATAAGGGACATAAGAATTTTTGAAGGGGTAGGTTGGTACTGTTGAGGAAATGGTTTCTGAAGGAAGAAGCACTTCAGTTGGGCCAAGAAAACTGAAGGGTGAAAAAGAAGATACTGCAGGTAAAGAGTTAACAGAACTCTCTTCTATAGCATCAGAGTTTGTTCTGTTGATTTACTAGCTCTGTTTCCTTGGAGACTGATAAAGGCAGAATGTTAGCTGTTTTACTAAGCAACCTGTTTATGATAAGAATGACCTCTGACTGGCAAACTGCATCTGGACCAGGAAGAACAATAAATGAAGCAGAAACACCTGATAAGAATATCATACTTTGGGTATTCCTAAGTGTGGCGACTTGTATCTGATCATGTTCTTTGGGAGCTAGTGCCACCTACTGAGTGTCCAGGAGGCACTGGCTGCCTGACAAGAGCCTCGTGAATGAGCCTGGAAACAGGCATTCCAGCCCCAGGGAAGCTTTCAGATAACTGCATCTCTGTGATGAATGATTTGACTGCAACTCCAGCAGAACCACCCAGCTAAGCCACTTCTGGATTCCTGACCTTCAGAAACTGTGTTGTTAAGTATGTGTGTTTTAAGTTGCTAAATTTGTGGGCAGTTTGTTATATGACAATAGGTGACTAATACAGGAAGGGAAGCTGATGTGTTCCCCTTTAGACACATTAGGTTGGAGGTAATGATAGAAAGGTGAAGGAGTAGTCTTCGGGGCAAAAGGGGACTGGGAGTCAGGAAAAGTGAGGATGGCAGGTGGATTTTAGAAGTCCTTATGTAGAGATGGCAGTTCATTCATCCATTCCAACATTGAGGACATCATGGGGCAAGTGGAAGGAAAGACATGGTCTATGCCTTCATGACTGACCTTAATCATTAATTATTGAAGGGGAAATATCCTTGTTTTGGTTTTGGACATTTTAAATGTGAGGTCAGATTTGAATAAATAACAAGAAAGGAACTCTTCAAAGAAATGAACATAGAAAAAGCAAGAGAGTTGAAAATAGAGACTTAGTGATAAAGGTTGGGAGGAAGAAACACTATTGAACAAAAGAGTAAAGAGAATTAGAAGGCAGAAGTCATTGAAGTCCAATGATACAGAAGCAGGCAAAGGAAAGGAAGGTGCATGGTCTTTTTCCCAGGAGCTCCTGATGATGCTCAGTGTAAAGTTCAGTCTGTCTTCAAGACTACTGTCTGGTCTCTTAGTTGCCTACTTATTTTTTCCAAGAGAAACTGGGATATTGACCCACATACTGAGAGAGGAAGTAAATTTTAAAGCAATTAAACTTGAAACTTTTTCACAGTATCATTTTTGCAAGGAGAGAACTAATAGAGAAAGGGTTAAAAATATTCATTACCAGAACATATCTGATATTATCTGAAAAGCAGTGATTATCACCCTGTCTTAAAAGGTCTTTCCATTAGCCCATCACTAAGCCCCAAACCTGCCAGTTGAGACTCATTCCTTTGGTTTTCAAAGAATTTAGATCACATCAGAGAATAACAATATCAATACATTTTGACTTTAGCTGAAAGTTTGAAAAAATAGAAAAGTGAATTGCTATTTTTCCTACTTTTTTCAATCGTCTTGGTTAGAGTCTTGACTTGATCTTGTAACTTTTTAATCACTCTGTCCTTCATGTCCAACTCTTCTTCAAGATCCTACAGAAATCAAAAGAAATGAGAACATTAGAAGCATCTTAATATTTTTTGCAATAGTTTTATTGAGCTATAATTCACATACCACACAGTTCACCCATTTAAATTATACAATCAATGATTTCTTAGTATAGTCAGTTGTATAATCACCACCACTATCTAATTCCAAAATATTATCATCACATCAAAAAGATACATACAACTTTTAATTAACACCCCTTTGTTACCCTATTCCCTTCCAGCCCTTGGCAACTACTAATCTACTTTTTATCTCTACATATTTTCCTATTCTGGACATTTCATATAAGTGGAATCACATAATATGTGGCCTTTTATGTCTAGCTTCTTTCACTGAACATAGTATTTTCAAGTACATCCATGCTGTAGCTTGTAACTTCATTCTTTTTGTGGCTGAATAATATCCTATGATGTGGATATACCACATTTATCTTGATCTAATTTTCCCTTAATAAGGTAATGCCCATTGTGTAAAATTTTAAAAAATGCAGGTGTGAAAATAGGTTCTCTGGATGTCAGAAGCTGGAGGCAGAGAAACTGCAAAGATTTGGGTCCTAACTTTGTCTCTCTTTTCTGATAAGGGGGTGGTCCTGCCCATGCTGATTTGGCTCAATAACCAGAAGAGTCCTGTCTATAAATATTTCTTATAAAGGGCAGAGAGTGTTTAGGTACTTCCTGAATTTAAGGGCTTTGACATAGAAAGGATTCAGGCTATTCCAACCCATCAATGCCCACCATGCAGTCAGTCCCTGAAGGCGTGGGCCCTCGTGGACTCTCGGGGCCAAGGGAAGTGGCACTATTTCTACTCAGTGGTCATCTCTCTCTGCAACAAAGACATTAGGAACTTCATCTGGCCTTACAAGTGGGGATGTGGGTACAGTTTCTTCCCTCCTATTTGAGCCTATTTTATGATACATCCAGTAATAATAATAAAAAAAGGCACCCATGAATCCAGAACCTAGAGGACATTACTGCTTACATTTTGATTTATTTCATTTTATTTCTAATACGGCACATATGTATTTTATAAAACTGGGTCATACTGCACGCAAAGTTTTAAACTGTATATTTCTCTCTCTTATATTGCAGGTACTTTCCCCCTGTCATTGGTAATATACCCAGCTGTCATTGTAATGGCTAAGTCATATGATATATAATAATTTAAATCTGCCCACTATTGCTGAAATCTTTTTTTTTTTTCTGTGACTAATAACACTTGGCTGACCACTCTGAAAAATGGTCAAAAAATACTTGTCCACATATCTGATGGCTTACTTAGGACAGAAGTTGCTTTACTCAGTCAAAGGGAATGCACCTCCAGATGTTCCTGATGATTTACCTCCAAACCATCCCTGACAAAGTTGCCACAAGTGTCTATCCCTGGAAACCACATGTGAAAGGCCTCAGGGTGTTCTCACCAGCACCATAAGATCTCTATTATTTGAGAGGGGAAAAATGCCTGGTTTTAATTTTGAATTTCTTTGATAGACAGTAAAACAATCACTTAAAGTGTTTTTTCTTTTTTTTAATAGAGATTTTCTTTGACTCAAAGGATAGCAAAGCAGGTTAAACAGTGTCCCCTCAAAATCATGTCCATTTAGAACTCCAGAATGTGACCTTAATTGTAAATAAGGTCTTTGCAGTCACAATTAAACTAAGGATTAATGTAAGATCATACTGGATCAGAAAGGGTCCTAAATCCAATGAGATATATAACAGTCAAAAAAGGACATACATATGAAGAAATAGGCAGAGAGTGGAATTGTGCTGCCACAAACCAAGGAATGCCAGGAGCTCTAAGAAGCTCTAAGAAGCAAGATAAAATTCTTTAGAGACCTTGGAGGAGTGCAGCCCTCTGGACACCCTGAATTTGGACTTCTGGCCTCCACACTGTGAGAGAACAGTGTTTGCTGTTTTAAACCACCTGGTTTGGGGTATTTCATTGCAGTAGTTCTAGAAGACTAATACTGTCTCATTTGTGCATAAAATCACCACCTAAGATGTAGAAATTATATCCTTTTGTGGCATATTCACTATTCATTTGTAACACACTGAGGCAATTGGTTCAGGAACTGTGAACAGGTAGCTATGATTGGCCCCAAGCTCAGTGCCCTGCAGAAGAAGCAGGCCTGGCCCTTTCCTTCCTGGGAGCAGCACCACACACATGGGGGAGGGGGGTTTTGAGAAGGGACACTAGGTGGGAACTCACTGCTCCCAAAGCATCAGAAACAAACTCACACATACCCCACCCACCTCAGGGATTGACAACACCCAGAGCCACATGCACTTATCTGGGACTGAAGGCTCCCACAGGACAAGAAGTGAAACACACACGACCACTCGCCCATCCTCTCCCTCACCACAGGCTCCAGCTGAGATCCCAGGGACACACCGCAGTTCATAGCAGCAGAAGGCAGGGGCAGCCTCTCACACACATTCAGTGTACTGTTGCTTATCTGGTGTAATGTGAGAAATCTATTCTCTCAGAACGTTATACCCCCTATAAGAAAAGATGGCTATCATCCAGATGCCCTGATGGGAATCTGTTAGTTCCTGTTAAGTGTTAAACTCTCTGGATTCCTCTTTTAATATATAATGATTCTTCAAAGTTAAATCCTGGCACTGCAACTATAGGATTTACTCTATCGTGTTTTTCCTGTGAGATAGGAAATAGGGGCCCTGATGATGGGGAGCAGGGCCTGTGGGCATGTCTAGGCTGACCACTGCCCTGAGGAGCACACCCTAGTCACAGTTTTGGAGGCTGTCAGGAAGGGGCCTGAGAGTGTCCACTTCCCAGGAAATCACCCTACCTACTACTTTGTTGCTTGTCCTCCTTGTGGGCTTCACACATCAGTAAACATTCAAAAGAATTTCTGAGAGCTGACAAAGTTGCCCAATCTTATTCTGACAAGGGCATTGAGAATTTGAGGAAGACCTTCACAATTTAAAAGTTAGCCATCTACTATCATGATCATTTCATAGAAGAACATTTTGACTCTGAAAACTGTAGGCAGAGCACACACCCCAGAAGCAAGCATGGGCCTTTAATGGGGTCAGCTTGCAATCCTCAATGTGCTCTGGGCCAGGGCACGCCATCGCAGACGGGTAACACCCATGGGACAGTGCTCAGGACTTTGCCCCCTCTCCTCTCTCAGTGTATGTAAATCACCAGTCTCCTCTGCAGTGGCTCTAACCTCAGAGACCACTCATCTTTGGAGATAAGGAAACAGATTGCTCTGGCAGAGGACAGAGCTGCTCAGGGATGCTTTAGGTGGTGTGTCCCTCCTTTCAGTGATACCTACACACAGGCAATCATTTATCAACAAATGAGAAACTTCTCACCCTGTTTTCCATAGTGAGACGAGATGCTTCCTGCCGGAAACTACTCTTCACTTCACTTTCAGTCTCAAATTGTTTCTTCAAGTGCTCGCTGGCCTCCTGCATTTCTTGAATCTTATCCATCAGCTTCTCTCTCTCTTTGGTATGTATTTCATTTTGGGCTTCTATGGTCCTGAGAAAAGGATTGAGGAAATGTCAGTATCAGTTTGACCATCATGGAGAAGTCAAGCATCATTAAAGCAAGCGCTGATATTTCCAAAGATGGAAAAATACTTTAGCCAATTTATGTGTGAAGCAAATAGTAGCTGAATAGGGGAGTGCTTGAAGTGTGGGGACAAGACCAGTGTTAGCTGGGACATAAACCTATCCATGGCTGCTCCAGTCTCCTTAGCCTGATGAGATGTTCTTGTCTCCACCTGCCTACACCCCTTGACTTCTCTCACAGGACATCCCTACCCATTCACACCCTTATGACCAAAAGCCCAGTGATCATCTCCTCTGGGAATCAGATACTCAAAAAGTCAGGGATCATACAAAAAAAGGAGACCCATCCAAAAAGTTTCCAAATGGTGCCCATCACTTTCCTACTGTTTTGGGCCCTCCTTTATCCCAATTCTACCAATGAAGTCACATGACAAAAAATGTTCTCTGGGAAATGGAATGTCCATTTATTGTTCTTCAAAATTAAGTACCTCGAGGATTTTTCAATTGGAATGGAACACTGATAAGTTTGACTTCTATTCCTCTGATGATTTAAATAATAAATGGGTGGAGTTCCCGTCGTGGCTCAATGGTTAACGAATCTGACTAGGAACCATGAGGTTGCGGGTTCGATCCCTGCCCTTGCTCAGTGGGTTAAGGATCCGACGTTGCTGTGAGCTGTGGTATAGGTTGCAGACACGGCTCAGATCCCGCGTTGCTGTGGCTCTGGCATAGGCCGGTGGCTACAGCTCTGATTCAACCCCTAGCCTGGGAACCTCCATATGCCGCAGGAGCGGCCCAAGAAATGGCAAAAAGACAAAAATAAATAAATAAATAGGAATCAAACTTAATGTAATTAGGATCACTTAGAAATGGTTGTGCATAAAATTCACAGTGAAGAAGTCAGGGTAACTGGCTTTCCTGAAAATTATAAAGTTTTACCAAATATTTTTAACATGCAAAAGCACAATCTAATTTATAAAAAAATATTATTTGATATGAGTGATGTTTTGTGATATGGGGAAACACTAGGATACAAAATGATACCTTATTAATGAATGTGAAATTCTAAAATTGTAATTCTAATTTGAGTTATGTATAAATAACTAAATCTATATTTTATTACAAAAGAATTGAAAGCTTCAAAAACATTTTTTTATAAAAGTATCTCAACAAGTTGGCAGAGAACATTTTCTTTATGAAGCTCCACCAGGGCCTCTACTGGTTAGGATGTAATTTGGGGCGATTGTCAATGAAGACTTTTTTTCTTTTTTTGGCTGCGCCCATGGCATGTGGAGGTTTCTGGGCCAGGGATCAAACCCAAACCACAGCAGTGATAATGCTGGGTCCCTAACCTGCTGAGCCACAGAGGAATTCCTAAAGATTCTTCTTCAACAGGGATTTTAAGCCTTACCCTAGGTGGTCTGCTGAGAGCAAAACTGTTCTCTCTCATACAATCTTATCAGTTTTTTTGAAGGATTATCAATTATTTTTTGATAATTCCTGCATATGACATAGCATCCTAAGAGAATAAAGGGGGTACATGAAAAGTAAGTCTCCACCATGTACACCAGCCATCCAGTTACTCTCCTTGCAGGCAACCAGTGTTGTCTGTTTTGTTTCTCATATATGCTCCCAGAGAAGGGTGTGTATGTATACGCAAGTATTTCTCCACATTTGAATGCTAACACCTTGCTTTTTTAACTTAGTAACTATCTTGGTATCTGGCACAGTTTCAGAAAAGAAAAGCATTATATGAGCATAGACTTGAGATACATACATGTTAACACTTACTTTCTTTGTGTTCCTTCCTCTTCTCGATTGCGATTCAATTGATTAGACAATTCTTCTAGTTTTCCTATGATGATGAAACAACTGTCACTACTTTGGGGGCCATATCACTGCATTCTGATTTGGGTTTTGTTATATTTTCATATTTTCAGTTATCAGGAATGATGTAAGCTGTATCCAGCTAGAGATTAGTTTTTTTTTTTTGTTCTGAACAACATTTTAAAACTTTTCAAGCCATTATTTTTAAATTGTGATATTTTACATAAAAATTTGAATTTCTGGTTTTTCTTTAAAAAATAGGAATACCAAGCAATACTGGGGCCCAAATTCCTATTTGGCAACAATTAATGGAACTTGGAGGTTGTTGCCACCTTGAAATGTCCATGCACCACACTGTACCATCCACCTAGCCGACTTCTCATATTTATTACACCTGCTTGGCCGCAGGAAGAATTGGAGTTTGAGACTCCTGGGTACAATGACTTCTATCATTCCCTGGGTACAGAAAACCATTTTCTAGAAGCAGGTTCATAAGGGTTCCAGTTACCTTTCATGTTTTCAGTTTGTTCATTCAGGCGGATTTCAAGATCTTGCTTCTGTTTCTCCAGTTCTGAAATTTGCTGTTTAAAGTCTGGTATCATCTTTAGAGGAGAAGTAGAGATATTAGAATATAAAATACTTTCATGTATAAACTTTAAAATCCCAGAGTGACTCAGAAGCAAACTAGCTGTTTAAACCCATGGAGGCTGTGCTTAATGCAGTTGTATAAGAGGGCTAGCCAAAGCATTGGACCGGATGGATGTCATTGTTTTTATCTCAGGACCTATCTAGTCACAACAAATACCAGCATGCTCAGAGCCAGTGGCTCTCACACAGCTATGACCCTCCATATCACTGAGGTCTCCTGGAGAGAAGGAGGTATCCTATCTGGGAGCGCATACAGGAACACCCTGCCAAGTGGAGGGAGGATGATGTGTAGAAATGGCAGCCAGTCTCTTTGGTCCAGGCCTAGAGACATAATCTCATCTAGAAACAGGAGCATCTTCTCAAAAGGGTCCCCCTGTGCCCTTTGAAATCCAGGCTGTGCACTGTTCTGTTAGCCAAGGTCTGGAATGATCCATCATGTTACATAATTCTCTTTGTCTAGCTATATATATCTATAAATGTTCATCATTTCTAATCCTCAGTCCACTATGGAGTTTATAAAAACACCCATGCCTCTGAAGTCCAAATGAAGAATACTTGTTTGGGAGTTCCTATAGTGGCTCAGTGGTTAATGAACCTGACTAGTATCCATGAGGCCATGGGCTAGATCCCTGGCCTTGCTCAGTGGGTTAAGGATCCAGCGTTGCTATGAGCTGTGGTATAGGTCGCAGATGTGGCTCAGATTCCACATTGCTGTGGCTATGGCATAGCTGGCAGCTACAGCTCCGATTTGACCCCTAGCCTGGGTACCTCCATATGCTGCAGGTGCAGCCCTAAAAAGATTAAAACAAAAACAAAAACAAAAACACTTGTTTGATGGCGCAGTTGGATCTCACTGCAAATTTCTCATTAAAGTCTCACCCAAGGACAATAAAGATGTGCAATCATTAACTGTGCTGCAGGTCTGCTATGCCCGGGGTAACATCTCTTCACGTGCTGACACAGCCCTGACATTTCCTAATGTTTCCAGGCTAGGCACAGGAGGACATGCCAGTAAAGAAGTTGAGAAGGAGCAGCCATCGAGGCAGGATGAGAAGCCTGTGAGTGTGTGGTGTCCTGGAAGCCAACAGAACAATAAGAAGGGAGAGGGATGCCTGCTCTCACCACTTTTATTCAACATAGTTTTGGAAGTCCTAGCCACAGCAATCAGACAAACAAAAGAAATAAAAGGCATCTAAAATGGAAGAGAAGAGGTAAAATTGTCACTGTATGCAGATGACATGATGTAATATATAGATAACCCTAAGGACTCCACATGAAAACTACTCAAACTGATCAACAAATTCAGCAAAATAGTAGGATATAAGATTAACATTTAGAAATCAGTCACATTTTTGTATACTAACAATGAAATATTAGAAAAGGGATACAAAAATACAATACCTTTTAAAATCTCACCCCCCAAAATTAAATACCTGGGAATAAACCCGATCAAGGAGGTGAAAGACTTGTATGCTGAGAACCATAAAGCATTAATCAAGGAAATTAAAGAGGATGCAAAGAAATGGAAAGATATTCCATGCTCCTGGCTTGGAATAATACCCAAAGCAATCTACAGATTCAATGCAATCCCTGTCAAATTACCCATGATATTTTTCACATAACTCGAACAAACTATCCAAAAATATATATGGAATCATAAGAGACCCAGAATTGCCAAAGCAATCCTGAGGAACACAAACCAAGCAGGGGCATACCTCTCTCAGACTTCAGGCAATATTACAAAGCCTCAGTCATCAAGACAGTGTGGTACTGGTACCAAAAGAGAAATACAGACCAATGGAACAGAATAGAGAACCCAGAAATAAACCCAGACACCTATGGTCAATCTTCGACAAAGGAGGAAAGAATACAAAATGGGAAAAAGACAAGTCTTTTAAGCAAGTGGTTCTAGGAAAACTGGACAACCACATGTAAATCAATGAAACAAACACACCCTCACAGCGTACATGAAAATAAACTCAAAATGGTTTAAAGACTTAAACGTAAGACAAGATACCACTAAACACATAGAGAGAACATACGCAAAGCATGTTGATATCAACCTTACGAATGTTTTCTTAGGTCAGTCTCCCAAGGCAACAGAAATAAAAGCAAAAATAAACCAATGAGACCTAATTAAACTGACAGGCTTTTGCACAGCAAAGGAAACCATTAAAAAAATAGAAAGACAACCTATGGAATGGGAGAAAGTAGTTTCAAACGATGCAACGGACAAGGGCTTAATCTCTAAAAACTATAAACAACTTATACAACTCAACAGCAAGAAAGCCAACAACCCAATTGAAAAATTGGCAAAAGAACTGAATAGACATTTCTCTTAAGAAGATAAACAGATGACCAACGAGGACATGAAAAAATGCTCAACATCACTGATTATTAGAGAAATGCAAATCAAAGCTACTATGAGGTACCACCTCACACATGTAAGAATGGCCATCATTAACAAGTCCACAAATAACAAATGCTGGAGAGGGTGTGGAGAAAAGGGAGCCCTCCTACACTGTTGGTGGGAATGTAAATTGATACAACCACTATGGCAAACAGTATGGAGGGAATCTCAGAAAACTAAATATAGAACTACCATGTGACCCAGCAATCCCACTCTTGGACATATGTCTGGACAAAACCCTCCTTGAAAAAGACACATGCACCCATATTTTCATTGCAGCACTATTCCCAATAGCCAAGACATGGAAACAACTTAAATGTCCATCGACAGATGAATGGATTAAGATGTGGTACATATACACAATGGAATACTACTCAACCATAAAAAAGAACAAAATAATGCCATTTACAACAACATGGATGGAACTAGCAACTCTCATACTAAGTGAGGTCAGAAAGAGAAAGACAAATATGATATGATAGGATATCACTTACATCTGGGATCTAATATATATATAGCACAATTGAAACTTTCCACAGAAAAGAAACCCACGGACATGGAGAACTGACTTGTAGTTGCCAAGGGTGGAGGGAGAGGGAGTGGAATGGAACTGGGAGTTTGGGGTTAATAGATGCAAGGGGTGGATAACTAATGAGATCCTGTTGTATGGCACAGGCAACTATATCTAGTCACTTGTGATGGAACACGATGAAGGATAGTGTGAGAAAAAGGATATATATATATATATATGAAGTGTGAACACGATGAAGGATAGTGTGAGAAAAAGGATATATATATATCCTATGAATTCATTCATATATATATATATATATATATATATATATATATGAATGAATGACTGGGTCATTTTGCTGTAGAGTAGAAATTGACAGAACACTGTAAATCAACTATAATAGAAAAAATTTAAGAAAAGAAAACACACACACATATCAGAGAATTTGGACCCTTCCTATGGTAAACACTCCTAAAATGCTTTCCAGCTTGGAGTTATAGTATGGTTTTATCTTCTGAACCAGTTACTTCTATCCTGGAAAATGTAATTCATGTTACACCTTGAGCAACTCAATTGCACTCAACTAATGCATAACATCTCTAGAATAATGGCCACGACTAGGGCCCACGGCTGAGATTATACCATGTTTTCTGACGTTAGCCTGGTAACTTCATGACGGATACTTTCATTGATGTCATTCTCCTCTCTAAATAATTTCTGCAGGTGGTTGATTTCTTGACTTAGATGCACCACTTTGAAGTTCAGAGCTTCAATCTCCTTTTCATAGCAATCCTTCTGGGACTGGAAATGGCTCTCCAAAACACTGTTAGAGGAAGGATCAAGAAGTTAACCACACGGTCTTTATCCTGCTGTGCTGATGACTCTGAGCCTATACTGGTACAGCAGCGATAAAAACCCATAATTAGAGTGAGGCACTAAGCACAGAGTTTACTTATACATGCGTGGCTACAGGCTATGGAATTAGGAATATACAACCTTCTAGAGAGTTAGGAAGTGTTATGTGGTGTTAATATGTAGTTAATGATAAGAAATTTTATCTTAGGTATTATTAAAATTACATTTTTAATATTTAAAAAACATGTTCTGTATGATACAACGATGATAAAGATATACATTATTACACATTTTTCAAAAGCCATAGAATATATAACCCCAGTGTGAACACTGACCCTGGGTGATAATGACATCAATGTAGGTTCATCAGTTTTAACAGATGTACCCTCTGGTGAGAGATGTTGATCACGGCTGTGTGTGTGTGTGTCTGGGGGTAGGGAATATGTGAGAAATCTCTGTACTTTCCACTCGATTTTGCTGTGAACCTAAAACTGTTCCAAAAAAGTTTATTAATTTAAAAAGAAAACACCTAAAATGTAAACATAGCTATATAACTATAGCAACACTGACTAACTTATTTGATATAATCACTCTTCAGATGTACAGATTATGGGTTTTATTACTTGGCCATTTATCCCATAAAGAGACTGTTCTTCATATTAAAGTAATGACTCAATCCTTGAAGAAATATTTCTAGGAATTATCAGACCATTCTAATGTAAGGAATTTACTTCATCTATCAAATCTATGTAAAATAAACCTAACTATCCAGTAGTACGTTATCTTGGAAAAATAACAAAGAACGCTGAGAGAAGTTTCTTACCGTGTTGCTTTCTTTAGTCCTTCATAAGCAAACCAAAGTTCTCCGTCCTCATTTAAATGTTCCAAATCTTCCACAGAGAGCCTGCAACATGAGGAGGGTAAGAAAATCATCTTGCTCATGTGTTACATCTTTCTAAATGCTTGGTAACACACACAAAAAAATTACCTGCTTCTTACATCTTCAACATCATAGCTCTCAAGAAGCTGTTTGGTGATTTCTGACATCTTTTCTGAGAGGAAAATGCAGAGCTGGTATAAATTACATTTTTGCATAACTTTTTTCTCATTTCCTTTTTTGGGCCCACTTGCCTAGCTCCACAGACTCTCCAGCTAACTATCCCATCAGCTGACCAATTTATCAGCTATCCAACCAGCCAACCTACTTACCAGCTATGAAACAAACCAGCTATTCAACCTACCTTATTTTCAACTAGCCGGCTAACCAACCAACCTCAGACCAGTCAAAGGACACGTTGCCTTAGCGCTAACACCTATGATAAATTCAGCCTGCACCCCATGGACTCAATGACTCATATTTTTGTTACCTCTCATTTCTCGTTTCTGGGACTGCACATGTTTTTCCACGTCTATCTTCTGTGTCTGAAGTAGCTCTATCTCCTTTTCAAACTCAGAGATTGTCTGGATTCCAGCAATCATGGAACCAAGTGAAGAGAAAAACAGCTATTATGACTTATATCAGACAAAGAGAACAGTACTATAGTATTTTGTTTCTGTGCAAGTTATTTTCATGGCAGTTTCTTAGTTAAAATCTTGTTAAGTCATCATTGCCCATAAAACTTGGCCTCAAAACAATAACGTCTCAAAATACTGTTATTTCCCCAGATGTACTTGGCTGTCTGAGTAGAATTAGCTTCCTTATTTTACAAAGGGAAAAAATAAGTACTTACCACAAGCTTTAGGTGGGGAGGGGGCGGTGAGGGAGCTGAGAGAAGTAGTCACAGGGCCTAAGTTCTTTCACTGTATCATGAAAACTTGGATGCAAGCAAGTGGGCAAAGTCACCACCTTTGTAACTGTGGATTTGGGTCCCGGCTGCGTTTCTATGTGGCCCAGTGGCAAGGCCAGGGTACACCTTGGAGGTCTGGGAGTTGGTGGTGGTGGCATGACTGGGGTCCACCTCGGGCAGCTCTGGTTGTGGGGAAGAGGCTGTATTCTGCCTATATTCACCTGTGAGCTCAGTAGGTACCCCAGGTTTGTGCTTATGTATCTGTGGGTGCTATGCAGAAGTGAACAACAACCCCTCCTGCGTATTTTCTCAGTTAGCCTAAGTGTTTAAAGGTTACAGCTCTTGTTTCCACAGGGGATAAGAAGGGAGATCAAACTAACATTAACTGATCATTTTACACACATGTCCTTATCCTTGCAATGGGCCTATAAGGTGAGTTGAATGATCTTTTATAGGTTAGAAAACTGAAGCTGCACAAAGGCAAATGGCATGTTCAGGGTCACATGAAAAGCTGACAGGGACCCAGGACTGTCCATCCTCAAGCCCTGCTCTTTGTAATGTTTCAGTAAAGGTTTCAAGTCACGCTTGTATTTACTTGAGAGGCTGATTATAACATGTATAATGATGATAATGGGTTTATTTTCTTTAAAAGTCAGACCAATGTCCTTAATGTTCCGCACTAGACAGTCTGGGCCATAGTTTTAGGTACCAGAGAGGAAGTGAGGGATTAATTTTGTGTCTCACTCCAGGGGCCACAGCATGACTTCTCAAGATACAGACTGTAGCCAGACGACATGACATCACAGACTGACCTTAGTTTTACACGTCAGTTAAGAATGCAGCACTCTAGGCATATGTGGTCCTTCCTGATTCCACAGTCCAATCTACTATTTTTAAACAAGAGGCCAGGGCCCAGGGAATACAGACAGTTCTGCTAAGAAATTCAGAAGCAACCCAGGTGTGATTCCGTGACACACCTTCCAAACCATGCATGGCTACTCCATGGTGCTAACACAAGATAGCTGTGTGATCTTAATTCTCCTGCTAACTTGTGCTTCATGCATTTGGTGGAGGCTTAAAAGCTTTCCAAACTTACACTGAAATGGTTTGCACTGAAGAACAGAGGGACACACAGGTGTGTGTTTTCTGGCAGGGAGGGAATTCAGTTAAGCCTTGATTGTCCAAGTATGGAACATTGCTTATGTGGATTTTCTAATAACCCTTTAAAATAGAAGATTCTGATAAGGTAATTTAATTTTTATACAGTTATTTACAGATACGTAACAACAGGATTGATTATCTAATGGGGGGGTCACATCAATCTATCATTTCACTTGCAACTATTCTCTAGGTCTACATATTTGAATGATTTTATGTAAATGTAATTTTTAAAAAGTTAGAAAGCTAACTTTTAAAACATGATAATCAGCATTGTTAAGTCAAAGGCACCAGAGGTGGGGGAGGGGGTCCACATTTGGAAGAACTGAAGGGATCCAGGTCCTCTGGCCTTTCCCCTGCACTTGGGCACTTCCTCTCATTTAAGTCAGAGGAGCCAGCCAAAGAGCTCATGGAAAAGTCAGGAACAGCTCCCACCTTTGCCTGCTTGCTCAACCGGGCCACCTCTCCCTTGAGGCCCTCAGACATGGCCTGTTCTTCCTCCAGCTGATGCTGCAGGTGCAGTTTTTCATCCTTGAGAACTTTAATTTCTTCTTTCAAGGTCCGGATCTGCTCCTCATAGTCTCGTGTTTTCAGTTCAAAACTTTTTTCAAGAAGTCTGAGCAGCAAGAGAAAATGTTGGATTGTCTCTCAAGTTTTTACCTTGAACTAGAACAACATATCATTTTGAAAATAAGAGAAGACTCAGATAGGAGGAGCTAAGTTAAGACCCGTAGGGAGGATAATGGTCTTATTTTTAGCACACTGATTTCTGTCCCCTTAGGTTAAGGTATTTTCTTACCTTACCTAATCAGAGAAGTGTGGCTCTGTGTGATCACACACTAGAAACACAGGAGAGGGAAACTGAACTTAAAAAATTCTGTGGTTGTTGGGGTCCTATATCCCCTAAGCCATCCTGATTCCATGAGGTCCCCTACAGGGACCACTTCCCTCAGCAAAGACCTTCACACATCCTGCCAAGTCCTGTCCCCTGCCCAGAGCCAAGGATCCTAGAGTGGTTTGACTTAATCCTAAATAAGTTAATGAAGCCATTTAATATGTCACAGGGTCCAGCCCATTAATCATTTAATTTTATTTATTTAGTCTTTTCAGGGCTGCACCGTGGCATATGCAGGTTCCCAGGCTAGGGGTCCAATCAGAGCTGTAGCTGCTGGCCACAGCCATGGCAATGCCAGATCTAAGCTGCATCTGCAATACTCCACAGCTCATGGAAAGTTAAGTGGATCCTTAACCCACTGAGCGAGGCCAGGGATTGAAGCCGTGCCCCTGGTCGGATTCATTTCCACTGAGCCATGAGGGAACTCCTGGTCAAACATTTAGAATAAACTTCAGCAAACGGTGCCCCAAAGGCCACAGAAAGCTAATTCCTTATGATTGCTTAATTAAATATGAGATAACTGACCAAGAAAATAACCGAAGGAGATACAGAACCTAGACCAGCCCAGCAGGGCCCACAGGGCCCAGTCAGAACTGAAGCCATTCTAGGAGATTTGTGAGTTAATTAAGTCATCTTTCCACTTGCTGGACTGTCAACTTAGTCTATTTTATGACTTGCTTTTATAGCACAAAGTGGAAAACCCAAGCAAGAGCATCATCTTCCCAATAGATTTTTGTCTCCTTTCTTTTTATAGGTTTTTTTTTTTGTCTTTTTGCTATTTCTTGGGCCGCTCCCACGGCATATGGAGGTGCCCAGGCTAGGGGTGTAATGGGAGCTGTAGCCACCAGCCTATGCCAGAGCCACAGCAACGCGGGATCTGAGCCGCGTCTGTGACCTACACCTTAGCTCACGGCAACGCCAGATCATTAACCCACTGAGCAAGGGCAGGGATCGAACCCGCAACCTCATGGTTCCTAGTCGGATTCATTAACCACTGCGCCACGACGGGAACTCCTCTTTTTATAGGTTTTAACAAACTTTGAAACTTTCTTCTCAAGTTTTTATAAAAGCTACAGTGTTCCTAAGAGATTAGGAAAATACATCTAAAGAAGCCAATTGCAACCAGAAATCTTATGTAAAGAGAATCTTAAGCGTGTAGCCTAAACTGACCAGGAGTGTGCCCACTGCTTGTGGGATCTTTGAGCCTCTCAAGGGTTGCAACAGGACCCAGTATTCCCCAGTCAGACGACCAGGGATCAGCCTGAGCTTGGGCAAGTGCTGATGAGGACTGCAAAGAACTCAAAGTGACCTGGCCTCAGGCTGGCTCTCCAAGGCCCTGCTGGAAATGATCACTCCTTAGTGGCCCTCACTCCTAAGTGGCCCCAGAATATCATGAAATATCAACAACTGAGCTCTTCTCCTAGAGTTAAGAGTTCACAGAAAAACACACTTTTCAAGGTTAAAAGTTAACTATCTCTATTTAAAAACTGATGTAGGTATGATCCAGAAATTCCATTGCTGGATTATGTATCTGAAGAAAATGAAAACACTAATTAAAAAAGATACATGCACCCCAGTGCTCAGAGCAGCACTATTTACAGTAGCCAAAACATGGACGCAACCTAAGTGTCCATCAAAGGTGAATGGATAAAGAAGATGTGGCATATATATGCAATGGAATATTACTTAGCCATAAAAAAGAATGAAGTTTTTCCATCAGCAACAACATGGATCAAAGTGGGATGGCGGGTATTATGCTCAGTGAAGTAAGTCAGAGAAAGACAAATGCTGTCTTAACACTTATATGTGGAATCTTAAAAATAAAATGAATGAACAAAACAAAAACAGACTCATAGAGAACAAATTAGTGGTTACCAGTGGGAAGGAGGGACAAAACAGGGGTAGGGGATTAAGAGGTACAAACTGCTATGTATAAAACAAATAAGCTACAAGGATATATTATAAAACATGGCAAATATAGCTAACATTTCATAATAACTATAAATGGAGTATAACATATAAAATTTTTGAATTACTATGCTGTAAACCTGAAACTAATATAATATTCTAAATCAACTACACATTAAAAAACTGATATAAAATCATGAAACACTTTACTTGTCGGTTAACACTTAGAGCTCTTTAGTGACACTCCCTCTAACTTCCTGGCATCCCCCCCCCTCACCCAGACCCAGGCTCTCCTGCTAACTAACTTCACAGGGAAGTTGTATACCCTGCCACTTTAAGCATTCCTGTACCTTCTAGCCCTTGATAGAGACACACCAAGAATGTTCCATCTCTCCCCAGCATCTTGCCATGCATCCCAACCTGGAAATCTAAAAACCTATGAGTTGACTTCTTAAGAGCGGGAAGCGCAGGCTGGAGCCCTTGGCCCTTAACAAAAGGTTTGATATTGAGACAGGAAAGGCGGGGCTGGTTCAGTACAAGGTCGTGGGGACCTGCCTTAATTTCTGTGAGGTAGGTTATGTCCCTTAGTGTCTAGGACAAAGTTCAAGTTTACAGATACAACAGTGGGCTGGGGAAAGGGAGAGGTATATTTAAGACGCAATAATCTTCATTCATGGACTTGAAAGAAGCTGAAAGAAGTGGCAGTCTCTGAACTTCTGTCTTGGCAATAATGGGAAAGCAAGAAATTCCCAGTGGTCCACTGTGCCCATGACTCCAGAATCTGTGCAGAGTCTGAAAGGTACACAATGGGGACTAAGCTCTCCAAAGGTGTCTCTCACTTTCTAAAAATATTCACACCCTGCTCTCCTGTCTGTGATCTGCTACCTGCAAGCTGAGAGGCAAAAGAGAAAACAGCAGAGAGAGAAGGGAGCAGTGGCTTTGAGACAAACTAGATTTCATACATTCTTTGTCGTTCTTCTTTCTGCACATCTTCGAAGAGCTGCTTGGTGAGGTCATCCATTTTTTCTGGGAAAAGAGAATGTTCTTTGAAATATGTCTACAAAGCACTAATCTTGATTGTTTCATACTACATTTAAGAAAGCAAGAATGTCAAATGAACCTTTCCACAGGAAAGAAAATCATGGACATGGAGAACAGACTTGTGGTTGCCGAGGGGGAGGGGGAGGGAGTGGGATGGATCGGGAATTTGAGGTTAATAAGATACAAACTATTGCCTTTGGAATGGATAAGCAATGAGACCCTGCTGTATAGCACTGGGAACTATATCTAGTCACTTATGATGGAGCATGATAATGTGAGAAAAAAGAATGTATACATGTATGTGTGACTGGGTCACCTTGCTGTACAGGAGAAAATTGACAGAACATTATAAACCAGCTATAATGGAAAAAATAACACCATTATAAAAACAAAACAAACAACAACAAAAAGAAAGTGAGAATGTAAGAACTATCGTGTTTTATTTATTATTAATGGAACTTATGAGAGTGTAACTGTCATTTTTTTACAAATTAGAAAAGATAAGGAGTTTTCAAAATAATAATTCTTACAAATTTGTTGTGTTGGAGTCTATAGTTTCATTGGTCTAAATAATTTTTTTTTAAATTAAAATAAGGATGTTGGCTTTGAGGCAAGAAATATTACTATTAAAAGTAAACAGAAAGCCTTTGGAAGAAAATGATACATTTATGATAGAGGTTCTCAATCTCAGCACTACTAGCACTTTGGGCTAGATGATTGGTGGCTGTGGAGAGGGGATGTCCTGTACATTGTAGGATACTGAACAGCATCCCTGGCTTCTACCCACGGGAAGCCAGTAGCCTTCTGCTCTTGTTATGACACCACACTAAAAATGTCTCCAGCGCGGCTAAATGTCCCCTAGAGGGGGAGGGGAGGGGAAACAAAAGTGCCTTGGTAGAGAACCTCGAATTCATGACAACCAAGAGAGAAATGAAGTGTCTGTCTTCAGCTGGGGAAGGGAAAGTATAAAAAGTTGCTGTTGCATTTGAATACAAGAATCCAACAAGAAGTGTAGGTGGAGTGGGCACTTGACCACCAGGAAACAACCACTGAGCTGCAGGACAGTCTGTGGTTGGAACAGCTCCATGTGCCCAGTGTGTCCACACACAACAGGTGCCCTTCAGTACAGGAGCAGAATGACAGATGCAGGCCATTAAAGCTTAGCTGACACCTCATCCTTGAACTCGTCCTCATTTACGAGTCCTTCCCCAGAGAGGAGTCCAGGATGACATGACAATAACAATCCTCCAAATTGCTTTAAAAAAAAAAAGCCCCCCAAAATTTGTCTAATATGAGTTCCCTTGTGGCACAGCAGGCTAAGGATCCTGTATCGTCATTGCTGTGGCTCCAGTCATTGCTGTGGCAGGGGTTCGATCTGGCCTGGAAACTGCCACATGCCATGGGCATGGCCAAAAAAAAAAAAAAAAAAGAAAAAAAGTTTAATAGCTTGTCTAATGCAAACAAAATGTCCCTGAATCAAAATGATTGCTTCAGAACATTAGGGTCAGCCAGAAAATACCAGGGAAAATGCTTAAACTTTAACTTAGAAGCTACCATATTTGATATACTTTCAAATTTCAATTCTTTCACAGAATTGACTTAAATTCTGGTGTTTACCATCTTGGGCCGTTTGCAAATGGACTAAAGAGGCTGTCCAAATGGAAATTTCTTTGCCAGAGCAATGAGACTTTGGCCAAATTGGAATCTGAAGAAGGGGAAACAGCATTTGTTAACATCCCTTAGTCACATGTCACAAGGCTAAGTGGAGGTTGGTGCTTTCATAAAACTGCTTGCCATGTGTAGGGAACCCAGAGGATATACAGTTTATAAACATGGGCTATGAAGGTTCTTGGGCACTTTTTTTTTTTCTCTTTTGGCTGCACTTGCAGCCCATGGAGGTTCCTGGGTCAGGGACTGAATCTGAGCCAGAGCTGTGACCTACACCACAGCTGCAGTGATGCAGGATCCTTAACCCACTGCACCAGGCTGGGGATCAAACTGGTGCCTCTACAAAGACAAGCCAGATCATTAACGTACTGTGCCACAGAGGGAACACTTTTCAGGCACTTTTTAGGAGATATAAAATTATCCGTGGCAACATGTCAATGCTATCAAATAAATAATGTTTAGGACACTTGTGGAAATTTAAAATTTTTTGTGAGAAATTCCAATTAAGGTAGAAAAAAGTTACAATACATTCAAGAGGAATGTATTTAAATAAAAAGGTAGAGGTGGGTGAGCCCTTCCCTAATTCGGATTCAAGGTTTACTCACAGATTCTGGCCTCCTCCTGCCCTTCACTGCCAAGTACACAGATGCCAGCGCCTATATCGTCAGCCCTTAGAGACAGGGTACAGGGCACGCAGTACCTGGTGCAGGAGTCACGCCCTTCCTTAGCATCACCTGAATGCCCTTCCTGCTTGACTGGCCTGGACTCAGGATATATATTTCCTCCTCTGACAGGTGCTTCTCCAGCACTCTGACCTGTACTCTGTGCTGTACCAGATCCTGACCCATCTAACCCATGGTTGGGCCTGAGGAGTGTGCTCCTGCTGCCCACATTGGAGCTTAAGGAACAGATCCTGGACAAGATAGATAATCCAATGAGGTGATCTAAATTATCTGGTTGGGAACCAACAGGCTCATGTTCCTGCTGCCTTTTCCAAATTTAGCAAGTGCCTGAAATTAGAATTTGAGTTGGACAAGTGCAGATGGACAGAGCTAAGCCAAGGGTGGCCACTCCCCACTCCAAGGGAAAGTGATTCTCCTGCTCCCAAGGGTCTGCATCTGACAGACCAGGGCTGATATGGCTCAGGGCTAAGCAGGACCCTTTGTTCAAGGCCAGGACAGTGGCAGAGGGCCTGGGTACTACCTAGACTAAGTAACTTGGACAGAGTTGAAATTTGAGTGCAAATCCTTGGCAAGCCACAAACATTACCCCAACCTTGCCTTAACAAAATGCATCAGGATGACTACAAAATTTTTAAAAAATACCAAGGGGTGGTCTGAACAACCCCTGCCACCACTGCCTACAGATGCACATCCCATCTTCTGATATAACAGCTCCAGGCTTATGGCCACCCATTGGTACTTTGCAAATGGCCCAGGAGATTCTGAGGCACAGACAGGGATTGCTGTGCTCTGTCAAAAGAAAGATGGAAATAAACGAGGTGAATGTGTAGTGTACAGATGCCACAATTTAAATAAAGTTATTCTCTTTATATGAAGTTTTCTCATCATACCAGACTTCCTGGTTCAGTCTGAAACTCAGTTCCCACCCAGTACCTATTTCCCAAATGGCTGGACTCATGAACAGATGAATGTACATGTCAGGTCAGCTTGGGCTTTACCTTTCAACTCTTCAGTCTTCTCCTGGAGCTTCAGCTGTATTTGCTCCTTTTGCATTTCCAATTCTGAATTATGCTTCTGAAGCTTTGCCAATTTCTATCAAAGGGGAAAAAAATGCTTTTTCGGAAAACTTGCTTTGAGTTTTATCATCATCTTTCTTAGAGAAGAGCTGTATATTTTTCAACTAGCATTTTTTGGTCTTAGCGCCTATCCGTAGGTAATAGCTGGCACCAGCCCATTGCAAAACACAGTGTTTAATTCTACATGTAAGGTCTCTGTGTGACTTCAACGGACACTAGTTCTCAACCTGGCACACCAACGGCTGAAATCAAGAGGAAAAGAACCAAATTTGAGGCCACCCCAAGGTCAAAGAAATTCCTTTATCTTTTTCTTGGCTATAAATAGAGTATTTATATATTTAATATAAGTAATTTATGATATAAATTGGATTCAGACCTTGAAAGTGTCTGCCTCAGAGAACATGATGGAAGTTCTTTTAGTAAAATGCCTGCTGGGCTGGCAGCTAGGGGCTCTTTGGTGCAGATGGCTGGTGACTGGCAATGCAGGAGATCCTAGCAGCTCTGTTGGTACAGCTGGGCACCTGGTTGTGGGGAAGGCAGAAGAATGCTTGGGGCTCCAGACTGCACAACCCTAGGTGCTATAGGACTTTAGAAGGTGCAAAACAGATGGTAATAAAGACCACCTGCTTAGAAAATATTAGTTCATGCTTGTGCAGGGCTCCATGACAGCCACTTACCTAAATTATTTCATCTGACAATTTATCCTCCTAACAACTCTCTTGATCCCTTTTTGTTAGTCCTGTTTTACATATGAGGAAACCGAAATTCAGAGAGGGGAAGTGACTTGTCCAAGGTTGCCCAGAGAGGTGGCAGCAAAGACAGGATTTGAACTTGGGGCATCTGGGCATCTGATTTTTATGCCTACTGTTTTTTTACTACACCACAGAGATGAAAATCTGCCCATGCTCTGCACTGCTGCTCTGGGGAAGATGCTTCCAGGCCACACCAGATGAACAAGTTGACAGGGGACAAAGATCATGCTGGAAGAGAGGAAAGCATCTGGATACAGCTCCTCTCAGGCCTTTCAGCACTTTACAGAAGTTGAAAGGAAAAGGAAACCTTATGCTGTACTTCTTGAAGCATTAGCTTTATCGTCTTCCCCAGACTCTAGGCTTCAGATCTTCCCTCCCCTGAAATGTAGGCATTTTTTGCTAATGGAAGCTAAGAGTAAAATCCGACTTGCTCTGCGGATTTTTTTTTTTTTTGTCTTTTTTAGGGCCACACTCGTGGCATATGCAGGTTTCCAGGCTAGGGGTCTAATCGGAGCTGTTGCCACTGGCCTACGCCACAACCACAGCAACGTTAGATCTGAGCCATGTCTGCGACCTACACCACAGCAACACTGGATCCTTAACCCACTGTGTGAGGCCAGGGATCGAACCCACAACCTCATGGTTTCTAGTCGGATTCATTTCCACTGTGCCATGACAGGAACTCCGCTCTGCAGAAATTTACATTGTGGGGGAAAGCTGTGCTATGTTGTCTCCCACAGGAAGACTCTCAACCTAGGTCCATCGTCACACCCAGCACAGACCTCTTCCATGGAAGCTTTGTATCTCTTCCCCTTCTCCTCATAATTCTGCCTGTGGGTGGCTGCTCTGTCTAGTTCTGATTCCAGTTTCTGAATCTTCTCCATGTCACTGGCCCGAAGAGCAGCCAGGCTGGTCAGCTTCTCCACCAGCCCATGGTTCTCTTTGTTCTAGGGGAAAGAAATACCAGATACTTAGGGGTTCATCCAAAATAAAGAATCTATTCCATTTGCTTCCCTCAACCTCTAGCCTAATCTATCAGAGGTGTATTTATATGGATTACACTGATTATTATAACGGCATGTATGAGCATCTTTACCCCACTGAAACAAGGGAGGCAGAGTTGGTCTGGCAAATGCCTTCCTGAGCTGAAGGCTCATTTAGTCCAATCCTGGAACTCCAGGATGACCCTAATGTTATGGGATGAACTGTGTCTCCCACCATCCCCCAAAATTCACATGTTGAAGTCCTAATCCTCAGTACCTCAGAATACTAGAAATTGGGTCTTTAAAGATGTAATTAAGGTAAAACAAGGTCATACAGGTAGGCCCTAATCCAGTAGGACTGGTGCCCTTAGAAAAAGAGGTTAGGACCCAGACACACACAGAGGGAAGATGATGTGAAGACGGAGGGAGAAGAAGGCCATGTGCAAGCAAAGAGAGACACCTCAGAAGAAACCAATGTTGCTAACACCTTGATCTTGGACTTTCAGCCTCCAGAACTATGAGAAGATATATGTCTGTTATTTAAGCCTCCCTTTCTGTGCTGGTTTGTTATGCCAGCACTAGCACATGAAGACCTAGAATGGACCTCAGGGAAAGTGGGGACCTCCACGGGACCTGGCGTCCCTTGGCCATGGTTGTTTTTCAGTACTGTTCTACACATGCTACCTAACATGCAGGCTTGTTGCACAACATCACAAGAAGGGAACTGCAGCCAAACCTCAAGCTTCTTGTTGCACATTCATCTATTCACCAAGGACCTCTATAGTATAGCTTAGGGCTGTTTAAAGTCTGTTGTAGGAGAATCTCAGTATTATTTGAGACAGATGCTGGAGCGAGCATTGTAGATCTGGACACTGCATGTTCCTTGCCCTCCCCCACTGACTGAGGATATAGGAGTTGCTTTCTACCCATGGGAATGGTATGGGGAGTCTTCCCAAACTTGGCAGGGCTGCAGCTAGACCACAAAGATCTTGGGGAAAATTAGAAAATAGCAACTCTACTGGGCTAACACAGCTCTGAGGGAGCACAGCTTGGCAGGGAGTTAGCATAGTTGTGCAAGTTAGAAAAAGGCACCTATGACTCCAGGCAGTACAGCTTTATGCCATGACACATGGCTGGCAAATGAAGTCAAACTGGATTTCAGCTTCATTTGCTTTCTTGGGCAGGTGCCCTTGTGCAGTATGCAACCTACGCAACCATATGTATTAGTCCTTTAGAGTGTGCTCCTGTCTCATAGCTCAGGTGGCCCATGTAAGCTGTCTGAACCTCCTAACATGGCCATAAATCTTAACAATGTTAATGAAAAAATTAATCAATGGTCAATCTGAAAAAGAGAATTTTATTCAAGCCAACCTGAGGAATATAACCTAAGAGACAGTCTTTCAAAAAGCTGAGGATTGTTCTACCAGTCAGAGGTCAAAGCACAGCTGCATAAGTTTTTGAGACAGAGTGCTACATCAAAGTAATATATTGACAGTTTACGTAGTTCATCAAGGCAAGTAGTGGGTCACCGTGACCTCTCATAGGATCAAGGAAGGAATGTAATCTCTTAAAGAGCAACCTTACTGGCACCGTGAGGAAATTGCTTTTTTCTTGGGTAGGAGGTGGGATGAGTAGATATTCCTGTGTCTTCTAAGGGGATTTAGTTTATGTACAATGTGGATGCACGATGCACACCAAAGAGGTTAGGGTTGTGGCTTAAATAGCAGAGAAAATTTCAAGTTAAGTTTTTCTGGTCCTCCGTTAAAATTATTTTTATTTATTTATTTATGGCCACACCCATGGCATGTGGAAGTTCCTGGGCCAGGGATTGAACCCATGCCACAACAGCAACCAAAGTTGCTGCAATGACAACATCAAATCCTTAACCTGCTATGCCTCAAAGGAACTCCTGAAATAATTTTATTTCATCAACAGCATAGCTAAGGAACTGACCCAAAACAAGACAAATCTATTAGAAAAAATATGAAAGATGCGCTATGAACACGTACCTGATCTTCTAGTTTTTTCTGCAAACGCTGGACTCTATAAGTAAGCTGAATGTTGAGCACAAATCGTCGTATATTCTGGAATCTGCGTCTGGCCAGCCACGCCCGGGCATATTTCTGAAGGATCACAGCCTTGTGTTCCTCCAGTATCTTTAAAACAAAAGTTTGTGAAATGCAAACTGGACCTTTCTCATCAACACCTCCAATGTTGGGAGATGCAGCTACTAAAATATTCCTACAAGGTAAAATATGAATTTCTTGTAATCAACCCACAGAGCCCTATTACCTAGACTGGAAACAATAACCACATCTCACCCAGAGCAGACATGTACGAACAGACATTCACATCCCAGAGGATGAACCCCTGTTCTCTAGGAAAGTCTTCATGCAGAAAAAACATCAGAACTACTATTGGCAAAAAATAACATGAGCCCTGGGAAACCTGCGTCCAGGAAAGCCGCACCTTTCGATACCTCCTCCTTGCTAGGAATCCTCGGGTGTAGGCCTGGATGGTGATGGTGGCCACACGAATCAGCTGGTACAGATTGCGAACGAGGTACCCACGACAGTGCTTTTGGATGATTATGGCTGCCCACGCTTCTTTTAAGGCTGTGGCCGTCACAGCTTTCCTTGGTTAAAAAGAACATAGAAAGAAATAGTAAAAAGACAAAATAATAAATAAATAAATAAATAAATAAATAAATAAATAAATAAATAAAATAAAATAAATAAATAAAAAGGAGTTCCCATCATGGCGCAGTGGTTAACGAATCCGACTAGGAAACATGAGGTTGCGGGTTCGATCCCTGGCCTTGCTCAGTGGGTTAACGATCTGGCGTTGCTGTGAGCTGTGGTGTAGGTTGCAGACGCGGCTCGGATCCCGCGTTGCTGTGGTTCTGGCGTAGGCCGGTGGCTACAGCTCCGATTAGACCCCTAGCCTGGGAACCTCCATATGCCGCAGGAGCGGCCCAAGAAATAGTAAAAAGACAAAAAATAAATAAATAAATAAATAAATAAATAAAGAACATAGAGTCAATCTGTTATTCACGGGGCACTGACTTCTACTCCAGAGAGGAAAGCTCATGCCACACTTCTTAATTCAGACACAATCAAATGTTTTGCAAATCTATACCTGAAATGCTGTAGGTGGCATATGCTTATTTCTACTCAAGATTAGTGGCATTACCTCTCCTTTCCATCCTGATCAGGACAGGGACCTGCTCTAAGCACAAGACAACACATGGGAACATACACTCTCTTCACCTTTGGTCAATCAACCCATCATCACTACCCCCAGAGAAGGTGACAATGCAGCTGTGCTTTGACAGTGCGCTTGCTCATTCACCTAGTCATTCATTCTTGTGAGAAATCATGCTGGAGGCTCTTGATCAGGGGTTGGAAAACCACAGTGTGGGGACCAAATCTGCAGCCTCCTACTTGTTCTTGTCCAGTTTTATAGGAATACAGGTGTGCCTACTATTTGCATATGGCCCACGGCTGACTTCATGCTACAAAGGCAAAGCTGAAAACTTGTGAGAGCAACTGCATGATCCCCCGCACCAGGCCCCAAACTCAAAGTAGTTGGTCTTTAGAGAAAAAGTCTGTCAACTCCTATCTAAAGGACTGGAGGTGAAGACAAAGTTCTTACTTTCAGAGTTTATAACTATGAAACCAACAGACTTGGAAATGGCCAAGTGGGATAAGAGGAAAAATATAAAATCTGTAAGAAAAAACTCACTGAACTATAATTCTGCTTGGGAAGGGCTGACATGTCAACCAGCCTTAATGGAAAAGTGGGATTTCTGTAGAAATTTTCCAGTGAAGGCTGATAAATTTCAGGCTGAGGGACCAGGGAAGGCATGGAGGCCTTGCAGTCCTGAGATGCTCAGAAAAAGAGAATTTGTCTGGAATTGTTAGACTATAAGACACATAGAGAAAACTCATCCAGGGCAGGGGTGCAGGAACCTAACAAATGAAACAAGACCCAAGGGGCCAGCAGGGAGCAGACTGCCAAGCCACGATGATTCCCAAATGGAAAGGGAGCATGAGTTTGGGGAAGAGGACTGGATACTGCTGCTATGAATGCAAACCAGAGGCACAGGAGGACAAGGCTGGCTGTGTGTGTATGTCAGACAGTCTCCTGGGGAAGTCAGGGGTGTGGGGATAGAATGGCCAGTCCAGTTTGAGACATGCTGAGATGGTGCATCAGAGCCATGGAGAAGCCCGGATGCTGGTGGAGGGCAGGTTCAAGCTCAGGAAGAGGGATGCTGATCGACACAGCCTGACCCTTAAGTACTCTCATAGCTAGTGAAGGAGGGAGGCAGGGCAGACCCAGAAAAGCACATAGTGCTACCCAGGAAGGATGCCCGTTGTGCTGGCCAGCACAGCATGGCCTCTTGGGAGCCTCGGGGAGAGTGGGATGGGTATGGCCAGTGAAACTGCCCGCCACCCATGCAGCCCCCTCTCTCAGGGAGTCAGTGAGTGCTAGCAGACAGAGCCTTGTCATGGTCCCCTTGGGCAAGGTCTGCCCCCCCCACCACTGCCATCTGCAGGTTAGGCTGGTCCATGGTATCTTTTCTTTATGCAGAGGCTTAACTAGGACCCTGATCATCTTAGGTGTTTTCAGTTCCCATGAAACAGCAGCCTAGCCTCTCCACTTGGTCTTACCAGGAACTTTGACCCTCTTCAGCAGCACCCTGATTGGTGCTTCCTCTCCTCAAAGTCCTGGTTGTCACCTCTGCCACATGTGGACAGCAGGCAGAGTCAGCACCACCTGCCCCCATCTCACCTTGAGGCTCAGGGCCATCTTGGGGGTCCCATGCACACATCTGAGCCAGATTTTGGGGAGAAAGGAGCCCCGCCCCTGGAGGTGATCAGAATACAAAGCCCTAAATCCTTGGTTCCAACCTACCTCACAGTTTGCTGACCCCGGAAGTACTGCTGAATGATCAGAGCTGCTCGTCTCTCTCGGAGGAATTTTTTTCTCTGGAGCCAGCCTCGGATGTGCTTTTGTATCACAACACAACCCTGCCTTAATTTATCCAACCGGAGTTTCTCTAAATAAGCCACTTGCCCTGCTCTGAAGAAAATTTTGGTTTTACCAAACTGGTACTGATTAGAATCCTGAAAGAGAAAGATGACACAATCAGAAACAAAATATTTCAGATTTTCTATAGTATTTGGAAAAGATGTTTATAGAGATCAAAATATGCTGACACTGCTATTTTCATATATCTGTTCTTTGACATAAAGCAGAGAAGTTCTGATCATGACCTAGGAGTTGATGTTTTGCCTTGTTTCCTTAAAGCCTCTTTGGGGGAGGAAATGGACTTGAGGGTGAGGTGTCCTCTGTGGAGTGGGAAGGGGCATGTACATTGTTGGTGATTCTCGGCTGGGCCACTAGAGAGCTCCAGCCTCTTGAAGGTGGTTTCCAAGGAGCATAGGAGCCTGGAAAGGCTTGGTTTCTGCCTTCATTTGGCTTCTCCTAGCCAGCCCTTTCCCAGCCATCATAACTGTTTCCGCACCTCCTTTCTGACAAAATTCATGGTTTGAACAATACTCTAAATCCACACTGAGGGCCATGTCTGGAAGCCCTGGCTTAGTGACCATCTAGCCGACTACGTAACATAAGCCAGGTGCATGGAAACTCCCTAGGTTGTGGGAGAACACAGCAGAATCCAAGGTCTGAATTTGGGTCCCTCAAGTGAACTCCTATCAGGAAATGATGCTCCGGGGGGGAGTCTGCTCTGATTCTCTGACACTCAATCACACGGGGCATGTTTCTGGCCTCCCAGGCACTCAGAAGGGAAGCTGAGGAAGTATTTGAGAGCCCATGATTCCAGGAGGGAGCAGGACTGACCTGGATGAGCCTGTGTAAAACCACTTTGCACACCTCCTTTTTATCACTGAATGAGAGCTCCTGCTTGGTCATGAGGATCCCGTAGCGACTGTAAAACTCGATGTACGTCCACCTGGAAAGTGAAGGCAACCCTCAGGAGGTAGGCTGGAGGACACGCATGCTGTCTGCAGACCTTGGGGCTTACCTGCACTGTGGTGGGGGGGGTCTGTTTTGGGGACAGTGGCCCTAACCTTTGGCCCACTGCCTATCCCAGGATGCCACCCAAGCCTCACCTGAGCATACTTGTGTGCTCCCTGGACAGATTTTGTTACCACTTGGCTCCAACAGTTGTCTGCCCTTCCCCTACCCCCTTCCCCAGCTCCCAGGAGCACTGGAGAGGGAACAGGAGACCTTTTTAGTGCAGAGATGGGAGTGGGGATGGTGGCCTCTGTTCCACACACTGCCTGTTTACCACCCTCTCTGGCTTTCCCACAGCATAGTGGGACAATGTATGAAAGTACTGGGCAGAAAGCAAGGCAGCCCTCCCTTGGCTCTCAGCATAGACCTCAAGTTGGGCACTTTTCCCCCAAAGCAAGGACTGAAAGCATACCTAGAAGGATAGCTCTGGGCACTAATGCGAATCGTTTCCAAAACACCGCAGGCTCGCAACTGCTGAACAATTCTTTTGGAGTCAAATCTTAAAGGCAATTTAATGACATGTTAAGCCATCACAGTTGATAAATAGGCTCATAAACAGTGTAGCAGACCTGCCCCAACTGTGAGCTCCCGGGGTACAGAATCCACTGTGTAATTACAACACCTGGAAAATACTTAATAAATAGGCATGAGGTGTCGAATGGAGACAGCACCCCTGTGAATGGATTCAGAAAACTACACTGAAGACACAGGGAAAGAAGCAGCTGATGCTGATCAAGGCAGCAGAGAGAAAGAATCCTTGTGGGGAAATGGTCTTTGGGGTGAGCTCTGAAAGACAACCAGAGTGGGAGAAATATCCAAGCTCACACATCCCAGCACCCACTTGATACCAAGTCCCCCTTACAAGACACCCTACAGGTGGTGCTATGGCTTAGGTCTGACCCTCTGAGGACCCACAGACACAGTCACCACCCCCAGAACAGAGCATCCCCTTAGACACCTCTCAGCTGAGAGACTCTCTGTAACTTCCACTTCCTTGGGGCCCCAAAGAACAAGTCTAAGGCCTCATGCCATGTTTGAGGGCAAAACTTTTGGCCTATCTACAGCTTTCCTCCTACAAACATAGACAAATTCTCACCAAGAAAATGTTCTGGCTTTCTCTGGTTGCACAAGCTTTAACTGTAGAATAATTCTTTCAAACCTAGCCCCTTCGCTTAATTCTGGAGATAAGATGGTTTAGCCAGAGGGGTTAATGATATAGAGGGCAGGATTGTTTTGAATCATTAAAATACCCAAGAATGGTAAAGTTCAAGACCATGATAAACAAATTCTCCAACATCACATCAGAAATGGCTCCCTCAGGGTGTCCCCTCTCTGCTGCAGAAGAACACTTACTCAAAGGGCAGTTTCTCATCATTTGGCTTGATGCACCGAACATAGTGGGGCGTGGTGGCATTGAGGGTCTCCATGAGCAAGTACAGAGAGCTGCGAAACTAGAAAACAAAGTCAGGTAATAAACATCATGCTGAAATGTAATGCTTAGATCAAGGTTAAAAGGGGAAAAAAGGTCCAACCTGGATAAGTTGCTCAAGAGGAAAAACTAACTTCATGCATAAACATCTATTACGAAAGGTTTTAGTCTGTGACTAGGTTTACCAGCATGACCTGCTGGTGTGGACAGAGCAGTTCTCCGTCCAGTGCTCCCAAATGGCAAAGGACTTAGTGAATCAGGTTACTGTGAAAATACATGGTTTGCTCAGCCTCAGAGGTTAAAGCACTATGATGATGAACTACCACTTTTCTTTACATGTGCATTTATATTAATCTGAAGAAGCCCAGTGCCTATGTCCCACCCAGAATGGGTCCCACCCATGCCTGGCTCCCCATCCTCAGCCTAGCTGAGCCCTCTGACATTTTCTCAGTACCTTGCTCCCCACTGTGCTCCGGAAATGCTTATTGTTTGGCTTGACGACTGGCTTTGCAGATTTAACTGTGATTGCTGAACCAAAAGGGGAAGAAAGAACCGGATTTTCTTGAAAAAAGTTGGCACAGAGATGAAACTGGAAAGAACAGAAAGGATTTTAATGTCAAAAGTATTCGCCCACAGCCCTAAGCTGGTGCAATCAAGGAGACTGTCACAACCCCCCCCCCCATCTAAATCAATGGGGGGAAAAGCGATGATCTTGGCCAAATCTCAGTTCTACGAGGGGGTCCTCCTCACTTGAGATGGCTCCTGGCTTCTTTCCCAGGAATGGGAGAAGGAAACCATTGAATGTCTGCATGTAAGTATTACCTCAAGTGTCAGAAAAGTAGAAACATTTATTCCCACTTCTATGCCTTTGCTCATGTTGCTTTTGCACTTGCAATGCCCACCCTCCTAACCCCACATTCTTATCCTCAAAGATTCAAAACCTACCCATTAGTCAAGGTTCTACTATAATACTTTCCAGACCTCCCTTCACAACACCTTCCCTATGTCCCAGCATGAATTAATCCCAACTTCTTCTGAATTATCTTAATCTTGAATTTGCACCTCTTTTAAGACACTCATTACTTTCTATCTTGCATCAGTTATTTCTTTATTTTTTTATTTTTCTTTTTTCTTTTTACGGCCGCACATGGCATATGGAAGTTAGCTGCCAGCCTGCACGACAGCTACTGCAAGGCAGGATCCAAGCTGCATCTGTGACCTACACCACAGCTCATGGCAACACCAGATCCTTAACCCACAGAGCGAGGCCAGGGATCAAACGCACAACCTCATGGATACTAGTTGGGTTTGTTACCACTGAGCCACAACGGGAACTCCATCAGTTATTTCTTTAAATGTCCTATCCTCTCTTCTGGAGAAGCCCTCGTATTTTCTTCTTTTAAATCAGACATTGAGAATCTCCTTCAGGGGAGAATTCCTGCCTGATGCATCCTGTATCACCTGTGGAACAAGTGAACCTGAAATCCCCAGGCCTCTGACGGCCTGTGGGCTCAGTGGCCTCACCAGACACTGTGTTCCTCCTCCATACTGAACCCCAGGTAAGCCTGGGGTGAGTCAGCAATTGGTGAGTTAACTCACTAATTTTGTCTGAAAAATACAGGCCATTTTTACATTGACTTCTCTGTTATAAATCAACTTTAATAATTGAAGTTGCCATTGCCTGTGCTTTATTTATTCCATTAGTGGAAGTGCTCAGGTACATGTGGGAAGGGGTCAAAATACTTGACCATCAGGAAAGGATTTGGGGGGAGTACCCATTGTGGCTCATTGAGATAAGAACTCGACATAGTATCCATGAGGATGCAGGTTCGATCCCTGGCCTTGCTCAGTAAGTTAAGGATCCATAAGCTGCAGCATAGGTTGTGGATGCAGCTCAGATGTGGCCTTGCTGTGGCTGTGGAGCAGGCCAGAAGCTGTAGCTCTGATTCGACCCCTAGCCCACCGGTGTGGCCCTGAAGACAAAAACAACAACAACAAAAAAAAATAAACACACACACACACACAAAATGACTGGGGATCTTTTAAAAGTAGGAAAATAAAGAGGATAACCCAGGCTTCACAAAAATGAAAGTTTGTGTGTGAACTGTTCTTATTTTCAAATTTTAAGAGTTTGAATTCTTAAAATTCTAAAATTGAAAGAAATGCTTAAAAAGGAAAAGAAAAAGTCAGTAATCACTCTTACGGTGATACCTCATCACAGAACCGTGGATTTTTGGAGCTCACGCACCCAGAGCAGCACTTCCTCTTCCTTTGGTTTTCCTTGAGCACTTCCTTAGCACTACCTACCACTGCTGGCTTGCATGTTTAAGGTCTGTCACTCCCTCTGGGAATGTGAGCTCCATGAGGGCAGGAACCCTGTCTGCCTTATTCACTGCTGTATCCCCAGGATCTAGGACAGTGCTTGGCACATGCTAGGTGTTGTATAAGCATTTGAGAGTGAATGAATAAAATGTGAATTCTGATTCTTTAAAGATCATATTAGCTGTCCTTCCTCTCATCTGCACATTTGGTCTCTGATTTTGCACATAGTGAACACTGGCATGCTTTCAGAAGCCAGAAACATTTTAGTGCCAAGTCTAAAACAGTCATATTTTTGTATGTAGCAGCTATAATTTGCTACTACAAGACATTTAACATGCACACACTTCTCCCTCTTTCCTGATGCATGTGTAGCTCCATGTCAAGTACATAAAGGATAAACTTAATTACCCCTTAGGACTTTACAAACCTTGCTTGCTCTCAGGATTTCAACCAACATGTCATAGACAGTGTCTCTGTTTTTCTCAAGGAAACCTTCACATTTATACTCTACCTATGCAAAGAAAAGAATTAATTATTTACAAAGAGGCAAAAGCAGACAGCATCTAAATACCATGAGTTTCTTTTCTTTTTAAAGAAAGAATATTGAAGGGGCAACACAGGCAATGTTTTAAAGAGATCAGGTTTCTGTTTACCAAAGCAACCTCATTATAGAAAAAGCTGGGAATATGTCATATGCTGGAAAGTGCCAGGCTCTTCCATTGCTTGGACTTTTCACTGGATACTGACAACACTGCACATGCCTGTTAGTTCCCTCTGGCCACAAGTGACTGGTCATTCCCCGTAACATGTGCAATTAATACAAGAAGACCTGGCTTAGGGCTTCCTTTGCCTTGGAAGCCCAATGGCCACCTTTGGGTTTAAAGAGAAATGTCTTCCTAAATCAGCATGAATGAGGTAGAAAGGAAAGAAAAACTGACCAGCTGACCACAAAGCTTTCCAGGGCCATAAAACCCTTACAATCAGGTTTAGAGTGGGGCACTGTTTGAATCCGGCTTAGGAAAACCCTCAAGGCAGCCCTTTCTGATTTGTAAGACTCCTTGAATCCCTCAGAAAACAACACATCCAGGGTGGCTGCTTAAACATTCAAATCTCAGGTTAGGTACAAAGCTACAGTCATCAAAACAGTATGGCACTGGCACAAAAACAGACACATAGATCAACGGAACAGGTTAGAGAGCCCAGAAATGAACCTATACTTTTGTGACAATTAATCTTTGAAAAAGGAGGTAAGAGCATACTGCCGGTATTTTCTTAAAATTTCTAAAAGAAAACATAGGTAGTATGCTCATTGATATCAGTCTTAATAATACCTTTTCAGATATGTCTCTCAGGCAAGGGGAACAAAAGCAAAAATAAACAAATGGCACTACATCAAACCAAAAAGCTTTTGCATAGTGAAGCAAACTATCAACAGAACAAAAAGGCCACCTACTGAATGGAAGAAGTTATTTGCAAGTGACATATCTTATCAGATTAATATCCAGAATATACTAAGAACTCATACAACTCAATTTCAAACAAATAATCCTATTAAAAACTGGGCAGAGGATCTGAATAGACATTTTTCTGAAGAAGACGTACAGATGGCCAACATGCATGTGCAAAGATGCTCAACATCACAGTCATCAGGGAAAGGCAAATCAAAACCTCAGTGAGGTATCACTTCACACCTGTCAGAATAGCTATCATCAAGAAGACAACCAATTAAAAGTGTTGGCAAGGATGTGGAGAAAAGGGACCTCTCTTACACTGTTGGTGGGAATATAAAGCGATGCAGCCACTATGAAAAACAATACAGAGATTCCTCAAAAAATTAAAAATAGAACTACCATGTGATGGAGCAATGGTACTCCTGGGTATATATCTGAAGAAAACAAAAACATTAATTTAAAAATATTTATGTACTTTTATGTTCATTGAAGCTTTCTTTGTAATAGCCAGGTCTCTGGAGTATATATTTCAATATGTGATATATAGTCTTCATAAATAAAACAATAAAAATTTAAAAACAGGTTTTCAGGGGTGCTGGAACCTGGAGGCAGAGAGGGTATGCAGGGACCCTGGGCAAAGACTCTGCTTTGTCCCCTGCATAGGAAAGTGTCCTTACTGGTGCAGAGTTCAGGTTAAGAACCAGGAACACTAGCTGTCTGTAAACACACCCTTGTGAATCAAACACATGGATGGTGGTATAAACTCTTCTGGGCTAGTGTGTGAACCACTAGTATAAATGAGCAAAGGTGTAACAAACACAGAACTGGGAGACTATTTGCAGGAGCAGTGTCACAGGCAGCTGAGTGCTTCTCTTGGAGGCTGTGGAGATCTAGGCAAAGTGCACTGATTTGCTGAATCTAAGTGAAGCTGCCTTGATTTCAGAACAATTTTATTTCCTTGGCTAATTAAATTGAGAACTTAAGCTAACCTTATAGCATGTGTGGTTTCTTCCCACCAATCCACGATCCACACAAAATGCTGCATTGTTTGTTCTTTTAAGAGGGTCTTCTTACAAGTACCAAATGACAAGAATTAAATATAAAGAAACCATGTACTATTGAGACCATCTCTTAAAGTAAATCCCATATGTGCTTTACATGAAGTCTGATCCCCACCCGCCACCATGGGATCAGAACTGTGAAATTACAAAGGACAACTAGGAAACATAACTTGATATAACATGATTCATTTCATGCGAATCTTTTCAAGAACCTATCTGCAAGTCTCTAAGCACTAAAAGGCAATCAGGTTTAATAGAGTTCCTCCAGACCTCCAAGGTTATTACAGATATCCCCTCCCTTGCTCCCTGGGCACCAGGTATGACGACCAGCAGACAACCCACAGCACTGGCCTCTAGGACAGGGAAGCACAGGCTGTCCCCACAATCCCCAGGTACCAGCCAGGCCACTGGAGTAACACCCAACTGGGCACTAACACAGAGGGCAGGAGAATCCTTAAGGAAGGAAAGCAAGATAAGAAAGCATGCTTAGGACAGGTGGTTTTGGAGAATTTTCTTTTTTCCTTCCGTTTTCTAAGTTTTCTGTAATTTACTTTTAAAATAATTTTTTATTAAAATAACTTTTTTCATAAGAAATAGGAGACATATAAAGTAGAAAATAGGATTTCCCGTTGTGGCTCAGCAGTAATGAACCCAACTAATATCCATGAAGACACTGGTTCAGTCCTTGGCCTCACTCAGTGGGTTAAGGATCTGGCATTGCCTTGAGCTGTGGCGTAGGTCACAGACATGGCTCGGATCTGGCATTGCTGTGGCTGTGGTGTAGGCTGGCAGCTACCACTCTCATTTGACCCCTAGCCTGGGAAATTCCATATGCTGTGGGTGTGGCCCTAAAAAGACGATAAAGAAATTAATTAATTAATGTAGAAAATAAAGATCACATAGAAAATCCATCATCTTGAGTCAATAAAAAAGGAAAGCGTTGAAAAAAGACATAGCTTTCAATGTAGGAAACAACCATGCTGTCTTTTTTTTTTTCTGGTCATGGAGCATGGGGAAGTTCCTGGGCCAGGGACTGACCTTAAGCCACAGCAGTGGCAATATCAGATCCTTTAACCACTAGGCCACTGAGGAAGGCCAACTATGCTGTCTTGATTATAACAATTTCATAGAGAAAATACACTGATAAAAGGTTAATGAATTCATAATAAGCCCAAATCATAAGTGAGGTCCAATGGAAACATGTTTACCTTTCAAATAATACAATCAAACTTATATATTTTGAGGTAAAGACAAATTCAGAATTGTTACACACATGTACACACAGGTATCCTGCATCAAAGCTACATGCTAAGTGTGACGGATCCAATCATTAAAGTCCCTGGCCTACCTGTCCCCCAGGAGACAGGGTGGGCTGGGGGCAGACAGCACTGTCAGACTGTCACTGTACCTTATCAGCAAAGTGTTGGATGATGAAAGATGTGTTTGACATTCTCGGTTTTTCAAACAAAGAGTTCTTGTTGATAAAATTATTATACAACTTTTGAAGCCAGTTTTCATCAGTCCCATGTGGTAACTGGAAGAGAAAAGCAAGCCAACTAGTAAGTAAGAACACTAGAGATGAAAGGTTAACAGAGGTACAGAAAAGTGCTAACTCGAAGACACCAAGATGAGTTAGCACCTCAGAGTGACCTACTCCAGATCCAAGACTCCTTTTTCAAATGCAACTCCAGGCAGAAATCTATCCTTGATCTTAACATTCTTTAGAGTGATATTTAAAGGGACAGATCAATGCCCTTTTAGAAGAACAAAGTGTTATCGACAAAAAGGAAATGGTCCTATAATGACATAAGAATGAAGGATTTTATTTCTTCAAAATTGGCAGTATTTTAGTATTTTTTTTTTTCCTCAAAGATTTCCAAAGGTCCAGGAAAAAGTACCATGGGTTCCATTAGGTGAGCGTGATTTTTATTTTTAGTTGAAAGGGAGAAGTTCCTCACCCCAAAGTAATCCTCCCCGTCTCCTGCCTCAGGAAGAGTCTTTCTTTTGTTTTACTGCTTAGTTAGTCCTTTTAGTTAGTTCTTTTGTTTTACTGCTTAGTCAGTCCCCCAACTAAGCTCTTACCTACTCAAACTAAGCTAGTTGCAAAACTTGTTCCTGATACTGGTGATTTTGAAGCCATCCATTATACTTACGCTGAATCTAATACCCCATCGTGTCAAAATGACTCCTTCATGCTTCTTTGACATTGTCACCTAGGGAGTGTCTCTGTAGAGTGGGCAAAATATTTCCTAGAGACTACCTTGACCTATGCACCCTGCCCCCAGTAGATTATTCCAGAATGTTTGGCCTTGATGCGTGCTTTTTAATCTCACATCACTGCTGGGGTTAAAGCACAAGTTGTATCAGAAAGGATCATCTGTGAGAAGAACCACGGAATTGGGAATTCTAGGGAGAAAATACCAGTAAGTCTTTAACAATATACTCATTTGGCGGAACACAAATAAACCTTTGGAAAAGAAACAGACGTATGTTTAAACATCAAAATACAACATTTAAACCCAAACATGAATACTGTCCTGTAGATTATTTTTTCTATGGCTCCATGAGGAACAATGCTAGGCTGACTCACTATCCAGATGTTCCTCCCAGAGGGTAATAATAATAATAATAGGAAAATTCCCAGAGACTCTTCCCTCAATTGTATGATGTTGATTTTTCAGTTGCACCTCCCAATGGGTGACTCATAGAATCAGGAAGTAAAAGAAAACTAAATTCTTATAGTCATTAACAACTGGTGTGTGGTCACTTGCTGTGTCCATGTCCACTGAATATATATATACCCAGGGACAGCTTCAGAGGGCTCCTCCCTAATGGACATGACCTAGAGGTTGTGTTACCCAAGGGTGGGCTATACATATTGAGGGTGGGAAGTCCTCCCTGCCCTCTGGGATTCCTGCTCTTGACTGCTGTCCCAGCATTAACATCCAACCAGTTGTTAATACATCAGGAATGAAATACATACATGTGAATGAAAAAAGACACACTCACACACCCAATTTTGCAATATGCTCATCTATTACTACTCAGAAGTTGAAAACAAGTTATTTTTAAAAGTTACCAAGCATTCTTCATCCAGTAACTCCAAAATGCCCATTTTTGCCTCAATCAGGTCGATAACGGGTTGGTTGTCATAAAAATCTATCAGAGTCCAAGGAATATCTTCCTTCATATATTCTTCTTGTTCAAGTTTAAAGACATGCTGGGAATCCAGAAGTTAATACAGAAAGTAAAAGAGAATATCACGATGTGTGTCTGAAGAACAGGAGGTAAACATGTGCAAAATGTAGATTCATGACAGATTGGTAACGTTTATGGAAGACCCTGAGATTTATGCAGCTCCCCATATCTATGCTCAATGCTGCTGAAGTCCTATCATGGGCTAGCTGTTATCTTCCCTCCCAGTCTAAGTGGGTCCCCACATCCTGGGGTGTAAGGCCTGGGCCCGCCTGCCACTTCCAGCACTCAGAGTGGTCCTGGAGCCCCTTCCCTCTCACAGCCACTGCTGTTGTCCAAGGCAGACCCTCTTTGGCTGGGTGGAAGCCAGCCTACCCAAAAATGCTGGCTGTGGGGCCAGTGTGAGAAGCCAACAACTTAGAGAGCTTTGTTCATTATTTGTTTGGGCTATGAGGATATCAAGAAGGCCCCCCAGAGGGCTGGCTCAGGCTCATCCTGGCTGCAGGTGGAGAAAGGGGGAGAGGCTATGAGGAGCAAGGCCCCCTCAGGAGAATCCCACTGGGAACTGCATAGAAGCCCAACAGGTGGGTGAGAAGCAGACAGGCCACAAGGGCCAGACAAGGCAATAAGGAAAGTGCAAGAGGGCAGATGGGGTGGGACTGCAAAGGACAGCAGAGGGGAGAACATACCAGCCCCCTGTGAACTGCCCCAGAGAATCTCAGTCCTGTGACATTTTCCTAGAGGCAGTGAGGACTCACAGTTCATGATGAGATCTACATTCTGGAAAGATACCTCAGTTTAGGGGTAGGGATGGCTTTGAAGAAGACAGGACTGGAGGCAGAGAGCCCAGTCAGGACCCAGCCCAGGTTCTTTGGAGGCTGGTCACTGGGAGGAAAGTGAGGGAAAAGGAAGGAGTTGGGATGAACATGAAGCTCAGGATACTGGAGCTTTAACCACAAAAGGGAGCATGGAGGGTGAGGAGGCCAAGAGGGGAAGGTGGCAGGTTCATTTTTTCACTGCTGAGCTCCCTGAGGCCACCCATGTGCAGCAGTCAAACAGTGGGCAGATTTATGGGACAGGAGCTAGGGGGCTCACTAGCATTTTTATGCTGATATTTAAAGTATTACCTCTCCCAGGAGGATCTGCCCATTGGTAGATGATGCTACAACAACAACAACAAAAGGAGGACAAAATAGAAGAGGAGGAAAAGTAGAATAAAAAAGGAAAAAATGGAATTGCAGCCTCTTATTGCTATTTTCAGGGGATGTCTTGTACATGCATCATTCTGGGGTTGGGGCAAATGTGTGTGTTGGGAATAAGGTGGCACTGGAGTTTTGGGAGAGACAGGATCTGTTTTGTCTTCAGGTGAGCTGTGCTGCACATTCACTTGGAATAAACATGAGTTCAGTCACTAAATGCTAAACTTCCAGAGAATCTTTGAGAATGCTAACAGAATACATATTTGCAATGGGTTGAAATCTAGTGCATATACATGGACTAATTCTGGGGCAAGGAATAGGAAAACAAAGAAATGTTTACCAAATATGAGTCAATGTAGGGTCTTTGCACAAGAACATCAGAGAGCCCAAGGTCCCAGAGGAAGGAGGTGGTAGAGGTGAGATTCAAACCCAGTTCAGTTTGAGCAAAAGCCCATGCCCTCCATGATGTCACACATGATGTCTTCTCAGGGGTTGTCAGGGAGAAGTTGAATTTCAAAAGAAAAGCAAGAGTTCTCCAGGTAAAGAAGAAGGGATGGGGAAAGAACAGGAGTAGGTGGATTGTGGCAGAGAGAGCAGCAGGTGCACAAGGGCTGGAGCCTTCAGGAAACTAGGTTGTTTTGCCTGGCTGCAGGGGAATCTGGCCAAGAAAGGCTGCTCCAAAAAAGATGAAGTAGGATGGGAAGGTGCAGCTTCAAGATATGGCCACAAGATGGGGCAGTGACACAGCATGTGACCCCTTTAACAATAGGAAGATTTGAAGCAGGAAGGAGCCAGAGGGAGTTTCTGTGTTCTCTCCCTCCCTCTCACCCCTGCTTTTTCTCTCTCCCTCCCCCCACCCCACACAAACGCATGCCTGCACACATGCATGCACGAAAATCACCTACCAGGTTAAACTGCTGTTGCAGCTTTTCGTTAGCATAATTGATGCAAAACTGTTCAAAGCTGTTCACATCAAAGGTTTCAAAACTGAAATAAAGTTTAAAAAAGTTAAGATGTAACTTGAAAGACATACACATTCATTCATAGGTTTTTTTTTTGTCAAACTTTATAGCTGAAAAGTTGTCTGTGTTTTCGGCAAGTTTTAAATATGCTTCAAAGCTTCTGGTTTAAACATCCTGGCAGTCAGTTTATAAATCATCTCTTTCCAGGCTGCCCCAGGAAAGAATCTGGTCTGTTACAAAACCTGAGGCTGGCATTAAAACACTCACATCACATGACATATGGCGTATCATTTAATCCACATAACAACACTGACATCAGCCTTATTATCCTCACTTTATGATAAGGAAATAAGACTGAGAAGCTAGGGAACTTGCCTTAGGTCACACAGCCAGGGTCAGACCCAGCTGGGTGCCCACTCAATTGTAACACCTTTGCTTTCAGTGAAAAAGCAATAGTTTCCTGTTGCCACACTCTGTGTTGAAGGCAGAGGCAGCACAGTTTTGCTTTCCCAAGGTATAATTTCACAGTCCTTGGAGGAAAAGAGCAAGGACATCTAATATCCAGAGCCCAGTAGACCCATCAGGTCCAAGGCAGACACAGCCCCACCTCCATCTTCAGACCCTGAGTGGCTGTCTCTGGAGCTGCAAACTCATCATGAGGTCAGCAAGAAACAGAATGGGGAGCAGGCTGGAACTGTGCGGGGGCTGTGATAACCAGGACTGCCCTGCATGGCAGCTGCTACTCAGCACCAGCCAGCTGTGGCTATGGATGAATACAGGTCAGGACATGAGGTCGCCTGATTCTCAAGAGAATCAAGAAACCTGGACTCCTGTGCGCATTATCCTGCTCTATGAAACATGATGTGGGCTGAACAAAACTGGGGCACCAGTTTCACCATATGGCCAGATGAGCACCCATGCCAGGAAGAAGCTGAGTGCTTATAGCTGTTAGCACTGTCGCTCGTCACCTCACTTAAGACCGCTCTTGGTGGAGGGCTGCCGTGACCCAACCGTTACACAAGAGGGTCAGAAAAGACGGTGACCATCACAGAGTGGTGACGGACACACAATTTGACCCCAGCTCTTGGTGCCTCTAAAGCTCTGGTTCTTTCTTTTTTTTTCTTTTTTGGCTGTCCATGCATGTCCATCCACTTACTCCCCTCCCAGGAATCACCCTGATCTCAAGTTATCTGCCTGCCTCCTTCACTAAAATTTAGGTCTCAAGAGGGCAGGGGCCATATGTCTATTCTGTTCACTGGTTGCACCCAATAGTTCCTGGCACATGAGTATTTGTTCCTGAATGAAATAATATCTTAAAACAAAGGGCTACTTATTTCAAAGGCATTTAAAAAACACAGGAAAGAATAGAGAATAATACAACAATCATTTATTTTCACCACAATGAAAGAGACTATTGTCTAGCAAGACTATTCCCTTTTAAGTGATTACAGGGTGCTCAAATCCGTTTTTTAGAAGAGACAAGGTCAATAATTCACTAGACTACTCCAGCAATGTATCACTATTTTATAACCGTTGACATACGCTATTAACTGGAAGTCATAGGTATTAACTTAGAACCTAAGTTAAACAAAGTAACTCCCTTGAGGCACAGTCCCACATTCAATAGCTATGGAAAGGCTGATTCTCTGTGAAATTTCAAGGCCCCTTCCATCTGACCCCTCTCCAGCAGGCAGCAGCAGGCCAGTAGAGCAGCTTTTCTGTCTGGCGAGGGGAGGGTGAGCTGGTCTTCCCAGGATGTTGGGGATCGTCCCCATCCAGGTGGATACTCTGTGATGCCTCCCCTGGGACAAGCTGACCCTCCTCCCCCTGAGAAACCAGGGCTGGTCCTGGGAGAGGGAAGGGTTGGGCACCTGTGGCCAGTGGCTATCAAACAAAAGCTATCTCCTGTCAAGGCCCGCCTCCACTCTGGCCTGGCCTCAGGCACTCTCTCTGGCTTTTTTTTTTTTTTTTAATTTTGTTCTTTTTATAGCTAAACCTGGAACATATGGAAGTTCCCAGGCCAGGAGTCAAACTGGAGCTGCAGCTGCCAGCCTACACCACAGCCACAGCAACATGGGATACTTAACCCACTGAGTGAGGGCCAGAATTGAATTCACATCCTCACAGAGTCATCAGGTTCTGAACCTACTGAGCCACAATGGGAACCCCCTCTCTGGCTGTTCTGCAAGTGTCTTTAGCATGAGTCTGACCCTGGATTTAGAAAAGCAGGACTGGGCAAAGAAGCAAGGAAAAAATTCCACTGTGGGAATGTAGTCTCCCAAGTATATTAGAGTTCTTGGAGAATGGAGCAAACACACAACCCTTATTGTCCAAGAATGGAAGAGGATTAGGTATGAGGAGGCTGGTTGGTAAAAGCTCTGGGTTTGAGTCCACTCCGGCCCTGGGAGTATGGACAAGGTGCAGGACTGCTGTGATTTCCTCCCTATGAAACAGGAGAGGTATGTTAAAGCTCCACACCTCACAGGGCCTCTGTAGGGAAGCTGAAGTTGGTGAGATCCTCATATAGTGCTGGCTTCTAGCATCAGCAGAGCAACCGTGAATGAGTCTTCCTGCGTCTTAGTTGTTTCATCTAATTATAAGGTTGTCTGACAAAGTGCACAGAAACCACGTAGCACGGTAGCTGGCATATGGCTCTTGATGTTGGTCATTATCAAATTAGAATTTATTTAATACAGCCTTTTATCTGGGTAAAGAGGATATTAAATAAAGCATAGCCTAGGGGACTGTACTTAGCACCCATGTGTTAAAAAAACAAAGAACATCATCTTTCTGATCATATGAAACATCAAAGCACAACCAGAATAAAATGATCTAAAAATAACAGTCATTTGACATTTAAATGAGGAAAGACAGGTTCACTGAAGAGAATCTTACCCATAAATGTCCAAAACACCAATAAAAGTGTGCTGCTTGCCTGAAAACTGCAAGGCTTGATTAATTCTCTCCACTATGAAGTCAAACAGGTGCGCATAGATCTTTTTGGCCAGTGCATCCCTGGCATTGGTGGCCTGGGGCCTGGTCATGGGCTTCACCACCGTCTCAGAGGTCGTGATGATCTTGCGATTGCATAGCCACTGAGCCACTTTGCCGCTCTCCAGGCCCAGGAGCTCACAGAACACCTTCAAGTGACTGTCGTCCTCCTTCAAAAGTGAAAAGCCCAAGCCCTGTCAGGTCATCTAAACCAGCACCAGCCCACCCAGCCAGGCCCCTGGGTCTCTGCTCAGGCCTGCCAGAAAGAGGAGGATGAGCTGGGCTGAGAAGGACCATGCCCATTAGGCAGAGCCCCGTCTGGGGGTGAAGCAGAAGAGCCTGAAGTGGCACTGAGCCTGCACCTGACCTTTGGCAGGGCACCACTGTGGTAATGCCAGGTGGTCCTGGGCTGTGTTCTACCTGGATGTTACTTCTGGCCAAAGAATGTCAGTAGTGATTAGGCTACAGAAGCAATGCTTCCCCCTCTCCTGTGCACTGTGCATGTTTGAGGCCTCTCTTCCCTCTGCCTCACACCCAGGCCCCCTGTCAGAGCCTGAACTTGCCCTGTCCTTCCATGTGTGTGGTCAGGTTTTGCCAGAGGAGTGGGTAGGAGGATGTGTCTGGCCCAGGAGGTACCTAGGTGTCGTTGTCAGAGAGAACATGGTGGGCTCTCTGGACTAAAGCAGCTTTCCAGCCAAGGTAAGACTAGTGGCGGAGGACTCCTGGATGTACAAAGTGAACCTTGTTTCTCTCGCAAGCCTGGGCATGAGAGCTGCCCCACTGGCCAGCAGACAAGGAGTGGTCTGCTCCCATTTGTCTTTAGACCACACGGACAAGGGTTCCTTGTCACTAAGCAAGGCGATATGACCCCGTGTGACTGAGTACTACCCGTCTCCTTGGGCAGGGGAACTTGCAGAGGCAGATTAATCTGTTGACACCATCTCAGCCAATTGAGAAAACCATGACTGTAATTAAAAACCATCAGATTACAGTGAGTCCTGCCACCTCTCCACTACCCACCCACATGGCTTCTGACCAAGTTCACAATGATGTGAGTGTGTCTTTGATGTTCCTGACCCCTTCACTGGGGAGAGGACAGGCAGGCCCATTGGTTTCCTTCCAACGAAGCAGGAACCAAAACTTCTGAGTCACAAACCTTCAGCTGTAGGTGTAGCTACAGGGGAAATGCAAAGGGGCAGCAATTTTTAAAAAATACAATGGCTTCATCCATATTGAATTTGGCCAATATTTGATGCAAATAAATGAAAATTATAGGACTAGTAATCTTCTGCAATTATTTGACTTTTTTTTAAAATAAAATCTGTCTCGTAAAATTGTTAGACAAAGGATTTCTAGTCTACCAATTTTAACTATTTAAAATACTATCTTCACAACAAATTTCACAGGATGGAGTTCAAAGCAAGGGCATTTGCTGGGTGGACATCTTATTTTTACTCTATGGGAGTTTGAGAAGGAAAAGTGCAGAAGCTCATCTCTGGCAAAGAACTAGAGGGAGAACTATAGACACTCCATGCTCCTACCCAAGGTCAGGAGCCCTCACCAAACTTCCCAGTTCTTTGTGAAATGACTGACCCTGGGAGGGCTAGATATAGGGGGAGGGGGATGCTTATTGTAAGAATTTGAAGAGAAGAAGGAGAATTACTTCTTGGTCATAGGGCAACAGGATTGAAGCTCTAGGTCAAGAAAAGTATATGCTCCACTCTTGGTGTTCTTTCCCCTTAAATGGCAGGTGCCAGAGATGAGAAACTGCCATATATATAAAATAACAACTGTTCCCATCACATGTTATGGGGACATGAAAATAGACATAGTTATAGACTGAATGTTTGTTTCAGTTATATGAAAAATTCATACGTTGAACCCCTAACCCCTGATGTGATGGTATTTGGAAGTGGGGCCTTTGGGAGGTTTATATGAGATCCTGTGGATGGAGCCCCCAGATGGGATTACTGTCCTTCTAAGAAAATAAACTAGAACTTGCTTTCTCTCTGCCATGTGAGGACAGAGCTAGAAGGCAGCTGTATGCAAGCCAGGAAGAAGGCCCTCACCCAGAATCAACCAGGCAGTCACCATGACCTTAGACCGCCAGCCTCCAGGTCTGTGAGAAAATAAATTTCTGTTGCTAAGCCACCCTGCATGTGGTATTTTGTTATGGCAACCAGAGTTGACTAAGACACATGTGTTAATACAAAGCTTTAATAGTAAGGGGATGTTGCATTTCACAGAAACTTTTTTAAACTGTGTAATAGTTCTCTTTACATGGATATTTTTGAGAATAACCCAACACACACCTCATTCTAAGAATCACCACTCCTGACATCTGTTGCCAAAGAGACACATATAAGCTTATTTTGTGTCCAATAAGTAATGATATCTGTCACAAAACTTACATGGGAATCTATTTCTAGAGAGGAAGGCAGAAACATTGGTGTTTGATTAAGAGAGTGTCAGGAGGTAGGAGGCATCCTTTCTGCTTAAAACTGTCCAATGCTCTTAAGGCCATCCATGATCTGTACCACCCCCTCCACCCTCAACATTTTCTGGCCTGGTCTACCACCCCTCCTTGCATGTGTTTTCTTTTTCGCATTTACCAACCTTACAGCTATTTTTGCAATAATACTTCCTGCCTGCCTGAGGGCCTTGCACTCACTGTTCCCTCTACTTCAAACACTCTTCCCCCAGATATAGGCACAAATCACATCTTTACCAAATCAGAAAGGCTTTCTCTGAATACCCTGTACAAAAGGCATAGCCCACCCCTTCTCTGCTTTATTTTCCTTTTTAATGGCCATCCCCAGCTGCCAGAGCCTATAAATGTTTGTCATGTCTCATCCCCTCCACCTTCCTCTGCCAGATCATATGCTTCGTGAAGACCTGCTGATTTTGGTTTGTTTGTTGCTGTTTCTCCAGAGCCTGCAACAGTGTCCGGCACACTGTAAGCGCTCAGTCAAAATGTGTTGAATAAGAGAAGAACAGAGAATGCATTCCCTGCCCCGGTCCCTACTGTTGCAAGGGAAAGAAGCTTTACACTTTGAAGGCAATCCATGGAAAGTCCTGCTTCCTCGCTCCTGTTAAACTGGTCTCCCCAGTAGTGCCTGGTGTTAAAATCTAAAACTGAATTACAGTGAGAGGTTCTACTGATGATCTTCCCAATACAGGAAGGTTAAAAGGAACACATATCTTACACTGACCGCCGATCTCTCGCTGCCCACTGCTATGATCTCCACGTTGCCCAGATGTAGGATGGCTGCAAGAATTTTAAAAACATCCATCTGAAAATCTTCTTTGAAACCTGAAAACAAAAATTTCCCCAAATTAGGAATACTGAATTTCTTCTCTTGCTTAATCACTAGTAAGATAAGCACCTGAATTCATTTAGGACACTCTGGTACCATCAGTGCCAAGAGCTGGAACAGGGAACAGGGAGTGGGCCCCATTCTCTGTCTTTCTAGTTTGACATGTGCAGGCACACAGCACAACCTCTACAACCCACCAGGCTTCCCTTTTGCAGTGGCTTCTAGGAATTTCAACACAAAAACTAGTATCTGAGTGACTATTTCACATCAGGCTCCTGGGAGAATCAGTTCTTTTTCATTCTGTATGCTGTGCTTTCTTGATTGTTAATTTTTTTTTCTTTTTTGCTCATAAATTCCCTTTTTTCTTTTTATGGAGGGTGCCGGACGGATTGCATTTGCCCTTCCAGCTCTGCACCAGGAAACTTGCCTGTTTGGACCAAGGCAATGGGCTCTCATGCCCTCTGGCCAGTGGAGACCCTGGCAGGGATCATAGAGCAGGAGACAGGTACTGAGATGTCTCCCCATCTCTTCCCCTGCAAAGGTGCCTCAGGCAGGCTGTTTTGCCAACTGACAGAAAAGGTCACTGTTCCTGGTCTAGCATTGACTTTCCCTGACCCTCCTCCTTTCAGGATCCAATAACACCCCTATTCTTGAACAGAAAGACCTGTTAACTATTCTGGTGCTGGCCCTTAGTCTCTACTGTTCCTTGTAGCCCCCCAAGCTCCATCCATACTTTTGTAGTTGCTCCCTTTCTAAATATACCCTCCTTCTTGTATCTCATTTGAAATATCTATATTTCTCTCTGGGATCCTGATTGATGGATGTGGAATATCATTTATGAATATATAATATGTGGTCACAATGAGGGGATTAACACATTGCCTAAAGGCAAAAATAAACCAAAACAGCTACTACAAAAGACTTGGTGTCTGACCCCCATATATCACCATGGAGAACCTGCTAGTTGGGAACAAGGCTTTGCTAAGTCTGGAGCCCAGTACAGAAGCAGGGTGGATGGGGGCCAACACCAAGTGGTGATAATGACACTGTTCTTTCATTCTTTCTTTTTCTTTCCTTCCTGCCTTCTTTCCTTCTTTCTCCCTCCCTCTGCCACTTCCTCTCTTATTTCTTCCTTTCTTTTTCTTTCTCTCTCTCTCTCCCTCCCTCTCTTTCTTGTCTTCTGCCACACTTGTGGCATATGGAACTTCTCAGGCCAGGGATCAAATCCAAGCTGTGATTGAGACCTATGTCACAGCTGTGACAACACCGGATCCTTAACCCACTGTGCCAGGACAGGGATTGAACCTGTGCCTCGGCAGTGACCCGAGCTGCTGCAGAGAAAACGCCAGATTCTTAATTCACTGTACCACAGTGGGAACTCCAGAGATACAATTTCTAAGTGTAGGGAAGTGGGGCAGGTTTATTCCTGATCATGTTCCCTGGTCCACAGTGAGATAGAAACTGGAATGGAGACTCTCAAATCCCCCAGAAAAAGATCAGCAGACCCCAAGTGCCCAGTAAGAGTCACCGTGGCCACCCACTACTTCTCACATGAGAATGCCTGGAATATTTCAATAGCAGCTAGGTCAGTCTCTTAAATACTTCCAAAACCTAGACAGTCTTTTCTACTTCAAAGATCACACAAAACCAAGTCACAAAAAATTTCAAACCAAAATTACATGGAAGCCTCCAGCTCAATCTGAGTCCAGGCATTTGTAAGCAACTGTTCCATTTGGAGCTAAATACCTCCATTTGAAGGACAGGCAATTCTAACAGAGATAAACCCCCAGGCACCACCATGATAAATGATGAGCAAGTGATGAGGAAAAACAACTAAAAAATACAAAGTCTGGGAATCTGCTCTGGCACTCCCACTCTGCATGATTCATCACCACCTCCATGCCTTCCAGAACTGACACAAGAGAAACAACTCCAAAGCAATGACCCCAAAGAACTTAAGACCTTAAGTAATTATCTTTAATGAGACCAAAATCACTGCAAGAGTGAACTGCAACAGCGAACTGAGTTAGATTTCATCAAGAAACACAATGGTCAAATCCCTTGAGCCTGAGGTCCAGGATAGTTCTGACTGTTTCTAGTGCTCTTTTTGTCAGAAAACTTAATGGTCAGGCAAAGATCAAAGGAAGAATTAAATATGAGTCAGCAGAAGAACAAAGGAAACAAGTTCTTGATCAAAATGCACCCCATTATGCTTCCTCAGGGGGTAACTTGCGGCTAGTTAAGGTACCTGTGATATTGTGATTTATGCTAAGAAATATATACTTGGCTTTCATCTAGTTTCTAGCATAGCACTTCGAAAACCCTGGGAACTTCCTAAATGGTGAAAGAGCTTAACATGTCTTCTGTTAATGAGGCGATTTTAGAATGCCCTAAGATCATGTGAGGATGGGGGCTGGTTGCCAGGGGAAACAAACCTATGATTGAGAGTTGGAACTTTTTGTTTTGTTTTGTTTTTTGCTTTTTAGGGCTGCACCCACAGCATATGGAATTTCCCAGGCCAGGGGTCAAATTGGAGCTGCCACTGCCAGCCACAGCCACAGCCATAGGAATGCCTAATCCTTAACCCACTGAGTGAAGCCAGGGATCAAACCCATATCCTCATGGATACTAATCAGGTTTGTTACTGCTGAGCCTTAACAGAAACTCTCAGAGTCAGAACTTTCAATCTCACCCCTGGACCTCTGGGAAGCAGAGAGGGGGTAGAAGTTAAAGTAATTGCTAATGGCCAATGATTTAATCAGTCGTGTCTATGCAATGAAGACTCTATAAAAATCCAAAAGGACAAAGTGGATTTTTGTCCCCACACATGAACACATGGGGACTGGGGAGAGTGACACTCAGACAGCATGGGATCTCTGCGCCCCTTCTGACATACCTTGTCCCTATGTATCCCCATGCCTGGGGATCTGGCAGTGGGAGAAGGAGTCCCCAGAGCATTTGGCATTGAGGGCCAGAGAGGCTTGTGCACAGGAGCTCCATGGGACTGGGGGAAGTGGAGACCACTCTTGAAAGGTGTGCACAGGCTTGCGTATACACTAGGTCCCAGGACAAAGTAGAGACTGCATAGGAATCTGGGTCAGACCTGGCTGAGCTTCTTGGAGCATCTCCAGGGAAAACAGGGGGTGACTGTGGCTTGCTGTGGGAGAAAGACATTGCAGGCAAAGGTCTCAGGAATAACCATCAGCGTGAACTCCTCTAGAGGCAGCCATACTGGAAAAATGTGGCTCCACACAAAAGCGCTGAGAAGCCCCAGGCCAAACAACAAATCAAGTGGGAACACAGTCCCACCCATCAGTAACAGGCTGCCTAAAGACACTGCCCCCCCCCCACCAGGCACAGAGTCACCTCTAATCATACTCAGAGACAAAGTCCTACCCACTGGACGGATAAGAATCAGCTCCACCTACCAGTGGACAGGCACCAGTCCCTCCCATCAGGAAGCCTACAGCAAGTCCGTAGACGAACTTCAGCCACCCACAAGGGGGCAGACATCAGAAGCAAGAGAGGCTACACCCTATTGTCTGCAAAAAGGAGACCAGACTAAAAATCTATAAAAAATGAAAAGGCAGAACATTGTGACTCAGATAAAGGAACAAGAAAATTTATGATTGAGATAAAGGAACAAGAAAACCACCTAGACAAAAACAGCTAAGTGATATGGAGATTATCAACCTCCATGAAAAAGACTTTATTTAGTCTAATGATAGTAAAGATGATTCAAGATATTAGAAATAAACTGGAGGCAAAGATCGATAAATTAAAAGAAACATTGAACAAAGAAATAAAAGATTTAAGGATTAAGCAAGCAGAGATGCAAACTAACTGAAATAAAAAATTCACTAGAAGGAACCAACAGCAGAGTACAGAAGGCAGAAGAACAAGTAAGTGAGGTGGAAGACAGACTGGAGGAAATCACCAAAACTGAACAGAAAAGAGAAAAAAGATTGAAAAGAAATTAAGAGAGTCTAAGAGAATTCTGGCACAACTTTAAATGCACCAACCCATCCATATTATAGGAGTGTCAGGAGAAAGGGCCAGAGAAAATATTTGAAGAGATAATAGCCAAAAACTTCCCTAACATGGGAAAGGAATCACTCACTCAAATCCAGGAAGTACAATGAGTATATAAATTAAACCTAAGGAGGAATCCCCCAAGACACATATTAATCAAATTGACCAAAACTAAAGACAAACAGAAAATAATGAAAGCAGATAGGGAAAAGAAAGAACATACACGGGAACCCTGATAAGGTTAGCAGATGATTTTTCAGCAGAAACTCTGCAGGCCATAAGGGAGTGGAGATGAAAGGAAAAAGCCTCCAACCAAGATTACTCTAACCAGCAAGGCTCTCATTCAGATTTTAAGGGGAAATCAAAAGCTTTACAGACAAACAAAAGCTAAGAGAATTTAGAAACCATAAACAAGCTTTACAACAAATACTAACAGAACTTCTCTAGGTGGAAAAGAAAAGACTACAACTAGAAACAAAACTATTATAAGTGACGAGACTCACCAGTAAAGGCAAACATAAAGTAAAGATAGGAAATCATCCACACACAAATAAGCTCCCAAAACCAGAAATCGTAAGAGGAGAACGGTACAAATGCAAGAATACTGGAGATACATTTGAAATTAAGAGATCAACAACTTAAAACAATCTTGTATGTATATGTATGTATATATATATATATATATACATATATATATATATATATATATATATACTGCTATATCAAAACTTCATGGTAACTGCAAATCAAAAAGATAGACACGCAAATAAGAAAGAGCAATCCAAACAAAACACTAAAGACAGTCATCAAACCACAAGAGAAGAGAACAAAAGAAGAGAAGAAAAAAGACCAACAAAAACAAATCCAAAACAATTAATAAAATGGCAATAAGAACACACATATCAATTATTACCTTAAATATAAATGGACTAAACGCCCCAACCAAGACGTAGACTGGCTGAATGATACAAAAATAAGACCCTGGCTGTCTTTAAGAGACCCACTTCAGTTCTAGGGACACATACAAATTGAAAGTGAGAGGATGGAAGAAAATATTCCTTGCAAATGGGTATCAAAATAAAGCTTGAGTAGCAATATTCCTATCAGAAAAAATAGACCTTAAAATAAAGAATACTGTAAGAAACAAAGGAGGACATTAATTTGATCAAAGGATTAATCCAAGAAGATAAAACAATTATAAATATATATGCACCCAATATAGAATCACCTCAATATATAAGGTAACTGCTAACAACCTTAAAAGGAGAAATTGACAAAAATATAATAATAGTTGGGAATTTTAAAACCCCATTTACAGCAATGGACAGATCATCCAGACAGAAAATCAATGAGGAAACACATGCCTTAAATAATGTTTTAGACCAGATGGACTTAATAGATACTTATAGAATATTCCATCCAAAAGCAGCAGAATACACATTCTTCTCAAGTGCACATGGAACATTCTCTAGGATAGATCACATTCTGGGCCACAAACCAAGAGTTGGTAAATTTAAGAAAATTTAAATCATATGAAACATCTTTTCTGACATTAACCCTATGAGACTAGAAATCAACTACAAGAACAAAAAACACAAAAAAATACAAACACGTGGAGACTAAGCAATATGCTACTAAACAACCAATGGATCACTGAAGAAATCAATGAGGAAATTAAAAAATACCTAGAAGTAAATGACAATGAACCAAAACCTATGGGATGCAGCAAAAGCAGTTCTAAGAGGGAAGTTTATAGCAGTACAAGCCTACTTCAGGAAACAATAAAAACTCAAACAATCAATCTAACTTTACACCTAAAGCAACTAGGTGACAAAATCCAAAGTTAGCAGAAGGAAAGAAATCATAAAAACCCGAGCAGAAATCAATGAAATAGAAACAAAGAAAACCACAGAAGAGATCAATGAAACTAAATGCTGGTCCTTTGAAAAGATCAACAAAATAGATAAAACCTTAGCCAGACTCATCAAGAAAAAAAGAGAGAGGACTCATATCAATAAAATTAGAAATGAAAAAGAAGTTATAATGGACATTGCAGAAATACAAATGATCACAAGGGACTACTACAAGTAACTACATGCCAATAAAATGGAAAACATAAAAGAAATGGACAAATTCTTACAAAAGTATAATTTTTTAAGATTAAATCAAGAAAAAATAGAAAAGATGAATGGACATATCACAAGTACTGAAATTGAAACTGTGTTTAAAAAACTTCCAACAAACAAAAGTCCAGGACCAGATGGCTTCACAGGTGAATTCTAGCAAACATTTAGAGAAGAACTAACACCTATCCTTCTGAAACTATTCCAAAAAATTGCAGAGGAAGGAACTCTCCCAAACTCATTCTATGAGGTCACCATCACCCTGATACCAAAAGCAGACAAAGATACCACAAAAAAAGAAAACTAAAGGCCAATTTCACTGATGAACATAGATGCGAAAATCCTCAACAAAATACTAGCAAACTGAATCAAGCAATACATTAAAAGGATCATACACCATGGTCAAGTGGGATTTATCCTAGGGATGCAAGGATTTTTCAATATCTGCAAATCAATCAGTGTGATATACTACATTAACTGAAGAATAAAAACCATATGATCCTCTCAATAAATGCAGAAAAAGCTTTTGACAGAATCCCGCACCCATTTATGGTCAAAACCTTCCAGAAAGTAGGAAGAGAGGGAACCTACCTCAACATAATAAACGCCATATATGACAAACCCACAGCTAACATCATTCTCAGTGGTAAAAAGCTGAAAGAATTCCTTACTAAGACTGGAACAAGAGAAGGATGTCCGATATCACCACTGCAATTCAACATAGCTTTGGAAGTCTTTGCCAAGGCAATCAGAGAAGAAAAAGAAATAAAAGGAACCCAAATTGGAAAGGATAAAGTAAAACAAACTATCACTGTTTGCAGATGACATGATAATCTACCTAGAAAATCCTAAAGATGCTACCAGAAAACTGTTAGAGCTCATCAGTGAATTTGGTAAAGTTGGAGGATATGAAATTAATACACAGAAATCAATGGCATTTCTATATAATAACAATGAAAGATCAGAAAGAGAAATGAGGGAAAGAATCCCATTTACCACCACATCACAAAGAATAAAATACCTAGGAACAAACCTACCTAAAGAGACAAAAAGACCTGTACTCTGAAAACTATAAAATGCTGATGAAAGAAATCAAAGATGACACAAACAGATGGAAAGATATACCATGCTCTTGGATTGGAAGAATCAATATTATCAAAATGACTATACAACCCAAAGCAATTTACAGATTCAATGCAATCCCTACCAAATTACCAATGGCATTTTTCACAGAGCTAAAGCAAAATATTTTAAAGTTTGTTTGGAAGTACAAAATACTGAGAATAGCCACAGCCATCCTGAGGAAGAAAAATGGAGCTGGAGGAATCACGGTTCCTGACTTCAGACTATACTACCAAGCTAGAGTCATCAAAACAGTATGATACTGGCACAAAGACAAAACTCTTGATCAGTGAAACAGGATAGAAAGCCCAGAATTAAACCCATGTACCTATAGTCAACTAATCTATCACAAAGGAGGCAAGAAAATACAGTGGAGAAAAAACAGTCCCTTCAATAAGTGGTGCTGGGAAAACTGGACAGCTACATGTAAAAAATGAAATTGGAACACTTCCTAACACCATACACAAAAATAAACTCAAAATGGATTAAAGACCTAAATATAAGACCAGATACTATAAAACTCTTAGAAGGGGGGGTTCCTGTCATGGCTCAGTGGTTAACGAATATGACTAGGAACCATGAGGTTTCAGGTTCACTCCCTGGCCTTACTCAGTGGGTTAAGGATCCGGTGTTGCTGTGAGCTGTGGTGTAGGTCACAGATGCAGCTTGGATCCTGAGTTGCTGTGGCTGTGGTGTAGGCTGGCGGCTACAGCTCTGATTAGACCCCTAGCCTGTGAACCTCCATATGCTGTGGGTACAGCCCTAGAAAAAGACAAAACCAAAAACAAATTAAAAAAAAAAAAAAACACTCTTAGAAGGAAAACGTAGACCAAACCCTCTCGGATATAAACCACAGCAATATCTTCTCACATCCACCTCCCAGAGTAATGACAATAAAAACAAAAATAAAAAAATGGGACCTAATTAAACTTAAAAGTGTTTGCACAGCAAAGGAAGCCCTAAACAAAACCAAAAGACAACCCATAGAATGGGTGGAAACATTTGCAAATAAAGTGACTGACAAGGGATTAATCTCCAAAGATATAAATACCCTCTACAGCTCAACACACACACACACAAAAAAAAAAAAACATCAAAAAATGGGCAGAAGATCTAAGCAGACAATTCCCCAAAGAAAACATACAGATAGCCAAAAAAATATGGAAAGCTGTTCAACATCACTAATTACTAGAGAAATGCAAATCAAAACTACCATGAGGTACCACCTCACACCAGCCAGAATGCCCATCATCAAAAATTCTACAAACAATAAATGCTGGAGAGGGTGTGGAGAAAAGGTAACCCTATCACACTGTTGGTGGGATTGTAAATTGGTGCAACCACTGTGGAAAACAGTATGGAGATATCTCAAAAAACTAAAAACAGAATTACCATTTGATCCAGCAATCGCACTCCTGGGCATCTATCCAGAGAAAACCATGCCTCGAAAAGATACGTGTACCTAATGTTCATTGCAGCACTATATACAGTAGTACAGACATGGAAGCAACCTAAATGTACACTAACAGAGGAGTAGATAAAGAAGATGTGGTATATGTACACTATGGAATTTTACTCAGCTATAAAAAGGATGGAATAATGGTATTTGCAGCAACATGGATGGACCTAGAGATTATCATGCTAAGTGAAGTTAGACAGTGAGACACAAACATCACCTGCTGTCACTTACATGTGGAATCTAAAAGGATATAATGAACTTATTTGCACAAAGAAACTGACTCACAGACTTTGAAAAACTTATGGTTACCAAAGGAGACCGGTTGGGGGAGGGGAGGTATGGGCTGGGGTTTGAGATGGAAATGTTGTAAAATTATGTTGTGATGATGGTTCTACAACTATAAATATAATGAAATTCACTGAACTTTAAAAAAGGTAAGATCACACAGTAAAAAACAAAACAACAAAAACCAAGTAACACAATGGTCAAATCAACCCAAAAGCACTTATTTAGCAATTACATCTTTTTAAAAAGTATCTGCCCAGGAGTGTTACATGCCTATGTGTAATTCACACTGGGCAATGTGCCCTTGAGGAGATCTCCATCTAAGATAGATAACACTGAGACACAAACAGGAGGACACTGGCAATAGGACAAGCAGTATAAACAAGGCATTCACATTGTTTGAGACATGTTGCTTGGATAGACCTTTCCTTGGAGATGGAAATACTCTTTATTTGTGCTGTTTCTATCAGCTACATATGGCTATGAGCACTTGAAACATGCTTCACTGCAACTGAGGAAGTGAATTTTTACATTTATTTCATTTTAATTAAACCGTCACTTGTGGCTGAAGGGTATTGTGTAGACAATGCAGGTTTAGAGACCAAGAAATCAACACACAGCATGAGATTATTGGTTGTGGGGGGTCACGAGATGATGCCAATCTCAAAGTTACAGGGAGTTCTATGCATGAATCCACTGCATAGCAGTAAAGAGATCTCTGAAGCCTGCTCAAACTTCTTTGCCTGGCCAGGGTAACCAGCACCCCTACCCCTGCCCCCGTTTAGACACACTGGGGTGAAGCAGAGTTTCATGACATCGCTCTTGAGTCTTTTCACAAATGGCAAGGAAACTCTAAGGAACCCATCAACTATGATCATCTATCACCTAGGATAAGAGTCAGTGAACATTTTCCTATCAGGCTTTGCAGGCTATAGAGTCCATGTCACAAGTACTCAACTCTGAGCATGAAAACAGCCACATATTATACCTAAACAAATGAATGTCTGTGTGCCAATAAAACTTTATTTACAAAAACAAGCTGCAATCTGCGAACCTCCAATCAAGGACATTTTTGAGTGATTTCTGCACTTAAGTCATGCTTTCATTAAATGTGTACTGATCTCTCGCACTGAAAGTGCATGTTACAGTTCATAAACCATTTTAGACATTAACTCTTAATGCTCACAACATCTCTAACAGCTTCTGTGGTGGCTACTCTGAAGACGGCCCCCACGGCACCACCCTCCCATCATTCACACCCTGTGCTGTTCCCTCCCCGAGGGTCATGCGTCTGAGTGGCCCTATGCCTTGCTTCGGATTATTAGCACACAGTAGTAGTGATGCTTCACTGCTTCTTGAGGCTGGTTCATAAAAAGACCTGCAGAGTCAACCTGAGCCTGTTAGAACTGGCTGTGGGAGAAGCTAGCCACAGGTGCAGTCCATCTCACTGAGATGAGCCTGCTGTGAGGAAGTCTATGTGGAGAGAGAAATGCCCACTTCTCCTTTGTTCCTGCATTCCCTCACTTTCCTTAAGGTCATTAATTACTGAGACCCGTTCAAGGACAAGTACTAGGGCTAGGCTTAGATCACAAAATGGCTTAGGCCAAAAATGGTTTCTCAGGAGTCCCCATTGTGGCTCAGAGGGTTATGAACCCAACTAGTATCCATGAGGATGCAGTTCAATCCCTGGCTGGCTCAGTGGATTAGGATCTGGCATTGCCATGAGCTTCAGTGTAGGTCACAGAGGCAGCTCAGATCTGGCGTTGCGGTAGCTGTGGTGTAGGACAGCAGCTGCAGTTCCAATTTGACCCCTAGCCTGGTAACTTCCATATGCCCTGGGTGGGCACCCCCCCCCCCAAAAAAGAAATGCTGGTCCAGTCCCCAGTATCTCTAGTTAATCCAGGCCATGTGACAGAAGACTTTGGCTGATCCAGTTTCTGCCACCATCACATGGGAGTCTCCCAGTGAGAAGTGCCCAGCTGAGTGCAGTCAGCCAGAATCACAAGAGATAATAATAAATTGTCATTTTAGGCCACTAAGATTTGGGGAACAGCAATAGGTAATTACAACTGAGTATTTTCATTATTGCCACAGGGTACAGTGGGGGAAACTGATGTCCAGGGGTAATAACCAACCTGTATAAGGCCACAGACTTATCTTATGACACATGAAAAAAACTGGTGCAAATTCATGACAACAGATAATTAAGTACTCAGTTGTGAGGTCTAATGGCCAAGCACAGGGATCAGAGGAGAGAGGGAGATCATCAAGTGAGCATCTTTAAATAACAGCCTTGGTGGAGAGTAAGCAAGTGTAGATTCTATCGTCATCCTGGCACTCTGCCAGCCACACCCAGTCACTTGCTGAGACAGCTCCCTGGAAGGAGTGGGGCACTTCACATAGCGCAGCCGGCAGCCATCACCTTTATCAGCCATGGGAACAGCAGACTGTTGTACTCTATGTCTCCATGAAATCTGGGGTCCTTTGTCTAAAACATCTAGGCCTGGTATGGATGGTGGGGTCCCAGGTGAGGCAAGCTAGGTGCCCAGGGCCAGTCTTGCATTTGCACCATCCTGCGAGCTATAGCAGCCCTTCCACTTTGCACCCTGGTTGCCTCTCTTGCCTCATCCTAGTCCTGGCTCTGGTGGCGTGGACATTTGTAAAATAATCTGTGTGATTAAGTGGAAAAAAAACTATTGCTGCAAATCTCCAATCATGAGGGAGGGTTTCATGGAGGAGGGGATGTTTTGCTCAAAGGATTTGGTTAGGACTTGGACAACAGGGAACAGAGAGACAGAAGCAGACAGTAATATTTAGCAAGTATTCTCTATGTGCTCAGCCTGGTGCCAGAGGCTTTCACATACATTTCCTCACCAGTTGTCATGAATGTCCTGTAGGTAAGGAGTTCAGGCATTCTGCAGATAAGGACACCCAGTCTCAGAGAGGGTAACCTCTGTAGAGGCCTGCCAACTAAGCTTTGAATTTATTTGACTTCAAAACCTCTTCTTTTCTCCTATAAAATTTCACGAAGAAGTGAAACATTACAGAGGTGGAAGGGAGTGCCCAGAAGGGCAGAGGTGGGTGGGAAGAACAGGTCCTCAGGGAGCCCTGCCTGAGCTGGGCTGCCAGTCCCCTCCCCATGCTCCCTCTCAATGGAGCATGTTAAACAGAGACTGAAATTATGACGATTATTATTTAAGGCAAGGTTAATCAGTACCAAAGAGCTTATCACAGTGTTAGAAACCATTTAAATTGCCCTTCTTCTTACAGCATTTTTTGAAGGAGCAGAATTGGATGGAAATTTTGCTTAGGAAACCATCTTGTTTTCATTCTCAATAATGCAACAGTGCTCATCTTGCCTATTGCTCGGAAATACTTAACCTCAAGTTCTTTGCCTTTTGCATCAAACACAGTCAACTTGGCCACAATGGAAAAAAACAACAACAAAAAAAAAACAACTAGGTCTAAAAAGAGACCACTATTTTCTGTAAGATGTAAAAATGGTCTATGGTCCCACACGGTCTCACACTCATCAGAAGCTTTGACTGGCAGTTATGTATGGATGTCTAGACTAATAAGAAATGGGAAAGCAGATGGTTATTTTTATAAATGCCTCTTGTAGACAGCCCAAACTTGAGTTCCACATGGGCAGACTGAGAAGAGTACCTACTTCACCTGTGTTGACATCCTAGCAATCAAAGATTAAGTAAGTATTCTGTATAAAAAAGAGATGTTTTAACACCCTGAATGTGAATTCCAATTTGGCTCTATATTAGCTACCCGACCTGGGGTAAATTCACTTACAATCTCCATGCCTCAGTTCCCCTACTGTAAAATGGGGGAAATACCAGCATCTACCTCTTATGGGGTTGAGAGGTTTAAATGAAATAATACAGGTAACAAAGTGCTTAGAATGGTGTCTAGCACACAGTGAACTCCATGTAGGTGTCCATTATTTTACCATCATAATCAGGATACCTGTGAAGGCCAAGTAGGGTCAACATTACACATCTGAACTGATCTGGACCTTTGCTTTCACCTGTCCTCTCTGTAGTGAGCCTGGAAGAGCTTAGGAGCAAGCACAGGACTTACAGCCTTGCTTTTCTCAGTAAGACAGTGAACCTGAGGGCAAAGGACTTGATTTCTAGATCTTTTCAGGCAAAAGCCCAGTCTTGGCCACTTGGCCTCCAAATATAGTTTGATTGGCTCATCTTGAAACTAAAATGCAATAAGTGTCTGCAGAACACATTCATGCTGGGCATTTTAGCCTTTTCAGAGAAAATGGCTAACTCCTTGGATAGGCCACTGTCACTTACCCAGTAGTGAGAAGGTCTTCTGAGTCTCTATCATGTCAGCTCTGTCATTCACACCCTCAATGATAGTACTGCCTCCCATTCGTGTATAATTAAATTCTTCTGCACTTGCTGAAATCAAAAGTGAGATTATGATGTGATGTCTGTGACACAGAAATTTGGACATACGCATTTACCAGAAGCAAGAGAAGTTCACACTTCATGTGCTATATCAAACACTTTACAAAAGTTTTTCCACTTATTCCTTAGAATTCCACATTGCTTACTTGGAAGTTGAAGTTCAGAAAAGTGCTGTGAATTGCTCACGGTCCCACAGATGATGGCAGGGCAAGAATCAAAACACAGGCCTGGAGTTCCCATGTGTCTCAATACCTTAAGCATCCAGTGTTGTCACTTCAGTGGCTTGGGTTGCTGCTGTGTTGTGGATTCAGTCCCTGGCCCAGGAACTTCCACATGACTCGGGCATGGCCAAAAAAAAAAAAAAAAAAAAAAAAACAAAACAAAAACAAAACAAAAAAAAAAACCTCAAAAACTCCAGAGACCGGACTCTAAAGCTCATGGTTTTATTGTTATACCTAACAATTTCACACAGCTTTAATAAGGTTTATTGAATGTATAATGAACTGGAGAAAACTTGATGAATTTTGATGTATATATGTAAATAAAAACCATCACCATAGTCAAGATAATAACTATAAGTACATCTAATAATTGAACAATAGGTGACCCTTCAGAAAACTCTTCCACGTTCACCATTTACATTCTGTTTGGCAGACAAGGCACAGATATTATCATTATAGGAAATCTGAAGCAACTTAGATTCCATGAGTGCAAGCAACTTCTTCAGGATTAGGGAGTGTGCACCCAACTCCAACACACTAGAAACTCCATCTACCAACCCAGCACGAATGACCAAGACAGGAGAGCTGAGACGCCACAGGAGCTGGGCTGTTTGCACTAAAAGACAAACAGCTCATTAGTTGACTACAAATAACGATTTTGAGTCATCAAGGTAGTTCAAATTATGGCAGATTTACTCTGTCTCAGAAGACAGGGAAATATGTCATACATGTTAGAAAAACAACCATCAAAAGGTTCAGATAAAAAGGAAAATATGGGGCTTGGATCACTAAGTCCCAATGGTCAGGAGGTTTTCTTCCGATGGTTTTAAGCTAAATGACTGCAATTATTACAGAGCTTTTAAAAGAACCCTCGGGTTGAAGGGTCTCCTCTTCCTGGACCCACCTTGCCTCTAATTGATCTTCTTAGTTAAATGCATCAATTCCACCCCTGGAACCCAAGGATCTTATGCCTTTAGACAGAATACTTTTTTTTTTTTCCCCACACCCATAACATGTGGAAGTTCCTGGGCCAGGGATTGAACCCATGTCATAGCATCAAAAGCCACTACAGTGACAACATTAGGCCCTTAACCTGCTGTACCACAAGAGAACTCCCAGAATACTTTTTTTAAAATGATGTTATTATAAGAAGAAGAAATTAACCTAGAATGTAAATTCCATGGCTCTTCCACACACCATGCATTACATACCCAATTTAAGATGTTTAAATTCCGACTGTTGTGCCGATGCACAAAGCTGATAGAAAATGTGGTAATTTCGTTCATTTTCCGACTGCAAAATAGAAAAAAGTCCTGAAATTTCACCAAATCTTTACAAGGGAAAATGTAAAAACCAGGGTCCCTGCTGGCGCATAGGCAGGCCCCTCCTCGAGCAGAGGGAGAACTTGGTAGCTCAAGAGCACCTTCCAAATAACCAGAGAAAACATTATTAAATGGAAACATTCTATGAAATAAAAATAATGTAATTTTTTCTCTTTTTTCTTTTTACAGCTGCACCTGCAGCATATGGAAATTCCCAGGCTAGGGGCTGAGTTAGAGCTACAGCTGCAGGCCTACACCATAGCCACAGCCATAGCAAGGCCAGATCTGAGCTGCAACTACAGTCTACATTGCAGCTTATGGCAACGCCAGATCCTTAACCCACTGAGCGAGGCCAGGGATCAAACCCACCTCCTCATGGATACTATATTGGGTTCTCAACTTGCTGAGCCACAATAAGTACTAGAATAATGTAATTTGTACTGGCTGAAATTTTAAAGAAATTCCCCACGATACAAGGCTTACTGTTATTCTTCACCTGGGCCAAGTGATGAGACTATTCTCCATTTTACAGACAGAAGAGTCTTTCTCTTAAACTCCACCTCACTAGCACTGATTCCATTCCTTTCCTGACACAAAAGCCACTCTAACAGCTTTGTCTATTTCAAGTCTTTTTTTTTTTTTGTCTTTTTGTCTTTTCAGGGCCACATCTGCTGCATAAGGAGGTTCCCAGGCTAAGGATCTAATCAGAACTGTTGCTGCTGGCCTACACCACAGCTCACAGCAATGCTGGATTCTTAACCCACTGAGGGAGGCCAGGGATCGAACCCAAAACCTCATGGTTCCTAGTTGGATTTGTTTCTGCTGTGCCACAATGGGAACTCCTCATTTTTGTGTTCTAGAAAGATAAACTTGATTTTTAAATGCTAACAAGTTTTTAAGCAACTAAAACTAAACGTCGTAACCATTCCCCTCAACCATACAAATCCACTGACACTGCACTTATTCATCAACTTTCATTTTTAAGAAACACACACACACACATATATAACCCAAACTGCAAATGAAAGACAGGAAAACCCTTTTCTTCAAGTCACAGAGCAGTGTAGGTTGCCTGATGAATATGTAAATGTGAACCATACTTTAAAAATTGGGGAAAGAGAAATTCAACTAGTATTTTTATCCTTACTTGAAAGACAACTCTGGATTTCTCCAGCAAGTATGTTCTCATATTGGCTCCTATAATTTGATTTCTCTCATCAAAACTGATTTCTGTGTATTTCCCAAACCGACTGCTATTGTCATTGCGAGTGGTCTTGGCATTTCCAACAGCCTATAAAACATAACAACAATATTAGAACTCTGCATTAAGACTCTTTGGGCAATTATAGTAGAATCCAGTCCTGTATGGTGTGGGAAAGTCTGACCAGAGAGGGAGCTGGGAGGCAGGAGCAGCAGGGAATAAGACACACCCTCATGCTACCATCAAAGGCTCTCCTCTATCTTGCTGATCGACATTAAGCAGGATCAGAAAAAGGATGGGTTCTGATGTTTCATGGCCCTAGGTTCATTTTTTCACTATCTGTGTGATGCCAGAAGAGTTATCTCATCTTTCCAAGTGTCAATTGCTCTATCTGTAATACGAGGAAACATGCATCTTACAGGGTTGAGAGGCTTAAATAAGATCGTATAAAGGGCCCCTTTTATCTATGCCTGAAATACTAGAGATGCTCAGTTCAAAGTCCATATCCAACTTTTATTTCTGTCCTTATCCCTTACCACCTCCCTCCTCAAACTAGCTACTCAACCAAAAACTGTCCTCTCCCATCCCTTGCACACTGAGCATGATATTTGCTTTTTACTTCCACTCTTGAATTCTGTCTCTCCTCTTCCCCACCCCTATCCCTTTCTGGACACCCTCCATCTATAAGTATCCTTCCTATGCACACACCCTGCACTCTTGCCCAGGCCATCACACCTTCAGACAACATATATTTACTGAGCACCTGCCATGGGATACATGCTCAGTAGGTGAATGTGAACCAAGTAGACACCTGCCTTCATGGAGCTTACAATAGCAGGTAAGACCCACCCTAAACAAAAACCACACAAAATTATCCATTGGGCATTTAACAGGGTAGTGCTTCTTGACAAACTTTTTTTGCTATCTTGGATTGTGACTTATATTTCTATTTAACTCTAAAATATGCCATGTTAAAGGAGTCTTAAAACTTTGGGGGAGTGGGTCTTATTATTTCCTGTATTATCTGGCACAGTGGCTTAAACAAAATAGGTGGTCTGATAAATATTCATTGAGGATTTTGAGAAAAGAGGGAGGAAAGGTTTAGGAATCTAACATTCTTAATTTCTGCTATGCTTCCAAATAAATCCAAATCAATCCTCTTCTCATTTTGCAAGGCAGTCAGAGCTGGCCTGTGGGTCCTCCCCTGAGTTGGCAGATGCCCTTTCTTCCTTAAGGGCTTATGGTACTCCTGGCCCAGAGCTCGGTGCCACTCAGTGGTGTGCTGATGAATTGCTCTCAGAGAGGGGAGGAGGAAGAGCCTTGATATGTGGCATTTGCTAATTTGTAAGATGTAAATATCTCAAAACTACCAGAGGTTTAACAATAACTTGCAAAAAAAAAAAAGTCCTGAATATTTAACAGTCAGCTTGTGAAAGTTGGTGCCAGTTGGCTGAAGAACACCACTGGTCTCTGAAGGGGACCAATTATGTCTTTGGATAAGGGCATTTCCTCTGGGATAGAAATGGAAGTAGGGTATTCATGATGGTAGAATTTCTAGCAGAGCAGGTAAAGGAGGGAAGCCTTGGAAGCAGCAATCTCTGCTCCGATCTCTTTCAAATCCCACCAGAGAACAGATTTCCTGGCTCTTTTCTGCCCTCATTTTAGGTCCTTAAAGGAAAGGAGCTCAGGTTAGCAAGGACAACACACGGGTATACCTCGAAGACATTGTGGGTTTGGTTCTAGACCAAAAGTGAATGTCAGGTGGGCGGAGCAAGATGGAGGAGAAGTAAAACATCACGCTCACCTCCCACAAACACATCAAAAAAACACACCTACATATAAAATGACTCACACAGGACATCAACTGAATGCTGGTAGGAGAACTTAAACCTTCAAAAAGGGCAAGAAACTCCTGACATAACTGGGTAGAATGAAAGAAAAAAGAGAGAGAAAAGGAATCAGGACAGGACTAACATTTCCGAGAGAGAGCTGTGAAGGAGAAAAAGAACCCACGTCCTGGGAAGCCACCTAACTGACAGAAAGGTCAGCTGAGATGGAGGGACCTCAAAGTCACTGAGAAAAGCGCAGCAGCTGGACTGAGGACAGCAAAGCAGAGTGAGAGCTGCACAGATCATCTGAAACACCGGACTGGACATTATAGCCTGAGATGCTCAGGTGGGGGCTGGGCACTGAGACTTAGGCTCCGGAGGTCAGTCCTGGGAAGAGGACTGGGGCTGGCGGTGTGGAGACAGCCTAAGGGGCTAAGGAGCAGTGTGCCACAGGTGGGGGAAAGGTACGCCATGGAGTGGGGGGTGTGGGGGGGAAACGCCACGGCAGAGGGAACCCAGGAGAAGGTCCGGGCCGTAGGAGAGGAAGGGGGCCATTGTTGGGGAGTGTGAAAGGAGGAGAGGTGGACAGCAGAGAGTGCGCATGCCTGAGGGCTCGCAGAGGGTGTGGCGGCTCTGGCACAGGCTATGGGTGGTGAGAAGCCTCTTGCTCGTTTAGGGGAGACTGGGTGCTTCTTGTGCAGGCTATTAGTGGCCAGGCACCTCTCGTGTGGGCTAAGAGCATCAGGCAGCTAAGTGCAACATGTTGCCTCGCGCAATTTACAGGTGGCGGGGACAGACCACAGAAGTCATCTCAAAGGTCAGAGGGAAGGGTGGCTTGCCACCACTGGGGGCCTGTGGGTAGGCTCCACCTGTGACCCCAGTCACCTCAGGGGTTGGCAAAAAAGAAAAAAGGGCATTGCAACCAAGCACCATACGCTGTTGCACTCCCCTGGGAAAACATCTGCCCTGCAGCTGCCATTACCAAATGCTCTGTGTGGTGCCCAGACACTTCGTCACTGTCCCTTCCCAAGTTCCTACAACTAGGAGCAGCTGGTGCAGCACCTCCTGTGTGGGATAAATGGGACAGGGTGCTTCTTGCATGGTCTGCAGGTGGTGGGAGCAAACTGCTGCAGTTGCCTCTGACTCCAGAGGTGGGCTTGGCTCACCACCACTGGGGGTACCTGAACAAAAATCACTTGAAGCCCCAACCACCTCAGAGAGCACCACAGAGAAGGACATTGTGACAGAACACCAACTGTTGGTGTTCTCGCACCCCTGGGAACACACCCGCCCTGCTGCTGCCACTGCCAAATGCTCCGTGCAATACCCGTGCACCTGATCTCTGTCACTTCCCAAGATCCTGCAACTAGGAGCAGCCTGTGCAGCACCTCCTATGTGAACTAAGTGAGATGAGTTGCTTCATGCAAGGTCTACAGGTGGTGGGGGCAAACCACCAAAGTTATCACTGACTCCAGAGTCGGTCATGGTCTGCCCCCACGAGGGGTCCCTGAACAGGCACTACCTGCGGTTCCAATCACCTCAGAGGCCATTGCAATCGAACACAAGCTGTTGTTCCTCTCACTCCCCTGGGAATTCACACATCCTGCTGCTGCTACTGCCAAATGCTCTGGTCACCTTGTAGATATGCCTAGAGCTCATTATCACTTCCCAGGGCCCTGCAACAGGAAGTAGCCTGTGCCACCTTCCTGCAGGTCCTTGCTGCTGTTGAGAGCCCAATGACCAGGCACTGACTGCTGACCCTATCCATTGCCTCCTTCTCCCTGAAAACACACTGAGCATCCTGGGGATAACAGCCTGCTCACACCAAAGAAAGAGACAGCAAATATTCAAACTCCCACATCAAAAATAAATAGTAACCCCCCAAAAAAATACAAAGGGGTACTCTTGCATAGAAGTAGCCTTACAAGACTGCAGTTTGGCTTCTCCAATATCACAGAAAAAGAAAACCACAAGCAAGACGAAGAGGCTCAGAAACCATTCTCAGTTAAAGCAACAAAAGAATTCACCTAAAAGAGCCAACGATGAAACAGACCTCTGCAGTCTGACAGACATTGAGTTCGAAAGGAAGACAGTGAAAATACTGAAGGAATTAAGAGAGGATATGAACAGTAATGCAGATACCTTTAGAAAGGAACTAGAAAATATAAGGAGGAGTAAAGAAAAACTAGAAAATTAATTTTCAGAGATGCAAACTGAGCTAAAGGCAATAATGAGCAGAATGAATAATGCAGAGGAATGAATGAGTGATGTGGAAGATAGAATAATGGAAATCACCCAATCATGACAGCAGACGTAAAGCCAAATGAAAAAATATGAAAGCAATATGAGACCTATGAGACAATATAATGTGGGCCAATATATGATAGGAATTCCAGAAGGAGAAGAAAAAGAAAAGAGGATTGAAAATATATTTGAAGAAATTATGGCTGAAAACTTGCCAAATCGAAAGGATACTGATATCAAGATCAGGAAGCACAGAGGTCCCCAAACAAACTGAACCCAAACAGGCCCACACCAAGACATACTGCAATAAAAATGGCAAAATTAAAGATAAAGAGAGGATTCTAAAGGCAGCAAGAGAAAAGAAAAGTACTGATTATAAGGGCACCCCTATAAGGCTATTAGCTGATTTCTCTACAGAAACACTACAGGCCATGAGGGAGTGGCAAGATATATTTAAAGTACAGAAAGGAAAATATTTGCAACATAGAATACTCTATCCAGCAAGAATATCATTTAAAATAGACGCAGGAGAAGATGGGAATAAGATGGTGGAAGAGAAGGACTGGAGCTCAACTTCTCTCCTAAAAATAACAAAATTTACAACCAAATGCTGAGCAATCTTCAACCAAATGGACTGGAAACTTTCAAAAAGCTATCCTACTCCAGAAGACAAAGAGGAGGCCCCATCAAGAGGTGGGAGGGGTGATTACATGATATAAGCAACCCCTTACTTCCTGGGTGGGAAACTCCACAGAGGGAAAGGTAACTGGTTCACAGAGACTCACCATAGGAGTGAGAGTTCTGAGCCCTACATCAAACCCCCATGTGTGGGGATCTGGCACTGGGACAAAGCTCCTGGAGCAACTGGCATTGAGGGCCAGAGGGGCTTGGGTGCACAGGAGCTCCATGGGACTGGGGGAAGTGGACATCCCATTCTTGGAGGGAGCACACAGACTTTCACGTGCACTAGATCTGAAGGCAAAGGAGGGTCTCCATGGGATCTGGGTCAGACCTGGCTGCTGTTCTTGGAAGACCTCCTGGGAAAACAGGGGTGAATGTGGCTTGTTGTGGGGGAAGGACATTGGAAGCAAAGCTTTTGGTAATATTCAGCAGGATGCCCTTCTCTGGAGGTGGCCATTTTGGGAAAATCTGGCCCATCCATCAACACTGAGAAGCCCCAAGCCAAACAACAATCCAGGTGGGATCACAGCCCTACCCATCAGTAAATAGGCTTCCTAAAGAACCCTCAGGCACACAGCCACCTCTAACCTCACCCAGAGACAAAGCCCCACACACCAGAGGGATAGGACTCAGCCTCACCTATCGGTGGGCAGGCATCAGTCCCTCCCATCAGGAAGCCTACAGCAAGCCCCCATACCAACTTCAACCACAAGGGAGACAGATGCCAGAAGTAAGAGAAGCTACAACTCTATTGTCTGTAAAAAGTTCACCACAGCAAAAACCTGCAAAAATGAAAAGACAGAGAACTATAACTCAGATGAAGGAGAAGAAAAAAACCCAGAAAAACAGCTAAGTGATCTAGAGATTATCAGCCTCCAGGAAAAAGACATCAAGCTAATGATGCTGAAGATGATACAAGACACTAGAAATAAACTGGAGGCAAAGATGGATAATTTACAGGAAACACTGAGAAAAGGATGCAAGATATAAAACTTAAACAAGGAGAGATGCAAAATACAATAACGGAAATAAAAAATTCACTAGAAGCAACCAATAGCAGAATAAGGACGCAGAAGAATGAATAAGAGAGATGGAGGGCAGATCAGTGGAAATCATGGATGTGGAACCGAAAAGAGAAAAAGATTGAAAACAAATGAAGAGAGTCTCAGAGAACTCTGGGACAACATTAAATGCACCAACATCCGTATTATAGGGGTGTCAGAAGGAGAAGAGAGAGAGAAAAGGACAGAAAAAGTATTCCAAGAGATAATAGCTGAAAACTTGCCTAACATGGGAAAGGAACCACTCACTCAAATCCGGGAAGGGCAATGAGTACCATATAAAATAAACCCAAGGAGGAACACCCCAAGACACATATTAATCAATCTGACCAAAGTTAAAGAAAAAGAGAAAATACTGAAAGCAGCTAGGGAAAAGAAACAAATGACATACAAGGGAACCCCAATAAGGTTACTGGCAGACTTTTCAGCAGAAACTCTGCAGGCCAGAAGGGAGTGGCATGATATACCTAACAGAATGAAAGGAAAAAACCTCCAACCAAGATTCCTTTACCCAGCAAGGTTCTCATTCAGATTTCAAGGAGAAATCAAAAGCTTCACAGATAAGCAAAAGCTAAGAGAATTCAGCAACACTAAACCATCCTTACAGCAAATACTAAAGGAACTGCTCTAGACTGAAAAGAAAAGGCAGCAACCGGAAACAAAAATACCACAAATGACAAGGCTCACCAGTAAAGGTATATATACAGCAAAGATAAAAAATCATCTGCACACAATTATGCTACCAAGATCAGAAATGGTGAGAAGAGGAGGGTACAATGCAGGACACTGGAGATGCACTTGCAATTAAGAGCCCAACAACTTAAAACAATCTCGTATATATATAAATCCTTATCTAAACTTCAGAATAACTGTAAACCAAAAATCTACAATTGATACACAAACAAATAAGAAAAATCAACTCAAATACAACACTAAAGAGTGTCATCAAACCACACGAGGAGAGAACAAGAGAAGGGAAGAAAAAAGAGCAACAAAAACAAATCCAAAGCAGTTAATAAAATGGCAATAAGAACATACATATCAGTAATTACCTTAAATGTTAATGGACTAAACGCCCCAACCAAAACACATAGACTGGCTGAATGGATACAAAAACAAGATCCATATATATGCTGTCTTCAAGAGACCCACTTCACTTCTAGGGACGCATACAAATCAAAAGTGAGTGGATGGCAGAAACTATTCCATGCAAACAGGAATCAAAAGAAAGCTGGAGTAGCAATACTCATATCACACAAAATAGACTATAAAATGAAGAATATTTTAAGGGACAAGGAAGGTCACTACATAATAATCAAAGGATAAAGCCAAGAAGAAGAGAGAACAATTTTAAATATCTACGCACCCAATATCGGTTCACCACAATATATAAGGCAACTGCTAACAACCCGAAGAGGAGAAATCAACAATAGCACAGTCATAGTGGGGAACTCTAACACTCCCCTTACAGCAATAGACAGATGATTCTGATAGAAAATCAATAAGGAAACACAGGCCCTGAATGAAGCATTAGATCAGATGGACTTAATAGATATTTATAGGACATTCCATCCAAAACCAACAGAGTACACATTCTTCTCAAGTGCACAGGGAACATTCTCTACGATCGAGCACATCCTGGGCTACAAATCAAACCTTGATAACTTAAAGAAAATTGAAATTATATCAAGCATCTTTTCCAACACAATGCTATATGACTGGAAAGCAACAAGAAAAAAATGCAAAAAACACAAACATGTGGACACTCAACAACGTGCTACTAAACAACAAATGGATCACTGAAGAAATAAAAGAGGAAATTTAAAAATACCTAGAAGCAAATGACAACAAAGATACAACACTCCAAAATCTACGGATGCAGCAAAAGCCATTCTAAGAGGAAAGTTTATAGTAATACAATCCCACCTCTGGAAATAAGAAAAAGCTCAAATGAAGAACCTAACTTTACATCTAAAGCAGCTAGAGAGAGAACGGTCAAGACCTAAAGTTAGCAGAAGGAAAGAAATCATAAAGATCAGAACAGAAATCAATGAAATAGAAATGAAGAAAACAATAGAAAAGATCAATGAAACAGAAACCTGGTTCTTTGAAAAGATCAACAAAATTGATAAACCCTTAGCCAGACTCATCAAGAAAAAAAGAGAGAGGACTCATATCAATAAAATTAGAAATGAAAAAGGAGAAGTAACAATGGACATCACAGAAATACAAAGGATCATAAGAGACTACTTCATGCAACTATATGCCAATAAAATGGAAAACCTAGAAGAAATGGACAAATTCTTAGAAAGGTACAATCTTCCAAGACTAAACTAAGATGAAATAGAAAAGATGAACGGACCAATCACAAGTACTGAAATTGAAACGGTGATTTAAAAACTTCCAACACACAAAAGTCCAGGACCAGATGGCTTCACAGGCAAATTCTATCAAATATTTATAGAAGAGCTAATACCTATCCTTCTGAAACTATTCCAAAAATTGCAGAGGAAGGGACACTCCCAAACTCATTCTATGGGGCCACCATGACTCTGATACCAAAACCAGACAAAGATACCACAAAAAAAGAAAACTACGGGCCAATTTCACTGATGAACATAGATGCAAAAATCCTTAACAAAATACTAGCAAACCACATCCAACAATACATTAAAAGGATTGTACAGCATGATCAAGTGGGATTTATCCCAGGGATGCAAGGATTTTTCAATATCTGCAAATCAATCAGTGTGATGTGCCACAATAACAAACTGAAGAAGAAAAACCATATGATCCTCTCAATAGATGCAGAAAAAGCCTTTGAAAAAATCCAACACCATTTCTGATAAAAACCCTTCATAAAGTGGGCACAGAGGGAACCTACCTCAACCTAATAAAGGCCACTAATGACAAACCCACAGCGAACATCATTCTCAATGGTGAAAAGCTGAAAGAATTCCCGCTGAGATCAGGAACAGGACAAGGATGTCTGCTCTCACCGCTACAATTCAACATAGTTTTGGAAGTCCTAGCCACAGTAATCAGGGAAGTAAAAGAGATAAAAGGAATCCAAAGTGGATAGGAAGAAGCAAAACTATCACTATTTTCAGATGACATGATACTTTACCTAGAGAATCCTAAAGACTCTACCAGAAAACTGTTAGAGTTCATCCATGAATTCAGCCAAGTCGCAGGATACAAAATTAATACACAGAAATTGACGGCATTTCTACATACTAACAATGAAAGATCAGAAAGAGAAATTAGGGAAGCAATCCCATTTACCATCACATCCAAAGGAATAAAATACCTAGGAGTAAACCTACCTAAAGTGACAAAAGCCCTGTACTCTGAAAACTCTAAGACACTGATGAAAGAAATAAAAGATGACACAAATACATGGAAAGACATACCATGTTATTAGATTGGAAAAGTCAATATTATCAAAAGGATTATACTATGGAAGGCAATATACAGATTCCATGCAATCCCTATCAAATTACCAAGGACATTTTTCACAGAACTCAAGCAAAATATTTTAAAGTTTGTTTGGAAGCACAACAGACCCAGAATAGCCAAAAACATCCTGAAAAAGAAAAATGGAGCTGGAGGAATCAGGCTCCCGGACTTCAGACTATACTACAAAGCAACAGTTATCAAATCCGTATGGTACTCGCACAAAGATAGAAACATAGATCAGTCGAATAGGATAGAAAGTCCAGAATTAAACCCATGTACTTACAGCCAACTAATCTATGACAAAGGAGGCAAGAATATACAATGGAGAAAAGACAGCCTCTTCAATAAGTGGTGCTGGGAAAACTCGATAGCTACACAGAAAAGAATGAAATTAGAACACTAATACCATGCTGAAAAATAAACTCAAAATGGATTAAAGACCTAGATATAAGACCAGACACTATAAAACTCTTAGAGGAAAACATAGGCCAAACACTCTCTGACATAAATGACAGCAACATCTTCTCAGATCCACCTCTTAGAATAATGATAATAAAAACAAAAATTAAAAAATGGGACCTAATCAAACTGAAAAGTTTCTACACAGCAAAGGAAACCCTAAACGAAACTAAAAGACAACCCACAGAATGAAAGAAAATATTTGCAAATGAATCAACTGACAACGGATTAATCTCCAAAATTCATAAACACCTCCTACCGTTCAATACCAAAAAAAAAAAATAACCTCATCCAAAAATGGGCAGACGATCTAAACAGACAGTTCTCCAAAGACATACAGAGGGCCAAAAAACACATGAAAAGATGTTCAACATCACTCATCATTAGAGAAATGCAAATCAAAACCACCATGAGGTACCACTTTGCACCAGCCAGAATGGTCATCATCAAAAAGTATAAACAATATGTGCTGGAGAGTGTGTGGAGAAAAAGGAACCCTAGTACACTGTTGGTGGGATTGTAGATTGGTTTAACCACTGTGGAAAACAGAATGGAGATACCTCAGAAAAATAAAAATGGAACTACCATTTGATCCAGCAATCCCACTCCTGGGCTTCTATCCAGAGAAAACCATGACTCGCAGAGACACATGTACTCCGAATTTCATTGCAGCACTATTTCCAATAGCCAAGACATGGAAACAACCACAATGTCCATCAACAGAGGAGTGGATCAAGAAGATGTGGTACATATACACAATGGAATATTACTCAGCCATTAAAAGTAACGAAATACAGCATTTTTAGTAACATGGATGGACCTAGAAATTATCATGCTAGGTGAAGTCAGTCAAACAATGAGACACCAATATCAAATGCTTTCACTGACATGTGGAACCTGAAAAAAGCACACAATGAACTTCTTTGCAGAAGAGATACTGACACACATACTTTGAAAAAACTTATGGTTTCCAAAGGAGACAGTTTGGGCCGGGGGGGATGCGCTGGGGGTGTGGGAGGGAAATCCTATAAAATTGGACTGTGATGATCATTGTACAACTACTAATGTAATAAAATCATTGAGCATTAATAATAAAAAATAAAAATAAATAAAATAAATTAGAAGGGGAAATACAGAATTTCTCCAACAAACAAAAGCTTAAATAGTACAGCAATATGAAACCCATTCTAAAAGAAATACTGAAAGGGCTTCTCTAAATTACAAAACAAAAATTAAGAATAATTTCGATGGAAAAACCACAATTTGAAAGCAATCACTTAAATAAGCAAGCATACAGGTCTGAACATGATGATGTTTAAAAAAAAATACACATCAAAATCATACAGTGTGAGGAAGGAAAGTAAGAAAGTATAGATTTTTTTTTATTTTAATGATGTTTTTGGGCCTATATGACTATCAGGCTAAAGTAAGCAGGTATAGGAAGGGGTTAACATACTTAAAAAACAGGGCAACCACAAATCAAAACTGAACATTACATTCACAAAATCTGAAAAGCACTCAAGCATTAAACTAATGGAAATCTTCCAACCAAAAAAAAAAAAGAAAAGAGAAACAAAGAATCAACTGGAAAACAAGGTTTAAAATGGCAATAAATACATATCTATCAACAATCACCTTAAATATCAATGGACTGAATGCTCCAATCCAAAGACATAGAGTGGCAGATTGGATGAAAATTTATAAACCTTCAATAGGCTGCCTATAAGAAACTCACCTTAGATCAAAGGATACATATAGATTGAAAGTGAGGGGATGGGAAAAGATATTTCATGCCAGTGGTCAAGACAGGAAAGCAGGAGTTGCAATACTCATATCAGACAAAATACACTTTAAAATGAAGGCCATAAAGAAAGACAAAGAAGAACACTATTTCATGGTTAAAGGATCCATTCAAGAAGAGGATATTACAAAAGTCAATATCTATGCCCCTAATATAGGAGCACCCAGATACCTACAACAAATACTAACAGACATAAAAGGAGAAATTGATGGGAATACAATCATAGTAGGAGACTCTAACACCCCACTCACATCACTGGACAGATCCTCTAGACAGAAAATAAATAAGGCAACAGACATCCTAAGTGACACAACAGAAAAAATAGGCTTAATAGACATTTTCAGGATATTACATCCTAAAAAATCAGAATAAACATTCTTCTCAAATGCACATGGAACATTCTCAAGAATTGATCACATACTGGGGCACAAAGCCAACCTCAACAAATTTAAAAGTATAGAGATTATTTCAAGTATCTTCTCTGCCCACAGTGACATGAAAGTAGAAATCTACCACAAGAAAAGAAATGAGAAAAAACTGACTACATGGAGACTAAACAACATGCTACTAAAAAACCGATGAGTCAATGAGGAAATCAAGAAGGAAATTAAAAATACCTTCAGACAAATGATAATGAAGACACAACCACTCAGAATCTATGGGATGACACAAAAGCAGTGCTCAGAGGGAAATTCACAGCAATACAGGCCTTCCTCAAAAAAGATGAAAAATCTCAAATTGACAACTTAACTCATTACCTAAATGAATTAGAAAAAGAAGAACAAGAAAAACCTAACGGCAGCAGAAGGAAGGAAATCATAAAGATCAAAGAGGAAATCAATAAAATAGAGATTCAAAAAAGAGAAAAAATCAATAAAACCAAGAGCTGGTTCTTTGAAAAGGTAAAATAAATTGGCAAACTTCTGGCCAGACTCACGAAGAAAAGAAAAGAAAAAATCCAATAAACTAAGAAATGAAAAAGGACAAGTCAAAACAGATACTACAGAAATACAAAAAAACATGAGAGAATACTATGAACAATTGTATGCCAACAAATTTGACAACCTAGAAGAAATGGACAACTTTCTAGAGACTTACAGCCTGCCAAAACTGAATCAAGAACAAACAGATCAACTGAACAGACCAATCACTAGAAATGAAATTGAATATGTCATAAAAACACTCCCTACAAATAAAAGTCCAAGACCAGATGGCTTCACAGGAGAAATCTACCAAACATACAAGGAGGAACTTATACCCATCCTCCTTAAACTTTTTCAAAAGGTTGAAGAAGAAGGACCACTCCCAAAGACATTCTATGATGTCACCAGCACCCTAATTCCAAAACCAGACAAAGACACCACCAAAAAAGAAGACTCTAGGCCAGTATCTTTGATGAATAGAGATGCAAAAATTCTCAACAAAAGTTTAGCTAACTGAATCCAACAGCATATCAAAAAGATCACACACCACGACCAGGTGGGATTCATCCCAGGTGCACAAGGATGGTTCAACATATGCAAATCAATCAACGTCATACACCACATTAACAAAAGAAAAGTCAAAAAACCACATGATCATCTCAATAGATACAGAAAAAGCATTTGACAAAGTCCAACATCTATTCATGATTAAAAACTCTTACCAAAGTGGGTATAGAGGAAACATTCCTTAACATAATAAAAGCCATTTATGACAAACCCACAGCAAATATAATACTCAATGGAGAAAAGCTGAAAGCCTTCCCACTACAATCTGGAACAAGACAGGGATGCCCACTCTCACCACTGCTATTCAACATAGTATTGGAAGTCCTAGCCACAGCAATCAGACAAAAGAAATAAAAGGCATCTAAAATGGAAGAGAACAGGTAAAACTGTCAATGTATGCAGATGACATGATACTATATATAGAAAACCCTAAGGATTCAACCCAAAAACTACTTGAACTGATCAACAATTTCAGCAAAGTAGCAGGATATATGATTAACATTCAGAAATCAGTCACATTTCTGTATACTGACAATGAAATATTGGAATAGGAATATATGAAAGTATAATACCTTTTAAAATTGCACCCCAAAAAATTAAATACCTGGGAATATACCTGACCAAGGAGGTGAAAGACTTATATGCCAAGAACTATAAAACATACATCAAGGAAATTAAAGAAAATGTAAAGAAATGGAAAGATTAATATTGTAAAAATGGCCATACTACCCAAAGCAATCTACAGATTCAATGCAATCCCTATCAGATTACCAATGACATTTTTCACAGAACTAGAACAAACAATCCAAAAATTTATGTGGAACCACAGAGGACCCAGAATTGCCAAAGCAATTCTGAGGAACAAAAACCAAGCAGGAGGCATGCCTCTCCCAGACTTTAGGCAATATTACAAAGCCACAGTAATCAAGACAGTGTGGTACTGGTACCAAAACAGACAGACAGACCAATGGAACAGAAGAGAGAACCCAGAAATAAACCCAGACACCTATGGTCAATTAATCTTTGACAAAGGAGGCAAGAACATAAAATGCGAAAAAGACAGTCTTTTCAGCAACCGGTGCTGGGAAACCTGGACAGCTGCATGCAAATCAATGAAACTAGAACAAACCCTCCCACCATGCACAAAAATAAACTCAAAATGGCTGAAAGAATTAAACATAAGACAAGACACCATCAAACTCCTGGAAGAGAACATAGGCAAAACATTCTCAACCTTACAAATGTTTTCTCAGGTCAGTCTCCCAAAGCAATAGCAATAAAAGCCAAAATAAACCCATGGGACCTAATCAAACTGAAAAGCTTTTGCACAACAAAGGAAACCAAAAAGAAAACAAAAAGACAACTCACAGAATGTGAGAAAATAGTTTCAAATGAGGCAATGGACAAGGGCTTAATCTCTAAAATATACAAACAATTTATACAACTCAACAGCAAAAAAAGCCAACAACCCAATAGAAAAATGGGCAAAAGACCTAAATAAACATTTCTCCAAGGAAGATGTACAGATGGCTGTTTACAAGCACATGAAAAAATGCTCAACATCCCTGATTATTAGAGAAATGCAAATCAAAACTACCACGAGATACTACCTCACACCAGTCAGAATGGCCATCATTAATAAGTCCACAAATAACAAATGCTGGAGGGGGTGTGGAGGAAAGGGAACCCTCCTGCACTGTTGATGGGAACGTAAGCTGGTACAACCACTATGGAGACCAGTATGGAGGTACCTTAGAAATCTATACATAGAACTACCATATGACCCAGCAATTCCACTCTTGGGCATACATCTGAACAAATCTTTCCTCAAAAAGGACACATGCACCCACATGTTCATTGCATCACTCTTCACAATAGCCAAGATATGGAAACAACCTAAATGTCCATCAACAGATGACTGGATTAAGATGTGGTATATATACACAATGGAATACTACTCAGTCATAAAAAAAAGAACAAAATAATTACACTTGCAGCAACATGGATGGAACTAGAGACTCTCATCCTGAGTGAAGTAAGTCAGAAAGAGAAAGACAAATACCATATGATATCACTTATATCTGGAATCTAATATAGGGCACAAATGAACCTTTCCACAGAAAAGAAAATCATGGACATGGAGAATAGACTGTGGTTGCCAAAGGGGAGGAGGAGGGATTGGGATGGATGGGGTGCTTGGGGTTAATAGATGCAGACTCTTGCCTTTGGAATGGATTAGCAATGAGATCCTACTGTGTAGCACTGGGAACTATGTGTGATCACTTATGATGGGGCATGATAATGTGAGAGAAAAGAATGTATACATGTATGTGTAACTGGGTCACCATGCTATACCGTGGAAAATTGACAGAACAGTGTAAACCACCTATAATGGGAAAAAAAATCATTATATAAATAAAAATAAAAATAAAGTGAATGTCACAATAAAGCAAATTACATGAATTTTTTTGATTCCCAGTTCATATAAAAGTTATGTTTACACTATACTGTAGTCTAGCAAGTGTGAAATAGCATTATTCTAAAAAATCAATGTACACACCTTTACCAAAAAATAATTCATTGCTAAAAAATTCTATCATCTGGCCCCTCAGTGAGTAATAACTTTTTCCTGGTGGCAGGTTTGAAATATCGCAGGAGTTACCAAAACCTGACACAGACATAAAGTCTTTTGGAAAAAAAATGCACTGATAGACTTGCTCAGTGCAGGGTTGCCATAAATCTTATATTTGTTAAAAAAAAAAAAAGCAATCTCTGTGAGGCACAATAAAGCAAAGAGTAATGAAACAAGGTATGCCTGTACACACAAATCAGCCCACTTATTTTTACATATGCTGTTGCCTCTGACCCCACCCCCCCCTCATGGGGTACACACCTCAGTTATGGGGTTTGATGCCAGAACCTTGTCTTCCACATGAGCATTACTGCTGGACTTGCTGACGGTGGCAAAGTATCTCATGGCATAGCGAGCAGATACTGTCTTTCCAGCTCCTGACTCCCCGCTTACAATTATTGACTGATTTTTATTGTTTCTAAAGCAAATAAATACAAAGGTTTTTTTAAATATTGTTTTCTTCCTATTAAAAAGGCAAATTACATTCATTACGAAAAATGCAGATAAGCCAGAAGAAGGGACTTTGTTTCATCACTCTAGAGTAACTATTTTTAAACATACCAGTGAATTTCCTTCCAGTCTTTTTCTCTGTGACCCTGCTGAACACACAACTTGTTTCCTGCGATATCTCCTGTATTAAGAGTCCACCAGACCAGTACCAAATCAATCGCTGATCCACAAGGAGGACTCACAGGACTCAGCGCATATTTCTACTCATGGCTAAGACTGATTATACCAAAAGGGTACAAAGCAAATCAGCAAAGGGAGAAGGCACACGGGATCAAGTCCAGAGGAAGCCAGGTGTAAACTTCCAAGAGTCCTCGCCCAGTGGAGCCATACATTTACTTTCTATAACAATGGATTATAACAATACACAGGAAACACTGTCTACCAGGGGAGCTAAAAGAGACTCACAGTCCAGGGTTTTTACTAGGATCTGGTCACATAGGCATCCTCTGCTATCACACATCCAAATTCCAGATGCCCAGAAGGAAAGCAAGTGTTCAGCATGAACGACACTGTTCACACAAACCGTTTAGGTACCCCTCTCATCAATTAGGAAAACGTGGGAACCTCCCAGAAATCCAAGGTCCCAGAGGCTCTTCACAGACCAAAGCTGCAAGCAGATCTCTTAAGCACAAGCGTCTCAGGTCTATGTCAATGCCTTTCTGCATATCCCCACTTAAATATAAAAACACTTTAAAGACATTATTTGGAGAGAAATTACTTGAAATATGCTTGGGAACATGTGTGCTCCATAAGCCAACACGCTCTGTTACAAAATTTAGATATCCTAAAAAATGCATTTAACTTTTCATGTCATAAGATTATGATTGTAAAAGCTTATTATAGTGCCATCCTAGCACCACTTATGTGGCAGGTACTCAGTGAATACAAGGATTCTCATTTAAGCCTCAGAAAAATCCTATGTCACATACTATATATCCATTTTACAGATGAGTCAAACAGTGACTCAGTGAGGCACAGAACACACAAGCCTCCTTATGAACACTGAGAAGACCTGGTCCTAGAAGGGAAGATGCTGAGGGGGTGAATAATCCTCCAGGGTCTCTCAGCCACGTAGAGCAGGACTGGGGTTATTAAAGAGAGGCTCTCCTGAATTCCAGTCCAGCCTCAGCAAGTCCAACAAAGACCTGCCTTATGTTTGGTTCTAATACAGTTAGACATATCTCCAGAGAAAACTGGCTCTTCGACCTTGAACCTGGCTCAGCCCCACATCTCCAATGAGCTCATACTGTGGCAGCAGCCCTGGCCTATCAGGCTCTGAGTCACACCCTAATCTTGCAGATGTCCTGGAGACCTGCAGGGGCCAGGGAAATACTAGAACCATGGATGTTTCGTCATTGTAAGGAAGCTTTCTGTGGCAGAAGCCAAAATAATTGGCAATTTTTTTTTTCCTTTTAGAACTGCACCTGTGTGATATGAAAGTCTCCAGGCTAGGGGCTGATTGGAGCTGTAGCTACAGACCTACACCACAGCTCATGGCAATGCCAGATCCTTAACCCACTGAATGAGGCCAGGAATCAAAACTGAGTCTTCATGGGTACCAGTCAAGCTGCAATGGGAACCACAAAGTGGCAATTTTTTTTCAGAAGCTCCAAAACCTTTTATTTTCTGGCACAATGAGGCTTGACTGCCCTCTGCTCATAAGTCTCTACACTACCACCAGGGCTCAGGAAAGGGAGATTTTACAACATTTGTCACAGCACGAGAGTAGGCACAGGGCAGATCCAGGTCCAGCTGGTGTTCTCAAGAGCAGAACCTGGCTTGGCTCCCAGCCTCTAATGCATTTATTTGTAAAGGAGAGGGAGTCAGAGTCCCTTGTGGCCTAACCAGTGCATTGAGGCATGAAGGGCACCTGCTAAGCTTGAGGACATGGGGCTCCTGGTGTCCCAGGTTACTAGTTATTAATTGACAATTTTATACCCAACATCTATTCTTTCCTTGCTTCTTAGGAACTAAGCTTCAATTGTTAATGGGCATGTTGCTACCCATATGAAAGACTACATATCCCAGCCTTCCTGGTAGCTAGGCATGGTCATATGAGGAGGTCCTGGCCAATGAGCTGGGAGCAGAAGTGTTCTGTGGGGCTTCTGGGAGGTCTCCTCAACCAGCAGTGTTCCTTCCTTTGGAATACTCTGCAGTCTAGATAAGAGAGAAGAGGGCTGAGCACTAGCTTTGTCCTAAGGATGAGGGTCCTGCCCCAAGGATCGGGAAGCTGAAAGACATTGATATCTGAGGACATGGTAGAAATGCTGTGTTAGCTCTGGACTGCCCATCAGAATTCTCTGTAGGAGAGAATCATGCATTTCTTCTTATTTAAACCGCTATTATTTTTTCCCGGTTATAAGCAGTAGAACTTGTAATAGATACTCTCTGAGCACATAGCTCACAGATTAGGACTCTGAGGCTGAGGAAGATCAGAGGCTATGTCCAGGGTTACGCAGTAAACAGTGAGCAAGACCCTGAAGCTGAGGGAGTTCAGGTAGGGCTGTGTCCAGGGTTATGCAATAAATAGTAGCAGGAGTTCCTGTCATGGCACAGTGGAAACAAATCCATCTGGGAACCATGAGGTTGCAGGTTTGATCCCTGGCCTTGCTTAGTGGGTTAAGGATCCGGAGTTGCCATGAGCTGTGGTGTAGGCTGCAGACATGGCTTGGATCTGGCATTGCTGTGGCTCTGGCGTAGGCCAGCAGCAACAGCTCCGACTGGACCCCTAGCTTGGGAACCTCCATGTGCCATGGGTATGGCCTTAAAAAGGACAAAAAAGACTAAATAAATTAAATAAATAAATAATAAATAGTAGCAGATTCAGTTCCTGTCTCAGGTCTTGATCTGTGAAATAAGGGTAATGAAAGTGGCTCCATTTCACAGAGGTGTTGCAAGACTAAAGGAGACCACAGTGAAAGTTCTTTTGCAAGCTGTAAGGATCTACAAAGATCCTTTCAGAGATGAGGATGTTGAAGCCAAAATAAGATAGTTATGGGGGAAACAAATTACATATGGAATCAAAAAATCTGAGCGCAAATCCCAGCTCTGCCTTTCTCTTGCTGGGTGACCTTGGATGGATGGCTTCAAATCTGTCATCTGACTGCCTCATCACAGGCTCTTCTGAGGGCATTCAAGATGATGTGTGGGAGGATGTGCATGGTGCCTGGCCCACAGGAGTCTAGTAAAAAGTGTTTGCTAGCTAAACAAGAACTCCACAGGCCATATAAAAAACAAGTGGAAAAATTAGAATAAAGTCCAAGATCTCCTATAGCTGAAACCTGTCATCATATATCATTAGAGTCTGCTGCCTTGGATGGGTGAAAAAACTTAAATATCTCACAGTGGAGAATAAATCAATTTTCTTCCAACCAAACACACTGCAAGAGAAGCGTCTGCTATTCCCAGATTGGCAAGACAGACTTGATTACCTAGAAGGGGCAAAACTAGGAAACTTGGCTTAGACAGGGCAGTTTTATATAACAGTCATTTGCTACTTGGTAAAGCAGTCTGCTCTACCACGCACCCGCTCTGGTCTGATTGATGGTCTCCCTACCACTGTGAGGGCCCAAAAGAGGTAGTAGTGTGGGGTGAATAAGAGGAAGCCCTGCCTGGCAGGAGGCTACCTGGCCATCTGCTTGTAGGCCTCTTCTGCCACAGCAAATATGTGTGGGTCCATATCACCCATATTCTGCCCACTGTAGGCATGGATGATGGCATCTCCATATATTGGCAACTGCTTGTAAGGATTCATGGCCACCAAGATGATTCCTGGAGAAAGATGGTAAATAAAATGGTGAGATTCTGGAGTTCCCATCGTGGCTCAGCGGTTAACAAATCTGACTAGGAACCATGAGGTTGTGGGCTCTATCCTTGGCCTTGCTCAGTGGGTTAAAGATCCAATGTTGCTGTGAGCTGTGGTGTAGGTCACAGACATGGCTTGGATCTGGCATTGCTGTGGCTCTGCAGTAGGCCAGCAGCTGCAGCTCCTATTTGACCCCTAGCCTGGGAACCTCCATATGCCATGGGTGCAGCCCTAGAAAAGGCAAATAAATAAATAAATATAAATAAATAAATAGATGTGATTCTTACTGTCACCTCTTTCTCCAGGTTCTTTGGAGAAGCCTCAGCTCTGCCACTTATTAAACCTTCTGTGTGCCATTGGGCAGTTCACTTAGTGCTTTAAATCTCAGCTCCCGGATCATGTCACCTACATTTCTAGGCTACTCTGAGGATTAGAGGACATGATACATGGCAATGCCCTAAAACTGAGAGACTCTCACAATTCTCAGTGTAAACATAATGATAATATCATTGCCCAAAATAAGTAATAAACTTATCAAATCCATTGAGAAACTCAAATACGAGCTTTTTTCATGTATGTTTGTCTTGGTAGTCAAATTTCAATTTTTGTTGAAGATTCTCCTTGCCTAGATAGTTCCTTTTATAACAAACTCTCTACGATCAAATATCTGGACCTTTTAGATAGAAATCTGGGCAAATGTTTAGGTGTGATTATACATTTTTTTTTTGGTCTTTTTTTTTTTGCTATTTCTTTGGGCCGCTCCTGCGGCATATGGAGGTTCCTAGGCTAGGGGTCGAATCGGAGCTGGAGCCCCTGGCCTACGCCAGAGCCACAGCAATGCGGGATCCGAGCCGCGTCTGCAACCTACACCACAGCTCATGGCAACGCCAGATCCTTAACCCACTGAGCAAGGGCAGGGACCGAACCCGCAACCTCATGGTTCCTAGTCGGATTCGTTAACCACTGCGCCATGACGGGAACTCCTGATTATACATTTTGATAGAAGTCAACATTACTAATATAAACACAATATAAAATGTAATCAGAAAGCTCTAGAGAGCAAGCATGAAGTTTCAGGGTCATTCCTTCTTTCTTAGAATTGCTCTCCTTACCACTGTAGGTGTAAATGAGTTTGGATTCTGCAAATCGGATTCTGAGATTATGAAGCACTGCAGGCTCGTGGAGATAGCTGAGGGCTGTGAGGTCATTCTCACCCACCAGGATGTCAGGATTACGAAGTGGAGGCAAAGATTCTGGATCAACAGAATAATCCATCTCCTGTGGATAAAGATGAATTTAAAGTTCTGGAAATAAAAGATTTTTGGTGTTTCTGCTGAATCACAGTCCTTTCTTTTCTACCCCTCTTTGGAGTGATCCCTGACACTCTGAAAAACAAATTTATGTACATCAATGAGAAAATCATCTTTATGGCTGACTTTTGGGAGCCACACCAACAGATGTGTGCCTTAGGGTTTGTCACTCGCCCTCTCTGGACCTCCCTTCTCTCATCTGTGAAAAGACTGGCTGGACCAGATCAGGGGTCCTCAGAGTTGCAGAGGCCTCAAACAGGGCTGACAGGGAAGCCACCTGGTCAGGGACCCAGGCACCCCAACTCAATTCTACCACAGGGGCTCTACTTAAATGTGATTTAGAAGTTGGGTGCCATCAAAGTTTCCATTTGGAAATAGAATTCTGTTGCTAAAATGACACAATGATTGAAGACCCCTTGAAGTTCTAAGGTTGCTGAATCTCTGTTCAAAGCTGACATACTTGGAGTTCCGGTCATGGCTCAGCGGAAACAAATCTGACTAGCATCCATGAGGATGCGAGTTCAAACCCTGGCCTCACTCAACGGGTTAAGGATCTGGCGTTGCTGCAAGCTGTGGTGTAGGTCACAGACGCAGCTCAGATGTAGTATTGCTGTGGCTGTGGTGTAGGCCAGGGGCTACAGCTCTGATTTGACCCCTAGCCTGGGAACCTCCATATGCCAAAAAAAGAAAAGAGAAGAAAGTTGACATACTTGGTGAGAAGTGTCTAAAGGAGACCATGTGGGTGATGGTCTCTCTAAGACAGGCCTCCTATGCAGCTGACTCCTGTCTGCAGCCTCCAGTGTTCCCAAGGTCTCACATTCCCTACTGCAGGGCTGCCTACTTCTATTATCCTCAGCCTGGGCTAAGGAAATGGCCCAGGATGGCCTCTCTTCTGCTCAATTTCACCAGTGTGTATTCCTAAAGTAGCTGCCTGAGAAGAATCAAGGCTAAGTCAGCATGCCTTGTGGGCCTTCCAAATGTCAGAGCACTAAGGGCCTTTATTACCACCTGTTCTATGTACCTTCACTTTCATTTCATAGCTTGGGAAAATGACTTGAGCAAGGTCACCCAGCAGGCTTGTTTCTTTTCCATCTTCCCAGGCTGCCTTCCTTTTCATACATGGTCCTGGACCAGCAGCACAACATGACCCAGCCATCCCTTATCAAGAACCCACTCTGGGAGTTCCCATTGTGGAGCAGTGGTTAACAAATCCGACTAGGAACCATGAGGTTGCGGGTTTGATCCCTGGCCTTGCTCAGCGGGTTAAGGATCTGGCGTTGCTGTGAGCTGTGGTGTAGGGCTCAGACACGGCTTGGATCCCACGTTGCTGTGGCTCTGGTGTAGGCCGGTGGCTACAGCTCCGACTGGACCCCTAGCCTGGGAATCTCCATATGCTGCAGGAGCAGCCCTAGAAAAGGCAAAAAGACCAAAAAAAAAAAAAAAAAAAACCCACTCTGCAGGTCCAATGCCAAGTACTCAGCACTGTTTTTTCATTCAATCCTTGAAAATGGTTTCTAAGGAGGGCATGACATACCCTAACAGTTAATAAGCCAGGTTCAGAGAGGGTAAGCTCCTTGTGCAAAGTCACACAGTTATTATGTGTCTGGCTGACTCTGAAGCTTGCATGGTGATGCCTCTAGTTAACAGTAACAGGGGTTTGGTTTGTTGGTAGGTCTGTTTTCCATTAAAAGAGCAGCTCAGGGCCATCCAGAACAACTGGGCATGGCTCCTCATAGCAGCTGCCTGCTCTTTACCAATGCAATTATATTTACTGACCTGCCCCAAGCAGGATATTCTTAAGCTACACACTTTTGAGAATAAGATAAGGAAAAGTACTATTCACATGTAAGTTTAACTTTCCCTGAGTTTTTCTATTATCTGTTTTAAATCAACAACTTTTTTTTCCCAGTTTAGCCATTGTGTGCATGAGTGTGTGTTGTGTGTATTATGTGTGATATGTGGGAGAAACAGAGGGAGATAGAAAGACAAACAAAATGAACAGTTGTTGGGGAATGGGGAGAAAGTGTGAATGTAAAGAACATAAGATTGACAGTTGGAGACAGAGGTGACATTTTTTCCACACAAAGCAGGCTTTGTCATTGGAAGTATAGACAGAGGGTTAAGTTAAAGAGCAGGCTGGCTGCCTGCCATCTTACCTGCCTCTCCTCTTCCTCCTCCGGGCAGCTGGTTCAGGGCCAGGAATGTGGCCACCTGAAGCACTGCTCATATTACAAAAGCAGCTAACTGCCACTGCAGCTGCTGCCTTGAGATTTTTCTCCCCAAAGCCATCTGATCCATAATCAGAACACTGACTACGCAAAGGAGATACTCAACTAGTGCGCCAAGGAGTTTCTGATGGGAAAGGAAAGGCTTAAGCGGAAACAGCAGCTCCTCTGCTTCTTGTATTTGCACCCCTCTCTCCACAGGAATGATCTCATCTGATCTTCGGCAGCCCTGTGATGTGGGACTGTTACTAAACTCACCTCATGTGGGAGAGGTCAAGGGTCGCTCACGGACTTAGTGAGCGGCTGTGGCAGGATTTGAATCCAGATAGTCTCATTCTATGGGATGTGCCCTTAACAGCTGTGTTTGTCTTCCCTCTCAAGATCTCAGGAAATGGCTCCTGAATCCAGGACACTATGTCCTGTCTTTACAGAGATCATTTCCATGCCTTGGAGATTCCAGCATTTTTATATTCATGTGATATTCCCCAGACTAATTCTAACATCCACAAAGCCTTTGTCCAGCTCTGCACCAAGATACTGGATTCTCAGCACAAATGAACATCTCCTCAGAAAAGAAAATCATGGACTTGGAGAAGAGACTTGTGGCTGCCTGATGGGAGGGGGAGGGAGTGGGAGGGATCGGGAGCTTGGGCTTATCAGACACAACTTAGAATAGATTTACAAGGAGATCCTGCTGAATAGCATTGAGAACTTTGTCTAGATACTCATGTTGCAACAGAAGAAAGGGTGGGAGAAAAAATGTAATTGTAATGTATACATGTAAGGATAACCTGACCCCCTTGCTGTACAGTGGGAAAATAAAAAAAATTATTAGTAAAAAAAAAAATCATAATTTGCAATGTACCCAATTTAGGAAGTTGTAGATTATTTGCAGTTGAAAAATAGCCTGAAAATGATTGTTGGCAAATCTTATCTAGATTTTTCTGAATTTATTGTTGCTAAACACAAGAACTGAAAAATGAAAAATATTCCTTTTGTACAAAAGCATTTTCTTTCTTGTAGATCAGACAAGAGCATAGGAAACCACATGAAGAATTATGGTTCATTTATGGGTCTAATGAATAAACTGATGTGAAAAAAAAAAAAAAAAGATACTGGATTCTAAAAACCTAAGGTCAGCCTAGTGATGGATCCAGTGGGATGTCATTACAGCTATGGTGGGAAAGGACAACTCATGATTGATACCTAAAGCAAAGGTGAAATCTGCAGAAACTGGTAATCGAAAGCCATGACTGGCCTTTGAGAACAACTCCTCATGGGCCTGCTCCACCATGGGGACAACCACCCATGGTCTCACTCATCCCTTGCCTCTCCCTCACCACGCTGGCACTGCAGAGCCTCTTCACAATGTCTACGAAGCAGGGCCCTCTTGTCCCCTGTCCCATCTCCCATGGTTCCTCCAATTGCCTTTTATGCTCCCTCCAGGATGTCCCATTTCTTACTTGTTTCTATCCATCCACAGACTTTCTCTCCCTCTATTCTCCCTCTATTTGCAGTTGAAAAATAGCCTGAAAATGATTGTTGGCAAATCATTTCCTTTCCTTTCCTATCTCCCTCTCCTTTCCTTTCCTATCTCCCTCTCTGTGTCTCTTCCCCTTCCCATCTTGATGTTTTTTGTCTTGGGCTTAAACTACTTCCTGCCCAAGTTTCTCTTCATCCAGTCTCTGCACTGAGACTCATGAAACCAAAATGGAAATAATTTTCCAGCATTCTCCCCACAATGCTGAACCCCTGAAAGGTAGCACAGAGCAGAGCCCTGTCTGCTGCATTTCATTTGAGAGAGTGACACAGGCTACTTTATGGTGTCATTAGGGTGGGGTGGGGGCAGGGCAGATGGGGAGGGGTACACACACCTGGGTGGAGCCACAGCACCAGCTGACCATTGCAGGTGCTTGCTCATGTGCCCTCCTCTGGGATGCTCCCACACCAACTATCTGCCTGTTCCCCTGCCCCACACACACCCCAGTTACTCCTTTATCCATCATGGTGGCTATGACTGAAGATCCTCACCGTGCCATCCTCCAGCAGGAGTCGTAGGACTTTGTCGCCAATTTTATAGTCCTTTGCTATTTCAGCAGACTTCCACACTTCTTCAGGATCCGGAATCCAAACCCTGTTGTACTGACCACAGAATAAGACAGGCTTAATTTCAGCACTTTAAAAACAAAACACAGGAGTTCCCATCATGGCACAGCACAAGTGAGTCCGACTAGGAACCATGAGATTGCGGGTTCGATCCCTGGTCTCGCTCAGTGGGTTAAGGATCTGGCATTGCCATGAGCTGTGGTATAGGTTGCAGATGCGGCTCGGATCTGGCATTGCTGTGGCTGTAGTGTAGGCTGGCAGCTACAGCTCCGATTCAACCCCTAGCCTGGGAACCTCCATATGCCACTGGCGCGGCCCTAAAAAAAAAGGACAAAAGAATAAAAATAAAAAAATAAAAAATAAAAACAAAACACAAATCATTAGTTGATTAGACTCAGGGGGATTTCTTTCTGTCTGCTAGATCATTAAATGCATTAGGAATACCTTAACTTAATTTTTGCCTAGGAGGTAAGCTTTAGTGTCTTTTCAATGCATCAGGCCTAGCTGCCTCATTTCATAAGTAACAGAATTCCCAAAGCCCCCCCTAAATACATCTTGAACATGTAAAGCCTGAGAGTGGAAAGGAAATCGGTGAAATCAGAAATCTTCATGGGAAGATCTAATCATTGTCTGCAGGAGTTGAGCAGTGGAATCTGGTTCACCACTGGTGGGCTGTGGAGCTCTGGGCCAGAGACTTAATTTCTTATGCCTCATTTTTTTTCCTCATCCTTAAAATGAATACAACAATACCGACTTCCCGGGTTTGCTGGGAGCTTAAACTAGACTGTGCAGTTGACAGCACTTTGCAAAGTGCTATGGAAATATCATTATCACAGTCTTATCACACTGGTCAGCCTCCAAGGATTCCCTCTGTGGGAAATGTGGAAGTTCCCACCGGGCTCAGTGCTTACGTACAAGTCCTTAGGCAGAACCATGCTGCTATGTGCTGGATTGTCCCCCCAGATTCATATGTTGAAGCCTTAACCTCGAAATGTGAGTGTATTTAGAGGTAACATCTTTGAGAAGTAATGAAAGTTAAATGAGGTAATAAGGTCCTGATCCAATAGGATTAATGTCCATATAAGAAGAGATACCAGGGAGTTTACACATACTCTCTCCACTATGTGCACAGAAAATAGGCCTTTGGAGTTCATGGTGAGAAGACAGCTGTCTGCACCAAAGGGAGAAGCCCCTACTAGACACCAGTCCTGCCAACACTTCTCAGCCTCCAGAACTGTGAGAAAATAAACATCTATTGTCTAAGCACCCAGTCTGTGGTATATTGTCATGGCAGCCCAAGCCAACTAACATACACATCTAATATTCACACCCTGGGAAGGGGACAGGCTCTCTCCAGAATTCACCATTGGCACCTGAATGTTGCTTAAGATAAACACAAGGTAATTGCCACGTCCTTACACTGCAGATGTCATAGAGGCCCATGATTCATTCCTCTCTCTCCTCCACCCACGCTGTCAGCATCATGCACTGATGATGTATCACTCTCACCCAGACCTCACATCTCACCTTCTGTGGTCACCTCTTGGTTCACTTGTTCATTCAGTCGTTAATTCATTTCTTCATTCATTCAAAACCTAGGCGTCTATTATGTGTATGTCTGACACAATGCTGGGTTACCAAGAAGGAAAGATCTCTCCTCTTAGTCATCATGGTCTTCCTACTAATTCAGGCAGTCTCTAACCTGAAGCTGCAGGTACATCTGTGTATGTTTGTATCTCTCCGCTCACATATTGGTGGTTTCTATCAGTGGGGCACCCCTACAGGATATCCCAAAGTCCTAGGACATAACCAGGCCAAAAGGAAAAAGATTGGGAAGCACTCATGTAGAGACATTAAGCAGCACCTAGGAAAGCTCCTGAATCCCAAAGGCTCAATAGCTCACAATCCCCATCAGCATCTAACTCTCATTTCCCAGAAAAAACTGGCTTCAGGGCCTCCGGGTTCTCAGCTCCACTGCAGAGCTGAGACGAGCACCCAGTCCAGTCCTGCACCTATAGTGGCATCTCCTTTCCACCTCCTTACACTCACAGGCCAAAGGAATACTGATTCTTTGGCAGTGTCCCTCACTGGGAAAATGGACTTTCTGAAGGAAACTGTCAAGTGTGTAAACTCTTGTAACAGGGGACATTGTACCTTTAGGAGACAAAGCTGCACTTGTGCCAAAGTGCCATCCAAGTACAATCCCTGGGCACTGAATTGGCACCAGGCACCGTCCTTCACTCTGGGGAAAGTTATAAACAAGACACTATCCTTTGTGAATCTCTGCTTCTTCATAGCTGAGAGGGCAAACCCCATGACCTAATGGTAACCTAGACATGGTCTGTTGGTACATTTCCACCATGAAGGAATATTCCTTTGGGGTGAGAGGTCATACCTTCAGGAGTTTTCACTTACAAAAAAATTCTGGGAGTTCCTGTGGTAGCTCAGCAGGTTAAGAACCCAACATAGTGTCTGTGAGGATGTGGGTTCTCTCCCTGGGACCCAGTGGGTTAAGGATCCATCTTTGCCATGAGCTGTGGCACAGGTCACAGATGCAGCTCAGATCTGGCACTGCTGTGGCTATGGTGTAGGCTGGCAGCTGCAGCTCTGACTTGACCCCTTGCCCAGGAACTTCCATATGTCCCAGGTACTGCCATAAAAAGAAAACAAAAAAGTTCTGGGCAGTAATTATGACATTTTACTTTCTTCACTATAGTTTTATTTATTTCCTATAAATTGCATGTTTTACTTTTATAATCAGAATATATAATCTTTAAAGGCAAATATCAAAATATATGTTCACAAAAAGACTTGTACACAAATGATCATAGTAAATTTATTCATCATGGTTAACAACTAGAAACAGACTCTATGTCCACTAATATGAGAATGAATAAAAAAGATAAAACTGTGGTACACTCATACAATGGAATATTACCTACCAATAAAAAGAATCAATTACTGATACAAGCAAGAACATGAATGAATCTCCAAAGTACTAGGCTGAGTCAAAAAAGCTGTACACAAATGAGTACATCCTGTATGAGTCCTTTAAATGAAGTAAGAGCAGGTAAAAGAAATACACATCACGTGAGGGAAAAATCAGAACAGCTGTCTCTGGGGGTATGAGGGGTCAGAAAGGGAATCTTGTGGGGTGATGGCAACATTCAATACCTTGAAGGGGTTTGGGTTACATAGGTGCACTTTTCTTTATTATCCTTCCTTCCCTCCCTCCCTCTTTCTTGCTTCCTTCCTTTTTCTTTTTCTGGCCACACCTGCAGCATATGGAAGTTCCAGGGCTAGGGGTCAAATCAGAGCTGCAGCTGCCAGCCTTCACTACAGCCACAGCAACACCAGATCCAAACTGCATCTGCACCTATGTCCCAACTTGCAGCAACACCAGACCTTTAACCCACTGAGTGAGGCCAGGGATCAAACCTGCATCCTCATGGGTACTAGTCAGGTTCTTAACCTGAGCGGCCACAATGGGAACTCCAGATGCACTTTACAGACCTAAGATTTGTGCATTTCACTGTCTAGAAATTTTACACAAAGGACCAAACAAATATGGAGCTCTTAACATGCTAAAATAAGCATACTAAAATATTTAGGAGGAAATGTACTGCTGCAATTACCCTAAATGCTTCAAAAAAGAAGATCAGCTGAGGACTGGACAGAAGGATAGAAAGATGGATAGACCTGTGATAAAACAAAAATGTTAAGGTATTTGCCAGAATATAGGTGGTAAGAGATGCTCACTGTAAAATTTCTTCAATTTTTTTGAATACCTTAAATTTTCATAATAAGAAGTTAAAGGAAATAAAGAATAAGTATAAAACAAAGTTTGGGGAATTCCCACTGTGGAGTATTGCTGTGAGTTGTGGTGTAGGTCGAAGACACAGTTCAGACCTGGTGTTGCTGAGGCTATGGTGTAGGCTGGCAGCTGTAGCTCCGTTTCAACACCTACCCTGGGAACTTCCATATGCCATAGGTGCAGCCTTAAAAAGAAAAAGAAAAAAAAATTCTTGCTCCAGGACTAGACTAGGACAAAGTTTGTTGGGAGCACATCTATTAATCTATGAGCTAATTAATATAAGATGCCTCGCTTATCAAACAAAACATATATGTATATCACTGGCTGCATATCAATCAAGACTACCAAAGTTATTTGGGTTGCTTTAATTCTTGACAGATAGGTAAGAGCAGGAGCTTACTGAAATGAGTCATACTTGTGAGAAGAGAAGGAGGGAAAGGGGGAAAGGAAAATGGAAGAATGACCTGGCAGGTGATAACACATACTCAGAGACACACACCTATGCAAATAGGTGGACAGATGCCTCACAAACAGACACACCCCCACACTCCACACAAACTTGTTGCCATGGGCTACTATATTCCACATAAGGTTTGCTATTAAAAGCATTTATCACTAACCTCATAAAGCTGATACCGTTAGTACTTTTTTATTAGATATTTTTATGATAATTTGGAATATCCCATTTATCAGAACTTGGCAACTATAGAATTTTACAGCTGAAAGAGTACCAGGATATTATCTACTCCAAGTTGTCTGTCAAAGTTCTTCTTCTTCTTTTTTTTTTTTTCTTTTTCTTTTTAGGGCTATACTGAGGCATAGGGAAGTTCCTAGGCTAGGGGTTGAATTGGAGCTGCAGCTGTCAGCCTACGCAGCCGCAGCCACACTGGATCCCAGCCGCATCTGCGACCTACACCACATCTTGCAGCAATTCTGAATCCTTAACCCACTGAGAAAGGCCAGGGATAGAACCTTCATCCTCAAGGATGTCAGGTTCTTAACCCGCTGAGTCATGACAGGAACACTTCAAAAGTTCTTTTTAAAGCTGATGAAAGCTTGCTTCAAATGAAATGGTAGGAGTTCCCGTCGTGGCGCAGTGGTTAACGAATCCGACTAGGAACCATGAGGTTGCGGGTTCAGTCCCTGCCCTTGCTCAGTGGGTTAATGATCCAGCGTTGCCATGAACTGTGGTGTAGGTCGCAGATGTGGCTCGGATCCCGCGTTGCTGTGGCTCTGGCGTAAGCTGGCGGCTACAGCTCCGATTCGACCCCTAGCCTGGGAACATCCATATGCCACGGGAGCGGCCCAAAGAAATAGCAAAAAGACCAAAAAAAAAAAAAAAGGCAAATGAAATGGTAGAAGCCCACCATGTCTTGCTGTGGTCCCTCAGGCACTTCCATGGAAGCCTGGAGCTCTGAGAAGCGATGCAAAAGTCACTAAGCCAACCCAAGGCCTTTGTTTCACTGATCCCCATACTCAAGCCCAGAGAGGTCGATAATTCACCCAATACCACACAGAGAATCTCAAGGGCCAGGACTCCATGGAGTCAGGCCCTAAGATTTCTTCTTTGAACTACTTGCTAATTAAATGAGTCTAGCCCTGAAAATAATCCTGAACACTCAACTGCAACTATCTACTGAATAGTGCACAGGCTGGTTTGTTTCAGCTAAAAGTAGCATTAAATGTTTCAGGATATGCAGAACTAAAAGTCTGCTTCTCTTCTGTTGTGAACACAATGGCCTCCCCAGCCCTGGATTCCCCAGGTCGCCTTCACCCACCAGGCCTGGTGCCTCTGCCAGCAAGGCTGCGCACTGTTTAGGGCCCCACAGCTGAGACCCAGCCTGGTAAGTAAACATGCCCAAGTTTACTCGGTTCCACCTCAGTTACACCCATTCGGTCTCCCCCTCCTGCCTCACATTCCTCAACCCATGAGGCAACACTACATCCAGAGGGAGAGTGAACTTTACAGCATTTGGACAAACAGTGTGACTGGATCTCATGTGACCTCCTCAAGGTGGCTCCTCCCATTGGGGCAGGAGCCTCCAGATTCAGGCCAACTCGCCAGGGGCCACTGGCAGCAGGGCCAGGAGAGAAGAGCAGTCTGCCTCCCACACCTTTCCTGAGGAGGGAAATGCAGGTCCAGGGAGGCTTGGGAATGAGACACAGGCATCAGAAGCACTGACCCTCAGAAGTGGTACATCCTCAGGAACAGGTGGAATCTGCCTACCCCACATGCTTAGATGAGATGAGCATGACATCTTCTCTTGTCATCTGCCTATCTAAGAGGTCTACTGGCATCAGCCACCTTAACTGCCTGAAGACTTTACATGCTGTACAGATGATGGGGATTTTCTTCCTAGCCACTCCCTGGACTGGAAGGGGGTCTCTGCATTCTTGGTCAACCAGGTGGGAGTGGCAACACTATACTCCCTCTCTTCCTCCTCCTCTTTACTCATTCCTCTGCTCCCCAGCCTCCTTCCTTGTCCCTCCAGGTCCTTCCCAGCCTCTCCTCATGACAGGGTTTCTGGAGAGTTTCATCCATTTCTAGAGCTTCCACAACTGCCCTGGGGTCTGTGCAGCATTGGGCCTCCAGCCCAACCTCTCAGTGGATCTAGACTATGCTTCCAACTGTCTCCCAGAGGTCAGCCCCTACATGTCCTAGGACACTCAGAGATTCCAAGCTCGAGTGATCATGATGTCAAATCCAAACTGGCTTCCTCTCCTCAGTTCTCTTGCTCCTCTATTCAGGAAACTGGGACAGTGCTGGACACTCCCTACCTGATTTTCTCCACCCCCAACAACCAAATCAAATGGTCATCAGGTTCTAGAAAGCCTACATTTTAAAGAGGTCTCATCTGTCTGCCCTATCTACCCCCAATGCCTTGGCCATCAATCAGTACCCCCCGTGCTGACCCCATCAATTGTCTCTTGACAGGTACCACTGAGTGCTTCCTTAACCTGGCTGAGCACTGGTTTCTGTGGACATACAGATTCCTTTACCCATACCTAAATCAGAATTTCCATGGGTGAGGCCCAGCAAGATGAAAGCTCTAAAAGAGTCTCCCCTTAGGGATTTTGATGAATGTCCTTGCTTGAGAGTCACTGTCCTAAAAGTTTTCCTACTCAGGTCTCACATTCTTTTCAGTCCAGCCTCTGCTTGCTGCCATCCAAACCACTAGCAGTTTCTAGAGCATACCAAGCTCTTCCTCGCTCTTTGCTATGCATTTCTGTTCCTCCAAGCCGTGGCACCACCTCTCTCTCCCACCACTGAGCAAACTACTCTGAGCTGTCAAGAACCAGTTCAAGACTCCCATTTGCAGTACTTTCCTCACTTCCCTCCATCCCAGGCAGGAATGGATGCTTCCTCTTGAGAGCTTTCTCTGCCCCTTCCCCAGGTTTCAGGTAACTTCCCATCTCCACCACTGGCGTGTGAACTTCAAGAGTGTTATTTTAGTGCCCTAGAACCCAGTAAAATGATTTCTCCATGGTTATCACACCATAAATATCCACTGAACAAAAATGAAAATTCCCAATAGTTCAGTTGCACTAATTAAAGACTAAACTTGGTATTTTAGTCTTTTTTTTTTTTAATTTTATTACAGTTGGAGTTCCCATTGTGTCTCAGCAGGTTAAGAACCTGACACAGATTCCCTGAGGATGTGGATTTGATCCCTGGCATCACTCAGTGAATTAAGGATCCAGCATTGTTACAAGCTTTGGCGTAGGTCACAAACATGGCTTGGATCTGGCATTGCTGTGGTTGTGGCAGCTCCCATTTGACCCCTAGTTTGAGAACTTCCATATGCTGCATGTGTGGCTGTAAAAAGAATGAAACAAAGCAAAACAAACAAAAAATTGTATTATAGTTGATTTATAATGTTCTGTCAATTTCTGCTGTATAGCAAAGTAACAGTTATTTATTTATATGTACTTATTTATACACACACACATACACACTCTTTTTATCATATTATCTTCTATCATATTCCATTACAAGTGATTGGATATACTTCCCTGTGCTATAAAGCAGGACCTCATTGCTTAGTATTTTAGTCTTTATAGCCCCTTTTTTACTCTTTTGAAATACCATATATAATACAATGGATAAATCTAATTTTTCAGGGTGGTTAATGACATACAGAACTTGAAAAGTTGTTTAGAGGAGCCAAATGTAAAGTTATTAAACTGAATTTTCACCTTATTTTATACAAAGACCCTGGACTGCATTTCTCTTGACCTTGCACATCTGAGTTTCAGCAGAACTTCCATGAAGATATCTAGCAAGTTCCTTAAGCACAAGGGAGAGAAAAAGATGGGTGAAGGATAATATAATTTATGAGTATGTGGCTAAAACTAGTCATAGCCTGAGTCCTGATTAAGTAGAAAAAGCAATTTAAGAAAGGTCTTTAGGAGCATGCTACAGAGCTTTAACACCTTACAAACCATTTATCACTTTCACCGATATATTAGATAAAAACCAGAACACGTGTGTCAAATATGCAGCTGAAATGATTAGCTAAAGACGATCATGATTTTAAAAGGCTTCAGCAAGCTGTAGAACACCAAACATGATGGAAAATTTAATAGGAGTAAATGTAAAGTACAACATTTAGATGCCAAAAATTAATTGTATTTACAATAGCATCAGCATAAAAAAAAAGCTAATTTTTTAAGCATTAGGTGTCAGGTATTATGCTAAGGACTTTACACAGGTTATTTAATCTTTGCAATGACTGGTAAGACTTAAATCCATTCTCTGGGTGTGGAAACTCAGAGAGGTTAAGGAACTTGCTCAGAGTCATCCAGTTAGTAAGCAAGTTAGTAAGCAGTTAGGAAAAAGACTTGAATGTATGTTCCAGGACCAGCATGTAGCATCTCTCCTTAAAACAACAGAACGTTGACTTCATGCAAGCCTGCATTGAGGACAGCTGACAGGAGGTTGAAGTCCCATAAGTTCCATGGTACTCGTGGCTGAGCAGACCAGATCTAGAGAACAAGTACCACTAAGGTGGGTATCAAGGAATTGAGATTCACCCAGAGGAAGGTGGCCTTGATGGTGAAGGGTCTGGAATGATGCTATAAGAGAAAAATTAGTGGTACTCTCACTTTCCTCAAGCTTTCAGTGGTGTCCATATCTAAGTATCTCCGTATCTTGATACAATTCCTGGTACCCAGCATCCGGTCCCCAACTCCTTTCTGAAGCTATCCCATGCTTGGTGCCTTTCTTATATCTTCAGATTCCAGTCCTCTACTGGTTCCATCCTTTCAGTCTGTGATCATGCCCATGTATCCCCTCTCTCCCTCACAGTCCTACTGAAAGAGAAGCAATGTCAAGGACCTCCTAGTGGCCAAATCCAATGACGTTTCCTCAGTCTTCATCCTCCTTGACTTCTCTGCAGCTAGAGAACTGCCTGCTGAATTGTTAGTCATTAATACACCTGGTCTTCTTTGTTTGCATATTTTATGTTTATGGTCACAGAGCAGATACATCTTTGTGCCCTCGTTTTTCACATAACATTAACATTTTCTCATGTTGTTATGAATTCTTCATAAGCAGCATTTTTAATGGCTTCATACTATTCTACTTTCTATAATTTGCTTAACTCTAGCCCTCTTGTTAGACACTAGGGTTGGTTCCATTCTGGTTACTGGTAAGAAAAAATCTAATAAATAACCAGATGTTAGGGGAGGCAGCTAAAAAGTGGATGGACTTTCCAAAAATCTATGTAGGGGGGAATGATCAGATCCCTTTAAGAGAAGGAAGATGATAAGGGTGGTTGAATAAGGTGGTGATAGTAGGAGCTATTAACAATACAGGCTTTTATCAAACTCTTAGAAGAGAACATAGGCAAAACACTCTCTGACATCAACATCATGAATATTTTCTCAGGTCAGTCTCCCAAAGCAATAGAAATTAGAGCAAAAATAAACCCATGGGACCTCATCAAACTGAAAAGCTTTTGCACAGCAAAGGAAACCCAAAAGAAAACAAAAAGACAACTTACAGAATGGGAGAAAATAGTTTCAAATGATGCAATGGACAAGGGCTTAATCTCTAGAATATCCAAGCAACTTATACAACCCAGCAGCAAAAAAGCCAATCAACCAATGGAAAAATGGGCAAAAGACCTGAATAGACTGTTCTCCAAGGAAGATATACAGATGGCCAACAAAAACATGAAAAAATGCTCAACATCGCTGATTATAAGAGAAATGCATATCAAAGCTACCATGAGATACCACCTCACACCAGCCAGAATGGCCATCATTAATAAGTCCACAAATAACAAGTGTTGGAGAAAAGGGAACCCTCCTGCATTGATGGTGGGAATGTAAACTGGTACAGCCACTATGGAGAACAGTTTGGAGATACCTTAGAAATCTATACATAGAACTTCTATATGACCCCACAATCCCACTCTTGGGCATATATATCCGGACAAAACTCTACTTAAAAGAGACACATGCACCCGCATGTTCATTGCAGCACTATTCACAAGAGCCAGGACATGGAAACAACCTAAATGTCCATCAACAGATGATTGGATTCGGAAGATGTGGTATATATACACAATGGATTACTACTCAGCCATCAAAAAGAATGACATAATGCCATTTTCAGCAACATGGATGGAACTAGAGAATCTCATACTGAGTGAAATGAGCCAGAAAGACAAAGACAAATACCATATGATATCACTTATAACTGGAATCTAATATCCAGCACAAATGAACATCTCCACAGAAAAGAAAATCATGGACTTGGAGAAAAGACTTGTGGCTGCCTGATGGGAGGGGGAGGGAATAGGAGGGATCGGGAGCTTGGGGTTATCAGATACACCTTAGAATAGATTTACAAGGAGATCCTGCTGAGTAGCATTGAGAACTATGTCTAGATACTCATATTGCAACAGAACAAAGAGTGGGGGAAAATGTATATATGTAAGAATAACTTGATCCCCATGCTGTACAGCGGGAAAAAAATTTTTAAATTATATATTAAAAAAAAGAATACAGGCTTTTAATCTTAGCTTTGTCACTTCTACGTAACTTTAGGCAACTTACTTAATTTGAGCCACTTGCAAAAATGGGATAGCAATATTTAACACATGGCTTTGTTTATTTAGATTAGATGAAAGACATTCTGAGAATAAATTTCACAAAGTTCTGAGGATTGCATCGGGCACATAGGTACTCAGTGACTATAAGATAACAGTGACTGTCATCAACATTACTATCTTCATGGCCATAGCTCTTTCTGAAAGCTGAAAAACTCATTCATTCAAGCATGCACATATCGTTTGTTGAACCCCTACTGCCTCCTGTACTCTAGAAACTCTTGTTCAACAGGGGAGACAGAGTTAAGGAGCCATTTTAAGTCATCATGAAAGTGCTCAGATGGAGAGACTGACTGCAAAGATTTCTCAGAAGAGGCACTGCTCCATGATGTGACTGACATGGGGTTAATCTCCAAAGTATACAAACAGCTCATACAACTCAATACATATTAAAAACAAAACAAAACAACAAAAAAACAGAAGAGCTCAAAAAAGAGCATGACATACAGATGGCCAAAAGGCATATGAAAAGATGCTCAATATCGCTAATTATTAGAGAAATGCAAATCAAAACTACAATGAGGTATCACTTCATACTAGTCAGAATGACTACCATCAAAAAGTCTACAACTAATAAATGCTGGAGAGGGTGTGGAGAAAAGGGAACCCACCTACACTGATTCTGGGAATGTTATTTGGCGCAGCTACTATGAAAAACAGTACGGCGCTTCCTTAAGAAACTAAAAATAGAACTACCATATGATCCAGCAATCCCACTCCTGGGCATATATTTGGAAAAGATGAACACTCTAATTCAAAAAGATACATGCACCCCAATGTTCACTGCAGCCCTATTTATAACAGCCAAGACATGGAAGTAACCCAAGTGCCCATCAACAGATGAATGACTTAAGAAAATGTGGTGTGTATATACATATATATATATATCTCATTAGCCATAAAAAAGCAGAAAATATGCCATTTATAGCAATATGAATGGACCAATATGATAGGACCTTAATATCATATTAAGTGAAGTCAGAAAAAGACAAGTATTATGTGATATCGTTTATATATGGAGTCTAAAAGGTAATATAGGAGTTCCCGTCATGACTCAGTGGTTAACAAATCCAACTAGGGACCATGAGGTTGCGGGTTCAATCCCTGGCCCTGCTCAGCGGGTTAAGGATCCGGCATTGCCGTGAGCTGTAGTGTAGGTTGCAGACACGGCTCAGATCCTGCGTTGCTATGGCTCTGGCATAAGCTGGTGGCTACAGCTCCAATTCGACCCCTAGCCTGGGAACCTCCAAATGCCATGGGAGCGGCCCAAGAAACAGCAAAAAGACAAAAAAATAAATAAATAAAATAAGTAAATAAAAGGTAATGTAAATTATTGCAGGATCATATGGTAGCTCTACTTTTAGTTTTTTTTTTATTTTTTAAAATTAAAAAAAATTTTTTTTTTTTTGGCTTTTAGGGCCACACCCATGGCATATGGAAGTTCCCAGGCTAGGAGTTGAATCAGAGCTATAGCTGCCAGCCTACATCACAGCCACAGCAACGCAGTATCTGAGCCACGTCTGTGACCTCACGGTGATGTTGGAGCCTCAACCCACTGAGAGAGAGCAGGGATTGAACCAGCAACCTCATGGTCACTAGTCAGATAGGTTTCCACTGAACCACTAGGGGAACTCCTATTTTTAGTTTTTAAAGGAAACTCCATACTCTTCTCCACAGTGGCTGTACCAATTTACATCCATTCCTGGGCATATATCTAGCGAAAAACTTAATTTGAAAAGATACACGCAACCCAATATTCACAGCAGTGCTATTTATAAAAGCCAAGACATGGAAGCAACCTAAGTGTTCACTGATGGATGAATGGATAAAGATGTGGGAGATTTTCTATTTCACACATAGAATATTACTCAGCCATAAAAAGAATGAAATAATGCCATTTACAGCAACATGGATGGACTTAGAGATTATCATACTAAGCAAAGTCAGACAGAGAAGGACAATTATCATGTGGAATCTAAAAAATACTAATACAAATGAACTTATTTATAAAACAGATAGACTCACAGACATAAAAACAAATTTATGGTTACCAAAGGTGGTTGGGGGGGAATAAATTAGGAGTTTGGGATTAAGACATACACAGTACTATATATAAAACAGATAATCAGAAAGAATCCACTGTATGGAAACTATATTCAATGTCTTGTAATACAATATACCTATAATGGAAGAGGATGTAAAAATAGTGTATTATATATATAAGTATATACATATAACTGAATCAGTTTGTTATATATCTGAAACTAACACAATATTGTAAATCGACTATATTTTGATAAAATTTAAATAATACAAATGAATGTATATACAAAGCAGAAACAGATTCAGACACATAGAAAATTTATGGTTACAAAGGAGGGGGATGGGAGGGATAAATTAGGGGTATGGGATTAAGAGATACAAACTATTATATAGAGAATAAATAAGCAATAAGGATTTACTGTGTAACACAGGAAAATATATTCAATATCTTATAATAATTTATAATGGAAAATAATCTGAAAAAATATATATAACTGAATAACTTTGTTGTACATCTAAAATGAAACACAATATTGTAAATCAGCTATACTTCAATTAAAAAAAAAAAAGAATAGGCATTGCTTAAATTGAATTTGGAAGGTGCAGGTTGCTGGTGAGCAGAGCAGACAGATACTGTGCCAAGGCAGTGAGTAGCGAAACTGCTGGAAAGCATTGCAGGAAGGCAAGAAGTCTGGCAGAGCATGAGCCAAGGTAGGAGCTGGCAGGCAGCAGAGATGATGCAGAGGTAGGGCCTTGTGGCTTGTCAGTAAGTCTGAAAGTGACAGGAGCTTCCGGAGGGGCTCAAGCAGAGAATGGCCTGACCGGTTTTTCTCAGAGAACTTTCAAAGAGTGAAAGTGCTGAGTATCAAATGCTCTGAACATTTCTAAGGCATGTTGTCAAATAGCTTTTGAAAAGGGATGGGTCATTTTATACTTCAACTGGCAGCAATGACTCAACACACTTCCTCCTAGGAGTCCCCTTTCTCAGAACCTCTCTTCTTGTGGGTCCCATGCAGGCTCTCCTGTGTCCTCCTCCCAGTGATGGCTCTGGGGCCCCTCTACCTCCTCTCCCTCCCTGTACAGATGCATCCCCACCATCCTGTCTTGGCCCTGTTCCCTCTCTTGACGAGGCCCTCACTGCCTGGGCTTCGACGGTTACCTCTGGGCAGAAACTCCTGGCCCATCTTCCACACCAACCTCCAATCACCCAGGGCCCTGCCCGCTGGGAGATCCCTCACCACCTCAAGCTCTGCAGATACAAACTTTGCCTCATGACTGACTTCCCTCATATCTCCTCCTCATGTCCCCGTGACAACAGCACCACCTGCTTCCATCATCCGATTCTAACCTCATGTCTAACCTCATCCTTGGCTCATCCCTCTTCCTCACATGCCCCAGTCCAGTGCCTCATTCTCACCTACCTCTACATGCTCTCTGGGCTCTGCTTCCATCCGCCATTTCTAATACTGCAGCCTTCATTCTTTCCCAGACACTTAGGATAACCTGAGAATTCAGCTACCTGACTCCAGCCTCTCCCTCAGGGCACAGAGCCTCATGGGCACTGCTGACATATCCACCTGTCTAAAACACTGTCCTTGATCCTGTCATCCCCACTCAAAATATTCACTGGGGTATAAAGCCCTGACCTAACTGGCTTCCATGACTCTCCCCTTCTCACCCTTATCTCCCAGCAGACTCTTCGAGACCTTTCAGCCCTCAGTAGATTGAATTACTTGGTATTTCTCATTTCTCACTAAGAAAACTCCCTGAGGCAAGACTACCACTTTAAAATTTTTTTCTCACCTCCCTCAAGCATAATGTTTTATATACAGAAAGTGCTAAACAATATTTTATGGAAGATAAGTGCCTGTGTTCAGAGCAGGAAGGGAGATTAGACAGGGGCCAAACAAGTAATAGCAATGTAAAGGTGAGGAGGCAGCCTGCAGATCATGGAGTAGGTGTGGATGCCACATAGGAACTGGCTGCCACACAGGGATCCCTGAATGGACAGCCCACCTATCACCCTTCTGCAGGCTCACTACTCGCCTCTGAGTGCAGAAGTAAGTTTCAGGTTATTTTAAAACATTGTGTGGCTATGGCTATGCAGGGAAACAGGGCACTCCAGGGGGTTCAATATGGCCAAGGGTCCCCAGGTGCAAACTATGACTTAGGCCAATTAGCTAGATCTGCAGACTTGGGAAGGTGGGAGGGAGTGGTAGGGAAGCAAGGGAGGGAGTTTAAGATTTTGTCTCAGCTTAAGGAAGAACTCTTTAACAAAGCTAGTTCTCTAAAACCTAAACAGCCAGCTTCACAAATGGGGGAACTTCCCACCTCTGGAAGTGACAAAGGGGTGGCTGGCCACCTGAAAAGGAGGTGGCAGCCAATGGACACAGGCACTTACTTGGACACAAAGGAGATAGAGACAGCCATCAAGGCTCCTTCTGGGGAGTTCCCTGGTGGCTCAACGGATTAAGGATCCAGTGTTTCCACTGCTGTAGCATGAGTTAGATCCCTGGCCTGGGAACCTCTGCATGCCACAGGAGAAAAAAGGGTGCCTCTGGCTCTGGGATTCTCAGAATCTGTGTCCACCCAAGTTCACCTCTAGAAAACTCTTCCATATTTCTTTTCCTACACTGTGCTTGGTACCCAGTTGGTATCTAATATATATTTGTGACATGAGGCTCTTGATGGCAGGAGTGCTCACATCTGTGTATTTTTTGCTTCAGGAAAAATTGTTATCTTAAAATGAATGAATCAACATTTTTCTCTGTCCTCCAACATACCTTCCAAGAATAGTTCTGTCCAAGAATTTTCTTTTACCTCTGGTAAGTTGAAAACCTAAGAAGCTCTGTTGGATACCTGGTGGCTCACAATGGTAAAACTATTCAAACATGATCTAGTTAGAACTTTAGTGAATGGAACACACCAGAGGGGGAAATAGCCTTTGGTTAATTTGTATTTGTACTGTTACTAATTAAGCAAAATCGAAGAAAAAGCCTTGCTGAAAGCACTGAAACAAACTATTTACAACCACCTTTTACATCTTTTTAAATGTGTAAAGTGTCTTTTTAAATATAAAGCTAGGGTATGCGTCCAGGGAAATGGATGAATTCTAGACTCATCCACCTGAATAATGAGGACCATAGATTTTCCCCACAGGAGGATCTAGCTTTATGGCTATTTCAAAAGAGCCAACACTTTCACATTTTTTTTTATCCAAATCACTAACCAAGCTCATCTCAGAAGGTTCTGGGCACCCTGTGGGAATGCTGGCCATCCTAGATAAGAGGTTGAGCCCTAGGAGGGGGGAAGAGGAGGTTTCAGAGGAATCCGAGAGTGATTCCCTGAGTCAAGTGTATGTGAAAGATTGTTTTGTTTGTTTTTTAACAAACTGTAAAGCGCCCTATAAATGTGGGTAAAGAGCCTGAGACTGCACGTCAGGTCTGCGGGGTTCCCAGGAGCCCTCAACTTCTACGGATGAGGCCTGGGCCATATGCCCAGGCAGCTGCAGCTTCCGGAGCCAGAGGAACGAAAGTGTGCGTGCAGGTATTCTGAAGACCCAGGAACTCTAGACAGCGTCCCGACTACTGCGGTCCGAGCGTCTGTGCTGGGTTGTTCAAGGGGCTCCCAAGGGGGAAGATTACGGATGGTATTATTCGCCACTGTCTGAGGTTTTCTACGTCTCCGTGGGCAACTCTGATCCCCCCTGTGGCTCAGGAAGAGGGGCCGGGAGGCGCGGGGGACCCGGACAGACACGCGGCCCCCACACACTGGGAAGCTCGGGCCGGGAGAAGCAGCGCCTCGCATTCGGTCTTCCCATCCCGAAGGGACCCAGGTTCCCAGGGGGCGCCTTCCCGGCGAACACGGACCTAAGCCCTGGGACAGGACGCGGAGGATGCGGGGGCAAGCCGCTCCCCAGACCTCCAGTCCCTAGGCAGCCCCTCCCCGCCGCGAGGCGCCAAGTGCACAGGTGCGCCTGGGCGCCAAGTACAGTCAGCACGATCTTCCCTCCCGCAGGTCGGGGCACCCTGCCTACCTGCGTGTACAGCTCGGCCACAGCCATCGGCGGGAGAGGGCAGTTCGAGGGCCGCGGAGGTGCGATGCTCGGGGGTTGGGCCGGTATCTCCGAGGCACGGGGTCAGGCAACCATCAGCGTGGGCCCCACAAATCAACGTTGAGCCATCTTGCAGGGGAAGTTTTCCAGAACCAACTAACTTTCCTGAGGGCTGGAGGCCCCGGCGGAGAGTCGCGGATTGGTCCGTCCCGGCCCACCTGGCGAGGCTTTGCTGCGATTGGCGGGGCGGGGGCGGGGGCGGGGGCGGCGGGGGTGGGCGGGGGGAGGCTCTCCTCTGGCAGGTGTCCGCGGTAAAATGGGTCCACCTGGCGGGAGACGGAGAGCTCGGCCAGAACCAACAGGACTGGGAATTCGCTGACTCCCAAGGCAGGAAACTGGTGTGTTCTGAGGTGTTCCCAGCCCAAGTTCTAGCTCCCCAAGGAGCAGAGACTATAACTATTTGCATAGAAAACTTAAGAACATCAACTATTAGAACTTGTTAAAAAGTTCGGCCAGGTGACCACATTCAAAATCAGATATTAAAAGGAATAATTTTGGGAGTTCCCGTCGTGGCGCAGTGGTTAACAAATCCGACTAGGAACCATGAGGTTGCGGGTTCAGTCCCTGCCCTTGCTCAGTGTGTTAAGGACCCGGCGTTGCCGTGAGCTGTGGTGTAGGTTGCAGACGCGGCTCGGATCCCGCGTTGCTGTGGCTCTGGCGTAGGCCGGTGGCTACAGCTCCAATTCAACCCCTAGCCTGGGAACCTCCATATGCCACGGGAGCGGCCCAAGAAATAGCAACAACAACAACAACAACAACAAAAAAAAGGAATAATTTTCCTTTATATGAGCAATAGCTATTTAGTAAATACTACACAAAGTAAGACAGAAAATAAGATATTAGCAATATCAACGAAAATATAAAGTACCCACTAACAATGCCCTTGGCTTTTGTGGAGAAATTGTTTAAATTTCTCTTCAAAGGCATAAAAGAAGGCCCGAATAAGTGGGGAAGACATGTTGTTTTCATGGATGGGAGTATTCAATATTGTACAGGTATCAATTGTACCCAAGTTAATATGCAAGCCTAATAATATTGGAATCAAAATCCTAGCAGAGCTTTTGGAGGATTGTAAAGTTATTTTATATTTTATATGGAATGGAAGTCCGCATATAACTAAAACAGTTCTCGAAACAAAGAATAAAGAGGAGCGATTAGTCCTACCATATATTAAGTGATATCACAGAGTCATGGTCATTAAAACAGTGATATCACATGGGTCATGGTCATTAAAACAGATACTGGCATGAGAATGGATAAGTGAACAATGGAACAGAATGGAGTGCACCAACATGATCCTGCATTGTCTAGTGGTGTGGAGAAGACTATTGAATAGAAGGGCCCATTATGTGGAAAAAAACAAAAGCAAGTTGGCAGCAAACACTGCATCCAAAAATAAATTCCAGATTAAAACTTAAAAGTAAAATCAGGAAATTATTTTTCAACATTGTAATACCTTTACAATTAGGAAAAGAAAATTTTTCCTAATTGAAAAAAAAAAGGGAAAGAATGAGTTAGGAAAAGAATGAGTTAAGAAAGAATGAGTTAAGATACAAAGTATCACAGCCATAAAGGAAAAAAAATGATGGATTGAGGTCATCCAAATAAGATTGCTGTTCAGTGAAGAAAACCATTCACAAAGTCAACAAACTAGGAAATATATTTGAAATTTAAACAACAAATGACTAGAGTTCCTTGATGGCCTAATGGTTAAGGATTTGCCTTTGTCATTGCTGTGGCTCAGGTTCAATCCCTAGCCTGGGAACTTCTGAATGCCATGGCGAAAAAAAAAAAAAAAAAGACTCTAAACAACAAATGATTAATATCTAGAATATTAATCTAGGAGATGTAAGAAACTATTGTAAATTAAAGGTAAGTCCAGATTTAAATATTGGACACTTGACAGAGGAAAAGAGAAGGTATTTTGCACATGGGGACACTCAAATGGCTAGTTAGCATATAAAGAGATGTCAACTTTGTTATTAGAGAAATACAAATGGAAACAACAAGATATCACTTCATGACCACAAGACTGGCAACAACATTTGGGTTGGACAACATCATATGCTGCCTAGGATGTAAGAAATAAGAACTTTTTTGCTCACGCAACTGGTGAGAATTATAAAGTCATCCCTCAGATACAGAGGGAAGACTGGTCCCAGGACCACCAAGGATACCAAACTCCTTGGATGCTCAATTCTCATATAAAATGGCATAGTATTTGCATATAACCTATGCAATCCTCCTGTATATTTTAAATCATCTCTAGATTTCTTATACTATCTAATACAATGTAAATTCTATGTGAATATTTTCTGGAGCACACAAATTCAAGTTTGCTTTTTTTTTGAACTTCCTGGAATGAATATATATGTATATTTTATCTGATGGTGATTGAATCCATGGAAGCAGAGCCTGTGGGTATGGAAGGCTGGCTGTAATGATCCTCTCATTCTAGAGAGCAATTTGAGACTATTTAGCAAAAATAAGATTAGGCAGAAAAATTCTTAGGTAGTCACCCAAAGAGACAGTTAAGTAAATGTTCATACAACATGGCTATATACCAAAGAGTTGGAAACATTAACTATCCATCAAAAGAGCAATAAATAAGTAAAATAGTGTATACATACTATGTAAAACTGTATAGCTACTAGTAGGAATGGACATAATCTGCCTATATCACTCTGAGAGATAAAAACAATGCTGAATAGATGTCTAGTACAAGTCTTGCATATATTTTAAAACTCACAAAAACTGCAATACTATACATTGTTCATGGATACCAGTGTGTGTAAATGAAAGTGTGGATGATAAATAACAAAGGCATCCACTAAACATACAGACATGGGTATTTATGAGGTTGAGGGAAATGGGGTTGGGGATAAAGAAAAAAGGGAAACCAAAAGTATTAAAAAGGGCTTGATGTGGACCAATCACGATAGATGCTAGAAAAAGAGAATTATGGTAAGTTCAATTTTGTGCAACTTATTGTCCAAAATAATAACATAAAGAAAAAGAAAAGGCATAAAGTGAGTAGACACAGCTGTCCATTCCTCAGAGTTAAGAAAGGAAACCAGGAGTTCCTGTCGTGGCGCAGTGGTTAACGAATCCGACTAGGAACCATGAGGTTGCGGATTCTATCCCTGCCCTTGCTCAGTGGGTTAAGGATCTGGCGTTGCTGTGAGCTGTGGTGTAGGTCGCAGACGCAGCTCGGATCCTGCGTTGCTGTGGCTGTGGCGTAGGCCGGTGGCTACAGCTCCGATTCGACTCCTAGCCTGGGAACCTCCATATGCTGTGGATGTGGCCCTGAAAAGACAACCCCCCCCCAAAAAAGAAAGGAATCTAAAGGTCTAAGTGCTTTTTTCTTTACAAAAATTTTTTATTGAATAAAGTTATACGCAAAAAAATGCACATGTAACAAGTGTATAGCTCCGTTATTCGAATAGATGGAACACAGCAACACACCCAAGTTAACAACCACTCAGCCCAGACATAGAACACTTCCATCATAGCCAAACCCTTCATGTCCCCTTCAAGCCATTACCCTTCAAAGATAACCACTGTCATGACTTCTATCACCATGGGTTTGTTTTACCTATTTTGTATGTTTTTATAAATGAAATCGTGTTTATAAGTTTTTGCATCTGGCTTTTTACATGGCATTTATCCATGCTGTTGCATGTGGCTCTACTTTGCTATTTTTCGTTCCTATATAGTATTCCACTGTATAAATACACTACATTTTATTCATTCTCCTATTGATAATAGTATTTGGGTTGTTTTAGCATGTGGTGATAGATTTAGGGCATTCCACCCCAAGATGTGCTGCTCTGGCATATGAATTGTTTTGAGCTGAAAATAAGCAGGGCCCAAAAGACTAAGGAAGAATCTTTGAACTCTCCTCTTACTGCTGGAAATAATTTCAGATAGGAGGCCTGCACCAGGAAGGCTCTATCACCGTAGATAATTATAGTAAAATATGAATTACAGGTGGTAGACAAGAAGGAACCTTGAAACGTCTGTTTGCTCAAAGTCCTCTCTGTCTTATTGCCTTTAGATGGGCCAGCAACCATTTGTTACCAAATATTAATGTGTTTTATATTCCTGAAATTAGTTTTCTTCCCTTTGAAGTCTCAGATTCCCCCCATCTATTTCTCCTTAGTCCAGAATATGTGTGTGTGTGTGTTTGTATATACACACCTCATCTTACCTTGTCTTTAGAAATCTTCATGCTCACATAGATTCTTTATGCACGTGGATTAACTTGGATTTTCTCCTGTTAATCAGCCTTATTTCCTTTTAGTTGCCAGCCAAAAGAACTAAAGGGGGAAACTCTCCTCCCCAAAGGGGCTATTATAAATAATGCTGCTATGAACATGTTTATACAGGTTTTTTGATTCACAGATACATACATTTCTGTACGTACATAAAGGAATGGGGTTGATGGATCACAAGGTATTCAATGCTCAACTTTAGTAAATTTTGCAAGAAAAACTTGCAAACTTTTAAAACTTTTATCAATTTCTACCCCCATCAACAGTATATGAGGAGTTCGCTGGTAACATAGTGAGTTAAGGATCCAGCATTGTCACTGCTGTGGCTTAGCTACAGAATAGTTGATTTATAATATTGTGTTAGTTTCAAGTTTAGAGCAAAGTGGCTCAGTTATATATATACTTGCCAGATGATTCTCCATTACACATTACAAGGTATTGAATACAGTTTCCTGTGTTATATAGTAAATCCTGTTGCTAATCTATTTTATGTACAGTAGTTTGTATCTGTTAATCCCACACTCCTACTTACCCCTCCCCTTTAGTAAACATAAATTTGTTTTCTGTGTCTGTATGCCTGTTTCTGTTTTTTCATATAGATGTATTTTTTTTATTAAAAAAATTTTTTTTTTTCATTTCCAGGGCCATACCTGTGTCATAAGGAAGTTCCCCGCCTAGGGGATGAATCGGAGCTGCTGCTGCTGGCCTACACCACAGTCACAGCAATGAGGGATCTGAACCACATCTGTGACCTACACCAGAGTTCACAGTAATGCTGGATCCTTAACCCACTGAGTGAGGCTAGGGATCGAACCCGCATCCTCAAGGTTACCAGTCAGGTTCATAACCCACTGAACCACAACAGGAACTCCCTAATGTGTATTGTTTTTTGATTCCACATGTAAGTGATATCACATGATACTTGCCTTTCTCTGTCTTCACCAAGTAGAGTATTCTAGGTCCATCCATGTTGCTGCAAATGGCATATTTCATGCTTTTTTTTAAAATAATGGTTTTTATTTTTTCCATTATAGCTGGTTTACAATGTTCTGTCAATTTTCAATTGTACAGGAAGGTGACCCAGGCACACATACACATACATTCTTTTTTCTCACATTATCATGCTCCATCATAAGTGACTAGATATCGTTCCCAGTGCTATATAGCAGGATCTCATTGCTTATCCATTCCAAAGGCAATAGTTTGCATCTATTAACATTTATCCATCATGCTCCCTCCTCCTTCCCCTTGGCAAACACAAGTCTGTTCTCCATGTCCATAATTTTCTTTTCTGTGGAAAGGTTTATTTGTGCCATATATTAGATTCTGGGTATGTGATATCATATGTATTTGTCTTTCTCTCTCTGACTCACAGAATGGGAGAAAATAAGTTCAAATAAAGCAACTGACAAGGGCTTAATATCTAAAATATACAACCAACTTATACAACTCAACAGCAAAAAAGCCAACAACCCAATTGAAAAATGGGCAAAAGACCTGAACAGACATTTCTCCAAGGAAGATATACAGATTGCCAATAAACACATGAAAAAATGCTCAACATCCCTGATTATTAGAGAAATGCAAATCAAAACTACTATGAGGTACCATTTCACACCAGTCAGAATGGCCATCATTAGTAGTAGCTTCATACCAATCAGAATGGCCATCCAAATAACAAATGCTGGAGAGGGTTTGGAGAAAAGGGAACCCTCCTGTACTGTTGGTGGGAATGTAAATTGGTATAACCACTATGGAGAACAGTATGGAGGTACCTTAGAAATCTATACATAGAACTACCATATGACCCAGCAATCCCACTCTTGGACATATATCTGGACAAAACTTTCCTTGAAAAAGACACATGCACATGCACCTGCATGTTCATTGCAGCACTATTCACAATAGCCAAGACATGGAGACAACCTAAATGTCCATTGACATATGATTGGATTAAGATGTGTATATATACACAATGGAATACTACTCAGCCATAAAAAAGAACAAATAATGCCACTTGCAGCAATATGGATGGAACTAGATACTCTCATACTAAGTGAAGTATCATGCTTTTTTAATGGCTGAGTAATATTTCATTGTGTAGAGATACCACATCTTCTTAAGCCAGTCTTTTCTTGGTGGCACTTGGGCTGTTTCTATGTGTTGGCTATTTAAAACAATGCTGCAATGAACATGTGTGCATGGGTGCATGTGTCTTTTTGAATTAGTGTTTTTGTCTTTTCTGGACATATGCCCAGAGTGGGATTGATGGATTATATAGTAACTCTATTTTTAGTTTTTTAAGGAAATTCCATTCTGTTTTCCATAGTGGCTGCACCAATTTACATTCCCAGCAAGAGTGAAAGAAGATTCTCTATTCTCCACACTCTCTCCAGCACTTACTAGTTGCAGACTTTTTGATGACCAGTATGAAGTGATCACTCACCGTAAATTTGACTTTCATTTCTCTAATAATTAGCAATGTTAAGCATGTTTTCATGTGGCTAATGGCCATCTATAAGTCTTCTTTGGAGAAATTCTATTCAGATCCTCCGCCCATTTTTGAATAGGTTGTTTTTCAATACTGAGTTGTATGAGCTGCTTGTATATTTTGGATATTAACCCCTTGTTGGTTACACCATTTGTACATATTTTCCCTCATTCTGCAAGTTGTCTTTTCATTTTTATGATGGTTTCCTTTGCTGTGAAAAAGCTCTTAAGTTTAATTAGTCCCACTTGTTTATTTTTGATTTTCTTTCTTTTGCTTTGAGAAACTGATCTAAGAAAATAATTGCTACAATTTATGTCCAAGGATGTTTTGCCTATATTCTCTTCTGGTTTTATGCTGTTATGTCTTATATTTAGGTCTTTAAACCACTTTGAGTTTATTTTTGTATATAGTGTGAGGGAGTATTCTAATTTCATTGATTTACATGTAGCCGTCCAGCTTTCCCAATACCACTTATTGAAGAGATTCTTTTCTCTGTTGTATATTCTTGCCTCCTTTGTTGTAGATTAATCAACTATAGGTATGCAGGTGTATTTCTGGGCTCTCTATTCTGTCCCATTGATCTATATATCTGTTTTTATGCCAATGCCACAAGGTTTTACTTACTGTAGCTTTGTAGCATTGTCTGAAGTCTAGAAGTGTTATGCCTCCAGCTTTGTTCTTTTTCTTCAGGACTGCTCCAGCAATTCGGGGGTCTTTCATGGTTTCTTATAAATTTTAGGATTTTTTGCTCTACTGTGAAAAATGTCATGAATATTTTGATAGGAATATTGCCTATAGATTGCTTCGGGTAGTAGGGCAATTTTAATAATATTAACTCTTCCAATCCAAGAGCATGGAGTATCTTTCCATTTCTTTGAATTATCTTCAATTTTCTTTATCAATGCCTTATAGTTTTTAGCATATAAAAACTATCTTTCATCTTCTTGGTTAAGTTTATTCCTAGGTATTTTATATTATTTTTTGGTGCAATTTTAAGTGGGATTTTAAAAAAACTTTCTTTCTGATAGTTCACTGTTAAAGAAATGCAGATTTCTGTGTATTAATCTTGTACCTTGATACCTTGCTGAATTCATTTATTAGTTTGAATAGTTTTTGTGTGGAGACTTTAGAGTCCTATATATATAGAGTATCATGTCATCTAACATTCCCACTGTTTTTACTCAGAGTTCAGTGGTTTTTCATGGAAAACCACTACTAATTTGTTATATGCTGCTGGTCAGCTTATAAAGCCCTGAAGTCCTTATTTTTGACACTTTTGTCCAGTGTTGCTTTTTTGGACAAAGAGCTGAGAGCTCCTCGGTCTCCCATACCAGAGGTCAAAATTGTACTCAAAGTAGATTTATTGAGATAAAATTGTCACAGCATACACTTTACCCATTTAAAGTATACAACTCAGTGGTTTTTAGTGCAGTCATTTTAAAACATTTTCATCACCTCAAAAAGAAATTCTTTGCTCTTTAGTTATTGCTCCCTATTCCCTGACTTCACTCCTCCTCCCAGCCCTAAGCAAGAACCAATCTACTACATGTCATCTCTTTCTCTTAGCCTGGGTAGAGGCTTATCAAGTTTATTGATCTTTAAAAAGAACTGGCGTTTGGTTTCACTTATTTTCTCCATTAATTTCCTGCCTCAGTTTCACTGATTTCTGCTTTTTTTTGTCTTTTTTTGCCATTTCTTGGGCCGCTCCCGCAGCACATGGAGGTTCCCAGGCTAGGGGTCTAATTGGAGCTGTAGCTGCCAGCCTGCGCCAGAGCCACAGCAACGCAGGATCCGAGCCGCATCTGCAACCTACACCACAGCTCACGGCAACACCGGATCGTCAACCCACTGAGCAAAGGCAGGGATCGAACCCGCAACCTCATGGTTCCTAGTCGGATTCGTCAACCACTGCGCCACGACGGGAACTCCTCTATTTTTTATTATTTCTTTTCATCTGCTTACTTTTATATATTCGTTCTCTTTCTTAACACCAAAAATTAGATGACTGATTTTAGGTCTGTCTTTTTTCTACTACAGCCATCCAATGCTATGGATGTTCCTGCAAGTACTGCTTTCACTGCAGCCCAGGAATTTTAGGTTGTACTTTTATTTTAGTTCAAAGTATTTTAAAATTTCTCTAGATTTCTTTTTGACTCATGTGTTATAAATGTGTTTTTTAGTCTCTAAGTATTTAGGGATTTTTCAGCTATTTTTCCATCATTGATTTCTAGTTTGTTTGTTGTCACCTGAGATCATACATTGTATGATTTCTATTTTTTTATTTTTTAAAACTTTTAAAAACTTTAAAGGTGATTTATAGCCCTAAATGTCATCTATGTTGGTGTATGTGCTGTGGGTTTATTTATAAGACACTAGCAAAATCTTTTATATCCATCTTTATTTGAACAATTTTCTATAATAACTAGGAGAATACAGCATTAACAACACACATTTACTAAGTACAACATTAGACAACTACAGATTTAGAGCATAAATGTCCATCTGATATTGTTTTGGTTTTCATCTTAGCACTAGGTGATATCTAGTGAAAACCCATGTTTCAAAGGCTTTTGTTGATATGAGGTGTATTATTAACTTATTTTTTTTAATTCCATGTGAGATATGCTGGGGTGGGTTCAGTTTAAAACTAGTATTGGTTGATAACGTCTTTCACTTCTCATTACCTTGGCTTCCTTTTTAATGGATGGTTATTTTACCTAAGAATTTTTTGAAGATTAACTATATACCATGTTTTTCTGTGTAGATCAAGGTGGAATTCATTCTCTAGATCCATCTGAAAAGCTGCAATGTTCAACGTCATTATAATTAAAAGGCATATCCATTTCACCATAAATTAACAAAGTTAGTAACTAAAATGCAATATATTAAATGTCATAAGCTCATTTCTGTGCAACATTGTGAGAGCAATTTAAAATTTCCAAGTACACAAGAAAGTCAATATTACTCCAGGGTTCCACAAAAATACATAGCTATGAATCATAAATTATAACACACATATCCACATTTAAAGGAAGAATTCACCATTTGGTGGAAAAAATTAAATGGCTCAGGTGATGTAGAAAGCCTGAAATGTAGGCTAAACTTTTATAACATATAGTAGCAATAAGGTATTTGAAACTATTGACTCTGAATGTCATGAAAATGTAATGACCTACCAAGCAATGAATTTTACATACCAGCTGCAACCCCCAAAACATTTTTTCTTTCAAATATTTCAAGCAACATTATGATAATAAGAAAATGGTAGTCATTTTCAGACATCTTGTGAATATAAATACACCCATTAAATTGTGCTAATAAAATTTTAGCTAGACCAAATTGTAAAATAAAAAAATGTACAAAATTCATTTTGGCAGATATTTTACATAGTTCCTGATCTATTGAGAAATCTACTGTAATCCCACATTGATTTAATTTAGGTTAGTACAATGAATTGGAATGTATAGCACTCTTTCCTGTTTTCACTTCATCTTTGATATATTCTTATTCTCAATAAAAACTTTTAATTAATATCCATGAAAGGTCTTATAATTTTACTTTGGAATAAAACTTTACTTAGAAAAAGTCAGTGGAAAACAATCCATTTAAATATTGCCAAGACTCTAACTTATCTCTATTTCTTCCATATGTTCATTTGCTTACTTTTATCAGAGAGCCCCCCAAACTCAGGAAACACTCTCTAAGCCCACATTTCATTGGCTCTGAGATTGTTGCTGCCTCAGAGTTCTAATACCTGTTTGGAAATAGGAGAAAAGAAAGGAAGGAGAAGGAACTGGAGAGGAGGGTCATGCAGAGAAGGAAGAAAGGACGAAAAGGAGGCCATACCCACCCAAACCCTCACAACACCTTGAGAAACAGGGCAAGATATCTTTTCCAGGCAAGACATCCCTTTTGAGAGAAGTTCCAGAGAACTTAAGGCAGCTCTAGGAGGGAAGGGAGCAGGGGTTAAGGCGGCCCTCACAGCACAGCCTGAGAAGAAACCACAATGCACTTATCCACACACAGCACCTCTCTAATAAGCATGCCAACAGCACACCCCTTGACTTCAAAGTCAACACTGATAGTCGTGTTCAAACCACACATGGACTTGTACATGGCCAGCCCAGGAGACAGCCCTCAGAAGGGACCTAGGGCTTGGCCTGGTGGCTCTAACAGCGACTCTGAGGGCCATGTCTTGTGAGTGACCTTCCTCTTAACTTTTGGGAGGCTGTCACTGTTTCCAGTCAGGCTGGAGAGTATTGCACCCTCCAGGTGGGCACTAATTCATGACAGGAGTCAAACCTAGTTATAGCAGGTAACTATGACAAAAAGGAAACCACTAGGCATGCCATCTGATTAGGACCAAGAACTTGGTACTTAATATTTACTCAGCTCCCACATACCAGTTGCCAACTCTGATGAGGAAAAAGAGCACTTCTTGCTGGGCGGGGGCACTTACAGGGACCAGGAGGAACAGAAAGGAGGCTCACAAATTTAAAGTCTCCTGCCCCACATGTGCCCTCACTGCCACTGCTGCTGCACGTGGGAAAACGACACGACCGGAGGACTGTGTGACCTCAGGCAAGTCACTGACCTTATCCCTCTTTCAAGTTATCATCAACAACTGATCAGCAGCTACCCTTTCACCTTCTAGTGCCACTGCGGGGACACAATGAGGTAACAGAGAAAGTGCACCCAAGTAAAGCACAGCCAGACACAAGTGCTGTGTCTACATGACCTTTCCCTGGGGAACCGAAGGGCCACACATGAAATTCTGATGTTTTATTCTAAACATTTGAAGTTATTGAAGCCTCTTTGTGCATGTGTAGAAGAGAAAGAGAGGGAGAGAGAAAGAAGGGGAGGGGGGGAGAATATGAGGAAATCTCAGGATGGTGGCGGGTGCCCCTTTATCTAGGGTTACCAGGAAAGCAATTTCTCACAACACTATACTGAAATTAAAATAAAATACTTTTATGGCCTCCACCACTGTGTTATTAAAAGATCTTATCTACATTATACATAATTACTTACCCAGAAAAAGGCAACTCTCAATTATCCATTGAAATGAAGGAAATAATAAAGCAAATGATGCTGACTGACCCAAATCCCCAAATCTCCTATCAGTTGGCTGTGGAATATATACTTTTATACTTTTGCAATTGATGAATTAACACTAAACTTCATGAATTTTACCCCATATTCACCTTCCCCCTTCATTATAGTTACTCTCAGTCAGAGCAAAGCCTTAACTTAAGAAAAGCAGCAAGAAGGGAAACTGCTTCTAATTTTTCAGGTTTACTTTCTAAGGTGTGAGCTGAGACCCTATGTAGGGTGAGTGGGGAGGAGACTATTGAGAAGGGGCTAGTGAGACAATGAACTGCTGTTTACTCAAGAGCTTCCTTTGAATTCCTATTTTTTTGTGTGTGAGAAAGGAATTGTGAAAGAGCAAATTGTGATAATGCTAAAGAGTGGACCACAGGGAAGTGAGAACAACAGGGACTTGTGCCAAGACTGGCCTGAAGGGAAGTGCCCAGGCAGGCCTGTGGGCACCAAGAACTGACTATCCACTGCCCTCAACACAGGCTGGTGATGGGATACGTGATTTGGTTTGAAGGAAGGGAAAGAATAAACAGATACATGGGTGGGTGGACAGAGTGGAGGGCTGCTGGAGGTATGTTTGAAGCTGGGTGAGCAAGTATGGATGGACAGAGGAAAGAGAGAGCAGTCCTCCAAGCAGCCAAAAGACAGCCACAGTCAGCAGAATACTGCTGTATCCTCAAGAAGGTAGTCCACAGAGTGACTTACTAGGACTTGGGGTTTCCTGTTGGGGGTATTTTTGTTATGACTAAAGTGCTTCAGGCCACTAAGAGAAATTAATTCCGATTCCCACTTGGGGTTCCGGGTAGGTGGTGGGGAAGGTGGAGTCCTGACATATCATAATCTTTGTGTGGCCAGCCCTGGACAGGAGTGACACTGGCCCAGGTGTGAAAGAGAGGCTGTAGCACTTTGCAGCAGAAAGACAGGAGACAGGAGAGAGAGAAAGGCCCAGACTGGACGTGCTTCAGGGTAGCAGCTGCTTGGGGGAAAGACAAAGGACTGCAGTGGCAGTGGAACCTAGAGTGTGATCCTGAAGACCCAACAAGACTCAGGGTGTGCATGGGACATGCTACCCAGGACTGGGAAAAGGCCAGGGAAGATTTCCAGGTCTGAAGGGTAGAGCCTACAATCATGGTGGCATTTTTTTTTTTTTTTTTCAGCATCTCCCTCACCCAAGTTCTATCTATGCTCTTAGATGCTGGCACATTCAGTAATAGCCAAATGGTTTCAACAGTTCATTGTGCACTGAAAACCACACTGACAGCTAGGTAAAACTAAGAGAATCTGGATTAGTATTTTTGGTTGGTTTTTCAAATGAAAAATAAAAGTATCCAAACTGAATACAGCAGTACGCGATTGAATAAAAATTACCTAAACTAGTTAACTTTCTAAAAGCAATGTACATAAATCATGTACATTTAAGAAAGATATAGCCACACAAACCTGTGATTTTACATTTTTTAATCTCTCAGTTAATAGGCATCAAATACAATCTTTCCATTAGAGTGTAACCTTACTGAGTAACTGCAGCTCACTTCTCTACGGTCCGAGTAGTGAGAGCAGAGAACTTCAGATGTGGAACGGACCTCAGGAATCACCTAACACTCTTACTGTATAAATGAGGAATCTGAGGGCCAGATAAGTTAACAGACAGTATTTTAATAACAATCTTTATCACTTACTTGAAAATGTTTTACTTCCATCAGTAATATTGCACATATTTTAATGTCATTTTTATAGATCTAACAGTTAAATTATATAAATCTATGATTATAATTCAGAACCAGAGTTTCTAATGAAAGCTAAGAATTTGCTTTTGCACAACTGGAAACATTTACTGTATAAGATTTGTAGGAAAAATGGAGAATACGTTTAATTGGAATTTCAGAATGTAAACTTACAGAATCTGGGTCTTATTAAACTAAATCCTCTGTAAAATTCAGCAATCATATTTTTATATAGGTCAAAGTATTTCTAATATGATGCTCTTTAAAGTATCTAGTGATACTGAGAACATTCATAGCACTTGCAAAGCCTTAAAAACTGAATCATAATTATTTATTATATGCCTTCTTTTGCATAATTTATAAAATAATCAAGATTTCAAGACCAGAATCATGAATATTTTGACAATCCTCTCTAGTGACTGAGATTAATTCTTAATAAATTAAGAAGAAAGAAAACCTATCAAGGTTGAAAATATGCACTGTGGGAATCAGATGTGGTAACTAAAAATAAGTCACTTCACAGAACACTGTACCCTGATGTGATATCCACCCAGGGAAAATTAATAAGCACATCAATGTAACACGTCCTGAAAAAATGACATCAACAATAGCCACTCTGCCTATTCTTATCCCTAAATGTCAAACATTTTGTCATATTACTACATGACTTCCCAGGGTCTGCTACTTGTGCAGGTTAATCTGTAGATATGTGCACTTAATCCAGTTAAAACTGTGATCTGATTGAATTGTAAACAGAGCTGATAAAAGAGAAGCTTTTGTTGTAGTGCCTAATAAGAACATCTCCTACCTTTTAAAGAACATAGTATGTAGCAGCAATTTAAAATGCTTAGTAAACTACAGTACAAACAGACTTTCATGCTCTAGAGCAATCCAACATTCTCTTAATATCTCTATATCATAGTGACACACAGAAGGGAGCTAAGTGACCAGTTACTTTACATATTGCCAGTTTATTTTTGTTCCAGTTTGACAGTATCAACGTAATTGATTCCTAAACTAATATGATATGTACTCAATGGTGAATTTTCTTTCAATTCTTGTCAGCACCGAGGAGGTTCCTTGTTGGTGCCTTCCTAACAACAGCTCATATCTGGAATTCATGCTTTTGATATCATTTAGATGCAGTGATAAGGATTTAAAATAAATGCTGGTAGCCGAAGACACATTTTTCTTCCTTTCTTCTGTCATTCACCTGCACATCAGTTGTGGATGCCTAACTGATCAGGGATGAGTGTTGTTATAAAGGTAACACAGCACAAAGGAGCCTATCTTTCTTTTCAAGGTGAGGGAAAGTATTCTAGGAAGAGTTCCAGTCCATAATCCTTTGTTTGGCGATGATCAGTACTATCTCTTTAAAAATATGTTTTCAGTAGCTCACGTGAAATAATGGGTTCTTATTTCAGGCAAGACATGTATTGTCAGTGTTTGCCTTGATATCATTTTCAGACCCGTGATATGAATCCCAGGCCCAGGCTGGCTGGAATCTGGATGGTTTCTAGCGCTAGGGAGGATGGGTTGAAAGGAAAAGTGACGGGAAAGATGTGTTTAGCATCCATGAGCAGTTGAGGAGAGTCTTTCCTGTCTCGTAAACGCATCTGAGAAGATTTTAAAAAGAAAAAAAAAAAAAAAAGAACATCAATTCATTAAATCCATAAAGATTTTTTTTGGCCAAAATTCTACCCCAAATCCTCAACTAATGAAGAATGTTTGTATTTGTTAATTTAAAGATCACTTTATTTTTCCAATAAACTCTTATCAAAAAAGTTAATGCTTTTTAAATACTATAAAAATAAGATAAAAACAATATAAAAAACCTACATTATCCTTCAATAAATTGTAAGATTCCATTCAAATGACTGTTGGTGATTCAAAGAAAAAAGATTGGGAGATCTTACCTGTATAGTACGAATAAATGATACAGAGACTCTTTCTTCAAACTCATTAACTGGAGTATACAAATTCAACACTTTGACAATCTGTGAGAAATGAAATGATCAATGTTTTCAACATCTTATCAAATATATACATGCTGGGTACCTGTAATCTGGAAAACCAAAAAGATCTCTACATACACTTTTCAGCTCTACTCAGGGTTTGGTTAGGACAAGAGGGGAGAGGGAGCTGGTCTGAAGTCACATTTACCTTTGTGATTTGAATTTTTACGACAAGAATGTATTACCATAATACTTGTTCATTTTAAGAAGCAATATAAATTTGAGAAAACATGAAAAGTCAAAGTGTGCCATGCTCTCAGTCTCACAAAGCAACAATGGTTAATAATGTCCTGAGTGTTCAGCTAGTTACTTACTATATGTATTCTATATATAATCTATGTAAGATTTCTGTTTTGAGATGTGCAATGAACATTAAAAAATCCAAGAGCTGGAGTTCCTGCTGCGGCTCAGCAGTAGCGAACCCAATGAGTATCCACTTAGTAGGTTAAGGCTCTGGCATTGCTGTGACCTGCAGTGTAGACTGCAGATGCGGCTTTTATCTGGCTTTGCTGGGGCTGTGGTGTAGGCCTACTGTTGCAGCTCTAATTTGACCCCATGTGCCACAGGTACAGCCATAAAAAGGAAAAAAAAAAAAAAAAAAGAAAGAAAGAACCACTAAAAAATCCAAGAGTCAGCACAGAAATAATCGGGCAGAAGTGGACATGTTTATACCTATGCCTTGCCTCATGCTGTTGTCACTGTCCTCAAATGCCCTTCCCATATTTCACTTCCTTAAATTCAATGCCCAGCTAAATAAGAGATTCCCTGAACTGTCACTCACTGCCTTTCAGCACTTTCTTTAGATCTCTTACTGTAGAATTTTCTAGAAACTCTTGTAGAATCAGCTGGGTGTATCTGTCTTCCCTACTACACTGTAAGATCATTTTAGACAGGTATCATTCCTTATTTATTGAAGCATCTCCTCTTAGCAGCAAGTATGGTGCCTTGAGATAGGAGCTCAACTTGACATTTATCGAACTGAAGGAACAATATTATCTGTCTTGAGATAGGAGTGGCCAGCAGGGTGGAATAGGAAGACCCTGAGCTCTCCTGCTCCCATGGACACACCAAATAAAAACAGAGCAGTGGGAGTTCCTGTCATGGCTCAGTGGTTAACGAACCCAACTAACATCCATGAGGATGTGGGCTCAATCCCTGGCCTCACTCAGTGGGTTAAGGATCTGGCATTGCCATGAGCTGTGGTGTAGGTCACAGACATGGCTCAGATCTAGCGTTGCTGTAGCTCTGGCAGAGGCTGGTAGCTATAGCTCCGATTCAACCTCTAGCCTGGGAACCTCCATATGCCGCCAGTGCGACCCCCAAAAAGACAAAAAAAATTAAAAAAACAAAACAAAACAAACAAACAAACAAAACCCCCAAAACCAGAGCAGTTACCTATGAGAATGACCTGAAAACTTGCAAAGATTTCCCCAACTAAAGACATCAACAAGTAACCACAATAAAATGGGTAGGATTTTTAGGATGCAGTATACTCAGGACACACACTCCAGGATAGGTGACCCACAAATGGGAAGAGTAGTGCTATTATAGAGGTTGTCCCTATGGAGTAAGGGTCTGAGTCCCACACTGGGTTCCCTAGTCTAGGGATCCTGTAATAAGAATACCCCCACTGAATGTCTGGTTTTAAAAATAGTGGGATTTATGTTTGAGAGAGTTGAAGGGCTGTAGGAAACAGACTCTGCTCTTAAAGGCTGTGTGCAAAATCTCGCATGTTCTGAGACCCAGTACACAGGCTGTAATTTGAAAGGGTTCTGGGTCAGTCCTACTTGCTGATTGTGGAGAGCCTCCTGGAGAGACAGGAGGCAAGTAGGACTCCCACTAGGGACAAAGATGCTGGTGGCACCTGTTTATGTGAGCTCATTCCACCATGAAGACACTAGTGCTGGCAAGTACCACTATGGAACCTTCCCTCTAGCTTATCAGTGCTGGGGGATCACCCTCCCACCAATGGCCAGCACTAGCCCTGGGCTCTCCTGAACCCTATGGCTAGCTGCACTAGGACCTGGCTCCTCCCCCAAACAGGGCACCAAAACCCACAGGAAGCAGGGAAGGACTGCTAACTGAGCCAGGGCAGTGGTTAGCCCTGCCTGCCAGTGAGCCCACAGCCCTGCCACAACAGAAGAGCCTACACAGCTCACATAGGGGGCATCCCTGGACATAGAGCTCTGATGACTAGAGAGGAACAAGCTTCTCAGCCCCATGGCATATTTCCTACAAAAGGCCACTTCTTCAAGATCAGGAAATGTAACTGAACTACTTAATACATAGAAAAAAAGATAGTGAACTGGGCAAAATGAGAAGACAGAGGAAAATGTTTCAAACACAGGAATGAGATATAACCTTAGAAAAAGTACTAAATGAAGTGGAGATGAGCAATCTACCTGATAATGATCATAAAGATGCTCACTGAACTGAGAAGACGGAATGAACACAGTGAGCATCTCAACACAGAGAAACTATACAGAAGAACCAAACAGAGTTGAAGAATACAACAACTAAGATAAAAATATACTAGAAGGAATCAACTGTAGATTAGATGATACAGAGGAACAGATCAGTGAACTGGAAAACACAATAGTGGGAATCATTCAAGCTGAACAGAAAAAAGAAAAATTAAAAAAAATGAGTATAGTTTAAGAGAGACCCCTGGGACAACTTCAAACATACAACATTCATATTATAGAGGACCCAGAAGGAGAAGAGAAAGATAAAGGAGCAAAGAACTTATTGAAATAATATCTGAAAACTTCTCTAAGTTGGGAAAGGAAACAGACATTCAGGTCCCAGAAGCACAAAGAGTCTCAGGTAATGTCAATCCAATGAGATCCACACCAAGACAGATTATAATTAAAATGGCAAAAATTAAAGATATAAAGAGAGAAACTTAAAAACAGCAAGAGAAAAGCAACTAGTTATATAAAAGGGAACTCCCATAGCACCATCAGCAGACATTTTAGCAGAAACTTTAGAAGCCATAAGGGAGTAAGGTAATATAGTCAAAGTGACTTATAACTAAGAATACTCTACTTAGTAAGGTTATCATTAATATTTCAAGGATAAAGGGTTTTATAGACAAGCAAAAGCTGAAAGAGTTCACCATCAAACCAGCTTTACAGAAATGCTAATGGGACTTCTCTAAGTGGAAAAAAAAAAGGCCACAACTAAAAATATGAAAATTATGAAATGAAAAAACTCAACTGAAAAGGCAAACATAAAGAAAAGGTAGTAGATCAACTACTTATAAAGTTAGTAGGAAGGTTAAAAGATAAAAGCAATAAAATAATCTATATCAACAATGAGTAGTTATGGGATATGAAAAACAAAAAATGTAAAATATGATGCCAAAAATATTAAACATGGGAAGGGGAGGAGCAAAAAGGGTGGTTAGAATGTACTGGAACTCAAAAGATCATCAACCTAAAATAATCATATTTATGTTGTTATATATGAACCTCATTATAACCACAAGTCAAAACCTTTAGTAGATACATACAACCAAAAAAGAAAGGAATCCAAACATCCAAGTCATCAAATCACAAGGGAAGAGAGCAAAAAAAGAAAGGCACAAAAATGAACTACAATAACCAGAAAACAACTAACGAAATAGCAATAAGTACATACCTATAAATAATTACTTTAAATGTAAATGGACTAAGTGTTACTTTATTTTTTTTTTAGGGCTGTACCCATAGCACATGGAGGTTCCCAGGCTAGGGGTCCAATCAGAGCTACAGCTGCTGACCTATACCACAGCCACAGCAACACAGGATCCAAGCCACATCTGTGACCCACACCACAGCCCACAGCAACACCAGATCCTTAACCCACTAAGCGAGGTGCAGGATCGAACCTGCAACCTTATGGTTACTAGTAGGATTCGTTTCCACTGAGCCACAATGGGGACTCCCTAAGTGTTACTTTAAATGTAAGTGGACTAAGTATTCCAATCAAAACACACAGAGTGGCTGAATGGATTAAAAAAAAAAAGATATATATGTTGGTGGCAAGAGACTCAGTTCAGATCTGAAGATGCACACAGATTGAAAGTGAGGGGATGGAAAAAGGTATCTATGCAAATGAAAAAAAAGCTGAGACAGTAACATTTATATCAGTAAGATACAGAATATTTATATCAATAAAACAATTAAAATAGACTTTAAAACAAAGACTGTAACAAGAGATAAAGAAGGACATTATGTAATGACAAAGGGATCAATCCAACAAGAAGATATAACAATTGTTAATATATATATGCACCCAACACAGGACTACCTAAATACATAAAGCAGATACTAAAAGACATAAAGGGAGAAACTGAGCAATTGAGAGTCACAATAATAATGGGAGATTTTAACATCCCATTTAAATTAATGGACCATCCAGATAAAAATCAATAAGGAAACACTGGACTTAAGTGACACCTCAAACCAGGTATACTTAAGAGATACATATAGAACCTTTCATTAAAAAGCAGCAGAATAAATGTTGTTCTCAGGTGCACATGGAACATTCTTCAGAAGAGATCACATGGTAAGGCACAAAACAAGTCTCAATAAACAATTTAACCTTCTATCTAAAGGAACCAGAAAAGAAGACCAAACAAAACCCACTGTTACTAGATGGAAAAGAAAATAAAGATCAGAGTGAGAATAAATAAAATAGGGACTACAAAAAAAAAAAATCCATGAAACTAAGAGCTGGTCCCTTGACAAAGTAAACAAAATTGATAAACTATTAGCCAGACTCATCCAGACAAAAAGAGAAAGGGCCCAAAGAAATAAAATCAGAAATGAAGGAGAGAAGTCATAACTTACACCACAGAAATACAAAGGATCTTAAGCAACTACTATGAATAATTATATGTGAATAAAATAGACAACCTAGATGAAATGAATATTTTCCTAAAAAAGTACAATCTCCCAAGAATGAACCAAGAAGAAATGGCAAATATGAACAGACCAATTACTAGCAATTAAATTGAATTAGTAATCAAAAAACTCCCAACAAACAATAGTCTAGTGGATGGCTTCACAGGTTAATTCTATCAAACATAAGCAGTAATACCTAAATCTATCCTCTTCAATCTATTCCAAAAGAATTAAAGAGGAACACTTCTGAACTCCTTCTATGAGTACAGCAAAAAATAAAAGAAAGAAAATTACAGGCCAATATCACTGATTAACACTGTTGCAGAAATCCTCAACAAAATATCTACAAATTGAATTCAATAGTACACTAAAAGAACCATATACCACGATCAAGTGGGATTTATCTCAGAGGTGCAAAATATTGTTCAATATCCATAAATTAATCAATTTGATATTATATTAAAAAAATAAAAATCATATAATCTCAGTAGATAGAGAAAAAGCTTTTGACAGAATTCAACATCTATTTATGATAAAAAAAAATTCTCAACAAAGTGGACACAGAGGGAACATAACATAAAAAAGATCATATATGACAAACCCACAGCCAACATCGTACTCAACGATAAAGGGTAAGAACATTTCCTCTAAGATCAGGAACAAGACAAGAATGCCCACTCTCATCATTTTTATTCAACATGGTTTTGAAAGTCTTAGTCATGGTAACCATACAAGAAAAAAAGTAAAAGGAATCCAAATTGAAAGGGAAAGAAGTAAAACTGTCACTGTTTCCAGATGATGTATTATACAGAGAAAACCCTAAAGATGCCACCAAAACACTTTTATAAATAAATTCAGTAAAACTGCAGGATACAAAATATACAGACAAATACTGCATTTCTATACATTAATAATAAACTATCAGAGAATTAAAAAATGGGCAGAAGACCTGAATAGACATTTCTCCAAAGAAGATATACAGATGGCCCACAAGCCCATGAAGAAAATGCTCAACATCACTAATTATTAGAGAAATGCATATCAAAACTCCAATGAAGTACCACCTCACACCAGTCAGAACAGCCATCATTAATAAGTCAACAAATAACAAATGCTGGAGAGGGTGTGGAGAAAATGGAACCCTCCTACGCTATTAGTGGGAATGTATATTGGTACAAATACTATGGAAAACAGTATGGAGGTACCTCAGAAGACTAAATTAGAACTACCATATGATCCAGCAATCCTACTCATAGGCATCCATCCAGATAAAACTTTCATTGAAAAAGATACACGTACCCCTATGGTCACTGCAGCACTATTCACAATAGCCAAGACATGGAAACATAAATCGACAGATGAATGAATTAAGAAGATAGGGTACATATACACAATGGAATATTACTCACCCATAAAAAGAACAAAATAATGCTATTTGTAGCAACTAGAGACTCTCATACTAAGTGAAGTAAGTCAGAAAGAGAAAGATAAATAGCATATGATATCACTTATATCTGGAATCTAATATATAACATCTGAAAAAATTAACCTTTCTACACAAAAGAAACAAACTCATGGACTTGGAGAACAGAATTATGGTTGCCAAGAGGGAGGAGAAGGGAGTAGGAGGGACTGGGAGTTTGGGGTTAGTAGATACAAACTATTGCATTTGGAGTGGATAAGCAATGAGATCCTGCTGTATAGCACAGGGAACTATATGTAGTCACTTGTGATATAACATGATGGAGGATAATGTGAGAAAAAGAATGTGTGTGTTTGTGTATATACACACACATATATATGTATGACTGGGTCACTTTGCTATAGAGCAGAAATCAACAGAACAAGGTGAATCAACTATAACAGGAAAAAAAACCTAAAAAAAGTATATCTATCTATCTATCTATCTATCTATCTATCTATCTATCTATATACAGTATAGAGATATATACCCTCTCTGACACAGATGAAATCAGCTCAGAGATAAAAGCAATAGCTAGAGGCCTTTTTTACGTCCCTAAATATCACCCTTGATAAATATTAAATTATTCTAAAATCAGGAAGGTTGCTTTACCTGGGCAGTAGTTAAAGCATTGCACATGGAACAAATGGCTTCTGCATCATCGTCTGTTTTCTTTTTCACTTGCAAAAGCTGAGCAGCCTGAATGAGAGGTTCCAGAGTTTCCTTTGCCCCACTGTTCATCAGATTCTTGTCACGCAGCCATTCTTCTAGTTGACTGACATTGTACCTATGCCAAAAAAGCCAGGGGTGGGGGGAGATACAAATTTACTGAATGTTATCATAAATGTCTTCATTTTTCTGTGTGTTGCTTGTCAGGAATTTCAATTAAAATGACCAGTAGTATTTTTGCTCAGTTTTCTTAAATCATAAGCTTGCTGAAATGTTTATTTACCATTATAAACAATCATGAGGTGTTTTTATTGTTGTTTTGTTTTTTTGTTTTTTTGCTTTTTAGGGCCGCACTTGTGGCATATGGAAGTTCCCAGGCTAGAGGTCCAATGGGAGCTACAGCTGCCAGCCACAGCCACAGCAACGCGGGATCTGAGCTGCGTCTGCAACCTACACCACAGCTCATGGCAACACTGGATCCTTAACCCACTGAGTGATCAAACCCACATCCTCACGGATCTTAGTCGGGTTTGTTAACTGCTGAGTCATAATGGGAACCCCAATCATGAGGTTTATAATCATAATTACATAAGAGTAAGTATAATTCTAGAGACTATCTAGCCATTATAGCAAGTTATAAAATAAGATGTGCTGAAAGACAAAATAGAACGTATAATAGGGCTGTGTCCTTATTAAATAGCCAAGCAGAAAACACCTTCTAGCCTCTTACAACTTGAGAGGTGCAGATTGATGATCCTTTAAATATTTTCTTTATGTCCAACTCCAAGCTAGTAGACTGAAATAACATGATCCCTACACAGACCCTGTGCTCCAGCCTCTACAGCGGCTTCATAGGTATAAACAGAGCTTGTAGAGAATTAAATTCTATGATCTGAGTGCAAGGCATTATCTTCTTACTGCTGCCTGCAATGGATGTGGGTCAGAATGGAAAATTTGAAAAAAAAAAAAAAAAAAAGCCATTTCCTTAAATTGAGTAACTACAGGTTTTTGTAGGAGAAATCCTTTGTAGTCCTCTTGGTGAATTTTCTAGCTGTTTTAAAATTAATTATTTGCAAAAACAAAGAATTTGATTATGCTCATAAAGTTATGCTGAGGAACAGTTGGATATATAATTAATTGAGGACAGCTTTTCTTAAAATAGAGACAGGCATATTTCAAGCATGAGTAAAAGATCTATTAGACATGTCCTGTTGCCATAGGTACAAAAAGGTATTTCCTCAAAATAAATTTCTAAAAGCAATCTAACATTAGAAATTTCACTATAGTTTGATATTTGTTGTTGTACAATTAAGAGTCATAGAAGGAGAGGAAGCAGCCCTCTCATCTTTATGCAGTTTTCACCACTCTCTGCTACCTGAAACAAGTGAGCTTTACGTGGAGCTGGGTTCCTAACAAGCAGTGGGTTGAAAGGCACAGCCAGGAGCCAGCATGAGTGAGGGTGGAGGAATCCAACCAGGCAAGAGGCAGCGGCTCTGTGCCTGGTCTTCCCTTGCTGCCCAGCTGGGGTGGAAGACTTCATGAGCACTGACCACACACAAGCCCTGGCAGGCAGTTGGGCAGCATAAGAAGGCCAAGGCAGGGTTGGCGTCTGCTCACCTGATCTGCATGCCTTTACTCCAGGAGCACATGTCCTTCCGCAGGAGCAGGTTGTTCAGTGTGACAGCCCCCACAATGTAGAACATCTGCTTGACTACCTGCTTGATGAGTTCGGGGTCCATGCCATGCTGACACATGACCGAGTGGAAGGAGTTGAGCTGCCGCAGGATGGAGTCCAGTGTGTAGGTGCCCTCATCGGCAATGCTGGAGGTTCGCTTTCTTAGCCCTGTGGGCTTCACCCCGGACACACCCTGAATGGTTTCATGCTCCAGCATTCCGGAGACTGCAGGAGAAGTTCAATTGTCAGAAAAGAAGATTCGGAAGGGAATGCGTGCATGAATGCTCGCACGCGTGCATGCGCGCGCGCGCACACACACACACACACACACACACACACACACACACATTCAACTTAGGAAAATGACTGAGCACCAAAATAGAGAGAAAAGGAACTTCAAATAAAAGGGCTTCTGGATTTTAAACTTTAATAAAGAAATGAGTGATTCTTGGAGTTCCTGTCATGGCTCAGTGGTTAACGAATCCGACTAGGAACCATGAGGTTGCGGGTTCGATCCCTGCCCTTGCTCAGTGGATTAAGGATCCGGCATTGCCATGAGCTGTGGTGTAGGTCGAAGACATGGCTAGGATCCTGCGTTGCTGTGGCTGTGGCGTAAGCTGGCAGCTACAGCTCCAACTAGACCCCTAGCCTGGGAATTTCCATATGCCACGGGAAGCGGCCCTAGAAAAGGCAAAAAGACAAAAAAAAAAAGAGAGAAATGAGTGATTCTTAAATGCAAGAATTTACCATGAAATTAAGAACTCTTAATGGCCTATTTTCTAAAATATGAGGCAGTAGCCTTGTGATAGCATATATGTGGTATCTTCGGAGGGTTTTTGAAAAAGAGAGGAAAAGGTAGGGAGAAGATAAGAATTCTCCAGTAATATCCAAGCATCAAAGGCAAACAAATCAAGTAGCAAGAAAGGCAGGAGACCAGGCAGTGGTCTTGGAGAAGACTTGAGAGAAGGCAGTTGTCTGGGGCTAGAGAGCTGGGCCCTTCCTTGCCCTTCCTTGCCACAAAAGCAGGGAGACTTTGGGCTGGCCCCAGCCCCCCAGGACTACTGCTCCCTCTGTCACCCCTTATAGCATTTGGTTTATGCCCCCTATAAGATAGTTTTGGGTGCCCACTCCCTGGACTGGGAGCTGCCTGATTCACTGTTACATGTCCTAGAGCTAAATGCAGCTTCCATAGAACCTCATATTGACTCAAAACATGTGTTGCAAAATCATTGGGATATGGGCAGAGTTGTTTAAAGTGGCACACCTAGGAGTTCCCATCGTGGCGCAGTGGTTAACGAATCCGACTAGGAACCATGAGGTTGCGGGTTCGGTCCCTGCCCTTGCTCAGTGGGTTAACGATCCGGCGTTGCCGTGAGCTGTGGTGTAGGTTGCAGACGCGGCTCGGATCCCGCGTTGCTGTGGCTTTGGCGTTGCTGTGGCTCTGGCGTAGGCCGGTGGCTATAGCTCTGATTGGACCCCTAGCCTGGGAATCTCCATATGCCGCGGGAGCGGCCCAAGAAATAGCAAAAAGACAAAAAATAAAATAAAATAAAATAAAAAAATAAAGTGGCACACCTAAAGCTAAATCTCTCATACAGCCAATAAAATCAGACAAAAAGTGGAAGAGAACTGGCTGAAGCTGACCTTCTCTGCATCTGTGCTGCGTTTTAGCTATCAGAGGATGCTTTAAATTCACCATCTTTTAGAGACAAATGAAATCACTGCCATCTCCCATGGTTTCCTCGGCCTTCTATGTTTCTAGGTGGTTAACTGTGGCCTTATGATAGAAAATGGAATACTAGGTAAAATGAAGTTAGAGAAATGTGGAAAACACATAGATGGGGAAAGAAAGGGTGGCTGGGAGTAGCCTTAAGAGGCTGCTGATAATTTACCTGAAGATAACATAGTTTGGTAACTTAAAAATAATTTTTTAATTCAATGCATTTAAAATTAGTAACTTGCAATCTATACATGCCTTCTAATTCCTATTTCATACTTGATACACATTCCAAAGGAACACTGGTTGCATGATATGTAAATACATACTCAGAGTGAGTGCACACATAGAGAAAGAGGTACATGAAATCACATATATGTAGAAATGCACACATACACACACCAGTTGTTCACCCAATAAGAAACTGCTACTTTAAACCAAATTGCCTTTAACAATTCCATACTGGCCATATGATGTACAACTTAGCATGCAGCGTCTTAGACCTATTCTTGCTGGTTACCATGACCTTGCCAGCCCTCTTACTCTACCCTAATAGGAAGAAATCAAACCCTCCCCAGCCTCTTTAGTTTTAGATGGGTCCCTAGGAAGCTCTGTATAGTAGTGCACTAAAGTTAAAAGTGTTTTAGAAAACTAGACAAGATATGCGATCTACTGCTGTGTATAAAGCATAACCCAATCTTAAGAGAGGGAGGCAGTGCACATTAGGGAGGAAAACTAGATACTACTATGGTATTTTCATCATGTGGAAGCATTGTTTTTGACGTACCTCAGTCAGTCATGGCTGGGGTTCTGAGATTACTCAGCTAATTTTGAGACTGAGTCTTACTACTTTCTGTTCACCACATGAATACAGGCTCTTAAACATTTGTTCCTGGTGGTCAGCTACTGGTGGCACCTGAGACAGACAGACTTCAACATCAGCAATGTCCTGGCCTTACCAATCATTGGCTGAAGGATGTTCTCTAACACCCGCACAAGCTGCTGGTAGATCTGAATGGCCAAGTCACTTAGCACCTGCCGGTACTCAGCCAGGTCAAAATTGGTGAGGCAGTGTTCATTCTGGCGAGACGTGTTGTGTTTCATAAAGCCCTAGAGCCATAATGCAGAGTTAACAATACACATGAAATAAAATGTCTCCAGTCTGTTCAGCTCTCTCATTTGATTAGCATCCTCATGTCTTTTTCCCTTTCTTCAAAGAATTTTCACCCATCCTACACATAAATGCCAGGACAATCCTCAAATGCTGTGTTTGTTTTTATCATATCCCCCCCCTTCAACTTCTTACTAGCATTTGAATAATATATAAACTTGGCAACTTAGCATTTAAGCCTTTTTACTAGCAAGGTCAATGAAACAAGATGGGGAACTTAATTTGAAAAAAAAAAAAACCAGGAGTTTCTGTTGTGGAGCAGCAGAAACGAATCCAACTAGGAACCATGGGGTTGCGGGTTCGATCCCTGGCCTCGCTCAGTGGGTTAAGGATCGGCATTGTTATGAGCTGTGATGTAGGTCACAGACACGGCTCAGATCTGGCATTGCTGTGGCTGTGGCATAGTCTAGCAGATGTAGCTCCGATTGCACCCCTAGCCTGGGAACCTCCATATGCCATGGGTGTGGCCCTAAAAAGACAAAAAATAATAAATAAACTAATGAATGTTTTCACTTACGAAACAGCTGGTTTACTGCCAAACACTAAATTATCTAAAGCACTAAACTCTTAACTTCAGTTTATTAAATATGGTCCTATTTATAAATACTTACAAATGTACCTAAGGATATACATAATCTTAAAATTTCTATAGAGTGGTGAATAAATAAAAAATTTCCTTTTACTATATTTCATGGTATCCAGACACGATTCTTAGTCTGAGCTAAGAACAGAATCTTTTGGCGGTATCTGTTAAAATGCACAGCCATCTGTATAGGCAGGTACTTCTGTCAGGCATTGACTGACAAAGACAATTACCTACTTAATAGATTCTGCTCATTGCTTCCTTACAACCTACTTAACAACATGGTCTAGAAGTGGGGACTGACAGAACGGTTAATATACCTCCTGGGGGATTCTGGCCAGCCAGTCTCACCTGCTCAGGGACCACATCTTACTCATATTTCTATTTGCCACTGTCTCCCAGAAAAGTTCTCTGGGGATTCTGGCCAGCCAGTCTCACCTGCTCAGGGACCACATCTTACTCATATTTCTATTTGCCACTGTCTCCCAGAAAAGTTCTCTGCCTCTGGGTGCTCAGGAAGTGCTGTTGCTCAGCTTCTCTGCCTGCCCTCCCAGCAAAGGATGGGGAGCCATGGAGGGCAGTGGCTATGGGCACAGGTTTGCAGAGATGGGCAGAACTTATGGCTAAGAGGTCTTGGGCAAAGTGATCAACTTCACTGAGCTTCAGTTTCCTCATCTATAAAACTGAGTTATACATAATTCCTACCTCACTGAGGTGTTGTAAGATTTAAATGACAATGTATAATAAGTGCTGTCTGATACATATTAAGCAGCTCTTAATAAATAATAACTATTAATATATTACATGGTTTTCAAACATGAAGTCTATCAACCAACTAATGAACATATTACTATAAGCAAAAGCATAACAGATTTTTGGACAATCTAAAGAGACATGGCTTAAATTCATCATCTCTAATATATTATGGCAAGCCAGAATTGATTAATTTTTTAAATAGCTCAATATTCTTGTATCAGCCCTTGAAACGCCCACTTTCGCATCTTAAAAAAATTTCAGTGCTGAAAATTATTCAATGACCAATGTTTATTTCTGCTGTGCTTTCTCATAATAAAACTCTCAGAGGGAAGAAAGTCAGTTGTCATAAATAATGAACATCAAAGCTATGATCCTCCAAGCCAGCTCTGAATTCTGGTTTCTAAATTAACAAATGCCTAAACATTTTGTGCTTTAAATTTTTTTTCCTTAAAAAAGTCAGTGAAAGTATAGCATTCTGGTTTCATAATCAAAGTTTTCTCACCTCTTCTCCACTGTACTGCTTCAGACAGTGCAAAAATCGGCATGTGTTGGAGAGCCAGAAGGAGACAGTTTCAAAATCATCACCTCTTTTCTGAAAGAAAGAATAACCCTAAATTAGCTTTTTCCTTAAAGAAATAACAGCCTGAAAAAAAAAAAACAAAAAACTAACAAACAAAAAAAACAGTTACCAGAAGCCCCACTCCCTTCATCTATAATTAACAACAATTATAAAAATAAATTACACTGTAATTGTAAATCCTCATATCTCTGCTAGAGAATTTCAACCACTGGGTTCACTGGTTGTGTGTTTGTGTGACATCTGTTTTCTTGCCATCAGTTCATATTAGCTTAGCAGTATCTTTAAGAAGAAAACAATTCAGGGAGTTCCCGTCATGGCTCAGTGGTTAAGGACTCCGCCTAGGAAGCATGAGGTTGCGGGTTTGATCCCTTGCCTCGCTCAGTGGGTTGAGGACCCGGCATTGCCGTGAGCTGTGTTGTAGGTCGCAGACCCGGCTCGGATCTGGCACTGTTAGGGCTCTGGCGTAGGCCAGTGGCTACAACTCCCATTAGAGCCCGAGCCTGGGAACCTCCATATGCTTCGGGTGCGGCCTTAGAGAAAGGCAAAAAAAAGAAAGAAAGAAAACAATTCACTAAGCCACAGCTTACCCAAAATCACTTTTTTGGGATTTATTAGAGGGGATCAGAAAGGACTAAAGGCACAAAAGGGAATCATAAAATTTGTGCACCAAAACCCAGATTAGGTTAAAAATCTTTTCAATGATAAGATACAATTTCTGGGAGTTCCCATCGTGGCGCAGTGGTTAACGAATCTGACTAGGAACCATGAGGTTGCGGGTTCGGTCCCTGCCCTTGCTCAGTGGGTTAAGGATCCGGCGTTGCCGTGAGCTGTGGTGTAGGTTGCAGACGCGGCTCGGATCCCGCGTTGCTGTGGCTGTGGCGTAGGCTGGCGGCTACAGCTCCGATTCGACCCCTAGCCTGGGAACCTCCATATGCCACGGGAGCGGCCCAAAGAAATAGCAAAAAGCCAAAAAAACAAACAAACAAACAAAAAAGATACAATTTCTGAGGAGCAAAGCAGAAACGGTGGAGGCGGTCCTGTTCAGAGCAGTAGACAGTTTGCTCTTCATCAGGACTGGGTCACCTGTCAGAGAACCTCTGCCACATCCAAATGGGCATGCAAGGCAAACATGTTTCAATTCAAAACTGGGAAGTGAAACAAATGCACATCCATTTTATGTATTTATGTATGTATGTATGTATTTAGTCTTTTTAGGGCCAACGGCATATGGAAGTTCCCAGGCTAGGGGTCTAATTGGAGCTGCAGCTGCCAGCCTATGCCACAGCCACAGCAATGTGACCTATACCACAGCTCATGGCAACGCCGGATCCTTAACACACTGAGCAAGGATTGGGATCAAACCTGCATCCTTACGGATACTAGATGGGTATGTTACTGCTAAGCTACAACGGAATGGCATCAAAAGGGTGTTATGTTCAGGTGCCTACTCCTTTTTAATCTTTAAACAATTTGGTACAATAATTAGTCAAATTAGATAATGTCTCTTGCAATTAAGATAAGAGGGATAAAACTTTATGATTTGGTTTTGTTGTCTTTGTAGGAGTTGACTTAAGAAGTAGTAAAACTTGTCATCTGCCTAAACATTGGGAGTTCTCGTCGTGGCTCAGCAGTAATGAGCCTGACTAGTATCCACAAGGATGCAGGTTTGATCCCTAGCCTTGCTCAGTGGGTCAGGGATCCGGCATTGCTGTTTGCTGTGGTGTAGGTCACAGACATGGCTCGGATCCCATGCTGCTGAGGCTGTGGGGTAGGCTGGCAGCTGCAGTTCTAATTTGACCCTTAGTCTGGGAACTTCCATATGCTGCAAGTGTGGCCTTAAAGAGAGAGAGAAAAAAAGGTAATGTAGCATCAATATGCCAACCATTACATGAGTTACATTCAGAAGACATTTGTCATTTTTTGAATGTCAGAAACTCCACACTTTAGTAGAATGTAACCACATAACATATCTGTGCAATAGGGACTGGGAACCAGCATTAAAAATTATGACAAGGGGCTGGTGGAGAGTATGTTTAATGGTAGAGAGTTTCAGCTGGGGAAGATGCAAAAGTTCTGGAGATGAATGGTGGTGATGGTTATACAACAGTATGAATGTACTTAATGCCACAGAACTACTCACTGAAAAATGGTTAAAACTAAGAATAATGTTCATTGTTTTTCTAGATTGTCAAGAGGATGATTATGCATCGTGACTCAGTGATTACTGAGTTATGTGGGGCTTTCTGTTCTATTACGTAATTTTGCTGCCTTTTTCAAATCTTTGCTTTCTAATTAGTATTTGTGTGTTGCTTCTCAAATGGAACCAGGCATTTCACATAACGAGGAAAATTATGGGGTGAATAATAGCAAGAAAAGTCCGAAGAGAATTTTTAATGTTTTTTCAGAAATGTTTTTATATGAATGAGCTATTACTAAACTTACTTAATACCTATTTTAACTGCAGCATCATATTCCCTGAATATATGAATATCACTAAGTATTTTAAATTTAGTTCTAAGACCTCAGAGAAAACTATTTCTATGAAGAGACTTAATTTGCTATACAATTAAATGTAAATATATTAAATTAATTTTGAACTCTGTTCAATCCGAGCCCTGTTTTGAAAGAAGGCATACAGACACATTATGGAATGAATGTTTCCTACAATGGAAGATATCAGTTAAGACTGGAAATTGGTCATAACTGGCAACTTAGCTCATGTCTAAGGAAGGAAAACTCCCTCTGTGCAGACTTTGCCATTATTAATATTCAATAGGAGAATTTTGTTGACCATGTACTGACCTTTAATACTTTTTTGATGCTGTTAATTGTTGATGTTAGCAATGACCTTACTTTCTGATCATCATTCAGGTAGTCAGCGTGTCGAACACACATAAACAGGATATATGCTGGTAACCCTGGAATCAAATTGACTGCTACACCACGTGGCTTCAGTTCTAAAAGAGAAAAATAACCTTACATAACACTGGAAATCTTCATAAGGAACACTTTTTGAGATATAAAAGCACAGTTCTCATGGAAGAGTTCATCACAGGGTAAATAGGTCGTATTTAAAAAGCATATTTTCATAGCTCAATAGAGAAATTCTTGAGGGCAGGGACATGTGACTCTTACTTGTCTCCACAATGAAAACCCCCAAATTCACATCTCCTGCCATAACTTTTCCTTTGAATTCTAGTCTCATACACTGACTGCCTTTGAAATCTCTGCTCAGGCAGTCAAAAGCCCATCCTAAGTCCAAGCCTTGATTCCCTATGGAACCTGCTTTTCCAGGAGCTGTCCCATCTCAGGAAATGGTGGTTTCGGTCTTCTAGCTTCTCAAAGTCATCATCTTTAACTTTTCTCTCCTTTTCTAGCATCACACACCTAATCCATCAACAAATTCTGTTGGCTCTGCCTATAAAACACATCCAGAATCCAAGTACCTCTCTATGAGCTACCCTAGTCAAGGCCACAATCATGTTCTCCTGGATCACGGTGAAAACTTCCAGACTGGTCTCTCTAATTCATCCCTTGTTCCCCAGCAGTACATTTCCACACACAACCTGAGCAAGTTTATTTAAAAAAAATAAAAATGAAGGTCAGATCATGTCATTCCTGTTCTGAAAATCTTCCAAGTAGCTTTTTATCTCACACACTTACAAAATCCAAAAAACTCACCATGGCTGGGTGATCCAGCCCTGCTTCCCTTCCCAGCTGACTGTGCTCTAGTTAAATGGGTCTTACAGCTGATTGAACATGCTAAGCAAGCTCCCACCCTGAGGCCTATTTACTTGCTGTTTTCTGGCTGGAATGTTCTTTCCTCAAATATCAGCAGGACCTGCTTCCTTCCTTTGGTCTCTGTCCTTATCAAAGATGCCCTTCATAACAACTTTATGTAAACTAGAACACCCACTTTCACTGTTTATCCTTTTACCCCATTATTTATCTCTTTTCTTCTTCTCACCGCCCCTCAATGGAATATAAACTCTAAGAATTCAAAATCTACTTTGTGCATTACCCAGTGAGAGAATGCTTAGCATATGGTAGGAGCTCACTAAACAATTATTAAATTGATGAATTAAAAAAATTGAGGAGTTCATATCATGGCTTACTGGAAATGAATCTGACTAGTATCCATCAGGACGCAGGTTCAATCCCTGGCCTCGCTCAGAGAGTTAAGGATCTGGTGTTGCTGTGAGCTGTGGTGTAGGTCGCAGAAGAGGCTCAGATCCCACGTGGCTGTGGCTGTGGCACAGGCTTGTGGCTACAGCTCTGATTCAACTCCTAGCCTGGGAATCTCCACATGCCGCGCTTGCAGCCCTAAAAAGACAAACAAACAAACAAAAATTTTACTGAAATACATTTGATTTACAATGTTGTATTAGTTTCGGGAGTTCGGTAAAGTTATTGTTATACACATATATCTTCTTTCTTTTATATTCTTTTAAATTTTAGGTTATTACAAGATATTGAATATAGTCACCTGTGCTATACAGTAGGTCCTTGTTGTATATCTATTTTATATATAGTAGTATGTATATGTTACTCCCAAACTCCTAATTTACCCTCTTCCCCTCTCCCCTTTGGAAACCATAAGTTTATTTTCTATGCCTGTGAGTCTATTTCTGTTTTATAAATAAGTTCATTTGTAATCTTTTTTAAGATTCCACATATAAGCGATATCATATGTTTTTCTTTCTCTGACTTATTTCATTTAGTGTGATAATCTCTAGGTCCATCCATGAATCAATGAATCTTTGTTAACTCTATGCTTAAAAAACAGTGGCTCCTTAACGTTTTTGCCAAATGAAGATTACACTGAAACTTAAGCGCCTCTGCACCTATATATAGTACTTAGTGCCATGAACCACAGGAACATTAAATTAGGCATAATTGCCGATCACATTGCTGTCACCCTGGCACCTGGGGGAAGGAATGCCATTAATGGCTGAAAGGAGAGGCTTGTTGCTTTTTCAGTTCACAACCCACAGGCTGTGTGCACCCCCAACCTCCCTTAAAAAGTCTTCTTAAGAGCCTGTGGGCTCACATCCAAACTCAAAGGTCTTATGCTCTTCTGGTGCTTCTTCTATTCTCATTTCCTCTGTCAAGTCCCTCCTTTCATTGTTGGTATTTTTTCCTTAATTATTATTTTGTTTCTTCCCTTTTACTGAACTATTGTTCCTGACATATTTAGTCATATACTTTTTTAGGGAAATAGGGAAAAAGAGATAGCTGTAATGTAAATGGCCTAGAGTAGCGCTGTTCAGCTGTGGCTACATGTCAAAATCCCTTGACAGATTAAAACACACACACATATGTATATGTATGTTTACACACACACACACACACACACACACACACACACACACCCCAGGTACATGGCCAGACTATTTCCTCTAGAGGTTCTGATAAAATCAGTCTGCAGCGGGGACCATAAATACACCAACACTTTTTGAAAGCTTCCCAAGTTATTCTAATGAGCAGCTGAGCCGAGAAGGTTTAGTTGAGAAGGTCTAGTCTTCTCAAATAGATCCTTATAGGTGGGCCCAAGGCAAGTGTCCCTGCAGTTTGACCCATAACCATGATGTGGTCAGGATGCTGCTGCAGCACTATCTGCTGCATAGCATGCAACAATGACTAAAGAAACTGGTGTTGAATATTTAATGAATGAGTGACTAGTCTCCTACCACCAAACATGTACCAGGAAGACCTTTTATCTCATGTAGAAAGTACTTGCCCAGAATCAGGTTCTTAACAAGTTTTTGCTCATCTTCCTTCTTGTACTCCAGCATTCCTTGGAAATCCTTTTCTTTCCTGGGAATGTTGACAGGACGGATGGGTTCATCAATAATCTGTCCTGGGGATATGTTCTCCATTTGTCCCACTTCATGAGAAACAAAAAGAAGAAAAATGATTTCCAGGTAGAAAAGATGAGAAGGTTCCATGTTTCAATGATTTTAAGTGAACTTTATAACTACAGAAACTTGCCATATTTGCCACTTAATTGTCCCTTCTCTAACTATGATTTCTGGTAAAACTGAGTGGCATAGATGGCAAAATCATATGGTAATGTCACTCTGACAATCACTAGTGCTTGACTCCTATCAATATCAAAGAAACTTACTTGATTCAAAAGTTTATTTATTCATTCATTTATTCATTTACTTATTTATTGTCTTTTTAGGGCTACATCTGTGGTATATGGAAGTTCCCAGGCCAGGGGTCAAACTGGAGCTGTAGCTGCTACAGCTATAGCAATACCAGATCCCAGCTGCATCTGCAAACTACACTGCAGCTCACAGCAATGCCAGATCCTGAAACCACTGAGCAAGGCCAGGGATCGAACCCACATCCTCATGGATACTAGTCAGGTTCGTTACTGCTGAGCCACAACTGGAACTCTAAAAGCATCTTTTAAATTAAATTACAGTTGATTTATGATGTTGTGCCATTTTCTGCTGTACAGCAAAGTATATATATGTACACATATATATACATTATTCTTTTAAAATACTATTTTCTACCATGGTCTATCCTAGGAGACTAGATATAGTTCCCTGTGCTATACAATAGGACCTTATTGCTTGCATATACTAACCCCAGACTCTCAATCCCTCCTACTCCCTTCCCCTTTGGCAACCACAAAGTCTGTTCTCCAGATCTGTGAATCTGTTTCTGTTTTGCAAAATCATTTTTTTGTAATAAGGTTTACTTTGTAATAAGACTAAATGTCCCCAAAGTAAGTGATTTAACTTCTTGGTTAACTAATCAGTAGCAATCATAAATGTCTAAATATATTTAGACTTTACTTCATAGAAGAAAAAAACAATATTCTACAAAGAGGCAGAGTATACAAAATTCACTTTCATCTTTAGCTCTATGAATCCAGCCATTAAAGAAAATGATACATTTCCTTTAAATGTATCATTGCAATCAATTCAAGCCATATCAAGATAGCTGGCAGAAGAGGGTTTCTTCACACTGTAAAATGTATTATTTTTCACGAAGGATTCATAAGGAAAAGACAACTTTCTCTTGTCACTCCTCATTCCCAAAGAAATCATGAACAGATAAGACAACTTCTTTCTAATATGATTCCCTAAATATTATTCAGTTTTTTGTTTGTTTTTAGTAGTACTAAAAGTCCTACCACAAAGTTGCAACCATTAAAGGACAGCCACTAGTTAACCCTTTCACAGATGTTAAAAAACTATCACCACTGTCAATGGCAGCAGCTAAAGAACTATGCTAAGTGTTAAAAAAAAAAAAAAAAACAACAACTCCAATTTCATCTCAAAATTGAGAACTGAATGGGAAATGCAAGAGAAGGAAAGCGAACACAGGAGTTATGATGATGTTTGTAGAGATATATGCTAGTAAGCAGATTTTTAATTCTTTACCTACACGGAAGCGGGGAGGGGGGGGGAAGTTAAGAAACCTATTAAGGTACAGATTAAGTTTGAGGTCAGCAATTGCTGGCAAACAAATAAATGCAGATCAGATGCATTAGGAAGTTTAAGCTTGCTGACTCCACAAGGTATCAGTAGTGCTTCTCCTGTCACTCTGGGCCATTTCCTGTGTTAGTTCTAGGAAGCCAGTTCCACAGGAGGAGGTTATCAGAGAGAACACCAATACCTGCCAGTGCTCTTGCTTATGTGCAGAGAGCCTGGTGACACCTCGTCCACCTCATACCGCAGCATCACATACCGGGACTATCCGCGCTGAAAATCACCACCGTCCACCAACATTATGATATCTAAAGAGTGATCATACTGTGACTGGACAAGTCAGGGCTGTGGCCACCTCTCATAACCTAGCGTTTCATATGTAATGATGTAACCTGGAACCACAGGACTAACTGCCTCTCTACAAGAGATAGGAGATTCAAACTATTTAGTTTGCCATACATTATTTCTGAAGTCAGTTTAAACACAATATCATGAGGATCTCAGAATAAGCACACAGTGGCCTTCACAGTTCATGTATATGTGCTGCATGTAAAACACACAATAATAAAATCCCTGCCATCTATGTTACTAGTTGCTTTAAATCACAGAAACAATCCTGTGAAGAAAAACTGAGGAAACAGATCCAACATATTAAGTTTGTAAATAATTGCACATATTTGGACTCTGTATAACTTGAAGAGAATCTTTTAAACCTACTGCTTTTACCATATCTAAGATGCCACTGATTATGCAATATAGTATTATTTTATATAACAGTAAAGAAGGAAAAATATTGCCAATTAAACTACAATTCATCAACTGCTGTAAGACACATTGTACTTTCAGAGATGTTAAAATGTGAAAAAAATTGTACACTTCAGAATTTACTAAATATGGTGAATATTTTAACTAAGAGATATTATGTGGGTTTTTTGTTTGTTTGTTTATTTTTGTGCCTTTTTAGGGCTACATCCATGGCATATAGAAGTTCCAGGTTGAATTGGAGCTGTCGCTGCTAGCCTACACAGCCACAGCAACATGATATTATGTGGGGTTTTTTGTTTTGTTTTGTTTTGTTTTGTTTTTTGTTTTTTGGAGGGGGGCTGTGCTCATGGCATGTGGAAGTTCCCAGGCCAGGGATTGAACCTACGCCAGAGCGGTGACCCAGGCTGCCGCAGTGACGGCACTGGATCCTTAACACTCTGCACCACAGGGGAACTCCTGAGAGATATTATGCTTTAAAAGAAAGCTTCACTTTCCTTTTGCAAAATCTCTAACTAAAGATATTTTTAGTTCTGTACAAAAATGTCAGAGATAAAATTTGTCATACTTGTATCAAAAATTTTCTGTCTTTGACTTCTTCCCAGAGATTAGAATCTTTACACAAATTCAGAGAGAAAATATAGATATCAGCTCAATATAACCTTGACTTATTTAACAAATCATATACTAATTAAAATAAAATGGGGATCATTTAGTCTAATGTTACTAATAGACTAAATACAGCTAATACAGACACCCTTCTAGAAAGATTTGAACCAATATCTATTTCCATTCTCTAGATTCATTATAATAGAGAGAAAAACATTCCTGAACATTTTTGTCCTAGAAGAAGAAACTGGAAGATTTTCTTTTTAAAAAAATTTTCCAGAGTTCCTGTCATGGCTCAGCAGTTAATGAATCCAACTAGCATCCATGAGTATGCTGGTTCGATCCCTGGCCTCGCTCAGTGGGTTAAGGATCTGGTGTTGCTGAGAGCTGTGGTGTAGGTCACAGACATGGCTTGAATCCTGCACTGCTGTGGCTGTGGTGTAGGCTGGCAGCTACAGCTCCTATTCAACCCCTAGCCTGGGAACCTCCACATGCCATGGGTGCAACCCTAAAAAGACAAAAAAAAAAATTTTTTTTTCCCTCGCTTTTGTACAGGAAAGATCTTGAGCTCAGATGAGCCTAAAACAGTCAAATGAATTATTATAAGTGGAGAGAGTCTTTTGGAAAATATGACACAAAGGAGAGAAGTCCGTGGTCCTCAGAAGACTTGCGTTCTAGTCCCAGTTTGGACACTAAGTAGCTGAGACTCTGAAATCACTTATGGTTTCTGGGCCTCAGTTTTTTTTTTTCCCTCCAATGAAATAATTAGCTGATTTCTAGAATTCTTTTAGGTCTATATTCCATGACTCTATGAAAATTGAGATGGAACACCCACTCCTAGATCAAAATATAGCACAAAGCAAATCAAATTTTTAAACACTCTTTAGTTAGCTATATAATTTATGCTAAAAATTATATATGTTGGCATGAAAAAAGGCTTCATTGGCTTCTAAAAATGCCTCCATAATTAAGTGTAGCCCATAGGAGGAGGCAAGAGTCTTTCTATTTGAAATCGGAAGAATTTAAGTATATTAAAATATATTTAGAAAAATATAAGAACACTTCTAGATATTAGAAGGTGCTTTGCTGTACAAGGTTATCACTGCTTTCCATACACTGAGGGGATGGGGGACAGGAGAAAGGTGTCGGAAGAGCTCGTTACCTTTATCCTCTACCCTGGGGAGGGAGGTACACTGTACTCAGCAAATGCTCAAGTCACAGAAATCTATTTCATTTTCTTCTTTAGACATGTAGCATTTAACTCAACTTGTCTTAAGAATACAATCATATCTTTTTTGTTTAATCTATGAATTGCCTTCTCAAATGTATTTATAGATTTAAGGATCCATATGTCAGGATAGTTTAACTCATGAGATTGATTTCTGACTGATAACGGCTTAAAACTGCTAACATCATAAAATAGTCTAAACTATATACTTAAGTAAAAATACACATATCAAGGAAATCTGAATAAAAATGTAAAATAATAAATTGTTTTTCTATCAGAAGTTACCAATATATGGCAAAGAAACCATTAGGAGTTTAACAAATAATCTCACAAGTTAATACCCTTAAAATCAGTTTCTTTCAAGCAAATACTCTGCTAATTATCATCTCATGATATAATTAATTCAGAGTGAAGTGCAGAAAGTTCTCTGAATAAAGGTTTTTAAGTTCTGCCAATAGATATTACAGCCTATGTGTGATTCAGAGGTTCAAAATTTTAACATATGAATCACATAATGCTAAATGATTATATAATAAAATGACTGCAAAGTAATCTGTCTGATTTCTAAACAAATATTTCAATATTTGTATGTCCAAGGGAATATTAACCTCTTCAAAGTAAACACTCATATTGTTATTATGAATACTTTAGAAACTTACCACACATTCAACAAACATGAATGGAATGATTATGATAGGTCAGAGCAGACACTACTAGGTGCTGTGAAAAAAAGGTGGAATAAGTGGTCCCCATGCTCAGGAATTTCATAGTCCACTGAAGAAGCCAGTAATTCAAACAGAAAAACTGCTAAAAATATAACAGGGAAAACCATAAAAGATGGGAGACAATTTGTGGTAGACAGAGGGTAGAGCCGTAGGGTCTGTCTGCATGATCAGAAAAAGGCTGCTTTTGAGCATGTGACATATAACTCTGGGCTCAAAGGATAAGCAGGATTTGAAGAGGAGAAGCAGGATGATAAAACAGAAGGAACAGTTCTAACAGGCCAGGCATGGGGAATGAAAGCCACACAATTAATCATGGTAGATTCTTTTGAACATTCTCAGTGATGGGGAATCTTCACTCTCTGAGTACAGAAATTATTCAGAGTGACAATGAGAGAACAGAACAGTAGTCAGACTGTACAGCATCATTTTTTGGTCAAAATGATAATAGCTTGCATAGGTCTGAAGGTGATTCTAAATAGGGTCTCAAAATTTTTTAAACAATGAGACCATTGTTGGAATAAGCTTAGAATGTGGCTTTAGCCCTGTTTTCTGCTGTATCCCTGGCACCTACTTATTGAACAAACATTAATCTACAATACAAGAATCATTTGGATATTAAAATAACAACTGATGTTTGATTACTTCTCAAGGTGTTTTCCCAACATCATTATATATAAATAATGAGATTTTTTTAAAAACCTTATTTCTTTATAATCATAATTCATTTTTTCTTATTTAATTTTCTTTTTGTTCTCCATTAGATGGTAAGTTCTTTGAGGAAACACTTTGTCTTAGCTTAGCATCTTAGTATCCCTACTACTAAGAATAATAGTAATAAAAATAATGTTTAATGTAGCATTTACTATGTATAAGGAACTATAAATGTATCAGGAACTAGTAAATACATTCTACATATTAATTAATATAATCCTTACAAGGCATGTCAGGTAGATACCATTATCATTCCCCTTTAACAGGTGAGGACACAGAGGCTTAAAGAGGATCAGTAACTTGTAACTTGCTCAGTATCAGATGACTAAATGTGAAAGAGCCAGGATTTAAACCCAAGAAGCCTGGCTACAGATTCCATGCTCTTAATCTCTACTGCCTAACACAGTGCCTGGAATAGAGAAGACAGTCATTAGATGTTTGTTGAATGAACTCTCTCTCTTTGTAAATTATTAATTCCATGAAAAGAACATTTTCCCCTACCCAGCGATGGCAATTTCCACTCCAAAGGTGAGGTTTGCTGAAAGTCATTTGTGTTATCATCCCTAATATTAATATGCAAACCTATTTTAACTACCAGGATAGCATACAAAACCAATATTCAGCAATTTTCATAAAAACGTGTTTAAATACCTTCTAGTTCACCAATTTTTTTCGCAAAAACTTTCAGTTGTTTTTTCAGTTTCCGGACAGTCTTATCTTGTTTTTCAAGTTGTTCCATCAAATCCTAAAAATCAAGATGAGAAATATAACAGAAAGAGCAAAATAAGCCTTCTAAAATGCACAGAAGGAGAGTAGACACAATTACAGAAACAGCACTTGTTAGTTTTACATAAAAGCTCCGAAAAGTTCATTGGTGGAGCCCCACCTGGCTAAAACTGGCAGGCAATACAAAACATAGCTACAATAAAAGCCAAATATTAAAATATACAATGCAGTAAACTCCTTTACAGTGTGATGGATAGCAGGCTCACTGGGGAGTATTTTCCAGTAGACCCCAGGGAGGCAAAACAGTTAAATATTTGTAAAATGTACTGCTATTTCAGTGGAAAGTTTTTCCTTTTAAAGGGTGAATAGGCAAAATAAGTTTTGAGGAATGCATGTAGTTTTCTGGGAAGTTGAACTTTGGGGCTTCTGAATGACACTTATGTGTGTTAAGCACTGTCTATATGAGATTCACCCTTGGGAGAGGCTAAAAGTAGTCCTGTGACTTTAGGAAAGTTAGAAAGTTTGAGGAATTAAAAGGTAAGTTAGAAAATAACAAGATAGAGTTCACTGCAGACTAAGTGGCAGGTTGGATAAAATCTCACAGGTGATATAATTTTGCTTATGAAGAAAAAAGGGGATAATTTCAAGTGCTTTATGCACAAAGAGAAAACAAAAGCAGTACACTCAAGGTAGGAGATAAGAAAGTATGTGATCAGAATTCCCACTGTGGCTTAGTGGGTTAAGAACCCAACTAGTATCGATGAGAATACAGGTTCAATCCCTGGCCATGTTCAGGGTGGTTAAGCATCTGGCATTGCTGCAAGCTGTGGTATAGGTCACAGACACCGCCCAGATCCCACGTTGCTGTGGCTGTGGTGTAGGCCGGGAGCTGCAGCTCCAATTCTATCCCTAGCCTGGGAACTTCTATATGCTGTGGGTGCGGCCCTAAAAAGAAAAAAAAAGTAGAAACTGTTCTGTCTCTCTAATTGAGAAGTCTTTCAAATGACAGGCCTAATTAAAGACTGAGGGAGTTCCTGCTGTGGCTCAGTGGTAACAAAACTGGCTAGCATCTATGAGGATGTGGGTTTGATCCCTGGCCTCGCTCAGTGGGTTAAGGATCTGGCATTGCTGTGGCTGTGGGGTAGGCCAGAAGCTGCAGCTCCGATTCGACCCCTAGCATGGGAACTTCCACGTGCTGCAGGTGTGGCCCTAAAAAGAAACAGACAAAAGCAGACCTAGAACTTAGAAGGGAAATGAATCAGTGCTGTCTGTGATTATTATTCAGGTTATAGAGGGAAAAAAAATCTTTTAAATACAAATATTCATTCATTCTCCAGTTTAGGTAGAGCTGATTTAGATACTAGATCAATAATCCAAAAGGAATAGTTGCTAACATTTCAAAGTGTTCAGTGTGCTTCTTGGATTTTGCTTTATCTTTTTTTTTTTTTTTGGTAAGATTTTAATTTTTTTTCTATTATAGTTGATTTACAATGTTCTGCCAATTTCTGCTGTATAGCAAAGTGACCCATACTTTATCTTTCAAATCACACTTTGCTTCCATCACACTGTAAGCCTAATGTTAATAACAAACCAAAGGTGACAATGGACACAGGACACTGATAGAGGTGACACCAGTGGCTAAGACAGCTGTGGGGAGAAAGAAGTTTTGTAAAGTTTCTGAAGACGTCCTGGGGTGGGGCAGGCAGCAGTGTGCTCTCCAGTTATAAAGGGCTAGAAGTAGCAAGGAAGACAACAGAGAAGCACTCAGTTTACATACAATCATCCGTTTGTAAAGTGAAATCCGATATGACTGATACTTCTCAGGGTCATCTGCATATAATTCCTCAAAATACTGAAAAAACAGGTACAATGGACATTTGTTTTTCCTCTGTCTTTGAGGGGAAGGCTAGCTCTCAGCAAAACCAATTTTTTTAAATATTTTAAAACACAAAAATGAAAGTATATATTCAAGAGGCTCTGATCTGCCATCTGCCACTGCCCTCTGATTTTTCTAGTACAGATAATTCTGATTATATACACCATCAATTCTCACATGCTCAGAGGAAAAAGGCTGTGTTGGCAGGTAAACACAGCAGTGGTCCATAATCCCCACAGTAGGCTATTTCATTCCTCAGACCTGCTCACAAGTTGCTGCACTTTTTTTTGCTGCCAGTAGCAGTGGCAGGAGTAGGGAAGGCAAATAAAATGAAAGTGAAAATAATGGCAAAGCTGAAAAGACTAATGAGGAACTAGCTACATGCCTTCCTTCCCTGAGAGGCAGCTTGGGGGCGGCCTGGGAAGCATGTTCACTGGAAAAGAGAGAACAACCTCTTCTGTTGGTGTTGAGGGAGTAGGGGATTGGGGGTGGGATTTGCAGGGTAGAGTTTCAAAGACCTCTAAGCCTAGGCCCACTGCTGCTTTAATATTCTATCCAAGTGTTTCCTCAAGAAATGCACAATTAAGACTGAGAAACTATTTGAAAAGTGCATCATTCCCTGAAGTTTGAATCCATTCTCCTGAACTAGCGGTCACTGAGGCAGGAGAAGCAGCTGAGCCATAAAGGGATTTCCTAAAATTCAAACTAGATTTCACCAGCTTAGTATGTGGGGGCTCTTTTTATTTTTGTACTAGTTATAAAAAAAAATTGAGAAGAAAATTAATACTGTGCAAGGGTGCAAGGGAAATGCTTAACCAACTTAGTGGAAAAAACTCTGGGCATCTGCCACCCAGAAGCATCTTTATCCCACGGTTTCACTTTGTTTTTTAAGACAATCATTTAAAATTAAGCACAGAATTTATATGCTAATCAATCATTATTATATTACTCAGTATATTTATCAATTCTTAGTCATTAAAGCAACAATATACCTGAGAGTATAAAACATCTCAAAAATATTCCATGATTCAGGAGATTTTCTCCCATAAATAAGTGATATTTCGGTCACTTTGAAAAGAGTCCAAACCCTGCCCTTAGCCACCTCTCCCATAATGCAGTGTCCTCAGAAAGACAAACAGACTGGGAAAAGAATACTTTTAGGTTTTGCTTCAAATTAATATAAAATATGGTTGAAGAGATAACCCAGAAAACTATTTGTAATGTAAATGATCACGAATAGAATAATGGAGGAATAATTCAGATTGGTAAATCTTCAGAGAAAATTCAAACTATTTCATTATATGTCATTAAAACCCTGAATTAAAAAACAAAAGCAAAAACAAATGACCACTAGTCCTAAAGAGCTTCTATCAAAACTAGTCTGACATCACAGCATAGACCTTATATAGGAATGTGAATGATAATTTTTCAATGATGTTTAATTTAATAAATGTTTATTAAACAAGTAGAAATGTGTAAATATGTAATAAAAGTTATTTTGTGACTAAGAAAGAAAAATTTTAGAAAATATTTTCTGTAAAAGAAAGGTTAAAAAGAGTAGCAAAGAAAGAGAAAACCTGGACTCTGTGTTGACTCTGTGCCAGCATTCAGAATCTGGCAAGACAAAAATCTCCTCATTCACTACCCAAGTTCGGTTCAGAAGAATCAAGAATATATAAACTTGAATCCTGACATCTCTCCTCCCTGACCTGGGAGCTCCACCCAAGGTCAATCTACAGCCCCATGATGATGGTTCTGCCAACCGCCTTCCCTGAAAATAACTCTAACCCCGCAGTCTGCTAAAGATGGAGGGTGGGGTGGTCTTGGTGATGCTTGGAAACCAGCGGTCAACAAACCATGTCCCCAGTCTCTGTTGTGATAACCACACAACCTCCTCGAATGGCAGAGGATCTGCAGCTGAAGGGGAGGAAGTGGGTCAGCTGAGTTCTCAGAAGTATCAAAAGCCCAGCACACAGTCAGCTGACATCTTCCAGATCCTCCAAGTGAGAGCTGTGATATTTAGATGGGCTAGACCCTTCAGTGAGAAACAACCTGAGGACCTGCCTTTTTCACTCCTACCACAGAATCAGATTTCCCTCTGTCCCTGCTAGATGAGGAGGGTTACAAGGGCAGGGCAATGAGTATTTCCCAGCCAAAAGATGTTTTGTTCAAACAGAAAGAAAGGGATGGGCTGGCGCCTGCTGAGGACCATAGCCCAGGCACCTCCCTTACCAGGTTCTCGTTGGTGAGCCGGGTGATCTCGTGCTGCAGGCTGGCCTCGATGCGGGCCTCAGGGGGCAGCTGCAGGTTCTGGGCCAGCAGTTGCTGCTGCCGGTTGTTCTCCTCCTTCAGGCTCTGGATCTCCCCTCGGAGGGCTTCGGCCTCATTCTCGTGGCTCCTCTTCTGCGACTGTAACTGGGATTCCAGGAGCCTGCAGAGAAGCCACAGGGGTAGGAAAGGGAGGTGACAAGCAAGTCTCTGCCTGGTCGGTGAGAGGCTTCATGCTCACTTGCAAAGGCAGGAAAAGTGGGGAGGAGTGTCTGTGTAGCTTCTGACTGATTAAAGTCTAGAAACTCAAACAAGAGCTGGAAATGGAAACGAATGCTCTCACATTTGTGTCCTTCCAAATTGTGGACCCTGCTATGAATGTACAGTTCTTAAAAGCCTGAGAAAACAGGAGAGTTTTAGTTTGAAAGGTTCATAGGAAATGTAAGTAAAACAATCAATTAAAAGACACAGCTTTAACTTGGCATACCACATTTACAAACCAGCATTTAAGTAGCAAAGATAGTACCTTTCCCACAAAATAACTGCACTCAGGAGGGCAAGATTACAATTGCCCAGACTTATTAGATATGCCTTGAAGATTTTCAGCTTTACTAATTCCAGGCAGAGGGTGTGACCAGAGTCCCATTTTTACTTCCTACTTTATCTCTGAAGGTCAGAAAGGCTGGAGTGCTACTCTCAAATACAGATTTACTCATCCAGACAGATAGTTGTGAAATTTTGCATATATATTTTAAATTTGGTATCTTCTCTTTCCCCATAAACTTCCTTATCAGTAACAGACATGGTTTTAGAACATCAATATCAGTAGGACCAACAAAGTGGCTACTGCTTCTCTGAGTCAACATACACGTCAGCTGTGCCATGAGTATACTAGGATACCGGCAGTGGAATACCAGAACCAACTGACATCCTCCCTTTACCAGGCACCTCCACTTCTACATTCACCCCCTTTTCCAAAGACCAGGCCAAGTTATGGATAGGAATTAACTAACATGCAGAATGAAAGATATTCTTTTATTCTAGTCCCCTTAGTTACCAAGTGCTGGGCCAAAAATACATACATACATATATATATATATATATACACACACACACACACACATATATATATACATATATTTTTTTTTTGGCCATGCCTGTAGCATGTGGAAGCTCCCTCAGGCCAGGGACTGAATCCGAGCCATAGTAGTGACCCAAGTCACTGCAGTGGCAAGACGGGACCCTCAACCCCCTGCACCACTGGGGAACTCTGAGGAAAAAATGATGCCATTGTAAGCATACAGTTAATAGCAGACTGAAGTATTTTTAGTGATTATAAAATTTCAAAAGGATTTGAATTGATAACAGCACTAAATTAATGACAATGGTTGTAATTAGAACAAAGCATAATAAGTAGGAAGCCCCTTTAGGTATTAAATATTTTAAAAATGTAATCACTAAAATGGTATTTTTATGAGATTTTTAAGAAGCAAATATCACTATAGCAGATGAGTATCTGTTAAAAAGGAGTTGCTGTTTCAATTTTTTTTTTGCTTTCCCCTGAACATATTTAACATGTTGAGTTTGGGTAATTACTTTGAACTGCAGCAATGCAGGAAACCCTCTTGGTTTCACAAATTTGAATTTCACAATAACCACAGAGAATGCCAAATCATGTACTTAACAGTGCTGTTAGGCAGCATGATTATAATGAATTAAAATGTAGCCACACTGCCCAGGCACATATATCCTTTAGATTGATCATTATTCCAACAAGAAACTGCTAAATAATAGGTACTAATCTCTCCCACTGTAGTCTGGGCTTTAGTTAAAAGGTTTGGGTTTTCTTCCACCACTCATGAAATATTCACAAATTTTAGTGCCTGAAGGGAACTCTAGACAGCATCCCAGTTATGGGCATTAAGTCCTCTATTCATCATCAACCCATTTCAGCTTTAACAGCATCCCTTAGTGGAGAAGATTTTAAAGAAGGTGTTTGGCATGATGTTCTAAGTTTTATTGAAATTTACCCAGGAAGATAATTAATAAAAGAAATAAAGAAGTTAAAGTTAGGAGGCCACTGTTAGTAAGAAAAACAACGAGTTAATAACATTCCATTCATTTTGAGACAAATATAACCTGTTGGCTTGTTTTAACCCTTCATAAACCAGCCACAGCTCTCCATCCTCATTCAATTCATGGCAATCCATAGCAGGTGATCTTCCATGCAAAAGGAACAACAATGCAAAACACAAAGGGATACAGGATGGTAATGAGATGATGATGGTCAAGAGTAGCACATGGTATTTCAATATTTTACTAAGTCAGTAAGACTTTTTATTAATCACAGATGACTTTAAGACATTACCACAAAATTATTTTTGGTTAATTTTTCTTTAAATGGGTAACATGTAACACCACATATAAACGGGTAGAAATTAAAACAAAATAACCAAGGATCTAGATCTACTTTTCCTCCAAAATAATAAGTGACCAAAAACGTAAGAAAGAGGTTTCTGTTTTTAACATTTTGTTCAGCTAGCAGAGTGATTGTCTGTGTCACATATTATGTTACAGACTAACCCCAATAGCCACACACATATAGAATGAAGACCCACTGCAATAGTCATGTGGCAATCTAATAATTCATTTCAAAATGAAGTTTTAGATCTTTTGAGTAGGAATTTGTTTTGGCTTAATAAAATCTGACTTTTTTATTTTTAAAATTGTTTAAAAAAATTTTAAAAGAGGTGTTCCCATCGTGGCTCAGTGGAAACGAATCTGACTAGTCTCCATGGGAACGTGGGTTTGATCCCTGGCCTCGCTCAGAGGGTTAAGCATCAGCGGCTGCCATGAGCTGTGGCTGTGGTGTAGGCCGGCAGCAACAGCTCCAATTAGATTCCTAGGCTGGGAACCTCCATTATGCCACGGGTGTGGCCCTAAAAAGACAAAAAAAAAAAAAAAAAAGAATATGTCCTAAGTTCTCATTTTTTAAGAAACAATTTAAAAAATTTTTTTACATCAAAAATTAATTTTAATAGCTGGGGGAAACTGCTTTTACATTAGAGGTGTGACAATGGTGATTACAGGTTTTTACTACCTAGGATATAAAAATAGTATTTTTGAGCATTTGCCAAGTGTCAGACATTATTCTACATCCTTCCTATGCATTACCTCATTTAATTCTCTTAGTAACCTAATAAATATCATTTGCCACATTGCAGAAGACGGCACTGAAGCTTAGAAGTAAGACACAAATGGAGATGACATGGTTGGCAAGTAGTGGAGGCCCGGGCTATCTAACTCCAGAGGTCAAGTTCTTACTCCTACTACATTTTTGTTGTTGATATGATGTTTACATTAAACAAATTTCAGAGAATATGTTTCTATTTTCCACCTACCATCTCTCCCTGGAGGGTGCAGCTATTTGTATGGTCTCAAGTATATTATCATATGCTGATGATTTCAGTGTTATATTTCAGTCCACACATCTCTCCCGTTACAGATCTATATTTTCAACTGCCTAATGACTCTCTCTCCTTGGATATCTTCCTAACTCCTCAAATTAAATGCCTATAATTCTACTTGATCATTCCCTGCACTTTCCCACATCACTATATCCAATCAAATATCCATAGCAGACACTGCAAAGTCACCCTTCATAACTCACCATCCCTCAACCAAACAGCACATTAACTGCAAGGCTACTCACCTCATCTTATGTATCTTTCAAACTGTCCCAGTTCTCTCAATACCAACGGTCACCAACTAAGTCAAAGTCACTATAATCAGTCATCCAATTATGGTAATAACCTCTTAACTGGTCTTTATGCTTTCCATCTTGTTTCATTACAATCTATTCTCTAATATAAAATTCCAATCTCATCATATCATTTTCCTACTTAAAATCTTTCAATAGCTTTCATTGTTATTGGAAGGAATTCCAAATTCTCTTGGCTGTGTCCACAACAGCCTTTTATAAACTCTGTGAAAGGAAGGACTGCATTCACCTTGCTCGCTGGTACACTTTCAGTGTGTCCATGGAGCCTGGGATGAAACAAGCGTGCAATACCTATCTGGTGACTGAATAGCTGAGTGAATGGATGGACAATGTAACACAGCTCTTTCTAAATTAACACATTCTTAGATATAAGATATGCTTATAATTTCCATTCATAAATTAAAATTTAAGTTTAAGCAAATACTTTTATAAGTATTCTCCACTCTTGCCCATAAAAGAAAGTAATAAGTACCTCCCATTTTGCATGGCAATTATTCTTTAGTTTCTGTTTACTAATCCTGATATCATATATCAGGATGTGCACTGATAATCTCTGCAGTCATCACTGGCCATGTTTTTTTAAGCATGTAGTCTTTTAAGTTCACAGTTCTATACCATGAAGTCTCTGTTGGGAAGCAGGAATGATAGGAAGGCTAAGGAATTCCAGAAGTGAGCCTTTGTGCTGTGATGATCTTAGCCATAGGGGAAACTTTGGGGAAAGTTCAGTCGTTCAGTGACTGCACAAATCCTTCAGTCAGTCTACCCAAGGCTCTTAAAACTGAACTAAGTGCCATCTACGAATTCATTCATGTTTAGAGTAAATGAGATGAAACCAGAGTTAAGATTTTCTCAGAACAACTTAGGAAATGTAACAAAAATGCAGTCTCAAATAGTCCCTGGGATATTGGTAAGGACTCAGTGCTTTTACCCCTGTGGCCCCTGGTTCAATTTCCAGTACGGAAACTGAGATTCCACACCAAGCCATTGCACACCATGGCCAAAAAAAAAAAAAAATCTACCCTTCTAGAATTACATGGCCAACAATGATGGCCAGCTACTTTATCACTTCTCTTCACACTAAATGTTCATTACTGAAAGCTGCAGCTGCCCCTACAAACCTTCACAAATAACCATCCTGAATAACAAATGAAAGTGATGACTTAATACAGTCCAACAGTGAGCAACCGGTTTTCTACTCTAGGCAGTATCTCAAGGCTAAGACCCTAAATATACAGAAATACAGATGTAAAGAACATTTTCCTTTCCAACTCTCATCAATAATGTTACCTTACATTACAAATGCGATTTTAATTGGGAATATATTGGAAACTTTGGATTCCCTTTGCTTAGCGGATGTCTAATAAAGCAATGCATATAAACACTTGGACTTAGTCTACAAGCAGCTGGCTTGAAGATGAATGATCCCTGGGATTAAACCAAAATGAATAAAAGAAAGATACCTACCTGTTTGTTTCTTTCAAACCTATATATGCTTGTGCTATTTCGCCTTTATCTTTCATTTTTTGTACGTCTTCTAAAAGTATTGTGGAATCTGTCATTGTATTCTGAAGGAGGAAAAGACACATTTACACATTAAGAGGTAACTAAGAAGCTTTGGACCAAATGTAACATTTTACTTTTCTCCAAAACAAGGGTTTCTATGTGTCCCACCAAGGGTCTGCCCTTAGACACAGGCAGTTAAGAAAAGGGGCACCTTTAGTGCCTTTTGCGAGAATCTCAAACACTCTACACTACAAAGGTAGTGTGATTCTAGAGTAAATAAAAATCATTGACAGGCCATGTGTGTTTTACACTATGTGAAATATATATATATTTTTTTTTTCAGTGTCCTCGCCTAGTTATTATTCTAATGCTGTATACATATATATTTAAATATAAAAAATATAAACAGCATTATAACAATAACAAGAACAAGAACACCAAGCACGTATTCAATGGATTGTATAAGCTGTTCTTTCTTCTACTTCCAGACCAGTTATAACAAAACAAATGCTCTAGTAAATATGAAAAGTTTGACATAAAGCTCATTTTTCCATTAAAACTCAGTCTGAAATAAGTGGTGTTCAGATCATGTTTTAGCAAAATTAAAAGTTTCTTTCCTTACATCTTTAGTTATACATAAATGGGAAGGATTTAGCTCCTTGGAAATATCTACCATGTGCTGTTACTCAATTCTTTTTCCTCTGTTACAGTATAATGTGGAACATAAGCTTTTGAAATAAACACCTGGCAGATCAGAATGACTAACAATTTTGCATAGAAAGTATTTTTCTGCTACCATTTTTATTTTTTTATTTTTTTCCATTTTGGTCTAATCTATCTGACAACCAATGTAATTTCAAAATCTTGCTTCTACTCAGCCACTCTATCTCTCTTGAACTGGGGGCAAGAATAGATACAATAAGAACAATCGCTCTATAGCCTCTAGAGAGTAATACACTTCAGAACCCGAGTCTTTTCATTGGTCTAAATAGTATAAGTTTGATCCTTTAGTCAATATTTGCTCTAAAGCCAGTTCTCACAGTGAGTGGAGGTAATAGAACACACTTCAAGCCATAATCTTAGAGACCAAGATAACTTTAATGCCAGCTAGAAGCCTACAGATACTTGCTTTTGAATTTCAGTGTTTATAAAAAAAATTTTTTTTAAATCCCACTTTTATTCTAATGCTATCCTTTTGTGAGCTTATAAACGCACACTTAAAGAAGGTCAAATATACTCTAATAAAAGCTATATTAACAAGAGCTTATATTTTACTGAATTTTAAAAATCTCATAAAAGCCACATATAGCATCTTTATAAATATTTTAGTTATGTTTTATAAATATTTTAGTGCAGATTTCATAGAAAATTTCTTTTTTCTCTTTTATTTAAAGGCAGAAAATCCTCTCTTCTCTAAAGGGCCATACTTAGATTTTTTTTTTTTTTGTCTTTTTGCTATTTCTTTGGGCCGCTCCCGTGGCATATGGAGGTTCCCAGGCTAGGGGTCGAATCGGAGCTGTAGCCACCGGCCTACGCCAGAGCCACAGCAACGCGGGATCCGAGCCGCGTCTGAAACCTACACCACAGCTCACGGCAACGCCGGATCGTTAACCCACTGAGCAAGGGCAGGGACCGAACCCGCAACCTCATGGTTCCTAGTCGGATTCGTTAACCACTGCGCCATGACGGGAACTCCCATACTTAGACTTTTAAGTGATAACTCAAAGAATCAGTTTCTATATTAAACAATGCTATATTAATCCTCTGACATCTGGGAATTTCCATTGTGGCTCAGCATATTAGGAACTCAATATAGTGTCTGTGAGGATGCTGGTTTGATCCCTGGCCTTGCTCAGTGGGTTAAGGATCCGATGTTGCCACAAACAGTGGTGTAGGCCACAGATCAGCTCAAATACCACATTGCTATGGCTGTGGTGTAGCCAGCAGCTGCAGCTCTTATTTGACCCCTAGCCCAGGAACTTTCACGTGCTGCAGGTGTGGCTATAAAAAAACAAAAAAACGAACAAACAAAAAACTTCTGACATCTGAAGATCTACAGGATGTGGTTTTGAACTTTTGGGTAACCTGATCTAATGAACTAATCCAAAGGAAAGATGGTAGAAAGTAGCCAGTTCTTCCCTTATCCAGCCTCCCTTGGCTAAGTAGTGGTTGGCATGGGGTCAGGCTTAGACTGTCAGCACTGGGAAGCCTGACTCACTGCTCAAAGTGTCCCCACCAACACAGTGACCAGAAGTTCTGAAAAGGTTGTGCCATGCAGGAAAATCCCACCCTTCCCAGGAAGGGTGTGTTCAGATTCCCAGGTTCCTCCTCACCCTTGGCCAGCAAACCCACAGCTGGTAGAAAGGCGAGCATGGGAGAGCCTGTGCTTCTGAGTGTGCTCCCAGTGAAGGGCTTCATCCCCGGCCTGTGGATGGCCCACTACCACCACCACCACTGTGAGCCACAGAGCTGACCAAGAATGAAAGTCACAGAGGCCTCTGTATGACCCAGACCAAAGCCTATGACTTCCATTATTTTCCCACTGACTTCTCAAACAGGAAGGGGTCAGATGGAAATTAATCTGCAAATATAAAAATCAGCTTGGTGGCCAGACATCAATTGCATATATTGAGGGATACTTACAAACTGAAAATTAGGATTAAATAGAAGTATTTACTAAAAACTTTAAAAAATTATAATTACCTTGTCATCCTGAAAATCACAAGTCAGCAAGCACAAAAAACAAATGGAGAAAATGACAAACCTTAGTTCCATAAATAAATTCCATCAATGAGTTCCCATCAAAACAGACAAATGCTAACTGTGAAAACAACCATGACTTGTTTCTCCTAAACTAAATCTGTATATCAGTTAGTGTCCATGGAACTGGCATGAGGTGGACATAAACACATATATAAACACAATGGCAACTCAATTCTCAGGGACAGGCTCTTAAAATTCTTTTTGAGTTCTGATTTTTCTAATTATAAAGTATTTGTGAGGATATGAGAAAATGACCTTCCTGTTAATGCATTTGGGTGAGATTCCCATCTTAGGTCTGTGAGAGTTACAGTGATGCCATGACAGGAGGTCAACTGTCCAAGTGAAGCCTCCCAGAAAAGCTGTGCAGGTGGAACAGGAAAACTAGACTGGCTGGGCTGGGCTATGACCAGGCTCACAGGGTGTCACTCACCACTGCCCTGCAAAGGCATGAAATGATACATCTCTTGACTAGAAACAGAGTGGGACAAATAGCCCTGGGTTTGAAAGGTCTTAGTCGGTGTCCTGGGTAATTTTCCTAGGGAAGAATGAACTGATGCTAATGTGAAGGCTGGGAGCTTCGAGAGCAGGGACTGGGTTAGACAGGGCCAGCCCACTAGGGGCTGGAGGGAAGCCGGCACATGCAATATGTAAGCTGGGTAGGGGAGAGCATGTGATACCAGAACTACGTGCTCTGTTAGCTGGATTGATTTTATGCCCCTTGGTTCATTGTTCTTTTTCTTTCTGTTAACTTTTACTAAAGTTTCTTGTTGGAATGCTGGTTAGTCACAGGGAGTCAGAGAAAGGAATCGTCATTTTGGACTCTGCTCCAGCTAGCATGCGGAGGGGAGCCTTGTTAGTGGAGGCCAATCCCAGATGTAAGTTGTCGTTATCAAATACAGATGTTATGTGCCAGGTTCGATATCTTAACTACATGCAGAACTAAGAGAAGTGTGCTCAGATCTTGCAGACATCCCATCCATAATATAGGCTTTTAAAAATTGAATTACATTGATATAAAATATTATATTAGCTTCGCTGGTACAAAATAGTGATTTGCTATTTTTATAACAATATGAAATGATAACCAGGATAAGTCTAGTTACCGTCTATCACAATAATTAAAATATTATTGACTATTTTTCCTATACTTTACATTACATTCTTTATTTTATAACTGGAAGTTTGTACCTCTTAATCTACTTCGCCTATTTCACTCAACCCCCCCATCCCTCCTCCTCTCTGGCAACCATTAGTTTCTTCTCTCTTATCTACTTGTCTGTTCCTATTTGTTTTTCAGATTTCACATATAAGTGAAACCACATGGTATGTTTCTCTGTCTGACTTCTAGTCATTTTTTTATGTGGCATGTCACACTGTTGGGATACCTGATTGCCTAATTCTTAGTATGTTTTGCTGCATGAACATAGGCAGGAACACGGACCAGGTTTTAAGATGATTACTCAATTTCCTCTGAAGTCAAATGACAAAGAGGCCCAGTTCTCACTAACACAGGGCAGTTAGAGCTCAGGTTACCTGAGGGCAGGGAAGGACTTTTAAAGGGCCATCTACATCCTCCAGTATGGATCCCTGCTGTGGAATCACTAGGCACAGTCCCTCGCAGCTGGAAAAACTCCCCCATTAAACAGAACTCCCTGAAATGCGCGGAAATCATCTTCATGTCTCTTCTATTCATTGATCTCATGTCTAACCTTTTCAATGTGCTACATTTCCAGTTAAACAGGCAATTTTCAACAAATAATTTAAAATTGCATTTAATACCTTCCCACGGCAAGACAGTTTATGGGTTTTTGTACTTAATAGTATTTTATTTTTGATCAAAATTTATTGTATCCAGATTACTACAAAAAGATTATTGTCAAAAAGCCCTTTAATCATGAATGAGAGGTGAAACTTTGAAGAATACTTGAGATTTCACTTGCTTTTTGCTCACACCAACTGGTTGTAAAACAACATTGAGATTTTTTTAAAAAAAAATAACGATATCCACAATTAGACTAAAAATGCTCTTGAGTGTTTCCTTCATTATAAATTAGACAGAAAGGATAGGAAGAAAGAGGCCAGTCCCCAAACACCCACCACAGCCACCTGCTCACATATACCTTGGGTTGGATGGCCTCTTTCTGGCTCACCAGCTGAGACCTCAAGATGAGGACTTCCTCCTTGCGGACGTCAAGCTCCTCGCTCACAGAGGTCAGCTGCTCCATGAGGACACGATAGGCTGGTGCACCTGGAGCAGTCATCTCTGGGGCACTTTTCTCACTAAGAGCCTTGCGTAACTCATTCAGTTCATTTTTCAGCTTTTTGTTTTCTGATTCTAGTTCCTGACGCTGTATCAAGAGACAAAGAATAGCTCGTAACTGTCATCCTCAACTTTACACTGGGATACTTATCTTTCCCCAAGACAGTAGAAGAATTCTGTAGGAAAAGACTGCCAGAGCTACCCTGGTGAATAGCTCCCCTGGTTCCTGGGAACTCCGTCCTACATATTAAAGTCAACACCAAATGGAATTGAGCAAGTTAAATGGTAGTCTGCTTCATCAACCCAAATTCCAGAATCGAATTTATTCCAGGCCTGCCCATGATGTGTTCATAGGCCTGGAGAGATTGCTGAGTCCCAAGAGGTGAGCTTTAGCCCAGTCTTAAGAAGCCCAGGCTTTTTTTATGGGGAAATAATAAGGGCGAGTATGAGGGTCCAGTTGATCTGGTTATTTCCAACAAAGGGTTCAGATGGTAGATCCTTGCTCTTATTTCCTTTGTAAAGCAGAAGGGAAAGTCCATTGAAATTTCAGGCTTTTAACTTCTAGTAAAAATACATATTTAAACTAAGAAAATTCTCTTTAGTGTGTTTTGTTTTATTTTGTTTTTTTGTCTTTTGAGGTCTGCACCCATGGCATATGGAGGTTCCCAGGCTAGGGGTCGAATCAGAGCTGCAGCTGCCAGACTATGACAAAGCCACAGCAACTCAGGATCCAAGCTCTGTCTGTGACCTACACCACAGCTCACAGCAACGCCAGATCCCTAATCCACTGATCGAGGCCAGAGATGAAACCTGTGTCCTCAGGGATTATAGTCAGATTCGTTTCCCCTGAGCCACGATGGGAACTCCCTCTCTTCAGTATTTTGATAGGAACAAATGATGCATTTTTGAAACTTCTTTCCTGTGTGGGATGCATGTGAAGCAGCTGGCAGAAGCCTTGGGAGGAGAGGATGGGCCGCTTTGGCCTCCAGCCGTTTAGATGGACATATACATCCTGTACCAGCTCCATACTTTCACATACTACCAGCCTTCCTCAAGTCACCCATCAGTGATGACCTTTCTACACTATGCTCAAACAATGGCAATGGGAAGAGAGAAGAAAGTTCTGACACTAAACTCTATTTACTGACACTAAAATACATACGTCACAAGATACTGGTTGGAAAATAGCGAAGCAGACAGGCATTTAAGAACACCATGCTCTGTATAGCAGAAATTGGCCCAACACTGTAAATCAATTATGCTTTAATAAAATTTTAAAAAAGCACCATGCTGATTTACTTAACACATGGCATTAAGGCTTTATGAGAATGGAAGAGAGATACTTCCATATAAAGATAAAACAATATACTGTTTCTTCCAGAGAAGCAATCTTAGGTTTGTAGCACCGTGTAAGCCTTTCAACATGTTATATAGTAAGACTATTTGAAGTATTTTTTCTAGTTTATGAATATATAACTCTTTCATGAATCAATCCATTTTCATGTGAAAATGAATGTTCCTTCCTATCCCCAGTCTCTGACCAACTGGTAATCAGATTTTTATTGTTCATTTCTGCAAGAGAAAACACAAATGTCTTTACTTTGATACCTAAGCTCTGATGTAGTATTTCCCAAACTTTAGTGTGCATCACAATCACTTGGAGGACAAACTGCTTGGCCCCACCCCAAGGGTTTCTGATTCAACAGGTTTTGTGTGAGGCCCATAAATCTGCATTTCCATCAAATTACCAGGTGATGTTGATGCAAATGGTCTAGGGACCAGATTTTTAGAAACACTGAGCTAATACTTAGACACTTTGTGATCTGGGCTTCATTTTTTTTTTTTTAATACACTATAAAGAATGTTCACCTTGTGTGGGGCAGACAGAGGAGAAGATCTGGAGATCAGATTGCTACCCTCATTCCTCTGGCCTGTCCCATCCCATCCCATCTGATTCTTGTCTTATATGGCTCATATCACGATTTGGTCTTCTAGACAAAGAGGTTAAAAGGCACTGGAGAGCAAGAATAACAGAGATGGGAGTTCCCTGGTGGTCTGGTGGTTAAGACTTGGCGCTTTCACTGTTGTAGCCTAGGTTCAATTCCAGGTCTGGGAATTGAGATACCACATCAGGCCACTGCATGCCACGGAAAAAAAAAAAAAAAAAAGAATAGCAGAGATGACTCTTTGCTGCCAGCCTTTTCTTTTTCCACAAACATAAATATTACCCAAGTAGTATTTTCACTGGAGAAGCGAAAGATTTATTCACGGCATAACTTAGAAAGGGTAAAAGGGTCCTTTAGGGTATTTTAAAAGCAAATACTATGCTTTTTTGGTAAAAATTACTTTTCAAACAAATAATGATAGGAATCTAGAGTGTTTAGAAAATTGTCTCAAGATCTGGATCTAAGATTAGACTTTACCGATTGATAGTAAATCTCTTACCTACTCTAAGCTCTAGTTTATTCATCATTAAAAAGGAAACAGAAGGAGTTCCTCTTGTGGCTCAGTAGGTTAAGGACTCAGGCTGTCTCTGTGAGGGGGCGGGCTCAATCCCTGGCCTCGCTCAGTGGGTTAAGAACTCAGCATTGCTGTAAGCTGTGGTGTAGGCCTCAGATGCAGCTCCAATTTGACCCCTGGATTGGGAACGTACATATGCTGCAGGTGCAGGTGCAAAAAGAAAAAAAAAAAGGAAACAGGAGGTCTTGCTATGGTGTAGTGGGTTAAGAATCCAACTGCAGTGGCTTGGGTCTCTGCAGAGGTGCTGGTTCTATTCCTGGCCTGGCGCAGTAAGCTAGAGGATCTGGTGTTGCCTCAGCTGAGGCTTGGATTCAATCCCTGGCCAGGGAACTTCTATATGCTGAGGGTGCAGTCATTAAAAAAAAGGGGGGGGACAAAAAACTTATCTCAGAAGTTATGACAATGACTAAATAAGACATGGCATGAGAAGAACTTCTCAAATTGTAAGGTAAATACAAGGTATTAGTAATCAAATGTTTATTAAACATTGGTGGAAGCATTTCAGCTACTGTCAGGGGAGGGAACTGATCGAAGAACTGTGGGTTTGGGCAGAGTAGAAGATAGGCATTATCTGTATAAACCTAGATGCCATACAGCTTGGAAAGGAAGCACTAATCAGCAGCTCTGGACCATGGGAAATGGCAAATCCATAGAGGATACAGTCTTATTGATGTGAGTAAATTACATTCCAAATCACAGTATTAGGAAATAATATCTCAAGACTAGACTTGAAGTAATATTACTGAAAACAAAATAAAACGTCCTGACAGTTTAGAAAAACCCCAAGAATTCTCAAATATATATAAAAGCTTTAAAATAATGAGTTTCCTTATGCTATTTTTCTGGATTTATTTTTATTTTTATTTAAAAAAAATTTTTTTTTGTCTTCTGTCCCTTTTTTTAGGGCCGCACATGAGGCATATGGAGGTTCCCAGGCTAGGGGTCTAATTGGAGCTGTAGCTACCAGCCTACACCACAGCCACAGCAACGCCAGATCACAGCCACATCTGCGACCTACACCACAGCTCACAGCAATGCCGGATCCTTAACCCACTGAGCGAGGCCAGGGATCGAACTGGCAACCCCATGGTTCCTAGTTGGATTTGTTTCCACTGCGCCATGATGGGAATTCCTTTTTGTGGACTTTTTAAACTTCAGCTTTGTTTGGTTATAATCATAAAACTTAACATAATTTTCCAGCTATTCTAGACTATAATTTGCAACAGCAGAAAAAAGCAAAAAAATTTTTTATTTTATTTTATTTTTTATTTTTTGTCTTTTTTTTGCCATTTCTTGGGCCACTCCCAGGGCATATGGAGGTTCCCAGGCTAGGGGTCTAATCAGAACTGCAGCCATCGGCCCACGCCAGAGCCACAGCAATGCAGGATCTGAGCCGCGTCTGCAACCTACATCACAGCTCACGGCAACGCCGGATCATCAACCCACTGAGCAAGGGCAGGGACCGAACCCGCAACCTAGTCGGATTCGTTAACCACTGCACCACGACAGGAACTCCCCCCAAAATTTTTTGATATAAGCAGAATGGACCTGAGAAAAATAGATTCAAGACTAATAAATAAAAATAATAACCTAGGAAACTTTTGAAGCTGGAGATGACTTGATAGCTGACAGCTTGATAGCTCAGACTTCAAGGGGCTCAAAGCTTTGATTTGGAAAGCAAAGGAAGGGGCAGGTGGGGCCCATTCTGCTCCAAATCAAGGGATGGGATCTTTTTTTTTTCCCTTAAGCTTCATTTCTTGTGTTAGACAACATGCTTTGTATTTCAGGAACTAATAATGCTCCTAACCAGTGCCTCTCCCCATGTTCGAATGCCCTGGGCACACAGGGCAGCTCCTCCCTGACTAGTAAGACACACCATTCTCCACCTCCATCCCCCTTCCTCCAGCTATTTTTTACAAATATGTCAGAGTATGTTTCTACTCTGCAGACTAATACCTAGCTGTCTGTCTCTACAAACATGCAGTGTCAGTGGCTTTGATGGTTAGAGCAAGGGATTTGGAGCCAGAGATGTTCATATTCTGTTCCTATCAGTTTCTAGTAGAGTCATCTTGGGGAAGTTACTTATACTTCTTAGTGTCAATTTCTTCACCTATAAAATGAGAATTAAAAGGCTTACTTTCAGGATTGTTGTTAAAAGTTAAAACTGATATACAAAGTGTCTGTATTTTAAAATGATGAAGATAATGAGAACAACCAATATCTGCTGGGTACTTATATGTGCGGGCACTGTTCTAAGCAATTTACAGGAATTGTTTCATATAATCCTAATGAAAGTTCTCTATAACAAATATTATGATTATCCCTATTTTACAGATGAGAAAACTGAGGCACAGAAAGGATATATAACTTGCATACAGCCACAGAGTGGGGGATCTAGTGCTTGAATCCACACAGTCTGACACCAGGATCCACGCCCTTTATTACCTTCTACAGCCTCCAGGGGCAGCTACTGCTCCTGCTTCTGCTTAGACTGAACTCTAGCTTACATGAAAATGTTTAAAAGGAAACAATACAAGGCCAGAAGTAATGCCTGAAGAAGGCTTAAGCTAGGGCCTTAAGGATGTCCTCTGAGAAAAAGATGCTCTGAGTGGGTTTCTTGCCAAAACAATACCTTCAAAGTCGTGGGTAGAAACTTCCCCTTACCTTGAGTGACTCATATTCTAGTTCTGCACCTCTAATCTGTGGTCTTTCTTCTTCCTAGGGAAAAACACAAAGTTAAAAACTTTATAAATAAGTAGTTATATTTTAATTGTCACATTTTTGTTCTTTGAATATTTCCTTGCTCTGCAAAAAACAGTGCTGAGAGTTTAGCCCTCAGAAATTGAACCAAATGCTGTCTGGTTAAAGCACTTCTGGGTTGACTTCCCATTAAAGAATACTCTACAGCACTGGATATACAGTTCCAGTCTCCAAGTTCAGTCTGCCATGGTCCTCGAGGGGGAAAACATCACGCACCTTTGCCTTACTTCGGAGCACCTGCTCCTCCTTTCGGTCCAGCTCATCCTGCATCACCTGCTTCTCCTGCTCCAGCTCTGTGACGCGCTTCTGGAGCTTCAGGAACAATGACATATCCAGAGGCACCTTCTTCTCACTTGGCTCCTAAACTCCGGAAAACATAAGACGGTCAAACAACTCAGAAGATGTACAGGCCAATGAGAAAAATGATTAACAGAGCAACAGAAAAATAGGCAAACATAGGAGAAATATAAATGGCCAGATAATACAGAACATGTCCAACCAGCTAGTAAATGGAGAAATGCAAATTAAACAACACTGAGGTACTACTTTTCCCTTATCAAAGTGGCAAAACTGAAAAGATTAATAAGGCCGTGTTTTAGGAACAGTGTCGTATATGATACTGGTGGAAGTATGAATAGGCCCTTAAAAAGGACAAGTTAGGAGTTCCCGTCATGGCTCAGCAGTTAAAGAACCCAACTAGTATCCATGAGGAATTCAGGTTTGTTTCCTGGCCTCGCTCAGTGGGTCAGATTCCAGTGTTGCCATGAGCTGTGATGTATGTCTCAGATGCAGCTTGGATCCTGAGCTGCTGTGGTTGTGCCATAAGCTGTGAGCTGTAGCTCCAATTCAACCCTTAGCCCGGGAACTTCCATATGCTGTGGGTACAGCCCTAAAAAAATAAAATAAAATAAAAAAATAAAAACCAATAAATAAATAAATAAAAGGACAAGTTAGCTGCTCTTACTAAAATTTATTTATTTTTTAATAGTAGATCAAATTTATTTTTCATCTCTCATATGCCAGATACCCCCGTATGTCATCAATCCCATATAATTATCACAGTACCACTCTCAAGGTAGCTACTATTATTATCCCTATTGAACAAAATGAAGAAATGGAGGATCAGAGATTATACAGGCTGGTAACTGCCCCTTCAAGATGCCACAGAAGAATAGAGAATTTAAAATACAATCTCACTTTATAGAACATAATTATTTTTTTTACTAAGAATTAAATGTCAACTGCCAAAACTAGTTCTGTGAACAAGTGTAAAAGTTGCCTGCTTAAACAGTATAACCTGAGGAATATTAAAACACTGTCCTGACCTCAAAACTTTACCTATCACTGTATCCTGCCAAAGAGCGTGGATTTGCCATATGAACTTACTTTTTGAGGTTATGGTCTTGCCTGCAGATAGTCCTTGTGAAAGAGAACCAAGAATACCATAGTTGGGCCAGTATATGAAGCTACTTCCATCCACTGGCATGTCAACCCAAGTCAGACTGTCAGATTAGCTGGCATGTGGTTCTCAACCCTGGCTACACATTATAATGATTATTTCTGGATAGCCTGAAAATATACTGCTGCCTAGACCTCACCTGTCCCACTTGAAATTCTGATTTAACCAAGCTGAGGTGACACATGGGCTTGAGAATCCCTGGGGCAGCTGGGTAATATTTAAGTGTGTATATCCTTAAACTAGAAATCTATGTTTAAGAATTAATCCTACAGAAATACTTACACAACTACACAAAAACATATGGGAAAAGATGTTCAATGCAGTATTTTTTGTAATTGCAAAAACACTGAAAAGAACCCTAATGTCAGTCAATAGGAGAGTTGCTTAAATAAATTATGATATAGCCAAACTATGAAATATTTTGTAGCTGTTAAAAAGAATGAAGTGGATCTACATGAGTAGATAAACATGTTCTAGATAAAAGTATTAAGTGAAATACATAAGTTGCAGGATAGTATCTATATTATGATCTTATTTTTGTTTAAAAAAACCCCAATACATATGACTTTTAAATACACCAAGTACATGACACATGAAAATCTAGAAGGCCACCAAAGCCATCTTAGGGAATGGGCGGCACCACGGGAAAGTTGCATTTCCTACTTAATACATTTCTATATTTAAATTATTTACAGGAGTTCCTGTCCTGGCTCAGTGGTTAACGAACCCAACTAGCATCCATGAGGATGTAGGTTCAATCCCTGGCCTCACTCAGTGGGTAAGGATAAGGCGTTGCCGTGAGCTGTGGTGTAGGCCAGTGGCTACAGCTCCTACTTGACCTCTAACCTCAGAACCTCCATATGCCACAAGTGCAGCCCTAAAGAGGCAAAAAGAGACAATAAACAAATAAATAAATAGTTTACGATGAACATGCACTACTTTCATAAATAGGAAAAATCATTTTTGAAAAGGTGAAATGCTAGAATAAATATGTTGAGATCAGAGAAAAAACTAAAAAACCAAAATATACATTGCCCTTAATAAACCAAAAGATGACCTAGTAGCACTTAAAGGTACATGAAAAAGTTCTAAAAACAGAATCACAGTGATAGTATAAAGACATACGAATTAAAGCTAAGCAAAAATGGGAGGATGGGACTGGCACATACACACTACTACATATGGAACAGATAACTAACAAGGACCTACTAAATAGTACAGGGAGGTCTACTCAATGTTCTATGATAAACTTATATTGGGGGAAAAAGAGTGGATATATGTATATGTATAGATGATTTACTTTGCTATAAACCTGAAGCTAATATAATATTGTAAAAATCAACTTTATCCTTAAAAAATTTTTTTAAAAAAAGCTTAGTGGGAGTTCCTGCTGTGGCACAACAGGATTGACAGTATCTTGGGAGCACTGGGATGCAGGTTCAATCCCCAGCCCAGCACAGTGGGTTAAGGATCCAGCATTGCCACATCTGCAGCTTAGGTTGCAACTGTAGCTCAGATCTGATCCCTGGCCTGGGAACTCCAGATGCCATGGGGCAGTCTTAAAAAAAAAAAGCTTTACTACTTATTAGAGAAATGCAAATCAAAACTACCAGTCAGAATGGCCATCATTATTAAGTAAGTATACAAAAAACAAATGTTAGAGAGGGTGTGGAGAAAAGGGAATCCTCCTATTCTATTGGTGGGAATGTAAATTGGTACAACCACTATGGAAAACAGCATGGAGGAACCTCAGAAAACAACATATATAGAACTACCATACAATCCAGCAATCCAACATACATAGAACTACTATACAATCCAGCATTCACTGAAAAAGATACATGCACCCCTCTGTTCATTGCAGCACTATTCACAATAGCCAAGACATGGAAATAACCTAAATGTCCAATGACAGATAAATGGATTAAGAAGATAGAGTACATATACACAATGGAATACTACTCAGCCATAAAAAAGAACAAAATAATGCCATTTGCCGCAACATGGATGCAACTAGAGATTCTCATACTAAGTGAAGTAAGTCAGAAGGAGAAGACAAATACCATATGATATCACTTATATCTGGAATCTAATACATGACACAAACAAACCTATCTACTGAAAAGAAACAAAATCATGGACATGGAGAACAGACTTGTGGTTGCCAAGAGGGAAGGGAAGGGAGTGGGAGGGACTGGGAGATTGGGGTTAGTAGATGCAAACTATTGCATTTGGAATGGATAAGCAATGAGATTCTGCTGTATAGCCCAAGGAACTATATCTGATCACTTGTGATGGACCACGATGAAGGATAATATGAGAAAAAGAATGTGTATATATATATATATTTATATATATATATATATATATTTATATATATATATATATATATATATATATATAAAACCAGGTCACTTTGCTGTACATCAGGAATTGACAGAAATTAACTATATCAATTATAATTAAAATTTTTTTAAAAAATAAATTAAAAATTGGCTCAGCTGATAGACCAATAGTTGTATTTCATTATTGTTGTAATTTACATACCTTTGAGGTTGAATAATTTTTATATTCATTGGCAATCTTTGGTCTTTTGTGAATCCTTAAGAGTGTCTAGTTCAGTATTAACTCAATTCTTAAAAAAAACATCTAAGAAGAATCAACTAAACTAAGAAGTGGGGCATTTATCTACAAACTAATTAGACCTAGACTTTTTCTAACTGTCCATTTTTATAATGCTCAGATTAATAAAAAGTTTAGGTATATGATCTTTACCATAAAGTATGTCCTAACTTAGTAGAACAGAGATAACACTCTGTCCTAACTTCGTAGAAAAGAACTGAACACGAAATTATTGCTAAATTTCATTCATATAAAAACTCACTTCTATACATCCCATAAATACTTATATTTTAGCATTCCATCTTATGTATTTTAATGTTTTTTATTTATTAATGATATGTGTCCCTGAAATTTTTAAATATTTAATCCTTTTTTCATGCTCTAAAATAAGCCTTCATCCTATGATTGAACATAGTATTTCATTCATTGTATCTAAAATGTCATCATTTGGGAATCATTCCTGTTAGCCTTGATGGGACATTTTTGTTGATAAGGAATCTCTTATTAAAAGAGGGAGAAGGGAATTCCTATAGTGGCTCAGCAGTTAACGAACCCAACTAGCATCCATGAGGACGCAGGTTTGACCACTGGCCTCACTCGATGGGTTAAAGATCTGGCATTGCTGTGAGCTGTGGTGTAGTTCACAGATGTGGCTCAGATTTTGCATTGCTGTGGCTCTGGTGTAGGCCAGTGGTTAGCTCAGATTGGACCCCTAGCCTGGGAACCTCCATGTGCTGCGGATGCGGCCCTAAAAAGCCAAAATAAATAAATAATAAAATAGGGAGGGGTAATTCTTTAGATATCAGCTTATTCTACATAAAGACAAAATTCTGTAGACAGGAATATTAAAACAGGAGATGGAAGAACACAAAAATGTAACATCTGACAATTGGAAAATTGTTTGAGGCATAACAATGATTAGTAATTATTTAAGAGTCCTCCAAATGGTGCCCATTCTCATCCCTAATGACACGTATAATTAGAGAGATACTGTTTTCTCTAAATCACATGAGCAAGAAGGAAGATTGGGCCATTGGGCTCAGAGAGGTATCTGGGGTTTTGTTTTGCTTTCCCTCCTCCCCTGGTAAGGACTTTGTCATTCAGGGCTTCTCCAAGAAAGTAAAGTATTAAAACTGATCTAAAAAATAACGACAGTCCTTGATTTGAGGAAAATCAGGAGGAAAACAGAATTTATTCACAAGATTACTATAACAGGCCTGGCAATCAGTCTTTAATTATTGCTAACTATAGCTTAGAAAGTTATGGTGACACTCATTGGATTTGATAGGTGTAAGGAAGCTCAAGAGCAGAAGCTCAAGAGCAGAACTGGGGTAATTAGTCAATGACCAGGAAAGCTGTGTGACACAGCAGGGAGAAGCAACGGTTCCAAAAATACATAACCCCAGACCATGAAGATGCTGGAAGTATGGGAGAGCTGCAAAGCAAGCAGAGCTGGCAGGTGGATTCTCCAGAGAGAAAGAGCGATGGATGTACCATTGTGACTTGTGAACAACAAATCACAGGTCTGGCAAAACTGGAGAAATGTTAATTCTTTTTTTTTTCCTTCCTTAAATCAAATTTTGCTGTTATCACATGACTGAGGTTGAAATTCTGTGTTCCAAAACAGTCTATCTACTTTAATTTTTAAAAAAATTAATTTTAATTTTAAATTAAAATTAAATATGAGTGATTCTATTATTTTCCTGACACTGGATTCTTTTTTTTTTTTTTTGTCTTTTTGCTATTTCTTGGACCGCTCCCGCAGCATATGGAGGTTCCCAGGCTAGCGGTCAAATTGGAGCTGTAGCCATTGGCCTACGCCAGAGCCACAGCAATGCAGGATCCGAGACGCGTCTGCAACCTACACCACAGCTCACGGCAACACCAGATCATTAACCCACTGCAAGGGCAGGGACTGAACCCGAAACCTCATAGTTCCTAGTCGGATTCGTTAACCACTGCACCACGACAGGAACTCCCCTGACACTGGATTCTTAAAGAGCTACTTGGGAATACTACACATGGGAGTTGAATGTTTTCCTTTAGTTTGTAAGGGGCAATTTGTAAGCTTGGCCTTTACAGAGGTAGTTGCAGGAAGAAATGCAAACCTGGAAGTCTTAAGTAATTGGACACTGGAGTTCCCATTGTGTTTCAGCGGTAACAAACTCAACTAGTATCCATGAGGACGTGGGTTTGATCCCTGGCCCTGTTCAGTGGGTTAAGGATCTGGTATTACCATGAGCTGTAGTGTAGGACGCAGACATGGCTCAGATCTGGTGTTGCTGTGGCTGTGGCATAGGCTGGCAGCTGCAGCTCCAATTCAACCCCTAGCTTGGGAACTTTACCCCAAAAAGATTTTTTTAAAAAAGTATAAAGCACAGTCATAGTCTTATATGTCTGATATGTCTCTCCTGCCCAACCTCATTTCTGATAATCTCTATTTTTCTATTACCAGCTGTATAGATTTCCACCTTTCTGATCCTGACCACACCCACTCAGAATTGTAGGGTGGTCACAGGAAGCCTGTTTATTAGAGAGAAAAACTTTATTTATTGAACACTTACTATGTATCAAACACTATTGCAAGTGTTTTATAAAAAATTAACTCATTTATCTTCAAAACATGACCATAAAGTAAGATAACAGCATTAAAACTTCCACAGATAAGCAGTTCCCGTCGTGGCGCAGTAGTTAACGAATCTGACTAGGAACCATGAGGTTGCGGGTTCGATCCCTGCCCTTGCTCAGTGGGTTAACGATCCGGCGTTGCTGTGAGCTGTGGTGTAGGTTGCAGATGCGGTTCGGATCCTGCGTTGCTGTGGCTCTGGCATAGGCTGGTGGCTACAGCTCCGATTAGACCCCTAGCCTGGGAAACTCCATATGCCGCGGGAGCAGCCCAAGAAATGCCAAAAAAAAAAAAGACAAAAAAACCCAAAACTTCCACAGATAAGGAAACTAAGGCACAGACAGACTGAGGCTAAGCTTATGGACTTGGTCCCAAGGAGAGTTAGTGTTGTCTGCCACATGGTAAAGACAGCACTCCTAACCAAAACTAGCCACAACCAGCCACATTTCAGACGCATGCACTTAGTCACAAGGAACAAGCATGACTTGTTCAGTCAACAGTTTTCCTCATTATTGAGATAAGACTTCTGGTACACGACCTACTGCTGGTGGTCAGGGCATGTGATGGACACTAAACAGTATTGTGATTTCTGGAACACAAGGCATATTTCATAATTCAAAAAAAGATGAAAAATGTCTTAAACCCTACTCTCATCTATCTCTTTTTTTAAATGATTTTTATTTTTTCCATTACAGTTGATTTGGGGTGTTCTGTCAAATTTCTACATATAGCAAAGTGACCCAGTCATACATATATATATATATATATAAATACTTTTTCTCACATTATCCTCCATCATGTTCCATCACAAGTTAGTAGATATAGTTCCCTGTGCTTTATAGCAGGATCTCATTGCTTATCCATTCCAAATGCAATAATTTGCATCTATTAACCCCAAATTCCGATCCATCCCATTCCCTCCCACTCCCTCTTGGCAACCACAAGTCTGGCCTCGAAGTCCATGAGTTTCTTTTCTGTGGAAAGGTTCATTTTTCTTAACTTGAGAAAAGTCTTGACAGAAAGCAAGTGAGACAAAAAGGTTACTGCCCCCGCCCCCTCAAATCTGTAAGAATCTGGAGAAAACGCAAAAAGAATAGACACCCTGACAAAAACCATTATTAGTAAAATATAAGGTAAATAATATAAGAGTTTTTGAGTTTAAAAATGTAATGTGCTCAATCAAAACTACCAACAAGAGGCCTCTTTTGGTTTAAAACAGAATAATTTGCAGCAAACACATCCTTTTGTCCTGGCTTTCCCCTTCCCATGTAGGAGATGCTCAAGTGGTGTTATTAAAATAGACAGTCTATAAGTACACTTCTCTCTGACTTGTGGGGGTGAGTACTTCCATGAAGACAAAGACGATGCAACCCTAAAACCTTCATATCCACTAGGGGCTCAGAAGCTGTGATTTTGAAATCTTCAAAGTCTAACTTTGTGGTAGTCTCCAAAGATGGCCACCAACAATTCCTCCTAAGGATTCTTTCCTCCTACTAAGAGATGGAATCTGTTCTCCTCTCCTGAATCTAGAATAGCCTTGGTAACTTGCTGTGACAGTAGCAGAATTGACACTGTGCCAGTTCTGGGCCCAGTCCTAACAGGTCTGACATCTTTTGCCCTTGCAATATAGAACCCACTCACATGGAAGGAAAAGTCATATGGAGAGACCCAAAGAAGAGAACCTCACACACCAACTGAAAGCAGGAAGATACCCCAACCAACACCAAAGACTGTGAGCAATAATAAACTGCTGTAGTTTGAAATCACTAAAGTTTAGCAATGGTTTGTTGCACAGTAATAGATAAGCTAAACAACCTCTGTCCTGCTACCTACTGACCATACTGCTGTATCAATGGTCCCCAGCCTACTGTTAACTGTAGACAGAAATAGAATTGGAGAATTGTGTAGAAGCCTTGAGGGGGAGGAGGCAAAGTGTGGAGCTCTAAATAGGCCTCAGAATACTGGCTTTGCCACTTACAAGCTGTGAGCCCTCTTACATGTATGATTCCAATTACAAGACATTACAACTATATGACACTTTTCTTTAAAATGAACAGAATGAGATGGAGAAACTTCTCATTCCTAAGTAGAACTAAGAGGAGAAAGGAAAGAGTCATTCCATTTTCTTCAGCTGCTCTGCCAGAAGCAGTCTTTTTCTGACTTGGCTGTTTTCTCAGAATATGACATAAAAATAGAAGAGTTGTCCTGAATTACCCATTATAGAAACTAATATAATATTTGAAAAGAAGATCTGAGAATTGGTTTGAGAACAGTCAAACTTAAAGCCACTGTATTCTTGGAGGTACAGTAATATGTCATTTCTATTTCATACCATGTAACAAAAAAGTCAGATTTACAAGCTGCTTTTCCATGCATTTTTGTGGGACAGAATTACATTGGTATGAACTGTCATCAAATAGGTGGCAGTTCTGCATTGGTATTTATAATACTGTAGGACAAAAGGACTTACTTTTAAAATAATTTATCTCAGTCTAAAATAAATTCACAACAGGCTTTTTTTTTTTTTTTTTTTTTGCACATAGAATATGTGAAGGTGTACAAGGGAATTACAAAAGGGAAAATCTGGTCCTCAAAGTTACATTAAAAATTAAAATTAAGGGAGTTCCCATTGTGGCTCAGCGGGTTATGAACACAATTAGTATCCATGAGGATGTGGGTACGATCCCTGGCCATGCTTAGTGGGTTAAGGATCAAGCATTGTAGTAAGCTGTGGTGAAGGTCACAGATGCAGCTTGGATCTGGCATTGCTGCGGTTGTGGAATAAGCCACTATCGGCTCCCATTTGAGCTCTAGCACGGGAACTTCTATATGCTGCGGGTGTGGCCATAAAAAGCAAATATAAAATAAAACAAAATTAGATTGTTTTATTGACAAAAAATATATGCAGTAAATATGTGTGTACACAGATAATTATGTACCTTTAAGTCACTTAAAAAGAATAAATAGTATTAAACAACTATTACATTTATGGACAAATGGGGTCCTCTCTGCAATGGAAATGTTCTCTGTTAATAATGACATGGGCACATCTAACTTTTATTGATAGTTATCTAAAACGTACCTCTGTCCTCGATGGAATGTCTTCAGTTTCTGCAATTTCAGAGCTAAAGGTGTATTCAGACTCATTGCTGCTATGAGTGGAATCTGTTCTCTTGTGTCCAGGCTTGGGCACATTCTGCAAGACAAATAAGCTGGTTATACTTAACACAAGATAATTCAATAATTCAACTAAGCACAGTTTAGACACGATCTACCTTAACTCGATTCTAATCCTCAATCACTGATAAAATGTTCTCATGCCCAAACAATCTGTTCCACATCTTAGCAAACCCTTATAAAAGGGCCACCTGAGCGCCTCCAAGAAAGAAAAAGAAGCACCAGGAGGGCATGACAAGCACAGTCACAAAACCAAATACTCACACAAAAGTCATCTGCGATTATTAGCAAAGTCCCCTTTGGACTTTTCAAGTTGTTACTGTCAATCTCTCCCTTTACATGTTTGTTAATACTTGCTATATGTATTCAGGTGCTCCTATAATGCTCCTATGTTGAGTGAACATACATTTACAACTGTTACATCTAAATTTGGATTGATCCTTTTGTCATTATGTAATATCCTTTTGTCTCTTGTTATAGTCATTGTCTTAAAGTCTATTTTGTCTGACTCCTGACACCCTACCTCTCTTTCCATTTCCATGGAATGCCTTTTTCTATCGCCCCCACTTTCAGTCTGAGTGTGTCTTTAGAATGGAAGTGAGTCTCTTGCAGATATATATAGAGAGATATATACATATCTCTCTCTCTCTATATATATATATATATGTATCTATGTCTTGTTTCTATTATCCATTCTGCCACTCTGTAACTTTCGATTATAACACTCAGTCTATTTATATTTAAAGTAGTTATTTAGAGTTATATATAGTTATTTATGTACTTTTTGCCATTCTGTTAGTTGTTTTCTGGTTGTTGCAGTTCTTTTTTGTTCCTTTCTTCTTTTGCTTTCTTCCCTCATGATGTGATGACTACCTTTAGTGTTATGTTTAGATTACTTGCTTTGCGTGTGTGTGTGTGTGTACATATGTACGTGTGTTCAGGTGTGTATCTTTTATATGTTTGTAGTTACAATGAAGTTCATATAAACAAGTAAGGTTCAATTATATACAATCATTATTTAAAAATAATGCTCCCAAATTCAAATGCATTGTAACAACCACACATTTTTAGTTTCCCCTCCCATAATCAATGTCTTTGCCATCATATATCTTTTTGCTTTGTGTATCCCTTAACTACTTCCTGTGGCTACAGATCATTTTACAAGTTTTGTCTTTTAACCTTTCTATTAGCTTTACACATGGTTGATCTATTACCAATACTGTATGTTTACCTTTGTCAATAATATTTTTCCTTTCATAATTTTCACATTTCTAGTTGTGGCCTTTTCTGCTTAGAGAAGTCCTTTTAACATTTCTTGTAAAGCTGGTTTAATGGTCCTGAATTCTTTAGCTTTTGCCTGTCTATAAAACTCTTTTTATCTTTCCTTCAAATCTGAATGATAGCTTTGCTGGGTGGAACATTCTTGATGTAGATTTATTCCTTTTATCACTTTGAATATATCCTGCCACTTCTTTCTGGTCTGCAGTTGCTGCTGAAAAGTCAACTTATGGTTGCTTTTCTCTTGCTGCTTTTATATTTCTCTATTTTTGTTGTTGTTTTTTTGCTTTTTAGGGCCACACCCACAGCATATGGAAGTTCCCAGGCTAGAGGCTAATTCAGAGCTGTAGCCACCAAATTACACCACAGCCCATGGCAAGGCTGGATCCTTAACCCACTGTTCAAAACCAGAGATCGAATCTGCATCCTCATGGCTCATGTCACCACTGAGCCATGATGGGAACTCCTTATCTTTTTTTATTAAATATTTTTATTTAATAAAAAATTATTTTTTAAGTTATTTTATTTTTTATTTTAGAAATATAAAATTATATAATTAATCATTACAGAAAGATTATAATGTAGCAAGTGAACTTATATTCCTGCCTCTTAGAACCACTATCAATAGTCTAGAGTGTATTATTCTAACTTTTTACCTATAGGATTTGTGTGTGTGTTTGTTTTGTTTGTTTGTTGTTTCTTTCTTTCTTTTCTTTTTTTTTTTTTTTTTTGCTTTTTAGGGCTGCACCTGTGGCATATGGAGGTTCCAATTGGAGCTACAGAGGCTGGCCTATGCCACAGCCACAGCAATGTCAGATCTGAGCTGCATCTGTGAACTACACCACAGTTCATGGCAACACCAGATCCTTAACCCACTGAGCAAGGCCAGGGATCGAACCTGTAACCTCATGGTTCCTAGTCGGATTCATTTCTGCTGCACCACAACGGGAACTCCTTGTTTCTTTTTTTTTAATGATTTTTATTTTTTCCATTATAGTTGGTTTTTATCCTCTTTAATTTTTACCATTTTAATTACAATGTGCCTTATAATTAAAGGTGTATGGACCTCATTGGGCTGTGGATCATTGGGGTGACCTTGATTGGAACTCTCTGTACATCCTGGACCTGGATGTCTGCTTCCTTAGTCAGAGACGTTTTCAGCTATTATTTCTTCAAATACGTTCCCTGACCTTTTCTCTTTCTCTTCCCCTTCTGAGACTCCTACAATGTGAATGTTATTATGACTGACGTTGTCCCAGAGGTCTATCTTAATCTGCCCTCATTTTTTAAAAATTCTTCTTTTAGATGTTCTAAATTGGTTATTTCCAGTACTCTGTCTTCCAGTTCACTAATCCATTCCTCTGTATCATATAAGCTGTTTTTGATTCCTTCCAGTACATTTTTTATTTCAGTTAATGTATTCTTCTGCTCTGTTTGGTTCTTCTTTATATCTTCTAATTCTGCTAAGCTTCTTACTGTGTTCATCCTTTCTTCTAAGTTCATTGAGCATCTTTTTTTTGTTCTTTTTTCTTTTTAGGGCCGCACCCATGGCCTGTGGAGGTTCCTAGGCTAGGGATCTAATTGGAGCTACAGATACTGGCCTAGGCCAGAGCCACAGCAATGCCAGATCAGAGCCGCATCTGCAACCTATACCACAGCTCATGGCAACACCAGATCCTTAACCCACTAAGCAAGACCGAGGATCAAACCCGCAACCTCATGGTTCCTAGTCAGATTCATTTCTGCTGTGCCACAATGGGATCTTCCTATAGAGCATCTTATGATCATTACCTCAAACTCTTTTTTGGGTAGACTGAGTATCTCCATTTCATTTAGCTCTTCTTTGAGGGCTCTGTCTTGTTCCTATGTCTGCAATCTATTCTTCTATTTCCTCATATTGCCTATTATTTGTGTTTCTTCCTATGTATTAGGTAGGTTGTTTACAGTTCCCGACCTTGGAGAAGTGGCCTTATAATGGAGACAGACTATAGGTCCATTCTTTTTGGTCACCAGATCTAAATGATCTAGGGCTGCCCCCTATGTGGGGTGCAGGGGCCCTTCTCTTGTGGAAAGGATGACTACTTGGATGTACTGGTAGGTTGGGCTGGCCCTCAGCCTGCTTGGCTGCCAGCTCCTGTCTCGTGCAGTGATGGCCAGCCAGCTGGTGAGTGGGTTTAGGTTCTGGTGTGACAGGCAACATGACCTGGGGTGTATTTCAAGGCTGGTCCCAGCATCCTGATGGGTGGTCAGTTCCCAGGGTGGCTTGATAGGGGTGCTCAAAAGGACCTGGGGCTTGTGCTAGCCCACTTATGAGCTGGTAAGACTCTGGCACTTAGAGGCTAGAGGAAGGACTCCAAAAAGGTGCTTGTCAGCAGCAGTGTCCTCATGGCTAGAGCTCCCCGAAATGGTTGCAGTAGTGTCTGTGTCCCCAGGATGAGCTCCAGTGGCTTCGTACCCTCTGGAAGGCTCTGCAAGATTAGCCAGTGGGTTTGAACCAGGCTCCTTTCAAATTATGGCCTCTGCACTGGATCTTAGAATGTGTGAGATTTGTATGAGGCCTTTAAGAGTGGAGTTTCTGTTTCCTAGATCTCTCTGTACACAAGGCCCCACTGCCTTCAAAACCAGACATCTGGGGACTCATATTCCTGGTGCAGGAACTCCAGGCTGGGGAGCCTGATGTGGGACATGGAACCCTCGTTCCTTGCAGAGAACCTCTGCAATTATGTTTATCCTCTGGTTTATGGGTCACCTACCTGAGGTGTGGATCTTGATTATCCTATGTCTCCACTCTTCCTACCTATATTGTTGTGGTACCTTTTTTTATATCTCTAGTTGTGCAAAGTAGTTTCCACTCGTCTTTAGGTCACTCTTATATATTGCTTTGTAAATAGCTGTAATTTTGGTTGCCCATGGGAGGAGCTGAACTCAGGATCTTCCTATTCTGCATCTTGGCCACTCCCCTCCAAATTATTTTCTGCTTAAAAACACATATTTCAGGGCATTTTTGGCCATTTGTGTCATTAGGATATGTTTAAGGCCAGTAGTTGGAAGAACAAGATTGCTGGGGAACTCTCTGTTTCCTGATAGCAGGAGAAGTAGAACAGGAAGGATGTGCAGAACTATTAAAAGTACAAAAAGCATTTTGCAGATGCAAAAGTATACTTGAAATAGATAAGATAATTTATTACAAATAGGGGCCAAATTTTATTTTTCTAGGAATGTCTTTGAAATATAAAAACTAGTAGAGAAATACTTTACTATATAAAACATTTGTTTTATAGGCAAAATTTACATTGCCATTCAATACATAAAACAAAGTTCAGCAACGTTGACTTTTGACTATCTTATAGTCCAGTCTTCAAACTGTTTGACTTTACAAAATGTTTATGAATAAAGTGGTATGATTTTTGGGATATGCTTTAAAACAATATGACCCACTGGATGGGGTGGGATGGAGAGACAAAAGGGAACAGAAGCATATTGACTATTTTGGAATTGAGTGATGGATACATGAATCACATGGGGGTTCATTCTGCTATTCTACCTAGTGTTGTATATGTTTAAAATTTTCATTAAAAAAAAAAAAAGTATGTGTTCCCATTGTGGCGCAGTGCTTAACGAACCCAACTACGAACCATGAGGATTCGGGTTCGATCCCTGGCCTCGCTCAGTGGGTTAAGGATCTGGTGTTGCTGTGAGCTGTGGTGTAGGTTGCAGATGCGGCTTGGATCCCGTGCTGCTGTGGCTGTGGTGTAGGCCAGCGGCTACAGCTCCGATTAGACCCCTAGCGTGGGAACCTCCATATGCCCCGGTTGCGGCCCTAGAAAAGACAAAAAAAAAAAGTAAAAGTGACTCACCACCATCAGGGTCATCTCTTCCTTAAGGTCATCATATCGTTCTTCTAAGCGACTGAACTCATTCAGAAGGTTCTGATATCTCAGCCTTTCATCATTAAGATCTAGTTCCAGTTGTTTTGTTTCTTCTACTAACTTCTTCTCCATAGTCTCTGAAAGAGGGAAGAGCATACCAAAGATGGCTCCACAGAATGCAAGAATACAGGGGAGTTCCCGTCGTGGCGCAGTGGTTAACGAATCCGACTAGGAACCATGAGGTTGCGGGTTCGGTCCCTGCCCTTGCTCAGTGGGTTAAGGATCCAGTGTTGCCGTGAGCTGTGTGGTGTAGGTTGCAGATGCGGCTCGGATCCTGCGTTGCTGTGGCTCTGGCGTAGGCCGGTGGCTACAGCTCCGATTCAACCCCTAGCCTGGGAACCTCCATATGCTGTGGGAGCAGCCCAAAGAAATAGCAAAAAGACAAAAAAAAAAAAGAATGCAAGAATACAAACATGGACCTTGACTTCTAGTTTCTCTGCAAAGGGTTCTACTTTTAGGGCCACTATGATCTCTGAAGAGTATCTTAGAAGAGGCAGGGAAAGAGAAAATATCATGACCAAAAAATAAAACACTGTATTAATTCCAACAATCCTTTAATGAGTTCTCCCATGTACTACAGAACTAGTTCTTTCACTGGTTATAGCACATCCTTGATAAACTTCCACTAGTTATCACCTAGTAACTAAAGAATATATTTATATATTTAAATATATTCTTTAAATATAATATTCTATAAATATATTTATATTAAATATATTTATAATATATTTTTCATTCCAGAAGTATTCTGTTTCAGGTTACTCATAAAATTCTTTTGTCTGAATTAGTGTACTCTGTTAACAAGCCAGTGACACTCCTCACGTCTCTGAGGGAACGGCGACTTCTCAGTGGACCTAGCTGTCCTGCTCTACATAGTCTTTCCACTCATCTCAGTGCCCCGGTTCTATCTTATAATTTTCCAACACTGTGAACTCCCTCACTGTCCTAGTATTCCCTTGATTCCAAACAGGAAGGACCCCAAGCTGGTCGTCTGTGCTGTGACTTCCCCTCTGTGCTGCAGGGGAACCTGACCTTTCCATTTACTTGCCTACTCTCTCTACAGCCACTGGATGGTACTTAGATAGGACATCATCTGGATATTGGAGATTAGCCTCTGAGTGCACATCAAGCAAAGCAAAAAAGCCTTAAATCACAGCTGTGTGTTTAATCTCAATAAGCTGACCCAGCCACATTTATAAATATTAAGCTTCCTACCACTATGGCCCATTTTACCCTCCTATTTTGTGGCGAACTCCTAATCGGCCCTGCCTGCTTCTACTGCTTCATCATTTCTTTCTCCATCAGCTCCATGAGGGCAAGGTTGCCAAGTGTCTTGTCACAACTGCCTCCTGGTACCCACCAGCATCTCCCTATTCTAGGGCTTTAATAATATGTAAATAAATGAATGAAAGACTGTTTTCTCTGTAACATTCTACACATTGCCTTTTATTCTCACCAGTTTGCGGAAGCTGCCCAAGGCTATCAACAAATTCTCCCTAGGCAAATCCATCATTATTTTCCTTGTTTTTATCATTCTGTATCAAATAACATTTTCTACTATCCTAGAAGAAGTCTCATCATTCTGGCTTTTCCCATTCCATTCTGCATCCTAATGTAGTGTTTTTTTCCATATTTTCCATGACTATTCTCTCCTTCCCTCTTAATTTGCTTTTCTGGCTCATTTTCTTTGCTTATCCCTTACACATGGTCATTCTATAAGACTTAATTTCATATTTTCTTCTTTTTACTCTATAGTATTCCTTTTATTGGGAGGCAGGGGATTTTTATACTGTCTCTATCTGGAAATCCTAGCTGATATCCAAATTTTTACAGTCTAACAACTGATCTGATTAATTTGACTTATAAACAGAGACTTATTTCCCTCAATTTCCTCATTACTAATAACATTATTATTTTGATAAATTATCCCAAAACTTCAGAAAATTTTTACTCCTTTTTTGAATACCATATCAAAAGTTACAACCTGTTGATTCTAATCCATCACTAGCACCAATCACTATAGTTTAGATATATATCTTCTTATCCTATGCTTATGTATATGTGGATTCCTTGCAAATTTTCATCATTTTAATTGATCTTACCAGGAGCAAATAAAATAAATTTCCCCATCTAGCGTGTCTTTTTTTTTTTTTTTTAAGGTGGCAAAGAGTGGTTGATCTTAGAGAAATAATACTCATTGTTGTAGCAAAATAAATAATACACAAGATATATTTACTCATATACATTTATGTATTAATTCAAGAATTTGTCCTAAATCAACAGGACTCCTACAAACCATAACTGACAAATCATATACCTACAGAACAATTAACTTTTTTAAGTTATATACAATATTGACTAAAGAAGAATTCACACTGTACTATAGAAAGATCAGATTTACAAGTTTACCAACTAATTCAACCAAATATTTAGAGTGCTTGCCTCCTGGAACTCTGAAAATTTACTGATGAAAGCCTCAACTTTTAGAAATATTTAAGTCCTAAGCAAAGTTGTAACTTATAAACCTTTGGTCTGGGGTTGGCTGGAGAGCAGTAGGTTGGGCCCATGTGAGTCTTACCTGTCATCTCCTTAGCCTGCTCCACAATAAGATGATTGAGGGCCTCTTTTTCCTGCTTCAGCAAAGAATTTTCTTCCTTCAGATCTGATACCAGCTATAAAATGAAACAATAAACTGAGATGGCTGCAACAGACAGAGGAGGCCTGATACCGAATGCAAAGACCACACAGCAGTCATTCCTTACTTCACATCTCAGGGTCCCACTTCTTTGCTGGGTTATATCTTGTCATCCTTCAAACCTGGCTGAAGCATTACCCCCTCCAGAAAGCTTTCTTGGAAACCCCCTCCAACTGTATGTCTTTCTATCTCTCTCTCTCCTTTGGGTAGTACAGGACCCTGTATATGCCTCTTTATAGCCCTTATAAATGATTTACTTTTACTTCCGTGATTGACTAGAAATTCCTGGAGGACAAATGACTGCTGTTGTTGTTTTACTTTGTACTGTGAATATTCAGCAACTGCCAGGCACCTAGTAAGAATTTGCTCTTAAAGCAATGATAATGCCTTCTCACCTCGACAGCAAAGTTTATATGTACCCATGATTCAAGCAGAGAGATGACAAAAGTTAAGTAAAATATGAAAGGCATTTGATTCTGGAAATTCATTGAAGACCTTCTGAAGTTCCCTGTTCTCTGTCTCAAGAAAGAGAATTTCACTTTCATCTCCTTTTAAGAGTTTTGTAAGATTGTAAACTTATCCTTTATTTCATATTGGAGCATTAACCATATAAGTATGTAAAAATTACTTAATGCCACAGAACTTAAAAATGATTAAATGGTAAATTTTTTGTTACATATAAGCATATTTTGCCACAATAAGAAATATTTACCTTTAATTTTCCAGTTCCTGGTTGGATAAGGATTCTCAGGAAGCAAAAATCAAACCAAAGGCAACTTTGCAAAATTCATAATTTATATAGTTCGCCTTTGGAGTATAATGTGTACTTGTTGTAAGTGAAATCTGAATTCCTTTCTCTAAGCATAAGCTCAAGGAACTCTTAAAGCAATAATAATAAAGAGAAAGTGTATGGAGTTCAGAGGCAGAGAAAGTGGGCTCTGTGACTAAGGATCCCTGAAGAAAGGGGAACTTAGATTATAGCTGTGGCACAGTGCTGAAGTCAGGAGTCAGGTCAGAAGGTGTTCTTTCTGAGGTGCAGCCTCTTGCTTCTGTACTGATAACAGTCTTAATGTTAGAAAGGCTCTCAGTAGAAAGGATGAGTTCTTTCTCCATGTGCTCCTGCTCTTTGTCAGAGGTATGCAATCAATCACCTGTGGTTCTTTTCCAAATAAGTGTCCCTAGCCCCCACTCCCAGAGCTTGGGCAGGTATCTTTTAAAAACCTTTTCCAGCAGGTTCTGATATACACTACTGGTTAAGAACCATGGTTCTAGTGGGCCTTCCAGGCTCTCTGAACAGGGTGACTGGCAATGTAGCTTTCCTGACCATAAAGCTAGCTCTCCCAGTGAAATTTTTTCATTCTTCCTATTATTACACTCCATCTAAAACAATTAATGTTACTTCCTATATACCTACTCCACTGAAAGCAGAAGAGAACAAAATAAAAAGGGGAAATCTTATTTATGTTTACCATTCTATCAGATTAGAAAGGTATGAACTTGACTTTGAAGAGGAGAGCCAAATAATACTCCTACCAAGCTTAAATACTCTATAGTTTCAGAGGAATCCGGAAAGCTTCAGAGACTCATGAAACGTGGGAAAAAAAGAGAGAGAAAGATCTCAAACCTCAAGAATATCTTGTTGGATAGATTATTTGAATTCTGATAGAATGATCTTGCCATATCAAAATAATATATATTAATAGCACTGCTGCTTTCACACAGAGCCCAGATCTGCTAGAGATAGAGGAAAGATTTTTTTATCAGGATCCTGAATACCATGGAAGGATTCCAATTTTATTAGTGACACTATCCTACCTGAGCTATGTCTAAGCTCCTTCAGAGGTTCTCACTGAAGATGCTGCTGTCAAGATTCAGAAGTCAGTATAGAAAAAGCACTTTGGGATTCTTGCCAGTAGTTATAGCCAACAGACTCAACTCTGTTTTCATCAGAGATGGTAATACTAGTGGAATCTCTGAAAATCTACTACTTTTTTCCAGGAAACCTTATGTTGAGGTACATTTAGTGTTTAAACGCTACATCACATTACTGCTGAAGGACTTTAGTGTTTTCTCCACTTAGTAAAGTTTTGATATAAGTTAATAAAAATGCACAGTGTGGAAGCACTGATCCATCTGAAGCGCTCTGTTGTTTTTCTATCTGCACAGCAGCTCTTGGCTACAACCAGTGTGCAGATATTTGGATTTCTTCCTCTTGAACTTGAAACAGCCTCAATGCAAGTTTCCATAAAGATCCCTACTATCACTCCTGACAGTTAACTGTTTGATTTACTTCTTGATCACATGAAACCCACTGAAACCTGCTGCAGAGAAAGGAGTCTACGATCCACCCAGACCTATGCATTCAAAGGAAAAGCATGTATGGAAGGTACTTGGCATCAATTCTCCTCTTATAATACTGTTTTGCCCTTGTGCTTATTAGAACCAAAAGGTTCTGCTAAAAAACCTATAGTCAAAGACATGCTTGGGGGGAACACTAACAATGAGCAGTAAACCAGTGGAAATTTGCAGTTTACCTTGGATGGAAACTGACATTGAGCCACATGGGCCACATCAAGATGACAGCACATTTCCTTTGTGAAAGGGGTAGATGGGGATATGAACGTTAGCTCTTACTTGCTCAGTTTCTTGTTTGTATCTATCAGCACGTTCCTCGATGAACTTTTTCTCAGACTGTGTTTGTTCTAGGTCTTTCCGAAGCTTGGCAATTTCTTCCTGCAGACTGAGGACCCGTCCAGTGGCAATCCTTGCTTCTTCTTCACTTAGTTGAAGACGTTCTAAATCACTTCGTAGTTTCTCAGTCTCAGTGTTGTATATTCCTTCCAGATTGGTCAGTTTCTCCATGAGGCATTTGTAGTCTTTGTTCTTTAAATACACACACAAGTAACAATAAGTAAATATACACATCATCAAATCTATTTAGTGAGAAAACCATGCTCATGCATCAGTCACATTCATGCTATATTATTATGCCATTGATATTTTATCTAATCAAAATACTAATCCCATTTATGATAATACAAACAATACCCTCTTAGTGATGCAAAGAGAGAGGAGAACAGGATACAATTACTTTTGTTTTACATGATGAGCAACATAGACCTGATTTTCTCATAGTCACAGGTAGCTGCCATAGTAAATTTTTTCTCCTGATTCTTATCCAGAAATAGAAAAGTCTACACTAGTTTTTGAAAAAAATTAGTGTGCTCCTGAAAGCCATATGCTGGCTAGTATGCCTAAGAATAAAATGGCCTCAAAATCACAAGTTTCTTAAAAATCTCTGTGTTTACCATTTCAAAACTCCTCCTTCCACTCAAAAAATCTTTCCAATGAATCCTATTTTGTTATGTTTTCTGTTTTTCTTTGTCGTCCTTAGTATTTATGTATTGCTAATTACATTTATATCATTTGCATGTGTTAAAGTATAACTTGATAACTATCTCTAAGAAATTAAACTTTTATTTTTGCAGACTGTAGATTCCTCCAAAGCATGGATATCTTCCTGCTTCTTTTGTTGTCTCAGTGCTAAACGACTCATCTGCAAAAGGAACATTACACTATACATACATGAATGATAATAATGAGAGAGCTTTGTTAAAATATGAAGTACAATACAACTCTTGATCCTAACAGTTTGGAGCGCTACTAAACCAGTCTTGTTCTCAAAAATAATTTCCTGCCTTAGTTCTTGCAATTATAATCTTACCTATGAACTTGTTACTATTTCCACACTTGTCACTGTCATCATTATTTTACTTTTTTTGCTAAGACTGAAAGGGAAAGTCAAGAGATCAATGTTGAGGATGATCCTGGTGGATTTCACGAGCCATGCTGCACCTTCGGGGCTCCTGCTTAAAACACACCTGCTCATCAACTTTGCGCTGCAGCTGCATGATCTTGTTCTCCATGCCAATGTGCAGCTTCTTATAGCGCTCCACTGAACGGGCTTCGATCTTGAGCTTCTTCAGCTCACGCTTGGCCATCATCCGCCGGAAGCAGCACTGAAGGTAGATGATGGCATGCATGCTCCTTTTGTAGTAGGTGCGAGCCAGCCAGCCTCGGACCCACTTCTGAATGATGACTGCTTTGTGCTCACGGAGTATCTGCAGAGAAGGGTGAGTGCAAGTAACGTCAGATCCTGGACTAGACTCAGCATTCAACTCTATCTACCTATGGATGCCAGGCTGAGAACCCACAAGTTACCTAAAGGGAAAGACACAAAAGCTGAAGCAACAACATGTTATGTGGATTGTACTCAACACAAATATATGGAGGCACAAAATTATTTTAAAAAGTGATTGAAAAGTAGTAGTCTTGGGTCATTTTGATGTACAGTAGAAATTGATAGAATATTGCAAATTGACTATAATTTAAAAAGTAGTCTTTAAAAGGCAATTTAAGAAACATATACAGGAGTTCCCATTGTGGCGCAGCGGAAATGAATCTGACTAGGAGTTATGACATTGTTGGTTCGAACCCTGGCCTTGCTCAATGGGTTAAGGATCCAGAGTTGCCATGAGCTGTGGTGTAGGTCACAGAAGTGGCTCAGATCTGGCGTTGCTGTGGCTCTGGCGTAGGCCGGCAGCAACAGCTCTGACTGGACCCCTAGCCTGGGAACCTCCATACGCCGCGGGTGTGGCCCTAAAAAGACAAAAGATGAAAGAAACATATACAAAAATATGTATTATATTCACACTATATGTATGATTACATGTCTATGTATGATGATAAGCAGAGTATACACAGAGAAGCAGTCTAAATAAAAGGCAACGGATTACTAAAACTAGTCTAAAAAGAAAGAAAAAAATGCATTAGATTTCTTATTGCTATACTATTTCTGTTAGCAACAGGTGATCCTTTATGAAATAAACATAACTTGGTACCCTGTGCACTACGGGTAAAATAGTAAAATAGAAGACTTACCCACCTGCCCTATTACTGACACCACCTCGCTATGCATTAGATCTGCATTTGAGGACATGGCATATGGCTGGTAGGTTGGCTGTAAAAGCCAACACTTGGGGTATTGAAAAGTTTATTCCTGACTTTTTAACCCAGAAACAAACAAAAAATAATATTCTTGTTTGCCACATTTGAGGAATACCATTCTAGTGAGGACTTCCCATTACTGTTTCAAATGTAGCAGAAAGCCACTTCCGTGATGCAAAGGTAGTAGGGATGGAACTTCAAAAAGAAAGCTAAAAGTAAGATAAAGTAAACAAACCTTAATTCTATATTGTATTTTCTATAAACAAACAAAAAAAAGACAGATATTCCCCTAAACTTATAAAAAACTCACAGAAATAAGGTTGTCTTATGGATCAATTTCTTGTCACTAATAACCATCAAGCAGAGATTGCATAAACAATTTCCAGGAATGGTGGAGAAGATATTTTTAAATTTTAAGAAAGTTTGAAACAACAAAACTCTGAGGTCCTTCCAAGTCTATGATTTTATGAAATAACTCTTGTATGATATAAATGTTTAAATGTATGCACTTGATTAAGTAATTATTAATGATTATTGCAAATGGGCACAACATATCATTTATGAAACATTATTTACTTTTTTTGCCTCATTTTAAAATTTTTATTATTTATTTATTTATTTGTTTGTTTATTTATTTTGCCTTTTTAAGGCTGCACTCACAGCATATGGAAGTTCCCAGGCTAGGGGTCAAATCAGAGTTATAGCTGCCAGCCTACGCCACAGCCGCAGCAACACTAGATCTGAGCCGTGTCTGCAAGCTACACCACAGCTCATGGCAACGCTGGATCCCCAACCCCTGAGCGAGGCCAGGGATTGAACCCAAACCCTCATGGATATTAGCAGGATTTGTTTCCACTGCACCATATTAGGAACCCCTCTTTTATGAAACTTTAAATGCAAAAAAAAAAAAAAATCTCAAAAACCATCTATTCAGACTGAGAGAAATTTAGTAAGATCATTAAAAGAATAGTTTCTATTTTTAGGTTATGGACCTGAGAAAAACAAGTCCCATCCTAGATGATACAGTTAAGAAATAAGTGGTTATGCTTAAAACCATCAAATACAAAAATTATAGGTGTTTAGGAGAACTCAATAGTATCCTCAGCCAACTCAAGGCTGCCTTTTGGGCTGTTTTCCTAATGCTAAGGTGGCCTGCAGTTCTCACTCAGTGTAGTCACTGTGCTTGTGCTTCATGCTGCGGTAAGACAGGCTTCCTGAGCTCTCACTGAACATCACAGCCCCAAGGGAGCCTCTTGTCTCATCTGGTTGACTAGTGACAAACTGAGTAAGACTCAATGATGGCAAATTGAAGGTCTTTAGACTTTAAAACTTAAGCATTACACTGTGGTAAAGCTACCAATGCCTATTTTCCTGTTCCATTTCCTTTTCCTCATATAACTTCAGACATTGGTCCATTTCTATAATTTCAGTCAAATGTTAACAGTATAATTAGACCATCTATTCTCAATCTCATTTCCACTGGTGAGTCAGAGACATTAAATTAACATCTGCTCTCACTTTGAGACCTCCAAACCCCGTGAAGGGGGAGCTTGGATTGGTATTACAACTAGAAGGAGCACTAAGGGGGTGCTATTAGCCTACACATGAGATAGCCTCTAACCTGCCACCCCACCATGTCCAGTCACAGTGGGAGCTGAGCTGCTCAGAGACTGCTACTGCTAAACCAATGGTCTCAAACTCCAGTTCAGATGTTCCTGAGGAGAGCAGTGAGGAAACAAGAGAGTAACTGGTTTGTGTATCTAAAAGGTCAAGTTTAGTAAGGCTTTTCCCTCCCTTTGAAAGTTCATGGTCAAAAAGAGGGAACACCTGACTATAAAGCAAGTGTAGGCAGAGAAAGACCTGGAGTAGCTATCTTCAAATTTTTGTCAAAACACAGCTATCAAATATGCTCATCGAAGCCTCATTAGATTTCCATTTTTCTTTGTGGTCTAAAATTATTTCAGAATAAGAAAGTAAAAGAAATACATGAATAGGGCCCAGGGCAAATTCAAATACTGCCTGTGATTAGAGAAATGTCCCTCAAATCACTCTACCGATGCTCCTTCTAACAATGATGCCCAGAGAGCTCCAAGATCTAGACTGTATTTCTGGTTTACTAGGAACATACTAAAAAACAGACTCAAAACCTTGCTGACGTGAAAGAGAGAAAAACCTTTCATCAGCTAGATCATACATTGTTAGAGGTGATGATTAAGATTAATCTGGTGATCCACTATCTACAGCCACAATGACTATTGCTGGACATAAAGATTATTTGTCAAAAACTTCTAGAGTATCATACTCCAGCAAATACAACTTTAAGCACATTAATGTCATACTTTATTTCATTTTTTTCCACGATAAATTATCTCAAGGTTGTTTCACTCTTAAACAATCTTCTGTTCATCTTACCCTAAGCTCACCATAGTCAGAGGCTTCCAATACTACGAATCTATAAATGTTACTTTATTTGGGAAGAGGGTCTTTGCAGACACGATTCAGGATCTTGAGATGAGATTATCCTGGATTATCTGGGTGGGCTCTAAATTCATCACAAGTGTTCTCATAAGAGACAGACAAGAGCAGGAAAGTTAGACACAAAGATGATGGAGGCAGAGATTGGAATGATATGGCCACCATTATAAGGAATATTAGTTGCCACAAGCACTAGAAGAGGCAAGGGAGTGCTGCACTGACACCTTGACCTTGACCCAGTGATAATAATTTTGGCCTTCAGAACTGTGAGAAAAAACTGGTGGTAATTTTACAGCAGCCACAGGAAACTAATATACTCACTTTTCTCCCAAATTACATATAAAATGGAAAGAAAAAGGTTAAGTTTTCTTTTCCATGTCTTGTTAATAAATATTAACGTTCAGTACTTATTTACCATTTAAAACTATATTTCAGGAGTTCCCTAGTGGCTCAGCAGGACACGGATCTGGCACTGGCACTGTGGCACAGATCTGATCCCAGGCCAGGGAAATTCCTCATGTCGTAGGCACAGCCAAAATAATTAATTAATATAGACACATATATACTATATGTTTCAACTGTTGGTTGTCCTCATATGACTCCTACATTTTACAGGAGCCCTGTGATACTTTGCACATACATGGAACCTGATTAATATTAATGGAATGAATAAAACAAAATTGAAAATAATGTCTCACCTTGCGATACCTATTTCTGGCCAAGTAGCCTCGCAAATAAGACTGAAGAACAATTGTGGCAGTCCGCCTGATCTTGTACCTCCTGCGGACTGTGTACATGCGCCAGTACTTCTGAATGATGGTTGCTGCCTTGGTTCTGCGCAGGAACTTAGCATAGCTGACCAGAGAAAAGAGTGGTACATTGTCAAGGATCAGAAAAACAGAAGAACACATTGTAGAGACTTAATGCACCAATATCTTTGGCATAAGCAGTACCTCCACTGTATTACTCTAATATGGTAATATTAAATTGATATTTATATTTCTTATATTTGTATAGTTATTTAATAATCCCCCAAAGATCTATGCATTCATTATTATCTCATTTGAGCCTCCCCTACCCTGAAAAGTGAGACATCTCATACTACTTGATTTTATACTAAGAAAGTGAAGCTCAGAAAGGTTTATTCTTTCTAGGACTGTGGTCATCATCCCAGGCTCTGTCCCCTCTTTATAGCAGACCAGTTTACACAATAATCCCATACCACCAGCTTTCTTAGATCTATCCACTGCTAATGTATGATATTTTCCCTTAATCTATCCATTTGGGCATAAGTTCTTTACCATTAATTCATGCCTTCTAAATTAAAATCATCTTCGTATGTAATCAAACGTACGTGTAATTCTCTTCTACAGCTACTTAGCTAATTGCTCTGGAAAACTCCTCAATGGAGTCAATGTAAACTAACTCATATCCATGACTGTTTCAATTTACAAATGATTTCTTCAAGCCCATATAGACATATAAAAAATAACAATACTGAGGATGTGAGTGCAGTAATCTGTAAATTTTTTTGAGGTTGAATCTGAACCATTCATAAGAGTAACTGAAATTTTATTCTATTTACTATTTTATGAGTTAATCCCTTGTAATTAAGAAGTAAGTGTTGTCTTCTCAGGAAGGGTAACCACTCAAAACTATCCTAGTTTGAACAATGAATCAGATGAGCGCTCCAATCTTTGCAGCTCATGAGCCAGAGCGGACCCACCACCCGGAGACCTACCATCGGGCCTGATGGCCCCGCACGTATCTCTGCACCGTGATGGCAGCTTTGCGCATGCGCAGGTACTTCTTCCGCAGCAGCCACCCTCTGATGGTCTTCTGGATCCGGATGCAGGCAGCCCTCAGCTTGTCTGCCCTTAATTTTTCTAGATAGGCCACCTGACCCGCGCGGAAAAAGATCTTTGTCTTCCCAAACTGGTATTTGTCCTTGTCCTATTTTGGAAGAAATTGTATATTCAGAAGCATAAATGGTGACTATATACATGAAATTTTAAAGAGAAAAAATATGTCTAAAAGCAGAATCAGTAAAGGGCTGAAACTATTGGCTAAAACTTGGGCTACATCACAATTAACTAATGGAGCTAGCTTCTTGATCCTAAGCAAGTTGAGCAAATAGCAGGGACTTAAAGGAAAAACCACAGTTTAAGAGTCATTTTCCAGAATTATTCTACCTGGAATAATTATCTGAGGCCAAAAACTTGGTTGTGGGTTATAGGCAGCTATTATTTGCTTGTTTTTATTTTAAATATCTCAAGGAAATGGAGATGCTGATACTCCCTCTGACTGACCCAAGCTGTAAGGATTACATCAGGCTGTGTGTTCCATGAGAAAGCTGAAGGGACAAAAACACCAGTATGAAGAAAAAGGCAGGAAGTAATGCATATGAAATGAAAATTAAAAGATAAAAAATCTTGCATATTCATGTTAAGAGTTAAGTTTCTCAACAGTTATCTCTTGGCTTTGTCATCAGTAAATCCTACAGATTTCAAAACTCCTTTTACAGGAATGTAATCATTTATAGTGATCACTAACTTCTGATTATAAGCAAAGTTGAGCAGTAAACACAAACATATATAGATATGCATGCTATTTTGGTCCATTATAGTCTGATTTACCTTATCTAGAAGCATGCATATTATTAGCCATCCCATACAAAAAGAGTGAAACTTATTTATAATAATCAATACTGAGATCTGAAATTCTAAGTGAAAACATACTTCTCATTATAAGCAAATATTTCCTGCCTTGTACGTGAAAACAGAAAATCAGAAATATCCACATATATCTAAAACTACTTCAGCTTAAATCAATGGAGTTTACAAAGGAAGCTAGCTGAAAGAGCTAGAAAGAGTTTCCCTCTCCCTGCCCCACCTCCACTCTCCTTCTATCCCCAATAGCAAGCTTTTATTCCTCTACTTTGTGGCCCCAAGCCCAGCCTGAAGTGGTCTGGGCAAGGAGGCTGGTGCTGGGAGGAAACTGTCCCTACTTTCTGCTCTCCATTCCCTACAAAGGACTTGGGCCAAACTCAAAATGCACCGGGTTCTTTTACACGTTACCAGGAAAGTGGCCTAAGCATCTGACAAGGGGAAAAAAGTTACTACTAAAGAAGAGATATTACATTTAGTTAATAGCTAGTAATTATGACTAATTACTTCAAAGTGAGTTCATCCATCTAACCTAGTGTTAAATAAGCAAAAATATTCTTTTAAAAACTCTTCATGAATCTTAAATTCTCCATAACCTGCATCAGTGGCTCTCAAAGTATAGTCCTCACACCAGGATCAACATCACCTAGAAACCTGTTTGAAATGCAAATTATTGGGCCCATCCCACTACAGAATCAGAAGTTCTTGGGGGGTGGGACAAAGCAATCTGTATTTAAACAAGCTCTTGGAGTTCCCATCATGGCGCAGTGGAAATGAATCCATCTAGGAACCATGAGGTTGCAGGTACTATCCCTGGCATCTCTCAGTGGGTTAAGGATCCAGTGTTGCTGTGAGCTGTGGTGTAGGTTGCAGATGTGGCTCAGATCTTGGCATTGCTGTGGCTGTGGTGTAGGCTGGAAGCAACAGCTCTGATTAGAACCTCTAGCCTGGGAACCTCCATATGCCACGGATGTGGCCCTAGAAAGACAAAAAAGACAAAAAAAAAAACCAAAAAAACAAACAAACAAAAAAAAACAAGCTCTCTAGGTGACTCTGATGCATTCTAAAGAACACATTAGTGTGGCATGCAAGACTCTTCAAACACCAACCCACATCTCCTAACCAATTCCCTACTGTCCCATCCACCAATTTTTTTTACTGCAAAAAACCCCAAACAAAAAACTCCCACTTTACTATTTTCTGATAAAACTCTATGTTTTTCTACTTCTACACACATTGCTCCATATTAAGATAGTCTCCTTCCACTTTTATACAATCTTATCCACTCTTCAGGGCCTGACTCAAAATACACCTCTTCCATGAAATTGTTCCTCCATGGCAGATGGGGCTTTGTCTCCTGATTTTTTGTCTCACTCACTCAGCATTTGATAGGGACTAAGGTATATTATACTTATCTTTAAAATGCATTAATTTCCAATACACCCTATGTTACCTGACAACAAAACTTGTTTTTTCTTAATCACATAGCATCTGGCCTGGTGTCTTTTATAAGTAAGTACTCAGTATATTTTTATTGATCATGACCAAACTCTAAAAAGAATGTTTCCTGAGTCCAGATCCAGGCCTCACCATGCTGTTTCTTGATACTGGACCACGATCCTCACTAGTCCCACCATTGTAAAGATACTGTGCTTCTCCACCTTCCCGCCCCCAAATATCCTGGATTAGCAGTACTTGGATATTCAAAGGTTCCAAACAAGGCCTTTGGCAAATATCTGTTCAGGCAAAGGTTAGTGAAAGTCTTCCTTACCAGTATAAGTTTCTCTAAAACATTTTTACATGTTTGTTTTCTGTCACTTAGCACATCTTTTTGCTTCATTAGGACACGGTAGCGGCTAAAAAATTCTTGGTAAGTCCACCTATAAAAAGAAAAACATGTCAGCTTATTTAAAGAAGCAGGAACCTCCCCCATTAGGATCCACATTATATTTGGAAAATGCCAAGCCCACCGAGAGGGGAAACCTGCTGCACTGATTCGGATGGTTTCCAAGACACCGCACGCTCTCAGCTGCTGCACTGCCCTCTTCTCATCAAACCTACGTGTAAAAGTAGAAATTGTTAACACACACAAAGATGCCTAGCTATCACCACAAACTACTCTCCTCATTCTAGAGTTCAAATTCTTTGACAAAGGGACAAATGGATTAATTAGGGAAGAAAAAAAGCATTTAAAAGTTGGAGCAGTGATCAAAACGGAAAACTCCATGTGAGAGTGAGAGACTGATAGCAGTAAAAATACATACCACAGGAGTTTGTGCCATGGCCCCATTCAGTTATCTTTTAAAAAAATTATTGGTGCTGGGTTAAGAATCTGACTGCAGCATCTCAGGTCGCTGCAGAGGTGTGGGTTCAATCCTTGGCCCAGTGAAGTGGGTTAAAGGATGCATCATCGGAGATCCTATTGTGGCTCAGCCAGTTAAGAACCCAACTAGTATCCATGACAATGTGGGTTCGATCCTTGGCCTCGTTCAGTGGATTAGGATGGCATAGCTACAGTGGAAGCTGCAGATGTGGCTTGAATCTGGTGGTGTTGTGGCTGTGCTATAGGCCGGCAGCTGTAGCTCTGATTTGACCCCTAGCCTGGGAACTTCCATATGCTGCAAGGGTGGCACTAAAAAGAGAAAAACCAAAACAAAACAAAACAATGATACCAAAACAATAAAAGATCTGGCCTAGGCCAAAGATCAGATTCAGTCCTTGGCCCAAGAACTTCCAAAAACTGCAGGTGCAGCCATAAAAAAAAAAAAAAAGGTGTGCATGTGTGTGTATATGTGTTTGTATATACATACATATATATATCACAAACTCATAAGAAATACCATTGAGTATATTTTTAGAAGCCCGAATTCCTCTGTACTGTGCCATGCTCATAAAATGGCTTGGTCTAACTAGCTCTTCCCATAATTCTGTAGCTCACCATTCAGAGCTACCCTGGAATAAAGATTAGCCAGCTCTGGAGATTTCTCTAAGAAGAAAACCAAATTAAATACACCCCATTCAATTATTTTTCTAAAAGATTATTAGTATTGTAAAAGCTATTCAACTCAGTGCACACATACTAAGCATTAATACTGCTCACATCAGTGAAAAACATTTTATATCGTACATACTTTATGTGTATTTCACTCTAGATAAATGGCACCTTAATGTCAAACTGACACTAATAAAGGAAGTAGCAAGTCCTGCCTCACAGAATAGTCACTCCTCTTACTCCCAGTTAAGTCATGAGCAACCAATCTGTGGCTTCTGACTGCAATCTTCCCATGTGTCTCCTGGTGATGGGAGATGAGGTTGGCTGATGGAGGGTAACAGCCCTAGGGCTGTCCAGGAGAGTGGCCCAGGGCATGGCAGCTTCTTCAGGCTTCTCATTTCCTCCAGAAAGGGCTTCTTGGCAATGAGAACATGACAGTCTTTGAGAGGTGCCCTGCAGTCTAAGGCAGAATCTCCAGAGGGCAAGACTGGTAGGGGTGTGGCTGAACAAGCACTCATACTGTGGAGTTTCTACAGCCTTTAGTGAATGTGCCTAAGCTCTGATTCACAAACTGCACTTCCAGAAATACATTATTCTAAGGAGATTATCAGGCAAATACACAAAAATGTTTGGTAAGAGATGTGTCTCATAGCCATAGGAATAATGCAAATGGCTATCAGTAGGGAATAATTTAAATGAATGATGGTATGTCTATATAATGGGATACAATGTCACCAGTAAAATGACATTGTGGATTTGTATTTACTAACATGGAAAACACTCATAATTTATTAAATTAAAAACAGATACAAAAGAGCAATTATAGCATAGTCTCTTCCCTTTATTAATGTCTCTCACTCTCATACAAACACACACACACACACACACACACCTGGACACACACACCTGCACACACAGGGCAGGGAAGAATTGATCAAAAAGGATCTATGCCAGTTAATACTTATTATTTCTTCAGGTATAAGGTAATGCTTTTTCACTTATTTTTATACTATTTTATATTTCCTGAAAATTGTTTTTACAATGTACATATAGTACTTCAAAATTAGAAAAATATTTCTATTTTGAAAAAAGTCTTATCATGCATGCTATTTGAGATGTTTGGTAAAAATAGACATTGTCTGATGGTTTAACAGTTGAAAAGTAGCCAGGGTAACTGTGAGCATCTGCCAAAGCAACCTTATCTTGGCCAACTGTGGTTTTAATCAAAGCCCAAATTAACCAAAAAGATCTTGAACTGAAGTAAATTCAAAATAGAAGGTAAAACTAGAAATGTGTGGTTGACCTCAACTTTTAAAATTGTCAGAAGGCCAACTGCTAATTTGTTCTCACATTCTCAAAAAGAAACAAAAACTGGAAAAAATTCTATTAACTAGTAGTTTCCCTCTAAAAGACATGAAGATTTACCTAAGTATTTTTTCCCTTCTGCTGGTTTGGCAATCCTTATAAGAAATAGACACTTTTCTTTATTTTTTTTCTTTGTTTTTAGTGCTGCACCCACGGCATATGGAGGTTCCTAGGCTAGGGGTCGAATTGGAGCTGCCCACCTACACCACAGCCACAGCAATGCCAGATCTGAGCTGCGTCTGCGACCTATGCCATAGCTCATGGCAACGCCAGATCTTTAACCCACTGAACAAAGCCATGGATCGAACCCTCATTCTCATGGATGCTAGTGGGGTTCATTACGGCTGAGCCATGATGGAACTCCAGAAATAGACACTTTTATTTTTATTTTTATTTATTTATTTAGCCTTTTTTTTTTTCTTTTTTTTTTTGCCATTTCTTGGGCTGCTTCCACGGCATATGGAGGTTCCCAGGCTAGGGGTCCAATTGGAGCTATAGCCACCAGCCTACGCCACAGCCACAGCAACTCGGGGATCCGAGCCGCGTCTGCAACCTACACCACAACTCATGGCAACACCGGATCCCTAACCCACTGAGCAAGGCCAGGGATCCAACCCAAAACCTTATGGTTCCTAGTTGGATTTGTTAACCACTGAGCCACGACGGGAACTCCAGAAATAGACACTTTTAAATTCAACAGAGAAATACTTACGTGAATGGGAACTTAAAATCGTTAGGTTTAATACAGCGCACATAGTGAGGGGTGGTGGCATTCAGGGTCTCCATTAGCAGGTGAAGGGAATTTCGGAACTACATGAAAAAGAACAGAAAGAGGTATCAAGGATTCATCAAAGTCAAAGATGGTGTAAAAAACCTTGAAATCTAATGACACTAGTGGAGATGACTTTTCTACCTATGAATCCGACCAGCCTTCAATAGGGGAGCTGCTATTTACTAAACAAGAATGCTTGGCCTTTCAGTTCAAGTTTGCTTAAACCCTACCATTATATCTTATCCACTAAATACACATTCTTGTTCCTCACGACCCCCAACCCCTACACCCCTTTAATTTAGACTTTATTTTCTTAGAGTGGTTTTAGGTTCACAGCAAAATCAGACAGAAGATACAGAGATGTCTCACATTCCCCCACCCTGACAGCCATGGCCTCCCCCATTATCAATTTTCCCCACCACAGGGTACATTTGTTGCAGTTGATGTGCCTATTCTAACACATCATTATCATCATTACATTAGAGTTCACTCTTCCACACATGCACCCATACAGATTTCTGAAGCATTCTATTGAGCACTCAAAATTTTGACTAAAAATATAAACTTGCTTTAAGGATATTAAGGTATCACATCTGGTGGGAATTCTGCTCTATGACAGAGAAAAAAGTAGAAGATGATTTAAAAGGGTATAGGAAATGAAGAGAGAATGGAGTACAGCCAGGGTGGGGTTAACCTCAGGAACAAGGGATCGGACTGGGGTTTGTGGACCCATGTCAGGCCCCACCTCCTATCTGCACTGGGTACAAGGTCCCATGCACAGGAAGACAAGCTAGCTAGCAGGCAGCCTCCAGCCCAAAGCTCACAGCCCCTGCTCAAGCACTGAGCACATGTGACAGGTTTCCCACTTCCCACAGAGCATAAAACATCAAAGAAAGGAGAGGGAGCTGTACAAATCCAGAGAGGAAACAACTAGAGAACAAAAAAAGGCAGCAGTGGTCTCTGAGGGAAGAATGCACTAGAAATATGAAAATGTAGAGAAAATTTTTCTTGGAAGGGCTTAAGCAGAGTCACAGGTCTACAGTTAGGTGGGGGAAGTATGAATGGACAGTGTTTCATGTTCGCACAGTTGAAAGCTCTAGTCTATCCTCGCCTTTGGACCCCAGCTCCAACTGAGCCATAATGGAAGCAGTAGCTCCCTGAACTCACCTGGTGCCCCACCGTTTTCTTGTGCTCCTTAGCCATCTGGCCTGGTCTGCCTTTGGTAGGTTTTGAAGGAGTGCGGGTGAGGGGCGTGCGCCCTGAAGAGGTGGCTGAGGTTGGACTGATGGCCTTTTCGTCATCTTGAAATAATTCTGGTAACATCTTAAACTGAATCAGAAACAGTAAAAAGGAAATTACACTCTAAACACAAACTCAAATGGGAATCTTCACTAAAACATGATGATGACTTGTAATCCATAGTGATTCTCTTCCTAAATAAGCCTTTTCAAGGTCATATTCCAGAAATAATATCTGTGTTAGAAGCCAAAAATAGTGGCTTCTATATAAAGGTGACATAAAGTTTTCAAAAATGAAGGTGGAAAAATGCAATAATTCTACAAACTTGTTTGGGGGAAACAAAATCAAAACGACTCCACTGAGATTGAAATCTTAATCCACAGGAAATGGCCACTGTAAAAATTTTACTAGTTTTAAATTATAATTATTTCATGAGCAAAATGCTAATTGAAAGTCCCATCTTATTACCTCACTTCCAAAAAGTGTTTTGTCATCATGTTTCATTTATGCACCCCCAATTCAAATGATGACTTCCAGCTAAAGACTGTCACTGAAAGTCTCATCAGGAAAGTTGTTGTGAACTAGTTTTACAATATTGTAAGACTTAAAAACAAACATGAATTGGAGTTCTGGTGGTGGTTCAGTGGTAATGAATCCAATTAGTATCCATGAGGATGTGGGTTTGATCCCTGGTCTTCCTCAGTGGGTTAAGGATCCAGTGTTGCTGTGGCTGTGGCGTAGGCCAGAAGCTGCAGCTCTGATTCGATCCCTAACCTGGAACTTCCATATGCTGCAGGTGCAGCCCTAAAAAAAAAACAGTAATTTTTAGGAAATAATCTTGATTATAGGAAAACAGGTAAAAAGACACCCTGCCCTTATACTGTAAACTTTCTAACTGTTTAAAGGATTTATAACTTGATCATATCATTCCTATAATCAATTTTGTGTTCAACCAGGTTAGCAAAAAGACTGTTAAAAAAATCTGATGGGAGTTCCCGTCGTGGCGCAGTGGTTAACGAATCCGACTAGGAACCATGACGTTTCAGGTTCGGTCCCTGCCCTTGTTCAGTGGGTTAACGATCCGGCGTTGCCGTGAGCTGTGGTGTAGGTTGCAGACGCGGCTCGGATCCCGCGTTGCTGTGGCTCTGGCGTAGGCCGGTGGCTACAGCTCCGATTCAACCCCTAGCCTGGGAACCTCCATATGCCACGGGAGCAGCCCAAGAAATAGCAGCAACAGCAACAACAACAACAACAACAACAACAACAACAAAATCTGATGGTTAATAAATGAGTGGATGATATAAGTTAATATGGTCGGAAGAAATTTCATGGAACAAAAGAGACTTCAAACTAATCTTGATATATTTACTTAGCTTTACAATAACTACACGTTCCACATAAATAAAATAAATCCTTCTTATAGGTCAAAGTGTAACTCTAACAACCAATCATTTACCTAAATACCTCAAAGTATATGCAGAAGAAATAATTTTCTTTTTTTTTTTTAAAGATTGCAATTTTGGCTTTATTTTTCTAAACATGTCCCTTCTGGAGCTGAGCAAATAGAATACAAAAGATGACGACGTCTTGCTTACACAGTACAATGTTTTTCTAAAACATAGTTCAAATATGAAGATAATCTAATATTCTTTTTTTTCTTTCTATAATGATTTTTATTTTTTCCATTATAGCTGATTTATAGTGCTGTCAATTTTCTTCTGCACAGCGAGGTGACCCAGTCACACATACATGTATACAATTCATTTTTCTCACATTATCATGCTCCATCATAAGTGACTAGATATAGTTCACAGTGCTATACAGAAGGATCTCATTGCCTATCCATTCCAAAGGCAATAGTTTGCATCTATTCACCCCAAATTCCCAGTCCATCCCCCTCCCTGTCCCTCCCTATTGGCAACCACAAGTCTGTTCTCCAAGTCCATGATTTTCTTTTCTGTGGAAAGGTTCATTTGTGCCCTATATTAGATTCCAGATATAAGTGATATCATATGGTATTTGTCTTTTTCTTTCTTAGTTCACACAGTATGAGAGTCTCTAGTTCCATCCATGTTGCTGCAAATGGCATTATTTTGTTCTTTTTTATGGTTGAGTAGTATTCCATTGTATATATATACACCACTTCTTCTTAATCCAGTCATCTGTTGATGGACATTTAGGTTGTTTCCATGTCTTAGCTATTGTGAAGAGTGCTGCAATGAACATGCAGGTGCATGCATCTTTTTTGAGGAAAGTTTTGTCTGGATATATGCCCAAGAGTGGGATTGCTGGGTCATATGGTAGTTCTGTGTATAGTTTTCTAAGGTACCTCCATACTGATCTCCAGAGTGTTTGTAGCAATTTAAAACTCTCACGAAAAGTGCAGGAGGCTTCCCTTTTCTCCACACCCTCTCCAGCACTTATTTGTGGACTCATTCATGATGGCCATTCTGACATGTGTGAGGTGGTACCTCATGGAAGTTTTGATTTGCATTTCTCTAATAATCAGGGATATTGAGCATTTTTTCATGTGTTTGTTGGCCATCTGTACATCTTTCTTGGAGAAATGTCTTTTCAGGTCTTTTGCCCATTTTTCAATTGGGTTGTTGGCTTTTTTGCTGTTGAGTTGTATAAGTTGGTTGTATATTTTAGAGATTAAGCCCTTGTCCACTGCATCCTTTGAAACTATTTTCTCCCTTTCTGTAAGTTGTCTTTTTGTTTTCTTTTTGGTTTCCTTTGCTGTGCAAAAGCTTGTCAGTTTGATTATGTCCCATTGGTTTATTTTTGCTTTTATTTCTGTTGCTTTGGGAGACTGACCTGAGAAAATATATATAAGGTTGATATCAGAGAATGTTTTGCCTATGTTCTCTTCTAGGAGTTTGATGGTGTCCTGTCTTACATTTAAGTCTTTAAGACATTTTGAGTTTATTTTTGTGCATGCTGTGAAGGTATGTTCCACTTTCATTGATTTACGTGCGGTTGTCCAGTTTTGCCAGCATCATTTGCTGAAAAGACTTTTTCCCATTTTATATTCTTGCCTCCTTTGTAGATTAATTGACTGTAGGTGTCTGGGTTTATTTCTGGGTTCTCTATTCTGTTCCATTGGTCTGTCTGTCTGTTTTGGTACCAGTACCACACTGTCTTGATGACTGTGGCTTTATGATATTGTCTGAGGTCTAGGAGAGTTATGCCTCCTGCTTGCTTTGGCAATACTGGGTCTTTTGTGGTTCCACATAAATTTTTGGATTGTTTTTTCTAATTCTGTGAAAAATGTCATGGGTAATCTGATAGGGATTGCACTGAATCTGTAGACTGCTTTGGGTAGTATGGCCATTTTTACAATATTAATTTTTCCAACCCAGAAGCATGGAATATCTTTCCATTTCTTTACATCTTCTTTAATTTCCTTGATGAATGTTTTATAGTTCTCAGCATATAAGTCTTTCACCTCCTTGGTCAGGTTTATTCACAGGTATTTGATTCTTTTGGATGCAATTTTAATAGGTATTATATTTTCCTATATTCCTTTTTTAATATTTCATTGTTAGTATACAGAAATGCGACTGATTTCTTAATGTTAATCTTATATCCTGCTACTCTGTTGGTCAGTTCAAGTAGTTTTGGGGTTGAGTCCTTAGGGTTTTCTATATATAGTATCATGTCATCTACATACAGTGACAGTTTTACCTATTCCTGTCCAATTTGGATACCTTTTATTTCTTTCATTTGTCTGACTGCTGTGGCTAGGACTTCCAATAATACATTGAATAACAGTGATGAGAGTGGGCATCCCTGTCTTGTTCCAGATTTTAGTGGGAAGGGTTTCAGCTTTTCTCCATTGAGTATTATATTTGCTGTGAGTTTGTCATAAATGGCTTTTATTATGTTAAGGAATGTTCCCTCTATACTCACTTTGGTAAGAGTTTTGATCATGAAAAACTCATGATCAAACCGTTGACTTTGTCAAATGCTTTGTCAAATGCTTTTTCTGCATCTCTTGACATGATCATGTGGTTTTTTATTTTTCTTTTGTTTATGTGGTTTATGACATCAATCGATTTGCATATGTTGAACCTTTCTTGTGAACCTGGGATGAATTCCACCTGGTTGTGGTGTATGATCTTTTTTATATGTTGTTGGATTCGGCTGGCTAAAATTTTGTTGAGAATTCTTGCATCTGTATTCATCAGATATTTGCCTAGAGTTTTCTTTTTTCATGTTATCTTTGCCTGGTTTTGGTAGTAGGGTGATGGTGGCATCACAGAATATCTCTGGGAGTGGTCCTTCTTCTTCAACCTCTTGGAAAAGTTTAAGGAGGATGAGTATAAGTTCCTCTTTGTATGTTTGGTAGAATTCACTTGTGAAGCCAACTTGTCCTGGACTTTTATTTGTAGGGAGTGGTTTTTATGACATATTCAATTTCATTTCTAGTAATCAGTCTGTTCAGTTGATCTATTACTTCTTGATTCAGTTTTGGCAGGCTGTCTCTACAGAGTTATCCATTTCTTTTAGGTTGTCAAATTTGTTGGCATACAATTGTTCATAGTATTCTCTCACGGTTTTTTGTATTTCTGCAGAATCTGTTGTGATTTCTCCTTTTTTCATTTCTGATTTTATTTGGGTTTTTTCTCTCCTTGGTGAGTCTGGCGAGAGGTCTGCCAGTTTAGTTTACCTTTTCAGAGAACCAGCTCTTGGTTTTATTGATTTTTTTCTATTGTTTTTTTAATCTCTATTTTATTGACTTCCTCTCTGACCTTTATGATTTCCTTTCTTCTGCTGACTCTAAGTTTCATTTGTTCTTCTTTTTCTAATTCATTTAGGTGATGGGTTAAGTTGTCAATTTGAGATTTTTCATCTTTTTTGTGTGTGTGTGTCTTTTTGCTATTTCTTTGGGCCGCTCCCGTGGCATATGGAGGTTCCCAGGCTAGGGGTTGAATCGGAGCTGCAGCCACCGGCCTACGCCAGAGCCACAGCAACGCGGGATCCGAGCCGCGTCTGCAACCTACACCACAGCTGACGGCAACGCCGGATCGTTAACCCACTGAGCAAGGGCAGGGACCAAACCCGCAACCTCATGGTTCCTAGTCGGATTCGTTAACCACTGCACCACGACGGGAACTCCATTTTTCATCTTTTTTGAGGAAGGCTATGAACTTCCCTCTGAGCACTGCTTTTGTGTCATCTTATAGATTTTGAGTGGTTGTGTCTTCATTATCATTTGTCTTGAGGTACTTTTAAAGTTCTTTCTTGATTTCCTCATTGACCCATTGGTTTTTTAGTAGCATGTTCTTTAGTCACCATGTAGTTACTTTTTCTCATTTCTTTTCCTGTGGTTGATTTCTACTTTCATGCCACTGTGGTCAGAGAAGATACTTGAAATAATTTCTATACTCTTAAATTTGTTGAGGTTAGTTTTGTACCCCAGTATGTGATCAATTCTTGAGAATGTTCCATGTGCATTTGAGAAGAATGTTTATTCTGATTTTTTAGGATGTAATGTCCTGAAAATGCCAATTAAGTCTAACTTTTCTATTGTGTCACTTAGGATCTCTGTTGCCTTATTTATTTTCTGTCTAGAGGATCTGTCCATTGATGTGAGTAGGGTGTTAAAGTCTCCTACTATGATTGTATTCCCATCAATTTCTCCTTTTATGTCTGTTAGTATTTGTTGTAGGTATCTGGGTGCTCCTATATTAGGGGCATAGATATTGACTTTGTAATATCCTCTTCTTGAATGGCTCCTTTAACCATTAAATAGTGTCCTTCTTTGTCTTTCTTTATGGCCTTCATTTTAAAGTCTATTTTGTCTGATATGAGTATTGCAACTCCTGCTTTCCTGTCTTGTCCACTGGCATGAAATCATCTTTTCCCATCCCCTCCTTTCAATCTGTATGTGTCCTTTGCCCTAAGGCAAGTCTCTTGAAGACAACAGATTGTAGGTTTTTGCTTTTCTATCCAATCTGCCACTCTGTGTCTTTGGATTGGAACATTCAGTCCATTGACATTTAGGGTAATTACTGATAGATATGCATTTATTACCATTTTATACCTTGTTTTCCAGTTGATTGTGTGTTTTTCCTTTCTTCCTTTCTTTTTTTGGTAAGATGATTTTCATTTATTTTATGCTTGAGTACTTTTCTTTTTAGATTTTGTGAATGTAATGTTCAGGTTTGATTTGTGGTTGCCCTGTTTTTTAAGTACGTTAGCTTCTTCCTGTATCTGCTTGTTTTAGCCTGATAATCATATAGGCTCAAACACATTATTTTATTTATTTATTTTTCTTTTTTTAAATTTTTTTTTTTGTCTTTTTGCTATTTCTTTGGGCCGCTCCTGCGGCATATGGAGGTTCCCAGGCTAGGGGTCGAATTGGAGCTGGAGCCACCAGCCTACGCCAGAGCCACAGCAACTTGGGATCCAAGCCGCATCTGCAACCTACACCACAGCTCACGGCAACGTCAGATCCTTAACCCACTGAGCAAGGCCCAGGACCGAACCCGCAACCTCATGGTTCCTAGTCGGATTCATTAACCACTGCGCCACGACGGGAACTCCTCAAACACATTATTTTAAAAAAAAAGAAAAAGAAAAATGAATCTATATTTTATTACTTTCCTTCCCCATATTCTATGATTTTGTAGTCCTTGTTTAACATCTTTTTTTGTTGTTGTTGGTTTTGCTTCACAGTAGTTTAAATTTTATATACAAAAAAGTCATGTGGATAGTCACTAAGTTTACAGATTACATCAGGACTTCACAAACAAACAAAACAAATCAAAAACCAGAGCATAAAAACAATCTTCAAGAAGAATGATGTTAGTCTTGGTGGGGATTGTACAATGGAATAAGTGCCAATTCTCCAAAGGGTCTAGTTTTAGAAAGACTCAATGGCATTATTTTACTGCATTGTGTATAACTTGATAGCAGATTTATGAATTTTGGCTTCTAAGGAACCTCTGAATAATGATAGTTACTCTTTTTCATCTCCACAGATGGTACTAGTCTAGCTATTCTAAGAAAGAGATTAAAATAAGATAGGTCTAGTTTATCCATCCTTCTATGTATGGTGAATCCTCTGCTCTAGCTAGGAAGATTAATTAATTTTACTTTTTTCTATAGCTGGGTCATACATTTTCCTTTTGCTCTTACCCCCATCATTAATGTCTTTTTTTCTCCCTAATCTAAATTCTACTTCTCTCTTTTAATTTTAGCTTAAATTCTACTTGTATAAAAATTTCACTGACTACCCAGCTTCCTCTTAATCTTTCCCTTTAAAGAAAAATTTGGCCTGAATTGGCTAATCAGTTCTGATTCTAGGTTTATATTGTCTTGATTTGTCAGATGACTATTTTAGGAGTACATGAACTTTAACATTGTTCAATAAAGCCCAAGGTACTTGATAAATATATGTTAAAGTGAACAAAGACTATAAATACTATTTTTAGCAAAATGTTAGGTCAAAACTTTTTTAACATCTTCATGTTTGTCCTTTTGCTGTTCCTTGTGCTTATCATCGCTTTTACAGTAGGTTGTTTTTGTTTGTTTGTTTGTTTGCTCTTTTAGATCTATATGCTGGCTTATTTAAGTGATTGCTTTCCAATTGTGGTTTCCTCCATCCTATTTCTTCTTACTTCTTTTTTATTTAGAGAAGCCCTTTCAGTATTTCTTTTAGAATGGGTTTAGTATTGCTGTACTGTTTTAGCTTTTATTTGTTAGAGAAATTATTTCCCCTTCTGTTTTGTTTTATTTTATTTTATTTTATTGTCTTTTCTAGAGTCGCACTGGTGGCATATGGAGGTTCCCAGGCTAGGGGTCTAACAGGAGCTTCAGCCACCAGCCTACACCACAGCCACAGCAACGCAGGATCCTTAACCCACTGAGCAAGGCCAGGGATCGAACCTGCAACCTCATGGTTCCTAGTCGGATTCGCCAACCACTGAGCCATGACAGGAACTCCAATTTTCTCTTCTATTTTAAATGATATTCTTGCTAGATAGAGTATTCTAGGCTGCAAATTTTTTCCTTTCAGAACTTTAAATCTATCTTGCCACTCCCTTCTGGCATGTAGTGTTTCAGTAGAGAAATCAGCTGATAGCCTTTGGGAGTTCCCTTATAATTAATGCTTAGTTTTTCTCTTGCTGCCTTTAGAATCCTCTCTTTAACTTTTGCCATTTTTATTATAATGTCTTGGTGTGGGGATATTTAGGTTCAACTTGTTTGGGGCCCTCTGTGCTTCCTATATCTTGATATCAGTTTCCTTTAGATTTGGAAAGTTTTCAGCCATAATTCAAAAGAAATAATTTTCTTAGGATAGTTTTTTCATCAAAAAAAAAATCAGTTAACGTCATTTGCTATAATGTGTACATTAATTACAAGGGTAATTTAGATGTATATAACAAATTGTTATACATGTCATACAAGTAATGGTTACTTGCTACACAAATGAATGTATCCCTTGCTTTACAGAATACATACTATACTCGTCTGGTTATAAAGGGGAGGAAAATGCTTTGTCATTATCTTGTATTACAAAGGAAAAAATAAGAGATCCTAATAGATTTTTATTTGAAAACTCAGCACAGATTTGTCAGGCTATTTGATAATAGGCCAAATACTCTAGAATATATCTACACAATTCTGTCATCTCCATATAAATTATTAGCTCCATATTGGTACTGCTTAATTACATAAACTCTGTTTTTTCCTCTTCTGTGTGAAATATTTAATAGAGCTGGGCTGAAATATCATATTCACCACTAGGTGCTACAATTTAACTAAAACGCTACAATATCTTCCAGAAAACTGCTCAGTATTTAGAGTTCAAAATAAATACACAGATCTATGCATATAAATCTTCCTCTTCATACAAATAAATTTAAAATTCTCTACATTGGGTTTTCTTTTTTTTTTTTTTTTTTTTTTTTTTTGGCCACCCTGCAGCATATGGAGTCCCTGGGCCAGGGATCAGATCTGAGACACAGTTGTGACCTAAGCCACAGCCAGGGCAAACCGGATCCTTAACCCACTGTGCCATATCAGGGGTCGAACCTGTGTCCCAGTGCTCCTAAGATGCTGCCAATCTTGATGCGCCACAGTGGGAACTCCAAGTTTTCTTTTTTTTTTTTAAAACGTACTCTTTACATTGTTATATTAGAAATTACTCTACAATGTACTTAGCTTTACAATAGCGACATGTTCCACATAAAAAAAATAAATCCTTCTTATAAGTCAAAGAGTAGCTATAACAACGAAGAAAATGATTTATTCTGGATATACTTTGAGATTATTCGGTAAATGATTGGTTGTTATAACAACACTACAATTTCTCCTTCAGGCAGTGTTCCTGCTTCCTTGTGGGCCATTTTTCTCCAGTTCTTTCCTATCTTCCTTAGGACAGTCTCTAGAAATTTGGAATGCCTTATTCTCTCTTCCTCTTTTTTTTTGTTTTTTTTTTTTTTTTACTCACTGGTTCTCCTTAAGTAATCTCATCCAGTTCCATTGCTTTAAATGCCCTCTAGGTCTAAATACTACCAAATTTATGTCACCTACTCTGGCTTTCCCTCTGGCCTGTTGACTTTCATTTACAACTTCCTATATGGGGAGTTCCCGTTGTGGTGCAGTGGAAACGAATCCGACTAGGAACCATGAGGTTGCGGGTTCGATCCCTGGCCTCACTCAGTGGGTTGAGAATCTGGTGTTGCCGTGAGCTGTGGTGTAGGTTGCAGACATGGCTCAGATTTGGTGGTGTAGGATGGCGGCTACAGCTCTGATTAGACCCCTAGCCTGGAACCTCCACATGCCATGGGTGCAGCCCTAAAAAAAGGACAAAAAGACACATAAAATAAAATAAAATAATAAAAAAAAAAAACCAACTTCCTACATGACATGTCCACTTGACTTTCTAATTGCCATCTCTAATTGTCTCAGTTCATGTCTAAGACAGAACTCTTCTTTCTTTTGTAGCCTGATCATTCACCTGATCATTCACTCAGAAAGTGACACCATCATCCATCCAGTATCTCAGGCCCAAAACAGAAGTCATCTTCAATTTCTCCCCCTTCCTCACTTGCCATACTCAAGTCATCAATAAGACCTATCAACTCTATCCACAAATCATAAGCCATCTCCACCACTATAATCTCAGTATCTCAGACCAGTCTCACCCCTGGATTACTAAAGCCTGGTCTCCACCCACCCCATAATCTTCATACAGCAGCACAGCATTCCCCATAAGAAAACTGTCCAGACTTTCCACAGCAATAGGATGAAATCCATACTCTTTACCACACTTCCTTCCAAAAAGTGGTCCCAGGCTACCCATCCATCAATGTTCAGAGTTCAAAATAAACACACACAATTATGCACAAGTGTATGTGACACATCCTGCTCACCTACCATGCTCCAGCCACACTGGTCATCTTTACGGACTACAAACACAACCAGCTCAAAGGTCTCAGCACTTCTCACTGCTCCTCCACTGACACAGGTGTCTCCCATTATTCAGGGTACAGCCCAAATGTCATATCCTCATAGAAGCCTTTCCAGACCACTCCAGTTAGTGTAGCACCTCACCTCTGCCCAAGCTCCATCTCTTTGGCTTTGTACTATTTTACTTTCTTTACAGCACTTATTACTTTATAACATGATATCATCTAAATATTTGATTGGTTATTACCACCTCCTCTTCTTATCTCATTTACCTGCTTACCCTGCTAGGTTCCCAATTTTCTTAAATCATTTATTGAAAAATTTATTCATCCCCCAGTGACTGAGAGGATGCCAACTTTATTTGGAGAGAGAAAGGCAGATAAACAGATAGTTAGATATATAAATAGGTAGATATGCCTGGACATTCCATTTTTGATCTGTCTGTGCTTATGACAGGGCTCTGAATTGCTTAAGACTAAACATATTTATATGTCTAAGAAATAATGTTAAAGAGAACAGAAGAAACCAAGTAACTGCTTCATAAAGATGTGGGAAATCATCTCAGTAACAACAATGACATTATTCACTAAGAGCTTTTTATACATGAAGCACTGTTCTAAGAGCTAGATACAACCTTAATCCTCATAACAACCCCCTAAAGTAGATACTATCATGACTCTATTTTATAGATGAGAGATCTGAGGCACAAGCTCAGTAGATGAATTGTGCTTGCCCTCATCAATTAGCAACATGCAAAGTAGGGGTTACAACTCTTTTTTAATGATATTTGGTAGAGTAGCAATTTAGCAGCAGTGAGTGGAGTTTCAATTCATTTATGTGCTTCCTAATATTTGATATGGCAACAGAAGATTTCTTTTCTTTTCTTTTCTTTTGTCTTTTTGCCATTTCTTGGGCCGCTCCCACAGCATATGTAGGTTCTCAGGCTAGGGGTCGAATCAGAGCTGTAGCTGCTGGCCTACTCCAGAGCCATAGCAACGCGGGATCTGAGCAGCATCTGCAACCTACACCACAGCTCACGGCAATGCCAGATCCTTAATCCACTGAGCAAGGCCAGGAATCGAACCCTCAACCTCATGGTTCCTAGTTGGATTCATTAACCACTGAGCCATGACGGGAACTCCCAGAAGATTTCTTTATGGTGGGAAAACATAAATTAGGACACCTTCTGTTAAGTTTTTATAGCTTAATTCCTTTTCAAGTTGTCGATTTGATTAGAGGCTGCAAAATTAAGGGGGAAAAAAAGCACATACACACGAACAGAACCCTACACTGTATTACTACAAAAATAATTCTGTTGAAAACTCTTTGATCTTCTAAAATTAATACTTCTAGGAGGACAAATCTAGGTTACACTTGCTTCCTATCAGGTGCAGACAAATTAAAATATAAAGTTCATAACCCAACAGTTGGGTTTCTGCTGACTGGGAGAAGTGGAACCCTTTAAGCTATGCAAATCACATACCACCTCCACTCCAACTGCAACAATGCTATATAGACTAGCAGTCACTCCAAATGATTCATCAGAATGCATAGCTACTTTCTGGAAAGTAAGAATCCACTAGCCTGTCAGAAAAGTTAAGTCAGAATAAAAACACAACAGATTATAGGTGCCTGGGGAATAAGAACCTGTGAATGTTCTGTGCAAGCTACATTATTTAGAGTAGTAACATTAGAATGCCATGGTTTTCATCACCGTTCATAAATCAAATTGATTTATAATCTTTAACTGACTAATACTCAGGGACTGGCACTGTGAGAGAATTTTATACAACATTCCTATAAGCTATAAAGTATTAGTGCCCAGTACTTATGAGGATAAGTGGAAACTGATGTTTTCCAGATACACTTCGACTATAGACTCATTATTTTCTGAGGGATAAAATGGAATGAACTTACATGGTCCTTTTATTATCAAAATAATTGAAAGTAAAAGATTTTATTCCAAAAACAAGAGTCAAAATGTTCACATAATATTCCACTGACATTAAAAGTATTTTCTTAGAATAAACCAGAAAAAGTGCCAGTCAGAAATCCAAAAGAATTCACATGAATATTTTTAGTTTTTTGCTGAATATCTGAATATTTACTTAGTTAAACTGGCTCCCTATAGGATAAAAGTGAGCTGTGTTCCCCTCCCCATCCTTTCCTGATGAGGCTCAAAGGGTAGAGGTTGGGATCAACCTCATGGTCAACTTTAGATAGCCAGCATGGTTCTTTGCAATCTGGAATGTTGTTTACCTGCTAGAAAGTACTATTTCTGGTATCTATGCCTAAGAAGAGTAATTTCAAAGTGCTTTGGACCACACCTGAAATTTGTACTCAGTGATCCAGAGGTTAATCTCTATCTGGATGGAGTGCTTAAGGCCATGGTTCTAGTGCAATGACACAGCAAAAAACAAAAGCAAAACAAATAAACAAAAATTTCTCTCATAGTCTCTCACAAAGGTGCAAGAGAGCCTAGAACTGCTATGGAGGCAATTTCACATAAAATACCGCTGCATAGGAGTTCCCGTCATGGCTCAGCAAAAATGAATCTGACTAGCATCCATGAGGACACAGGTTTGGTCCCTGGCCTCACTCAGTGGGTTAAGGATCCAGCATTGCTGTGAGCTGTGGTGTAGGTCACAGATGTAGCTTGGATCTGGCGTTGCTATGGCTGTGGCATAGGCCAGCAGCTGCAGCTCCAGTTTGACCCCTGGCCTGGGAACCTCCATATGCTGTGGGTGTGGCCCTAAAAAGACAAAACAAACAAACAAACAAACAAAAAAACCCACCACTGCATAGTGGTTCAAAGCACAGACTGTGAGTTCAACAACTTGGGTTTTAATTTGGCTTGGAAACTATCTATGAAGTCTCTGTGCCTCAGTTCCCTCATCGGTAAAACGGGAACAATGATAATGTCACCTTATTACGAGGATTAGATGAGTTAACATTTGCAAGGCATTTAAAACAATATCTGGAGTTCCTGTTGTAGCTCACTGGTTAACGAACCTGACTAGGATCCATGAGGATACAGGTTCGATCCCTGGCCCCGCTCAGTGAGTTAAGGATCTGGCATTGCCATGAACTGAGGTGTAGGTCACAGATGTGGCTCAATCCTGGCATTGCTGTGACTGTGGCAGATGCAGCTCTGATTCGACCCCTAGCCTGGGAACTTCAATATGCTGTAGGTGTGGCCCTAAAAAGCAAAAACAAAAAAATAAAAAATAAAACAGGATTTAACACACAGTAAGTATTATGTGTTTGATAAATTAAAAACTAACAGTAAATGTGATTTTGTTAGAAAAATCATTATTATTATTAAAAAGCTAATGCTTAAGTAATTAACATTTTAATAAAAATCCTGATTGCAGAAAGCTTATACATGGTTACCTTGCTTGACTTGAGAACTTTAATTTGTTCTTCAAAAACGGTGTCTTTATTCTTTTCCAGAAAGCCTTCACACTGATATTCCACCTGCAAACACACGGGAAAATCTCCTTATTCAAAACTTTTGCATAGATATTATCATCGACCACAAAAGTATTTATTAGGCTCAGGTTATATATATGATGGGCTCTCAGTGAAGTATTATCATTAGTTTTATCCTAAGACACTAGTATCATTCTTGGTAAGAAATATGCTGACTCTAGAGTAAAACTCCCCAAATACTACTCTTCCTAGGGAACAGTGGTAGTGCCGATTAACTGTGATCTAAAAGATTCTGCCAGTTCATGAGTAAGCAGACTCCTAAGAAGTTGTTCACTTCTCTCAGGTTGGACAATGAGAGCTCCTCCAAGGCTGACCCACTGTATCTCCTTCTAACCTATCATCCCATAGGGGTAAGTCTCCTGAGAGAGAAGAGATTAAGGCAGGAGAGAGGATCAGAAGGAACAAGTGAAGAAAAAGCTGAAGAGCCAAGAAGGGATGGAGGTGGCACTGAGTAAATACCTATGACCTGGTAAGTGGAACTACTGGAGAATGGCCCCTTTCTGCTTCTAAAACTCCAGTGACTTCAGCCATCTACCACTCAAGGGGCTCCCAGCCTGTACCACAAAGCTTTTAGGTGGCTCTGGAGCCATTCCAAGGTCTCTGGTCTCCAGTTGGGAGTAGGAAAGACTCAGAAAACCCTCAATTCCTAAAATGGACCACAGGAAGCTCACCCCGAAGCCTATCCCACAACCTCCTTGAAATATAAAGTTGTGCCTCTGGATTTTCTGGGTAGACTATAGAACTCATGAAGCAGCAAGTGTGCAAGCCTTGTTTCTAGGGACCCAGTGAATCCATCACAGTGGGTGACACATGTCTACAATTCCTATTCTGAAAGCCTTGGGATCGCTATGCTTTAGAACTCCATCTTTTAGCAGAATCTGAGGAAGCAATCAATAATCAAACACTGATTTAATTAATCAAACTAATCAAAATTACCATTTCCACATTGAAATATATCAATATCCAGCCTAACTGGAATAAATGAAGACTATAAATAACCTCATGTTAGTTCAGGTCAGAGATCAGGTTTAGCCACTAAATGATGAAAAGAGTTATGGTTTTCAGAGTTTCTTGGATTTCAGAGTTATAGATAGAAGACTGTAGACCCATATTTATTTCATAATATAATTCCATTTAGATTAAAGGAAGAGACAAACAACATGCCAACAACGAGGCTTACTTTTGCTATAAGTCCCTAAAGAATGCAAGCTCAGCAAAGGAAAAAAATGCTATATCTTGACTATTGATTTTTTTTCCTCTTCGAATTTAAGTATTCAAAAAGAAAAGAGACAGGAAAGCTTCCTTACTTTGTCAGCAAAATGCTGGATGATGAAAGCTTTGTTTGATAGACGGGGCTTCTCAAAGAGTGCACATTTGTTCAAATGTGTGTTGTACAATTTTTGGGCCCAAGTATCATCTGTACCTTTAGGCATCTTCACTCAGGGGACAAAAAAGAAAGAAAACAAGATGAATATTGTCATGAAACTCTTCTCATGCATCAACCAAGAGACCATGTTTTGGCTTTGCCTAACAACTTTTACATTCAGTTTAGGAACTCATTCCTTCCACATTTCTCTCTTAGAGGCCCCAAACCAATGACTAACCAAAAGCAGTAACTGAGACCCTCCTGTGGGCGACTCAGACCAAGCTTTGGGCAGCTCAATCTGCCTATACCAGGGGTCATCAAATTCATATTCTATATGCTTTTAAAACAGAAGCCTTAAAAATAAAAGATGAAATGACTATCGAGTATTTTAAAAAATTGTTAAATAAAAGTAACACTTGCACAAGTGAACTAGCTATACAATTCAGAAAAGTATAAAAGAGAGAGTTGTCTCCTTTCACCATTTCCACCAACTTCTTCATCCTTCTGTCTTCTGTCTTGTGCACAGACACAAATAGGATCATTCTACAATCTTCTTAATAATAGCTTTCTTGTATTTATGGACACTAGGTTTCTGATTTTGTTGTTGTTGTTGTTGTTGTTGTTGTTATGAAAACTGCCACAACAACTCCTTTTGCATGTATACCCTGGATACTTTCGCAAGTATATTCACAGGGTCAACTCCTAGCAGTTCCATGCTGAGTCAAAAGTTATGTGTATTTAAAATCTTGATAAATATTGCCAAACGTCCTCTAAAGTATGTTGTACTAACTCATGCCCTTCATCAAGAAAATATATACAATAAATACCCACTTGGTATTATCAAATGAATGGTATTATCAAATTTAAACTTGATAGGTAAAAAGCAGTATCCAGTTTGTTTTTGTTTTCTTTTTATGGTCGCATCTGTGGCATGTTTAAGTTCCCAGGCTGGGGGTCAAGTCAGAGCTGGAGCTGAGGCTTATGCCACAGCCACAGTAACACTGATCCAAGCTGCATCTGCAACCTGTGCCATAGCTTGAAACAATGCCGGATCCTTAACCCACTGAGCAAGGCCAGGGATAGAACCTGCATCCTCATGGAGACTATGTCAGATTCTTAACCCGCTGAGCCACAATGGGAACTCCTCATTTGTTTTGATTTACATTTAATCTCAAGCAAGGCTGAGCATCTTTACATGCATTCTTTTTTTAAAATATAAGTATAGTTGACTTACAATATTATATTAGTTTCAGTATAACATAGCAATTCAATATTTTTATAGATTACACTTCATGTAAAGTTATTATAAAATATTAACTATATTCCCTGTGCTATACATTAATCCTTGTATCTTGTTTATTTTTATACCTAGTATTTTGTTCCTCTTTTTGGGGGAGCCACACCTACAGCATGCAGAGGTTTCCAGGCCAGGGATTGAACCCCCTACCATAGCTATAGCCAGAGCCACAGCACTAACAACACCAGATCCTTAAACTGCTGAGCCAAGAGAGGACTGCAGTTTTTTCCTCTTAATCCCACTTTCACCCATCTTGCCCCTCCCCCAACCATCCCAGTGATGGTAACCACCAGTTTGTTCTCTATATCTGAGAGGGTGTTTCTGTTTTGTTAAATTCATTCACCTGTTTTATTTTTTGGATTCTAAGTATTTTAAGTGAAAACATTCAGTATTTGTCTTTGCATTCTTAATGTTGTAGGAAATCTGGATGCTTAGGAGGATCAACCTATGTCAAGTTGTAACTAATGACATAAAAACTAGAGAGCAACTAAGAGAAAGGATAGGTTATTTAAGACCACTTAGTAGTAGGGAATGTCTGTCATGGCTCAGCAGATAAAGAATCTGACTAGCATCTATGAGGATGGAGATTTGATCCCTGGCCTTGCTCAGGGGGTTGAAGTGGCTGGCATAGGCTGGCAGCTACAGCTTGGATTTGACCCTTAGCCTGGGAAGTTCCATATGCCGTGGGTGTGGCCCTAACCCCCCCCCCAAAAAAAAAAGAAAAAAAAATCAATTAGCAGTAAAGGTAGGAATCTTCTCTTTTATATCTTTTTTTTTTTTTTAATCAGGGCCACACACATGGCATATGGAGGTTCCCAGCCTAGGGGTCCAATCAGAGCTACAACTGCCAGCCACAGCCACAGCAACACCAGATCTGAGCCATGTCTGCGACCCATACCAGAGCTCATGGCAACACTGAATCCTTAACCCACTGAACAACGGCAGGGATCAAACCTGCAACCTCATGGTTCCTAGTCAGATTCGTTTCTGCTGCGCCATGACGGGAACTCCGCAATCTTCTCTTTTACATGCTATATCTTCAAATATTAAAGTTAAAACTCCCTCCCAACCATGTATATCAGTAATAAGGAACAACTAGTCAATTTTAAAATTATGGATATTTAGAACTATTATTCAAAATATCTTTTGTACAAGGTCTTACATTTCTTTAACCATGTCATACCACTGAACAAAAAGTACCAAATATAAATATCAATAACAAAAGTGGCTAAAATTGGTAGTGCTTGCATCTAAAATCAGTTGAAAACAGAAGGGAAATTCATTTAGATTCTATTATATTTTGAACTCTTTGGGTCTAGTGACCCTCCAGAATACAAGTTAGGATAACCCCCACTTGTTGCCACTACAGGACCTCATGGTATACTAGCAAATCTCTGCTTAAAGCTATTTACCTTCTGACCTTGGTAATAGTAAGTATATCAGAAAATCATACATACCTTGCATTCCTCATCCAACAAATCTAAAATACCTAGTTTAGATTCTATAAGATTAATGCAAGGCTGATTATCATAAAAATCTATGAGTGTCCATGGAATTTGTTCTTTCATATATTCCTCTTGTTCTAATTTGAAGACATGCTGAAATGAAAAAGAAAAAACTAATCAACCATACTTCAATAAATTTTTTTTAAAAACTGGCATTTACTGCATCATTGTCATAAATAATGTCAGTCAAAAAACAAAATTTATAAAGGGATACCAACATAATTTGAGATATTTGATGGCTTCTGGCAATAATCTTATGGGAGAAATATGACTAATACACAGAGAACAATAAAATAAAGCAAATATAAACCACAGACAGTAAAATCTCAGCTATATAGGATTTTTGGCAAAAGAGAAAATTTGTGTACGTATTTAAGCTGCTGACAAACGTGGAAGTCTTTTTGATATGTATATATCTAAAACTGCACTATATAGTTTTTGGTCCTCTAAATTATTGCTAACCACATGGGCGCGAAATGCCTTAGCTGGCCTTGAACAACTATGCAGAGGAGATGCCCTCCAGACTACTGAAACATTCTGGGCGATGCTTACAGCATAATCAAGTGTTCTCTCAAGGGACTGTGGTGTTGAAGTTTATGTGCCTCAGAATTAGAGAACAGTTGGTCTTTTGTGTCTGCCTTGATTATCCTCTACAGGGAATCTATGGCTCATTTTGGATTTTACATTCAATTTTGCAAGCAGCTGCAACCACTACCAATCCATTGCCATTTCTGCTAAATGATTCAGCTACTGCTTCCTTCTTCACTCGCTTAAGCATAAATGTGTATTGACTGTCTACGTTGTACTAGTCACTGCCCACCATTAGCAAAATAGTCATGGGCTCTGCCTTCATGGACTTTGAAGACTAGTGGGAGACACAGACAGAAATCAAATAATCACAAGAAGTATAATTACAAACTGTACTAGTGTTACAGAGGAAAATAATGGCGAGCTAGGAATGAAAGCAGGAGTCCCCAGGCAGTTTGTCTACAGCATGGTGAGGGAAGGCTTTCCTGAGGAAGGGCTGTATGATCTGAGTTCTGCACCTGAAAGGTAGTTTAGTTGGTCCAGGAGGGAAGGGCAATCCAACCACTGCTACAGCAACTTCCAGCCAAAACAGCCAATCCAGAAATGCTAATCTCTACAGATGCCAATGACCTCGACTCATTCATTCTTGGAGGGTTCTGCTTTCCTGTCTTCTCTCCCTTGGCTCTCTCACACATCTTCAGAGAAGATTAGCTCTCTGTGTCTATTAGCAGATACATTTATTTTCTAGGACCCCAAATCCCATGAAACTTAAGGGTTACCAAGATTTCTGATACTTACCTTCTTCATGCACCTGGAACTTTTCCACTTTATTCTACATTTATTATAATGCTGCTCTTGGCTCATTTGCAGCATTTATAGTCTAACCAGCTGCAAAAAGCTTTAGTCAAAAAAAAAAAAAAAAAAACCCAAAACGAAACAAAAAAACCCAACTATTATCTGCATGAATATTTATGTCATGTTAATTAGAAAGTAAATTTCTTCTGTTCTTTTGATTAATGAGAAGGCAAATGGGGCACCATGTGTCAGCAAGATGCCCTGAATGATGGTAACAATAATTTCCAAAACAATGAACCCCATCTTTTCTAAATTAATTAATTATATGCAGTCTCCACACTGACAAGAGAAACACTGTTCCAAACTTTAGAGCTTGTTTCCCTCACTACTTTCTATGTCTGGTTTGGAAAAATCCATAGGGCCTCAAAAATTTTCTATGCTTAACTGTCCAAATGACATGTGGTGTGGAGTTCAATATGGCAAGGAATCCTTGGTCAATGTGATAATGTTTCCAAACAGAAAACATACCAATCACCATTTTTCTCTTGCCCACCGCCTGCCCCCACTGCCTGCCCCTGCCGCCTGCCACCACCCCGAGCCCCAAATTCTTTTCCGTGAATCCCCATGCTCTTAGCCACAGGTAGTCAAATGCCAGACATCTCTGATAAACAAAGGAAATGGGTTAATCACATCTCTTTCTCAAGTATAAGAACTGAGAAACAGGCAATTAACAGTGGAAGCTGACATTGAAAGAAGTTGAACTGGAGCTAAACAAGTTAAGGGGTGGGAGGATGGGAGCATTCCAACCACTGCTGGGTTCACAGAAAGTGTGAAGTAGTGAGGACTCAGAAACCTTGAGAAAAATACATACAGAATAGGAAGAAAGAATATGCCATCTGATAGTAAGAGTGAGTGGAGCTGTGGTACAGTGAGAGGCTTAGATCAATATGGGGGGTGTGTGTGTGTGTCAGAGAAAGAGAAAAAAAAAAAAAAAACGGATAGAGACAGAAAGAAGGAAAGAGAAACAAGAGAGTCAAAAACACACATAAGCCTTTGAGAAACAGACAAGTTAGCCAGTCCCCAAGGAGGCTAGCATTGGTTCTTTATACTTCCAGTCATCACATGCCAGAATACACTGGGAAAGAGCAGAAGGCTGTACCACTGATTTAAGCATTAAGAACTCAGGAAAACCGTAAGAAAATATAATGCTCAATTTAGTCCCTGATTGGTCTTCTGTTTTTGTTGGAGTTTTTTTGGCCACACCCAAGGCATGTAGAAGTTCCTGGGCCAGGGATTGCATCTACGCCACGGCTTCAACCAGAGCCACTGCAATGACAATGCTGGAGCCTTAATCCACTGTACCACTTAAGGGAACTCCAGTCTCTGATAGGTTTTGTGGGGTTTTTTGGCTTTTTTTTTTTTTTAGGGCCACGCCTGCAGCATATGGAAGTTCCCAGGCTAGGGGTTGAATTGGAGATGTAGCTGCCAGCCTACACCACAGCCACAGCAACAGGGGCTCTGAGCCGCATCTGCAACCTACACTGCAGCTCACGGCAACACCGGATCCTTAACCCACCGATTGAGGCCAGGGATCAAACCTGCATCCTCATGGATACCAGTCAGGTTCATTACTGCTGAGCCATAGCAGGAACTCCTCTGTTAGTTTTTATTAATGTTCCTTATGCAGAGATGCAAAATGCACCAGTCATACTCTTGTGGAAAGAGTCATAAGCCTAAGATTCTAAGATCACTTCCACATTATTTACCTGTGCTAAATAGCTTGATTTGCTAAATAAAGGTAGTCCAAATTTTTATCAAAGTACATGCAATATTTTTTGAAAATCAGATAGCCTAGTAGTTTTATGATGGCAAGTAACAATCCTGTGAAATCTCACTCCACCCCCCCAACTCCAGTCTCATTGTCTGGAAGTGACCATTTTTAACTCCCTTAGCTATTTTATCTGATATTTACCTCTAGAGAACATGCTTATTATTTTTTTTATTTAGTTGTTTGAAACTATCTATTGATTTCTCGACAAGATAGATGAGGCTAAATTCATGTATACCACCCCTCCACTGCTCTTCCTCTAACCTCTCAATATTACTACTTTTAGATTTTTTTATATTCTTTTGGCATCTTGGCAAATAGCATCTTGGAGTTTCTGTCATGGCTCAGCATAACAAACCGGATTAGTATCCACAAGGACGCAGGTTCATTCCCTGGCCTCGTTCAGTGGGTTAGGGATCCAACATTGCTGTGAGCTGTGGATGTAGGTCATAGATGCAACTTGGATCTGGCATTGCTGTAGCTGTGGTGTAGGCAGGCAGCTATGGCTCCAATTCAACCCCTAGCCTGGGAACATCCATATGCTGTGGGTGTGGCCCTTAAAAGCAAAAAATTAAAAAATTAAAAATTAAAAAAAATAAGATAGTATCTTTAAGCTTCTATTTTTCATTCATCAGTTACATATTATACCATTCAACCTCTCTCTTTATAAGATGAGGATAGTAAGGGCTCTTTCCTGTCCTTCAGCTCTATTCTCTTCTATCTTCCCATTCCAGTGGGTGACTCATTTTTATTTATTATTTTTTTTTTGGAGTAAACACTTAATAATACTATTTTATTTAAAAGTAGGCAGGGACTGGTCTAAACACTTTACAAATATTCAATTATTTACTCTAGTTGACTAATCTACTACTATTATTATGATTATTCCCATTTTACGGAAGAGGAAACTGAAGTCAGAAATGGTAAGTAACTTGTGGGTGACTCATTTTAATATTCTCTTACATCAATACTAATAACCACCCCTAATCTTGCACTTAAAATAGTACCTAGCATATGGGGAACACTTTACATATCCCAACTCATTTAATTCGTATAACTATACACAACAGGCACTATTATCATCTCTACTATACAGATAAGTTGACTAAGGCCCAACAAGGTCAGCTAACTTTCCCAAGGTCCCCTGGATAATCAGTGCAGAGTTGGATTCTAACCCAAGCATTTCACCTTGAGGGGTCTGGGCTGTCCCCTATTACAATCATTTTTGAGCTTCTCCAAATCTCCCAACATGATGATAATGCTCTAAGATATTTGATATTACTACTTCACAAAAGCCACTCTAAATATACCCACTGCCAAAACATTCTCTGACATCAACCTTACAAATGTTTTCTCAGGTCAGTCTTCCAAAGCAACAGAAATAAAAGCAAAAATAAACCAATGGGACATAATCAAACTGACAAGCTTTTGCACAGCAAAGGAAACCAAAAAGAAAACAAAAAAACAACTTACAGAATGGGAGAAAATAGTTTCAAATGATGCAATGGACAAGGGCTTAATCTCTAAATTATACAAACTTATACAACTCAACAGCAAAAAAGCCAACAACCCAATGGAAAAATGGGCAAAAGACCTGAACAGACATTTCTCCAAGGAAGATATACAGATGGCTGTTTACAAGCACATGAAAAAATGCTCAACATCCCTGATTATTAGAGAAATGCAAATCAAAACTACCATGAGGTACCTACCACCTCACACATGTCAGAATGGCCATCATGAATGAGTCCACAAATAACAAATGCTGGAGCGGGTGTGGAGAAAAGGGAACCCTCCTGCACTGTTGGTGGGAATGTAAGCTGGTACAATCACTATGGAGGTACCTTAGAAAACTATACATAGAACTACCATATGACCCAGCATTCCCACTCTTGGGCATATATCTGGATAAAACTTTCCTTAAAAAAGACATATGCACCCACATGTTCAGTGCATCACTCTTCACAATAGCCAAGACATGGAAACAACCTAAATGTCCATCGACAGAGGACTGGATTCGGAAGATGTGGTATATATACACAATGGAATACTACTCAGCCATAAAAAAAGAACAAAATAATTACACTTGCAGCAACATGGATGGAACTAGAGACTCTCATCCTGAGTGAAGTAAGTCAGAAAGAGAAAGACAAATACCATATGATATCACTTATATCTGGAATCTAATACACGGCACAAATGAACCTTTCCACAGAAAAGAAAATCATGGACTTGGAGAATAGACTTGTGGTTGCCAAGGGGGAGGGGGAGGGAGTGGAATGGATTGGGAGCTTGGGGTTAAGAGATGCAAACTATTGCTTTTGGAATGGATTAGCAATGAGATCCTACTGTGTAGCACTGAGAACTATGTGTGATCACTTATGATGGAGCGTGATAATGTGAGAAAAAAGAATGTATACACGTATGTGTAACTGGGTCACCATGCTGTACAGTAGGAAAAAAATTGTATTGGGGAAATAATAATTTTAAAAAATTAAAAATTAAAATAAAAATAAATAAATAAAACCATTGCCATCATCTGCGATCATTGAAAAAAGAATATGTAAAATAGAACACGTAAAAAATATGTAGAAAAGAGAATATGGTGTGATTTTTTTGTTATTGTTCTGATGTCTTAATGATACAACAAGTAAGAGTTAAGACAGTCATAACTCCACACATAATTAGCCTCAGGAAAAACCAATTGAAGGAAATCCCTGGGCTCAAAGTATCATACTCCCTATGTTACTACATGACACACTTTCCACTTCCCTCTCTCAATGTGTTCAGCCCGAAAAACAAACAAACAAACAAACAAAAAGACATAAGTTCCTCAGAATCTTAACTGTTTTAAACCATAGATAATAACTGTAATTCACATCATTTAAGGAACCAGACCTAAAACACAGACTAGGAATTTAAGAGACTACTTTTGGGCAGAATATTATTCAAGCAAGAAAATTCTTACCATATTGAATTGTTGCTGTAGTTTTTCATTTGCATAATTTATGCAAAACTGTTCAAAACTATTTATCTCAAATGTTTCAAATCTGTAAAACCAAAAATGACATGGGAAGAAGAGAAAAAGGTACAAATAGCTTTTTAAAAATATTCAAAACATCCATATTAGAAAGAAATGGGAAATTCCCCAACACTGTGAAACTTTCCATATCAGTGAAGATACGGGTTTATGAGTCAGTAACATGAAATATGTATCCAGCAGATAGGCATCAGCCAAGTGGCAGAGAGATGTTTTTTAAAGGCTTCAGCTTGCAGACAATTTGAGTTTTTGAAGGCATATTCATCCCCAGGTGAGGAACAATCAGAATTATGATAAAGCCATTGCTCTTGTCAAGTCACAGATTCACAGTGTCTAAATACACACAGAAAGGAACAGGGAATAGAAATTTTCTAGGTTCTTTTGAAAACTAAGCAAGATAATGAAAAATGAGGTATCAAAAAGCACAAATGTATAGGAAGGGTTTTATTATTAAAGAAAAGTACCCAGAGAAGGCAAACTAGCAAATGAAATTAAAGTTTTTAAAATTCTCTTCTTTCTCTTCTCCTCACCAGTAGGAGACATAATTAAATACTCACTTAGAGTTACTATATAATCTCTATAGAGAAATGCTCTCTGGCAGAACACTAAGCCAAATATACTTACCCGTAAATGTCCAGCACGCCAATAAAAGAGTGTTGTTTGACAGCAGAATGGAGAGCCTGATTGACATGATCTACAATCCAGTTAAAGAGCTTGGCATAGATGTGCTTGGCCAATGCATCACGGGCATTGGTGGCTTGCAGCTTGGAGATGGGCTTGATGTATGTCTCTGTGGCAGTAGCCAACTTCCGATGGCAAAGCCAGTGACACATCTCATCATAGTCCACACCCATGAGGTCACAGAAGATGCTGAGAGGTTCATGCTTGGGCTGCCAAAAGAGGATGGGTTATTTCCTAAGACCAGATCAATCAAGTAAGAATTTACTAAAATACACTAACAAAGAGGTAATAAAACCCAGCAATCTCTTTGTTATAACAAACACCAAGATCACTTGAAGTTGATCAGTGATAATCATAATCATCCATCGAACCAGCATCCAGGAAGCATTTGTAATCTCTTCTAGGGCTCATTTCAGAAATTACCTTTTCCTTTGTTCCTTGAGAGTATTTATGTGGATCTTTCTTCACGCACATTCACTCAAGTCAGTCAGAAAATGAGTTAGCCTGTCAACAGATATTTGCTGAGTGCCTACTATATGCCAATAAACAAAAACAGACATGTTCCCCATCCTCCTAGAACTTACAGGAACTTCTCCACGCTGCAGGCACAGCCAAAATAAGTAAATAAACAAACAAATAAATAAGATAAAATGTAAAACTCCTCCTCCTCTCTCTCTCTCTCTGATAGACTTCCATTACTCTCAGGATAAAATGCAAGCTCCTTCCAGGAGCTCTCTGTGATCTGGCCCCTGTCTGCCCCCTCAACTTCCTCTCTTACCCTATCCCTTCACTGAACTTTAAAAAAAAAAAAAAGGCAGCTTATTATATTCACTGATATATATGAATGGTATGACATCATTTAGAAGTGGATTGGCACTCTCTAAACACTCTATTTGTATGGTGTTAGCATATTGTTCTTTTAGATCAACATAATTAACTGTTTTGTTCAAATATTCTATAACAACTAATTTTTGGACTTCTCATCAATAATTGAGAGAAGTCAGTAATATCTCACCCACTATAATAGATTTGCCTTTTTATTCTTATTGTTCCTGCTGATTTTTGCTTTAAATATTTTGAGGCCACACCATTAAGTACATGCACGTTTGCATCTTCCTGGTGAATAAAATCTCTATCAATACAGAGTGACTCTATCTCCAATATTACATCTGGCCTCAAAGTCTATTTCGATCTGCCAGTTTTTTCCTAGCAATTGTGGTGTGTCTTCTCTAAACGTTTTATTTTTGAGCTCTCTATACCTTTATGTTTTAAAAACACTTCTTTCAAAAGTATATACCTGAATTCTAAAACCAGTCTCACAATCCATATTAACTCAAACATTGGCTCATTTGTAATTATTTCTACCTTATTTTACGTCTTTATTTCCAAAATTCTCTCCCTTTCTTGCTATATTTGTTTTTTTTTTTAATTCATTTTCCTCTCTATTAGTTTGAAAGATTTATTTTCTGTTTCTATTTTTCTAATAGAAGCATTAAGTTACACTAGTTACTGTAATTAATTAACCTGAACTCCAAACTCTCCATCCCAATCTATAAGCTTTTGTTATCCAGCACTTTAATTCTACCTTTTTGTAGGGGAAAGAGGGGCTGGTGATTCACCTTATTTTTTAAAAAAATTTTTCCTTTGAGGACTTCCCTTGTGGCACAGTGGGTTAAGGATCCCGCACTGTCACAGCAGCAGCTAAGGTTGCTACTGTGGCGTGCGTTAGATCCCTGGCCTGGGAACTTCCATGTGCCACAAGCATGGCCAAAAAAAACCCCTTTATTTTGAACTAGTTTTTAGACTAACAGAAAAGTTGTAAGAAGAGTACAAAGAATTTCCTTCACCAAGGTTCCCTAAATATTAACATTTTACTGAGTTTGCTTGTATCATTCTCTCTCTTTTCTATATACATACATATTACTTTTTCAGAAACTTTTGAGAGGTTGTTGCAAACATAATGCCTTTTTGGTCTGAAATATTCCACTGTGCATTTCCTAAAAACCACAGACATTATCTTATATAACTATAGCATAACGAATAAAATCAGGAAATTAGCAATGTTACAACCCTATTATCTAATTTGTAGTTCTAATTCAAATTTTGCTGATTGACCTAATAACATCCCTTGGTGGGAGGAGACATTTCCCTGTTCCTGGATCCAATAAAGGTTTATATACTGAATTTAGTTATCATGTTTTATTAATCTCTGTTAATTTGAACAGTTTGCCACCTTTTTTTTGGGGGGGGGTGTCTTTCGTGAGCTTGACATTTTAGAAGAGTAGTGTGTCCCTCAGTTTGGGTCTGTCTGATGTTGCCCCCTGATTAGATCTGGGCCATCCCTTTTTGGCAGGAATACTGAAGAAGCCATATGGCACTCTCCCCAGTGCTTCACATCAGGATTCACATGGTGCTGACTTGTAATGGCAATTACAGTTGCTTGGTTAAGGGAGTGTCTGCCAGGCTTCTCCAGCACATTTTCCTTTGTAATGAGTAAATATTTTGTGGGCAGTTCTAGGTTTTCCAGCCCAATACACCATTCATTATTATTATTCTTTAAATTAATAAAATTTTATCTAAATTTGTCCATAATTTACTAGTTTATTGATTCATCATTTCTTCTGGAATTTTAGATCTCATATCTAGGACCACCTTCCTTCTACCTATACTAAGTCTTTTAATATTTCCTTCAGCGAGAGCCTATTGGTGACAAATTCTCACATGTTTCTATTTGTCATAAAACACTTCATTTTTTCCTCATTTTAGAAAGATATTTTTACTGGGTATATAATTCTAAGTTAATATTTATTTACTCTTGAACACAGAAGACAGTCCACTGTTTCTTAGCTCCTATTACTGTAGCTAGAGAGTGAGCTATCAGTTCAATTGTGATTTCTTCAAGAATAGTATGTCTTAGCTCTCTTTCTGTTTTAAGATTTTTCTTTCCACCTGTGGTAACACTGTGGTGTGCCTGGGGTAGATTTTTTTTCTTTATTCTAACTGGGGTTTTTGGTCCTTCCAAATCTCTGGTGAAGCATAATTTTCACAAATTCCAGGAGTTCCTGTCATGGCTCAGCGGAAACGAATCTGACTGGCATCCATGAGGATGCAGGTTCACCCCCTGGCCTCGCTCAGTGGGTTAAGGATCCAGTGTTGCCATGAGCTGTGGCATAGGTCACAGACACGGCTCAGATCTGGCATTTCTGTGGCTGTGGTGTAGGCCAGCAACTATAGCTCTGATTTGACCCCTTAGCCTGGGAACCTCCGTATGCCATGGGTGTGGCCCTAAAAAGCAAAAACAAATTCTAAAATTTGCTAGTAATTATCTCTTCAAACATTATGTCTGCCTCATTCTCTTCTTTCTCTCCTTTAGGAATTCTCATTAGATTAAAATCAGATTTTATTACTCCATCCTTCATTTCTTTTAACTATTGTTAAGGGCTCCATCTCTGGGTCCCATCTTGTCTTCTGTATCATTTCTTCACTTCTCTCTTCTAGCTCATCACTTCCCTCCTCAGCTGTGTCAAATCTGCTATTAATCTCTTTCAGCATTCTTAGTAGGTTTGACTCTGCTATCTGTTGTTTCACCTCACTCCTTCTATTTTATTTTATCATGGGAGTTGAGCTTCTTGACTGTGGGCCAAAATTTCTTGTAACTTTTCTTATGAGACTGTACTGAGGCCTGGATTGAAGGTGAATCCTCCAAGGTAGATTTGCATTTACTTCTGTCAGGCATCCAGGGCACAACCAATCCAGGATCAATTTAAGCTAATTTTTCTGTGTGTAGCTTTTGGGGCCATCTAGGAACTATGAAATCAGGCTGGGAAGTATATGTGAGGCTCAGTTCACTGTTATAAATTTTTAGGGAACTGTTTTTTCCCCCTCTTCTTAGCTCAGAGACTTTTCTTTGTACTTTTGTAGGGTTGGTGAGCAAGTTCCCCATTTAGGATCTCAGCTTCAGGAAGAAGTTTTCCTTTCTGTTCCCCTGTTTGCTGGTGGTCCTAGGCTTTCTCTTTTGCACCCCACTTGGCTATGAAAACCAAAGCTCAAGGTCACTGGGTTCAGCAAACACTCTCCAGGTGAGTCCTGGCTTTGGGGTTCTGCTTTGTTCTCTCAGTCCCTGTTTTCACTTAGTTTTTGGCCTCAGAAACGTTCCTGTACATTTATAAAAATATTTTTTAGAATATAATTTATCCAGCATGAAGCTCAATCAGAGCAACTAGTCCAAACAGCTGGAAAAGAAAATCTCTTTGTACAGATGAAGAATCTGAGGTTCAGAGATGCTGAGCAATTCACTCCAAAACTTAGAATGAGTTAAAGAGTAAAGTTGGGATTGAACCCAGGCAGCAGCACTGAAACATATATTTCAAAACTAAAGTCTAACTTACCCAATTTAAGTCATATGAATTAACCTACACATAGATTTGCAAGTATCAACTTGGGTGTCTAAAGAGTGAAACATAAATCTGAAGATTGTTTCCTGTTATAATCCTTGAGGAATCAGAATGAAAAAAAGAATTAATTATATCAAAATTTCCTCCATTTCAATTAAGGTTAAAAATACCTAATAAGTCTATGTGTGTGTGTGTGTGTGTGTGTGTGATTTTTGATGGCGATGATCAGAAAACACTGCAAATCACAAATGTCCAAAGAAAACAGACTGAGATGGTCAGATTTTGTTAGAGTTTAAATAAATGAATTAGATTTTAATTCTCAGTGTGCAGTTATCACTACATGCAAAAGGGTATGTACATCATACTAAAGACACCCTATATTTCCAACCATCTAATTCCTCTTCCAAGGAGTAACCAATGCTAACAGTTTCTTCAAAAACTTTTTTTTCTCTTCAAACACTTTTAAACCATATTACATTTCCACAACTGAAGACACAAATAATGTTATCAATTTCTGATACATGTGCTAAGGGCTAAATGAGCCCTTCTCTCTAGCCTCACCAATGCAACTTGCACATCTAATATTTCCCACCTCTGTTTTTTTTGTTTTTTGGTTTTTTTTCCTTGTCTTTTTGCCTTTTCATGAGCCGTTCGCACGGCATATGGAGGTTCCCAGGCTAGGTGTCTAATCTGAGCTGTAGCCACCAGCCTACATCAGAGCACAGCAACACAGGATCCAAGCCATGTCTGCGACCCACACCACAACTCATGGCAACGCCAGATCCTTAACCCACTGAGCAAGGCCAGGGATCGAACCCACAACCTCATGGTTCCTAGTCAGGTTGTTAACCACTGCGCCATGACGGGAACTCATCCCACCTCTGTTGATACAGTTCAGACATATATCCACATGAACCCCACCTCCCCCACCAATACACACAATTAACTAGGCACCAGGGATCTTGAATTCATACTTTGTTTATATTTCAAGATTCTACTTTGGTAGTATATCTGACAATTATCCATCTGATAATTACTGACATTAATTAATAGAGAGACTTCAAACATACTGTTTCCACAAAGAATCAACAAAACTAAAATAGAAATCAACTGCCATCACACTAAGCTTGTTCTGAACTTACAGGTATTGTGCAGCTGTCTGAATCTCGAGATGTAAATCCAACATTGCCTAAGTGAAGGATGCCAGCAAGTATTCGGAAAATTCCCATCTGATAAGAGTCACTAATTCCTGAAATAACGGAGTAAATGAACATGTGATTATTTTCAGAACAGGAAATAAACAACTGTTGCAGACTTTTTTGTTTTTTGGCTTTTTAGGGCCATACCTGCGGGATATGGAAGTTCCCAGGCTAGGGGCTGAACTGGAGCTGGAGCTGCCAGCCTACACCACAGCCACTGCAATGTTTGATCCGAGCCCCATCTGTGACCTACACCACAGCTCATGGCAACGCTGGATCCTTAACCCAGTGAGCAAGGCCAGGGATTGAACCTGCACCCTCATAGATACTACTCATGTTCGAAACCCACTGAGCCACACTGGGAACTCTGTGTCACAGACAATTTTAAGCCCATTTTTAACTTGTGAATAGTGTCAGATGTTTCACATGTTATGACTTGCATCTTTGTTGACATTAACACAGTGCGGTTTAGCATTATGGTTGAGAGCATGGGCTGTGGAGTGAGAACAACCTTGGCTGGAGGCCTGGCTCTGCGCCTGACCACCACCACACATGGACAGGTAACTTCACCTTCTATTCTTCTGTTTTCTCATTTGAGGTACAGAGACAATAGGGACTATCTCAGAGGGTGTTTGTGAACATTCACTGAGAAAATGCACATAGTCAACACTGTTACTATATGTGATACCTGGTAAGTGCTAAACAAACCACCATCATCATGGCCATACACTGAATTTAAATATTTTATTATATTTATCTTTACTTCAATGCAAATTGCAGCCCAATAAGGCTGTTTTAAATCAGATTACTTTAACTACTTCTCCTAACTACAGACCAAGTATAAGTCAAACAGACCTGAAGATTACTAATGTTCAAGCTGGTGTTGTACCCCTGCCCGATGAGCTGGACCTGAAGGATCAGGCAGGATGAGGAGAGCTGAATAGCTCTTGGTGTTTTATCAGCTCTGGCTTCATTTTTCAATAAGGTAAGATGTTTCCAGAATATTAGATATAAATTATATTCAGGTTGAAATAGTAAATTATTTCCAAATATCTAATCATATACAGAGTAACTGAGAGTTGATCTTATAAGGACTGTTTCTGCCATCTTCTGTGTGAGGGCTTTTTCAAATTTGCCATTTTTTATTTACAAACAGTTCACTCTGGAACTAAAGCGGTGTTTCTCAAAGTGTAATATGCCTATGAATCACCAATACATCTTATTAAAATGTAGATTCTGGTTTAGTAGGTCTCAGTTGGGGTCTGAGATTCTAAATTTTTGCAAAGTCCACAATGGTCCTGGATCATACTCTGATTAGCAAAGATTTTAAATTAAATTAACTCACCTCAGGTTACTCCTCAAAATACAAATCTATGACTCTAGACTGACTCATATTCCGAAGCTTTTAAATAAATAATTCGGTACTAAAAGTCATACACTACATTTCTAAAGGTCAATTTATTTATATGTTGAACCCAATATTTTCTTAAATTCCAGAAATGAGAAGTGACATCTGAGCCAATTCAAAAACAGAATGAACTACATGTAATACACTGTTTTGTCACCAAGCAAGCTCAGTCACATCTCCAGGCAACAAAAACAAACAAAATACACCCAAAACAAACAAAAAAAACCACAAGAAATCCTAGAAAACATGAGTTTTTGCACTAGAACCCATTTTATTTAGCTCTAGGTTTCAGATTTTGTAAAAATTTAAGTAAACAGTCCCAATTCTCCTGATGCTCTGAATGTATTTTAAATAGCCTTACTGAGGAATAATTTTCATACCATAAAATTCATCTATTTTAAGTATGCAATTCAATGATTTTTAGAAAATTTACAAAGTTGTGCAACCATTATCATAACCTAATTTCAGGGCAGGTTCCCATCATCCCCAAGAGAAATGATGTGCCCAAGTGCTGTCCAAATATGGTTTAGAAAGAATGTGGGAATTCCCATAATAGCTCAGCAGTAACAAATCTGACTAGTATTAATGAGGATGCAGGTTTGATCCCTGGCCTCTCGCAGTGGACTAAGGATCCTGCCTTGCTGTGAGCTGTGGTGTAGGTTGCAGATGCAGCTTGGATCTGGCCTTGCTATGGCTGTGGTATAGGCCAGTGGCTACACCTCTGACTCAACCCCTAGCCTGGGAACCTCCATGTGCTGCGGCTGTAGCCCTAAAAAAGGCCAAAAAAAAAAAAGTGAATAAAACTTGCCTTCCCCAAAAGTAAAATAGTAATAATAATAAAAGAATAAGATTACATACCTAGTAAAGTGCAGGCCTGCCTGGTATGTGCCATCTCCTTGGCATCATCAACTCCTTCAATCATAGGGCTGCCACCTTGTTTCGTATAATTAAAGTTATTTGCATTTCCTACAAAAAAGGGGGAAAATTAAATTTTGTTTTATTTTGTTTTTTACTTTTTTCTTTAGGGCTGTACCCACAGCATACGGAGGTTCCCAGGCTAGGGGTCAAATTGGAATCGTAGTTGCCAGCCTACAAGGGATCTGAGCTGCATCTGTGACCTATACCACAGTACCACAGCTCACGGCAATGCCAGATCCTTGACCCACTGAGCAAGGCCAGGGATCCAACCCACAAGCTCATGGTTTCTAGTCGGATTCATTTCCGCTGCACCATGACGGGAACTCCTACTTCCTTCTTTATCAGAAACCTCATAGGGTTCCACCACATAAACGCCTTTAAATATTTTTTCTTTTTTAATCAAGGCAAATTTCAAACATATAAAAAGTAGTATAAAAAAACCCTTCTGTACTCATCACTCATCTTGAACAAGTATCCACTAGAGGCCAATCTTGTTCCAATTAAACAGCTGCTCACCCCTCCCCCATCCCATGGGTTATCTTGAAGCCAATTATAGACCTCTTATCATTTCATCCAGAAATATTTCAGTATGAGATACCCCCCCCCTTTTGTCTCTTTTTTAGGGCGGTACCCACAGCATATGGAGGTTCCCAGGCTAGGGGTCAAGTTAGAGCTGTAGCCACCAGCTTACGCCATAGCCACAGCAATGTGGGATCCTAACCATGTCAGTGACCTACACCACAGCTCATGGCAACACCAGATCCTTAACCCATTGAGAGAGGCCAGGGATAGAACCTGCATCCTCATGTATGCTAGTCAGATTTGTTTCTGCTGAAAAATGACAGGAATTCCAACTTTTTAAGAGGTAAATTTATGAACTCAAAAATGAACAGAAAACAATGCCAGCATAATAAATCTAATGCCATGTTCATACCTAATCGCAGCATGTTAAATTCAGGTAGCTTTGCAGAGGCACAAAGCTGATAGAAGATGTGATAATTTCTCTCCTCTTCTGCCTTTGAAATAAGAAGAGTTTTCAATTATAGCATTTTCATCTAAAATTCAAAAATTCAATCATAAAATTTTAATTTTTAATTATTTCAGATGGTAAAACAAATTATCCTCTTCCAAATGTCTGAATGCACATCTATGATTATTAAACCTTATTATTTATTAGCTTTGTACACCTGTGTGAGTGTATTTGTTGGGGGTCACATTCAACATAAACTATCTGACAGGACTGCTTTTTGAACTAGTGAATAAGCCTGCTGTATGGAATTGTTGTTAAGAGATCAGTGCCTTTGTGGGAAGCTAAAACCAACTTAAAAAAATTTTTTTTTTTTTTTGCATTATCAGTACTTTCTAACAGTACATCTTGGATTCACAGTCTACTTCTTAACACTTTGAAAAAAAATCCTATCTTTGCATATTTTTAGACTAGACCATCTACTGTAGTTGTCTGTAAGAAATCCACAAACACACAATATCACCTAACTCATTTTACTTTATATATTCAAAATCAATAAAATACTTTATAAAATAGAAAGTAAATTGTGTACAATTCTAAGATCATTTCTCAGTATTTTTGAGTCTTTTCTTACATGTATACTTTAAAAATACAGTTATAATAATATTGTTCATGCTAAACTAAATCCTCATCTATCATCATATTCTTGAATTCTTCAGTGTATTCAGTTATTGAAGAATAGTGCAAGTAAGGCCAAGATCAGGTCTGATGCCCAACGGAGGCTGGTGTCTTACAAAGAAAATTTATTACAGAGAAAGAATACACTAAACAAATGAACAATATACCAATGACCACAAGATGATTAGGCAAGGGAGCAGGTGGTTCAATACACAAACAACTAAAAAAGCAAGTGGATCTGCAGAAATATACATGAAGGAAAATATCAAATATGCTCTTTCTGACTGTATGACTCACTTTAACATATCAAACAGCTTCAATATCATATAGCCTTGGACTGGGGAATGGCTAGAATTGCTTCAGTGTTTCCAGATGAGACAATAATTATGAGGCCTTAATGTTTTGTCTTAAGCACTTCTAGCCTCTGATCATCATAACAATTTCACCTTTAATCATTTACCTATCAATCAAATCTGTACTATTAAGATTCAATCTTCTCTTAGAACTACATAGAACTACATATATTTCCCCCATTCTTTCTTCTGGCCATTAAACTTTTTTTTAACCTATTCAAGTATACATATGTAGGCAGTAACATTACTTTGTGTGTACCTAGATACTAGAACAATGAAGAAGGGTAAATACCACTTTACTATACAAACCAAGTATTATATTTAGGTAGCCACAAATCAGGTACACCCCCAAAGTCAAAACCAGGATAGGTCTAGGCTGCCCAAACTCATGTCCCTCAGTGTGTCCCAGATACTTTCAAAGCCTTAACAGACATGCACAATGGAAACTGTAGACTCCGCTACATGGGCAGTGCCAGGGCTATTTGAACTTCAATGCGGGGGGCATGCAGTTAAGGGACTACAGAAACCCACCTCACAGCATGCAGTGGGTCAGCAGGAGCCCTGTACTGGGAGTTTTGTACATTCCCTTAGTATACCTGTAAATATGTAAATTCATGCCTGCCAGTGTTATAATGTAAGGTATTTTCCACTTACAAACAAAAAAGGAATATGAGCATGTGTGTGAATGTAAGTCTTGCACAGATACATAGACTTGAATGCTCTTTGACAGTAGTTCACAACTGGGTTGTGAAGATTTTTTTAATCCTCATTATTCTATCAAAACAGTATCATATGCTAGGAGGAGAAGGAAGGAAAGAGGACAAGGACAATTTTTTTTTTCTTTAACTGTAACTCATTGAAGCATAGACCAATATCTTCTCTATCAGTTGGGAAATATGACAGACAATGCTAAACTAAGTGAACCCTCTTCTTAATGCAGCTTTTCCTATATGGGAATATACATTTAGAAAGGATAAGCAATGAGGTCCTGCTATATAGCACAAGGAACTATTTCCATCACTTGTAATAGAACATGATAGAAGATAATATGATGAAAAGAATGTATGTGTGTATACATACATATATATATATATATATATATACACATATATACACATATATACACATATGACAATATGAGCAAAAAAAATAACAGGGGTCACTATGCTGTACAGCAGAAATTGACAGAACATTGTAAATCAACTATGATAAAAAAATTTTTAAATATGGGAATAAAATGCATACCAATAAGCATAAGCTCTGGAATTAAATGGTAACCTAACATAAAGTATATGTGTGTACATGCCCAGCTTACCTGGAATACCACTCTGGATTTCTCTAAGAGGTAAGTTCTCATATTGGCACCAATGATTCGATATCTCTTATCAAAACCAATCTCAATGTACTTCCCAAAACGGCTGCTATTATCATTCCTGGTAGTTTTAGCATTTCCAATTGACTAAGAAACAAGTGGGAAGAAATCAGATTTTAGAAGTGCAATTCATGTATGACATTTACAGAGTCTGTTCAGGGAGAGAAAGAGCAGAGTAGAACACAACTCTTTAACATTGATTGTTTTAAGAATCAGAACCAATTTTACGCCTGCAGACACCCTAGTATGTTTGCCCACTACACAACCACCCAAGTACACACAAAGAGTTTCTATCTGCCTTGTTATTCTCACACAAGTTATTTTGTGGCAGGAAGGTCTTCCTCCACCACTGTGGTACTGGAACACACACATCCATGTCAGCAAAGGAAGAGAACGGATGGGACTGGGGGCTGCTCAAGTACAAGCCCTCAATTAAATATCAGACTTTTGGTTTCTTGAAAAACTTAGTCTGTTTTTTTTGTTTGTTTTTGTCTTTTTGCCTTTTCTAGGGCCGTTCCCGTGGCATATGGAGGTTCCCAGGCTAGGGGTCTAATCAGAGCCGTAGCCACCAGCCTATGCCACAGCCACAGAAACACAGGATCTGAGCCGCATCTGTGACCTACACCGCTGCTCATGGCAACGCCGGGTCCTTAATGCACTGAGCAAGGCCAGGGATCGAACCCACAACCTCATGGTTCCTAGTCGGATTTGTTAACCACTGCGCCACAACAGGAACTCCCAAAAACTTAGTCTGTTTTATGTAAACAAGCTGGTTAAGACACATAAATATTTTCCTGGAATTCTGCTTTGGTTTTCTGGGTCGCTTTAGTCAGAAGTTTCGATCATTTTATCCTGTGACAACAAAGACCCAGCTGGACTGCTCATTAATGGAGTATTAGTAATCATCCACTCAATTCAAGGCCATTTTCAGAAACCAGAAACAGTAGAATTTGGTTTTGGATTTTTGTTTGTTTGTTTTTTCGTCTTTTCTAGGGCCCCACTCATGGCATATGGAGGTTCCCAGGCTAGGAGTCCAATCAGAGCGGTAGCCACCAGCCTACACCACAGCCACAGCAACGCAGGATCCGAGCAGCATCTGTGACTTACACCACAGCTCACGGCAACGCCAGATCCTTAACCCCCTGAGCAAGGACAGAGACCGAACCCGCAACCTCATGGTTCCTAGTCGGATTCGTTAACCAGTGCGCCACGACGGGAACTCCGGCTTTGGATTTTGATAGTTTTATCTAACTTGCAAAACATCTGCTACAGAATGCAGAGAATGTAACTCCCTGCTAAATTTTTTATATAATCTTAAAAATTTAAATGGTATATGCACTGTTTTCCGATTTAGGTAACATGTTTGTACAAATTTTTCTTTCAAGGCAAACTAAAACACATGCTGTAGTTAGAAAAGCAAACATCCACATAGTGCATATATTAAATGTTTAATAAGAAATAATTTCATATAAGATTAATACCTTTCACTGTGCAAAGCCTGTGACTATCACTATTAGCATATTGAAACCACAGCAGAGAAAAAGATATGAAAATGCTCTGGAGCATTAAAAAAGCAATACAAACACAAGTGATGAAAACGGGAGTAACACAAGCACAAAAGTCAACACAGTAGATTCTCTGATCAATCAAAAAAAACATTTTACTATCTGAAATCCAAGGCAGGTATTGTCTTATTTTGTTCTGGCAGTGAGAACACTGCTAAATTTCAGATTAACCATTATAAGTGGAACAAATGTCTGGAAGCTATCTTTCCAGCAAAACAGCAGTGAGATCTAACATAGCCCAAGATAATTTAACAATTTATTACATATACATTTACTTAGATATCCCTCTTCTTGGCATTACAAAAAGCACAACAAAAAGTCTCCATATATTCCCATTATTTCTATTTTGTTTAGAAAATGATGAATGCAAAATTTTCTTTCAACATAATATATTCAACCGAAGATCAGATGAAAGGCTACATGCAGTAGCAGTGGCAGCAGCACTAATAGTTACTGAGGGCTTACCAGGCACTGTCCTAAGCACCTTCCCCAGCAACTAAGCAAGTTGGGGAGGGTGGTCTGAAGCTTCTCCTCCCTCCCAGACTCGTATCCCAGCCTCCACAAACTATTAACTCCAAGTGGGGTCAGAACAGCCAAAATAATACTATACTCTGAGAAGGAGCAGTGAGTAGGCCAGGGTTGAAACAGATCCCTATTTCTTTGAGTATAAGGGATACAAACACAGAGCAAAGACTGGTAGAAGGAGTAAATGAAATCTGGGCATCGGACCAGGCCCTACTACAAACTTACCATCATTTAATCCTATGAGAAGCATTAGTGTCCCCAAGTGTAAATTGACTAGAATAGATGAGCTCTAGGGTCCTTTTCAAAAATAAAAGTATATGATCCTAAGCCTCTAACTTGGTATGAAAAGAAGTTTCTGTATACAAACAGTACCTTTTGTCCATTCCCTCTAATGGCTCCCTCTGCCTTATAAGTACTATATTTACAATGGCTTCCCTAATACTGTTTTTTGTTTTTTGTTTTTTTTTGTCTTTTTTGTTGTTGTTGTTGCTATTTCTTGGGCCGCTCCCACGGCATATGGAGGTTCCCAGGCTAGGGGTCCAATCGGAGCCATAGCCACCGGCCTACGCCAGAGCCACAGCAACGCGGGATCCGAGCCGCGTCTGCAACCTACACCACAGCTCTCGGCAACGCCGGATCCTTAACCCACTGAGCAAGGGCAGGGACCAAACCCGCAACCTCATGGTTCCTAGTCGGATTCGTTGACCACTGCGCCATGACGGGAACTCCCCTTAATACTGTTTTCATCTCAATCAGCAAGAAATTGCTAAAGGAAAGCGGTTTTGTGGTCTTGATTTTACTCCTGATTTCAATGCAATGCTGAGTGAGTTGTTCTTTATTAAATGGAGATGAAAATCTTAAACTTCAGTCACTGAAAATGAAAAAGAACTATTAAGACCAGTGGGCCTCCCCCCTGCCCCCCATTGTCCCTATCCCCATTGTAGGATGAAATTTCTGGGGGGGGGGAAGTGAAAAAGAAAATTTCATAAAACAGAGCAACAAAGAATCATTTAGTTTTCTGTATAGCATCTGTATTTTGCAAAAGAAGTTTGTGCTGAGGATGAGGAGCTTGCTTTCTAAAGGAGAATGTGCAAATCCCATTAGCTGCTGGGCTGTGATATTAAAGGGGTAGGATGCTTGCGATCCAATGAGGAGCTTCAGCAAATCACTGGAGACCCACACATGCTTTTCTTGACATCACAGTAAAGGGACATGACCTTGAGGCAGGTTTACAAGCCACAAATTTTCTAGGCCACATATTCAATAGTTTACCTATATTTTCTTCCTGTAACTGTAAACCTTTGGCATCACTCTTCAGGCCTATATTCCATTTTAATCTTGCAAATTGGGGTGCCCTCATTTGTAGTTGTTGAAAATTAGTTCTCTCTTTACCAAACTTTCTTAATCCGAATTCCTTCAGAGAAACTAAACAATAATACACAAGGAAGTAGCTAAGTATAACTGATGTCTTTATCCTCTTTTTATGTGTTCATCCTAGCAAGCAGGGTAAATTCCTTATAATTGTATATTAAAAAGTAGTATCTGTAGCCATTTCAAAATTTTAATATCACTCCTAACACAAATCTATGTTGGAGAAAAAATGGTGTAGGTATTTTTTTTTGAAAGAGAATATAACTAGGTCATAAAATCTTTCATTCAACTTGACGTATTCTATAAGTTTCATTCCAGATTTAAATTAGTACATGGTGTAGGACTAGAAGAGATGGGATTCCCTGATGCCATCATAATCAAGACACTGGGATCTTCAAACATTAGGGACTAAGAATGGGCCCAACTACTGCCAAATACCAAGAATTTGTTGTTCTGATCAAAACCAGTCAAAGTAATGGTAGAAGGCAAAGTTCTGTTGTTTTCTGAACCAAAATCAAAAACTGGCTATACAAACTGTATTCCCCAATATTAACATCAGTGGCATCCACCAGTATATTTGTAGCTTAAGTTCATTCAAAATCATAATATTTGTTTAAAATCTTTACTACTCTCTTTTGGCATAAACATCTGTTTTCTCCCACCCATACTATCTCAGAAAACATCTCCAGTTCTCTTTCCATAGCTCACCCTACCCAGGAGGCTCTTAACTTCCCCAGTTCTCCCAGTCCCCAAGACAGAAGCCCTGCAGCTCTAGAGGGCAGCCCTGTAGGCAAGGGGTCACAGCACTCTGTTGTGAAGTGTCACACACAGCACGGCACACCAGGCACAATTACCTCTGGACTCATTAGTGCAAAAACCACTTGTACCACAGCACCAGGCCAGTTCTAAACACCATCAGTGTTTGGGTGACAAATAAGGCTTGACAAAGAGAAAAAACAGAAATAAAGAATGCTGACTTGGATTCTTAATAAGAAAGGTTTGTTTCTGCATGTCCAAAGTAATTTCTCTCCATTTAATGAGACTTACTTTCTCCATTTAATGGAGCTACTTACAAAAACGTAACTTTCCTAAAATCATATTAATAGACAAATAATCCTCTAGTTACAAATCCTAAAATACTCAAATTCTCACAGAAAAAGGTCCATTTTCTTTGGCATATGCATGTCTACTTTGTACCATTGCCCTCTTTTGAAAGGACATCCTTTCGTAGCTCTTCCTTTCTTAAGAGTTTATATTATTAAATTTATTTTTCTAGCATAAAGCTGTGTGATGTGCTTGAAAGAAACTAGCAGAAAAATGTTTACAAGATCATAATTTAAGTTTATAACTCATATCTGGAAAAAAATAAAAACATATAGCTAAACAAGTTAGACTAAGTACAAAAAATGAAAAGTGGGCAAAGGAATAATGAAATATTCATGCTTGAGCACTGTGAATCCTGTGTTTTAGAAGGAGCTTAATTAAGAGTTTAGGATTGGGGGGGAAAGACTGGCTTATACTTCCAGTACAAGGAGCAACAGATGTGAGTCAATTAACTGGGAGAAAAGAAACATTAGGAAATGAAGTGCCATTGCCATTACCTGCAGGCAACAATTTAATGGTGGGCACAAAAATGCAAGTTTATGGAATAAAGTAGATTGATTCCTTTATAAAAACTTTACTCAACATATCTACTTTACTGAATGTTTACTTTTCCTAGATTTCTTACTAACATCTGGAAAAATATTTTCCTACCATCAGTGGGTGGGAGATACAGACTTTGACGTGTGCTGTATCAGTCAATTTTGTAAGCACATTTCTTAACAAGAGAATACAGTAAGAAGGCCATGGTTGTTGCTGTCTTACCTCCATGATGGGGTTGGACGCCAATACCTTTTCCTCTACATTGGCTTCACTGGCAGAACCACTTACAGTTGCAAAGTATCGCATAGCATACTTAGCTGAGACTGTTTTTCCTGCCCCAGATTCTCCACTTACAATGATGGACTGATTTCGTTCATCTCTGTAAAACAAAGAAGAGTAACTGACAGTGTTGCCCACTTCTGAGTGTGATTAACACTACTTTCTCTGTGTTCTCATCAATGAGCCATGGTGAGTTTCTGCTGGTTCACACATGCAAAAGTGTGGGAAGGAACCTAAGAATGGCATTTCCTAATAAAAATAACTACTTACGAACTTATAAACTACAATGAACATAGAGGGAGAAGAAGATATTAAGTATTAAATTACAGAGTATCACATCATAGGATGAATCTGTAATAGTCTCTGACTTTGTGTGTATATCTCTCAAACATATTACTTCATCCCTAGGGAATTATTTTGTTATATTACAGTACTGTTGTCAACCATTTTCAGAGAGAAAGGAGTTATAGCAAAGGAATTTAGAAGGAAAAAAGTTAAAATTACAAATTGTCTACTAGCTAACAACCCATAAACTAGTGTCTTCTGCAAACTCCAACTCCTACTAAAGTACCTCATTACCAGAGAAGAAATGATTCATTTGTTCGCTGACTCATTCAAATATGTCAGAACTCAAAAGACTATCTACTATTACATTTTTTTTTGTCTTTTTTTTTTTTTGCTATTTCTTGGGCCGCTCCTGCAGCATATGGAGGTTCCCAGGCTAGGGGTCCAATCGGAGCCGTAGCCACTGGCCTACGCCAGAGCCACAGCAACGCGGGATCCGAGCCGCGTCTGCAACCTACACCACAGCTCAGGGCAACGCCGGATCGTTAACCCACTGAGCAGGGACAGGGATCGAACCCGCAACCTCATGGTTCCTAGTCGGATTCGTTAACCGCTGTGTCACGACGGGAACTCCTGTGTTTTGTTTTATGTTAACATTTTTCCTTAGGTTTCACAGCACCCGTTCTTCAGCCCCATCCTGCTGAGCTGGTCTCGGCAGTCTGTCCAGCCATTCCTTAGATTATACCTATTTAAATTTCATTTTGATTCAGATATATTGTTTTATACATGTTTCTTTTGAACTTTACCCTTTAAAAATGTAATCTCTCTAGTTTATCATGCTCATATTGCATACTATTCATGTCTTCCAAGAACATCATCTTGTCCTCTGCAAACTTAGCATACTTTCCGTTCACCTTCAGGTCATTAATAAGGAAACTAAGGAATGCTGGCCTCAGACTGGACTCATGCAGAACGCAATTTACTATATCCACCCACCAGGTGTTGCCATGTACCTTGGTTAAGTGTACAAACACCTGGGTCTAATTTTTAGCTTATAAGCAAACATGTTCTCACTTGTCAAACATGAAGCTGTTCTGCTCTGTTTCTCCAAGATTTCTACTTTTGATCAACTCCAAGAAGAAAAGATTTAAACTATAAAACTGATACTAGACAATGCATTCACAATGACAATATTTAGCATGATTTTTAAAGTTTAAATATTCACTATAAGAGTATGCTGGCACACTGTGGAAAGCAGAGACCTCTACTCAATATTCTGTGATAATCTATATGGGAAAAGAATCTGAAAAAGTATAGATGCATGTACATGTATAACCAAATCACTTTGTTGTAAAGCAGAAATTATCACAGTACTGTATTTCAATAAAACTTAAAAAATGAAAAAAGAAGAAGTTAATTCACCTTTATACAACATTCATAAAATTCTTTATCAGGCAGCAGGTACCACTTCAAGTCAATTTGCTTAAGTAGGATACTTGGTACCACATGGCTGGTCACAGTTGGTAACAGGAAAGATTTTATAACAGGCAGCATCCATTTAGCCAATGAACCTTAGGACAGTAAAGCATTCAGAGACTGCCTAAGCAAATGCAAGAAGGGGCCCCTAAGAAAAGTCCTGGCATAGAGTCAGGAAGGATAAAAGCCAATGAGAGGCTAAAGTGGATGGAAAGAGAATGTAGACAGGAGATTCCACGGTCACCAAGACTGTGGTGACAGTGAAGGCTTATATTTAAATAGCATTTTTCAAAGTGCTTTTTATGTTCACTGCTATGGCTGTGGTGTAGGCTGGCAGCTGTAGCTCTGATTCAACCCCTGGCCTGGGAACCTCCATATGCCACAGGTGTTGCCCTAAAAAAAAAAAAGAATATGAGAAGAAAACCAGAGTAGCCCACTGAGTTTTTCTCCCCTGTTAGCTAACAGGACTATTAAAATTAAGAGGCTAGTCAGTGAAGGTATTCTGTGAGGGTGCTGTTCTCTGCAAGGGGCCTGTCAGAAAGGAGTCATGAGTCAAGGATCCTGGTTATTGTTACAATTTCTTACCATCTCTGATTATATTCTACTCAATTAGATTATCATCAGCTCCTGCTTGGATCAACGCAAAATCCTTCTAACCAGTCTCCTGGATTCTACACTCAATGAATTACATTCTGTGCTTTTGTTCTGGTTCTTATTTTCTAACTTTACTTTTGATATGATTTCAAACGTATAAAAAATTGCAAAAATAGTAAAATGAACTAGATATGCTTTATTCACATTCACCAATTTTTCAGGTTTTGCTCGTTTGTTTCATAAATATCTCTGTTTCTCTTATTCTGATATTTTACGAAACATTTGAGAGACATGTTTATAGACATAATGACTCCTACATATTTTGGACTATATTTCCTAAGAACAATGACATTGCTTTTACATATCTACTGTCATCAAAATCAGAAAATACAACATTGACATAATAGCATTATTTAATCCATAATCCATATTCCAAATTTATTATTAAGCCAGCAATGACCACTGCAAAGTTACCTTCCCTTCCTCATCATCAAGGATTCAATTCTGAATATTCATTGCATTTATTGGAATGTATCCTCCATCTCCTTTAATCAAGAACAGTTCTGCAGGGAGTTCCCACTGTGGTACAATGGGACTGGCAGCATCTCTGCAGCACCAGGACACAGGTTCACAACTGCAGCTCGAATCTAATCCCTGGCCGGGGAACTCCATGTGCTACGGGATGGCCAAAAAAAAAAAAATGTTCTTGGAGTTCCTGTTATGGCTCAGTGGATAACAAATCCCACTAAAAACCATGAGGTTATGTGTTCGATCCCTGGTTATGGCCTTGCTCAGTGGGTTAAGGATCCGGCGTTGCCATGAGTTGTGGTGTAAGTCACAGACGTGGCTTGGATCCCGCATTGCTGTGGCTCTGGTGCAGGCTGGCAGCACCAGCTCCAATTAGACCCCTGGCCTGGGAATCTCCATATGCCGCAGGTGCAGCCCTAGAAAAGGCAAAAAGACAAAAAAAAAGTTCTTTCTTTGACTTTTTGGATCTTGATAATTTTGAAGAGTACATACAGTTATTTTGTAGTGTGCTCCTCATTTTCAGTTTTTCTGATGTTTCTCATAATTAGATTCAGGGTATACATTTTTGTAGGAGTCTACTGCCAATTTTTAACATAGCTGCCAGATCATGCCATTCTTCTGCTCAAGACCCACACTAAGAGAAAAAGTAAATTTTGCTGCAATAGTCCTCAAGGCTTTGTATGATCCTGGCAATTGCTGATCTCTCTGTTTGGAATATCCTTCCCCTAGATTTCTGAATGCTTTCTTCTTTCATTCCTGTTATTACTCAAAAGACAGTTTTATTTTTTATGGAGTTGGATAATACCAATATATGTAAAAATAAACATCCAAGGAAAATAGCCAGGAAAATAATGAAAAAGACAAACTATGAGGGGCTTTAATGGGATCAGATGTTAAAATATACTATAAAGCCACTATAACCAAAGACGTGTAGTACTGGGACATGAATAAAGGGAGGTGAAAGAATACAGTCAAGAAAGTGACCCAGGGAGTTCCCGTCATGGCTCAGTGGCTAATGAATCTAACTAGGAACCACGAGGTTTCAGGTTCGATCCCTGCTCAGTGGGTTAAGGCTCCGCCATTGCTGTGAGCTGTGGTGTAGGTTGCAGATGCAGCTCAGACCCACGTTGCTGTGGCTCTGGTGTCGGCCGGCAGCTATAGCTCCGATTAGACCCCTAGCCTGGGAACCCCCATGTGCCACGGGAGCAGCCCTAGAAAAGGCAAAAAGGCAAAAAGCCAAAAAAAAAAGGACATAAGAAAATTTATGATAGTATAAATTTTAGGTGGCATCTCATATAACTGGGGTAAAGAGGGGTTTCTTAATAAATGATGCTGGGGTAACTGGGTAGCCATTTAGAAAAAAAGAAAAATTCAGACCCATCTCTCTCATCATACAAAAATATAAACTTCAATGGATCAGTGATGTAAAGGTAAATTATAAAACAATACAAGGACTAGAAGAAAAAGAGGATTAATCCCTCTTTTACCTTGGTGGAGGGAAAGTTTTCTAACAATGCATCAAAATCCAGAGCAATAAAAGAAAGGATTAATAAATTTGCAAGGGAATAAAACACTATAAATGAAATCAAAAGAAAACTGATAAATAAACACCATAAATAAAATCAAAAGGAAACTGATATATATAGCACAGGTAAAGAGCTAATATATATATATATATAATGTACTTTTTAAAAACATTTTTAAAAAATTTTAAAAAGATTGAGGACCAAAGAACCAAAAACAATAGAAAAAAATGGGAAAAAAAAGACATGAGTAGACAATTCAGCTCATAAGCAAAGAAACAAATAAAAAATGAAATTGCTTTTGAACATATGAAAAGATGTTCAAACTTACTCATCATGTTTAAAGAAATGCGGATGAAAACAACATTGAGATACCATTAGATTTGCAAGAACTAAAAAAAAAGATTACATGTTCTGTTAATAAGACTGTGAGGAAACAGGTACTATTAAGCATTTTTGGCAGGAATGAAAACCAGCACAACTCCTCTAGAGGAAACTTGGCACTGTATTTATACCTACATTTTGACCTACCAATGCCACAATTACCTGACCTACACCTCTAAAAATACAAAAATGTGCTCCACTTCAAATCCGTCTTCTTAGAGGCCCCAGTTAAGGTTACGGCAATAGCACGGAACACTGTGCAGGCAATACATGCAAATTAGCCTGTGGGGATTAGACTGTGTACACTGTGAAGCCATATTTCAAGAACCACAACCTCACTGTGTACTAGCTAAGAGGGCCCAAATCCAGCAACACCTCCATCTGCTTATATATAATGACTTGGATTCTCAAGCCATGGGGTCACAAGTAACCAAGGCACGGTTTTCAGCTCAAAAGCATTGTGCTGGATGGAGTTCCCATCGTAGCGCAGTGGTTAACAAATCCGACTAGGAACCATGAGGTTTCGGGTTCGATCCCTGGCCTTGCTCAGTGGGTTAACGATCTGGTGTTGCCATGAGCTGTGGTGTAGGTTGCAGACGCGGCTCGGATCCCAGGTTGCTGTGGCTCTGGCGTAGGCCAGTGCTACAGCTCCGACTGGACCCCTAGCCTGGGAACCTCCATATGCCGCAGGAGCAGCCCTAGAAAGGACAAAAAGACAAAAGAAAAAAAGAAAAGAAAAAAAAAAACATTGTGCTGGACATTAAGAGTGGGGAAAGGAAATGGATTCCAAGAACAGTGGGGTCCTGGCTTGGAGCAACAGCACTGATTTTGGATGTAAGACACCTTCAACCAGACCCATCCAGTTCAGAAATTCTTTGTTGGTAGAAAAAGGCTCTGAAACAGATTAGGAACCTAAACTTGCAAAATCTGTCAGTGATCAGGTTGTACATCCTCCTCCTGAAAGTGGCCGAGTTTAACCAGCTCACAACACTATGGCTGTGGTACAACTGAAGTCGCAAAAAATGTGAAAGTCTGGGCTCCTCGCCCCTCCAGGCCCTCTTCAAGCAGAGGTGCACTCTCTGCCCTTGTGGATAAAAAGTCTCCCTCCATCTCGCTGGCAACACCAACTGGATCATACCAAATATTTGTGATCAAAAGTGCTGAATAGCTGCCCAACACTGCTGCCACCCATTCTGTTCCTTCATCGCAGCTTGTCACCGCCAAACTTTCCCGGAAAAGAGGGACTGCTGCAGCTTCTCCTGGAGAAACTCCCTACCTACCTCCCCCGATCCCTGTTCCTGAGCTTGCCTCTGATGTCCCACTGGATGATGGATCCTCAGTGGGTTCTCTTGGGCTCTAGCTCCTGTAGATGTTGTCAGAATTTATATTTTTAAAATAGTGTTCGTAAAAAATATATCTATTACCCTTTTTCCCAAGATGTGGGGAAAATTGCCTCATTATCTAGGCCTTGCTCCACTGTGTAGCTGATTCATGTTATATGTTTTGCTCCTATGGTTTCATTAACAGAAATTTGGAAGAGTAATATATAAACAAATAAATAAATACAAAAATGTATATGCACAAGGTTATTTATTATAGCACTTCTTGCAACTTCAAAATGTTGAAAACAATCAACATTAAATAAATAAACTAATAAGGTGGGTGGGAAAGAAAGGAACTAACCTAAGAAACTTTGGAAACTGTTACTTTATATTATATAAAGCTGAAGACAAAATGAACTGAACACAAATGTTGTACTTGAGTGGTAAATTTGCTTTTCACAGGGGTAGTAAGTTAGCATTTTGGAACTATGAGTATTCTAGGACTGAGCAAACAAATAAATATATTGTGGATAATGAGAGCCAGGTTTCTCAAGATCAAAGAAAGAAGTTACAAGAGGAAAAAGAGAAAGCAAGAATAAAAATTGCCGTGTTGGACTGGTACTGGAGGTATTAGTGTGAACTTATGGTTTTTAATATACATAGAGAAATATAGGAATGTGTGTTCATGTATGTGAGTGTGTGTATAAAGATGTGCAAACTCTTTCGTACTTAGAGAAAGGTAAATTAAAACAACACTAAGACATCATTTCTCACTTGTCAATTTTTTAAAAGTATGACAACACATTCATTTGCTGAGGCTGTGGGGGAAACATATATTACTTAGCTCTGCACACTCAGAGGACTTAGAGCCAATGATACCCCAGGAGTAGAGAACACATCTAGCATCTTGATCTTGGGTTTCTAAGTACCATTTTCCAATACAGGGAGCCAGGGCTCCTTGAAGAAATTGCTGAATCCAGCACTGGGGCAAGAAAATTAAAAAATGAGCCAGGTGGTACAAGAAAGTAAGGAAATGCTCAACGAACGATGGAAGGATATTGAAAGGACACTTGAAAGAGCTCACAATGGCCAAATCTGAGACAGTTTGATCAAAATAAATAATGACAGGAATGCAGAATAATCCATAGTTTGAAATAACTATCCATGAGTCTGTACTGATTACAAATAAAAATGAATAAATAATTATAAGTTCCTTAGAGTAGAATTCCTATTCATGCATGTAGAAGGAATGCTGGAAATAGCAAACAACCACTTGACAAACACCACAGTAGTAAGTGTTTCAGATAAGAACCATGGATGGATATTAAAATTAGTGAGTGAAAGTAAAATGACAAAGGATGTTTGCATAGTCTCAAAATATCTTCCTACAAGATACTTATTATTAATTTCAGGATTAAAAACAGTAACTTTATAGTACAGATACCACCTTAACCAAACGATCAAGCTAACATCCCCAATAACTGGCATCTTGTATCTCTTCATATGATGAAGGGCACAGCATCACTTCTCTGGTGTTCCTGCTCAGAATGCATAACATCAATCTAATCAGGAGAAAATGTTAAACTTTTCTGAGAGTAAGATTTTTCTTTTGGTCTATTCTGTCTAATTTTTCCACTGCTACGTCCTTGGGACTTACAAGATAACCAACTGGCAAGATAACCAACTGGCAAGCACTACTCAAAAGCATCCAAGTCATGAAAGCAAAACAAAGACTAAAGGATGGTCCTAGATTGGAGGAAACTAAGGAGATAGAACAGAGGGCAATGTATGATTCTACACTGGATTCCAAACCAGAAAAAGGACATGGGAAGGGAAACAATAAACTGTGTACAAGATTTTTAGGCTATTTAATAGTATTACATCAATGTGAATTTCCTTTCAATAATTTACTCTGGGTATATAACATGTTAACATTTGGGGAAACTAGAGGTAGGGTATCTGGTATCTCAGTGCACTATTTTCCAAACTTTTTTAAAATCTAAAATTATTGTTATTTAAGGGTTTTTTTTTGTTTTTTTGTTTTTGTTTTTGTTTTGGCTTTATTTTGTTTTAAAAGAAAGGTCGCTTTACAGTGAGGCTTTCCTGAGCCTAGTACACATACCCTCTGGTCCACCAGCACTCCTTATCTCCTCTTCTGACTTCAATTTTCAGGATAGCACTTATTAATATGTGACAACTGTGTGTCCTATCTACGTTATTGTTTACCATGCCTCATTTCATAAGGGTAAGAATTTTTGTCTATTTTGTGTATTGTGCTCGCTGCTGTGTCCCCAGTGCCCAGAACGGTAAGTTTTAGGGAACGAGTGATTAAACCGTCTTCCCTAAAGGTGTGGGGGCCTCTAGGAACACAGGGATGGAGACACCAGGATTCACATCTGGTAAAGATGGGACATCTTCATTTGGTAACAAAAGGATGGCAAGAAATGATCCTGCAACATCAATTCCCTGCTGTACACCTAAGCAGACATTGTCTATTTAGGCATAGGTTGGGATGCAATTTATGGGTGTAGATTAATTCATATAAATGGTAAACATAATACCATAACTGATTGAAGCATATTTTAAAACTGCCTAAAAAACAAAAGTGAGCAAAGGAAAAACAAACAAATGTGCTGTTAAGAAATTAAGTTGGAGGAGTGCCCGTCGTGGCTCAATGGTTAACGAATCTTAGGAACCATGAGGCTGCGGGTTCGATCCCTGGCCTTGCTCAGTGGGTCAAGTATCCAGGGTTGCAGTGGGCTGTGGTGTAGGTTGCAGACGCGGCTCGGATCCCCGTGTTGCTGTGGTTCTGGTGTAGGCCGGCGGCTACAGCTCCGATTGGACCCCTAGCCTGGGAACCTCCATATGCCGCGGGAGCAGCCCAAGAAATGGCAAAAAAAAAAAAAAAGGCCAGAAGAGAGCCTCCCTGCCCCCCAAAAAAGAAATTATGTTGGAGTACAGGATAATAATGAGGCGGTAGGGTTAAGAAACCAAGTAAACCTAAGGGTAAAAAATGCCAGAAATATTCATATAAATCTAACACTATTTGTGGATTAACAGTAACAAAGATGGTGAGACCCAAGCTTCCACATTTAAAAATAGTATTTTTAGGAGTTCCTGCTGCGGCACAGCAGAAACGAATCCAATTAGGAACCATGAGGTTGCGGGTTTGATCCCTGGCCTTACTCAGTGGGTTAAGGATCCAGTGTTGCTGTGAGCTGTGGTGTAGGTTACAGACCCGGCTCAGATCTGGCATTGCTGTGGCTCTGGCAAAAGCCAGCATCAACAGCTCTGATTAGACTCTTAGCCTGGGAACCTCCACATGCCTCAGGTGAGGCCCTAAAAGGACAAAAAGACAAAAAAAAAATAGTATTTTCAAAGAAGACACATAATTCTCTATGAGCAGCATAAAATTTTTCAGAGATTATTTTTAGGGTCCAGCAGTCTACGACTTCTCTCTCTGGCTAGTAGCTCTCAGGATGAACTTGTGTGGTGCTAAAGTTGTACTGCAATGCTCAACACTGTACAAATCAAATAGAGTACTTTCCTAATTTTCAGGAAAAATTATACTGATAAATGGAATTTTATCAATTCTTTTTCAGTTTTCTTTTTTTTTTCATTTGTTCATAATGATTTTTATTTTTTCCATTATAGCTGGTTTACAGTGTTCTGTCAATTTTCAACCATACAGCAAGGTGACCCAGTTACACATACATGTATGCATTCTTTTTTCTCACATTATCATGCTAAGTGACTAGACATAGTTCCCAGTGCTATACAGCAAATTTTCTCAATTTTAAATTTAAAAAATAATGTTTCTTAAACTTTTGACACTGTTTACTACTCTGTACAGAATCTGGTATACTATGGCAGGTAGAACAGAATTATATTTACTCATTTTATATTTAATATGTTAATAATCACAGTGTTAGGCAAACGAAAATTGAAAACTAGTTTCCTGGTCACATGTCCTTGGGAAGTTACAATTTCTCAGTGCTTTAGTTTTCTCTAAAATAAAGATTAATAATAATAATACCAATCTTGGGTTCTGTGAGGATAAAATTAGTTAATAAGTGGGAAGCAATCAGTGTCTTTCACAGAGAGAATACTAAATGAATGCGAGCTGTTATTAGAAGTATTATTAGATAATTTAGAAATTCTTATTAATAAAAGGGCATAATGAAGTCTATGGACTCTCTCATTGAAATAATTCTAAAATTCTTTCACACACTGGTCCAATTATATACAAACATACCCCCTGGTTGGAAAGAAGAAGATAAAAGCCTCTGCAGCATTAGTTTTCTCCCCATAAATTGCTTGAGGGTTTCCCATACCATTTTTATAACATGCCAAGTTCTCACCTATAGACTGGAGAAATAAGTTAAAAATAGATTATCCTTCTATACAAGCACAGTTCCTCATTACATTATATTATCAATGGTATAATTTAGTCTTGAAAGTAGCTTTTTTCTCCCATTCTCCACTCTCAAAATTAAAATTACTGATGTCTTAGCATAGGCTAACTTTAAAATTCACACTTTTCTTGAAATTTCATTCTCCCAGATACAAACAGATTTCTTTTAGCACTTAGACCTTTTAATTCTAGTCTGCTACTCACTAGCTGAAAGACACGGGGCAAGTCATTTAATATTTCCAAACCTTGATCCACTCATCTGTAAAATGTAACATCTGCCCTTACTCAGTCACAGAATTACGATGTGATTCCAAAGGCAGTTTTTAAAAACTATATGTCCTTTTACAAATGTGATGTTATTATAATATTGCAGGCCATCTGAGACAAATTAATCAAGGCTTTATTTAATAACCTACAAGTTGTTATTCATTGTTTTGGATTTGTTTTTTGTTTGTTTCTTGGGGTTTTTTGGCCTTTTTTAGGGCCACACCCATGGCATATAGATGTCCCCAGGCTAGGGGTCGAATCAGAGCTACAGCTACCGGCCTACACCACACCACAGCAATGCAGGATCTGAACCAAGTCTTCAATCCAGATCACAGCTCACAGCAACGCCAGATCCTTAACCCACTGAGCAAGGCCAGTGATCGAACCTGCATCCTCATGGATGCTAGTCATATTCATTTCCACTGAGCCACGACAGGAACTCCATTATTCACTGTTTTTTAAAATGTCTGTGACTCAGCAAAGAAGAAATTATCACATCTAATAAGAGTCATGAAATAATAAATAGAGATTCCACCAACCTGGCCATTTGCTTGTAAGCTTCTTCAGCTACTGCAAAGATATGTGGATCCATATCACCCATGTTCTGACCACTATATGCATTAATAATATCTTCTCCATAAATAGGCAGCTGTTCATAAGGATTTATAGCTACTAGGACTATACCTGGGGGGAAAGGTAAAAAAGCAAAAGAAGTCAGTGATATGCTACTGGGCACATCAAAATTTGTAAAGTGAGAATCACATTTAACACAAATTCAATTTCAGTTAATACTGAACTAAAAAATTGTTAAGGATCAAAATACATCATAGCCTTTGCCTCTGAACCCATTATACTAGTCCTAACTAAAATATCATTTAAAAACTGGACTAGGTTGTTTAAAATAAGGAAAATTGTAGCAATGTTGAAAGAACTGTAAATATTTTCATAATATTTAAAACAAAGAAATTCACTTCTAGAAAAGTATCCAAATAAAATCAAAGACTCACATAAAGAGTTTTTTAAAAAATAAAGATGTTTATTATGATGCTATTCATAACAGTGAAAAGCAGAGACAAACTACATAATAAAGGGAGGGTGGTTAAATACATTTTGTTATCCATAAACAGACTACTGTGCTTCCACCACAAATCATGTTTACAAAGAATACTAAATATCATAGGAAAACATGATACAAAACTATATACAGACCCATTCCAATTTTGTATCTATTTATACCTTCTTGCATATACACACAGGATATACGACAAAAAGAAACTGGTTATTTTTCAGTGGTGAATTAAATGTAATTCTTTTTCCTTTTTTATACTTTTTGTGTATCTCATTAAATTTTCCAGAGATGTATATTAACTTAATAGTCATTCATTTAACAAATACTTCTTTTGCTCCAATTATGTCTCACTTTTCTAAGTGCTAGGTTTATAACAGTAAACCAAAAAAGAAAGGCAAATCTTGACCCTCATGAATTTCGACTTCTAGGGGGAAGTTCAGACAATTAACAAGATAAGAAAAAAATATATATTACAGGTTAGAAAGTAATAAAAAGGTGAAAATTCAACAGAGAGGAAGATAGAAACTAAGAAGAAACGATAGTGTGGGCAAGAAAAGCTCCACTGAGAAAGTAACATATGTGCAAGAAGAAAAACAAATTAAACAAAAATGAAAATTGAGAAAAAGAAATATTCAGTTAAAAATCAGGAAGAAAAAGAGCAAATACCAAGCATATGAAAGATATAAGAGCTTTTGAGAAGGAAATACAGCTGTCCCTGTCCAAAGCAGGCAGATAATGAAGAAACACTCTAAACACTGAGTTGGGTAGTCTTACCAGGCAGAGACTTAGAAGGAAACAAACAGCAATGTCAGCATGAGTCTCAGAAGACAATGATTTGTCAAAGAAGGATAAGAAGTTAATACAGAAAAAAAGAGCTGGGGGGACAAGGGAGAAAATAAAGAATAAGAAGAAAACAGAGAAAGAGAGAAAAAAGAAGGAAAGAGGGAAAAGAACCAAATGTACAGACATGCGCATGCTTAACTGCTTGGAGAGAAAAAGAATCCTGAGCTGGATCACTGCAGTTTATACTAAAACAAGCAGGGGCCCAAGTGAGCAGATCAAGCAAGAATGGTTACTTCAACCCAAGCCAGTCCTGCATTTTAAGCAATTGAGAAAAAAAGAGAACACTAAACTTTTTGAACCCACACCAAAGGTAAGTATTTGGACATCAACTCTTCGTATAATGGTTTCTGATGAAAGTAAGTGGCAAATCAGTATTGAATTTGGTATATGATCTCTGTGGGGAAAGATATCCAAAAGATGGGCTCAGTTCTTTTTATTCTGAGCAAAATAATAAGTTTATAAGAGTTTATTTAGCATAAAAAGCAACTTACTAATGAACACTATTATAAATCTTATTGATAACTATGAAGTGATATTGTTTCTAAGAGAAGATCCAACCACAGTCTTCTTTCCCCATGCACAATATTTTCATGGCTATGTCCATTAGAGAAAAAAATTCACAATCCACACAGCAAAGTACACTTACCACAATATGTATAAATAAGTTTGGAATCAATAAAGCGGACTCTGAGATTGTGGAGCACAGCAGGCTCATGAAGATAGCTGAGGGCTGTGAGGTCATTTTCACCCACAAGTATGTCAGGGTTTCGTAAGTGAGGCAGTTCCTTGGTCTTTGGATCCAGACGATATTCCAAATCCTGAAAATGCACAAGACACCTGATAAATCATGGCAATAAACCCAAAACGGGCACATGCATTTTGTTTATTTTCTACTCCTGATTTGCTTCTCAGCTATTAAATGCATTCTTTTCCAGGCACCTTCCAAAACCACAGAAACCGGTTAAAAATGGCAAAGGAAAAAAAAAGGGAAATCAAGAGCTCATGTTGTGGCTCAGTGGAAATGAATCTGACTAGTATCCATGAGGACACAGGTTCAATCTCTGGCCTCACTCAGTGGGTTAAAAGGATCTGGCATTGCTGTGAGCTATGGTGTAGGTCATAGACGCCACCCAAATCTGGTGTGGCTGTTGCTGTGGTGTAAGCCAGCAGTTACAGCTCTGATTCAACCCCTAGCCTGGGAATCTCCATATGCTGTGGGTGTGGACCTAAAAAGACAAAAAATAATAATAATAATAATAAGGGAAGTCTTTGTTTTCACTAGATGTATTAACTCATACTTACAATTTTTGCTAATATAATCTGAAAAGTCAAAGCCCAGAATTGTTTCTTTTTATTTATTTATTTATTTTTTTTGTTTTTTTGCCTTTTCTAGGACAGCGTCCGAGGCATGTGGAGGCTCCCAGGCTAGGGGTCTAATCAGAGCTGTAGCCACCAGCCTATGCCAGAGCCACAGCAACGCACGATCCGAGCCACGTCTCCGACCTGCATCACAGCTCATGGCAATGCCGAATCCTTAACCCACTGAGCAGTGTCCGGGATTGAACCTGCAACCTCATGGTTCCTAGTCAGATATTGTTAACCACTGCACCACAACAGGAACTCCCCAAAATTGTTTTTTTACCTAGTTACTGGACCATAGATTTTAATCTTTAGTGAAATAAGCTTTTTTTTTTTTTTTTTTTAATTTTCCTCTTCATCTGTTGTGACAGTCAGTATAACAGAGTGGTCAAAAGCTTGGCTTGAGAGTCAAATCAACCCAGATTCAAATCCTAAAACTGGTACTTACTCCCTTAGTGGTCTTGGGTATCTTATTTAACCTAAATCCTTCATTTGTATAAAAAGGGCATAACACAGCTCACAGGAATGTGGTAAAATTAAATAGGACAATGCCTGGTTGATAAGTAGCTAGGAACTCCTGAACCCCAAGTGGTCCAAGAATTCCATAAAATTAAATGTAACATTTTTTGTGTGTAAATACCTATGTGTAAATACATACACATACGTGTACTTTAAAAAAAAAAACAAAACAGTCCATAGTTCTTATTCAATTTTTAAGGAGGTGCTTGGCCCCCCAGATTAAGAAATACTACGCACATTAAAGCCAAGGGAATATAGCTTTATGGCAAAGCCAAGCATGGAGATTGTCACTCAACTATACATGCAGGGCAAACAACATACAATTACATGAAAAGGAAAAAAATTTCAATACAATTGCAGAGAGAGACAAGGTGGTTTTGTAAAAAGCCACTGAATACTATAGTTATTACTGAAGAGAGATAGTTTGAGGTCAAATATTCAAATCAGGTTAGAATGAACTATGTTAAATTGAGAAAAAATATTTACAATCTACCCTTCGACTTCTCTCTTGACTGGTCTGCTAGGGTATAATGTCCTTCTCCAAACCCGAGTGGGCCTTGCATTAGTTCCTGCCATACACCAAAGCTATTTCTGGCCCTGTGATCGCAAGCAGAACTGCTTAATGTCTCTGAGCCGTGGCCTCTTTATTTGGAAAATAGTTATAATAACACCTACCAATCTACAGAATTGCACTGAAAATTAACATAAGAAAATACAGCCTAGGAGTTCCCGTCATGGCGCAGTGGTTAACGAATCCGACTAGGAACCATGAGGTTGCGGGTTCAATCCCTGGCCTTGCTCAGTGGGTTAAGGATCCGGCGTTGCCGTGAGCTGTGGTGTAGGTTGCAGACGCGGCTCAGATCCCGAGTTGCTGTGGCTCTGGCGTAGGCTGGTGGCTACGGCTCTGTTGGACCCCTAGCCTGGGAACCTCCATATGCCACGGGAGTGGCCCTAGAAAAGGCAAAAAGACAAAAAAAAAAAAAGAAGAAGAAGAAGATACAGCCTAAAAGTGTCCAATTTGTGCCTAACAGAGTGGATCAATGAATGCTAAATAAATTAATTTCTACTTGGCAGACATGGCCCTTGTACTCTGACCTAATTCTTTCCTGCCTTCTCTCAGAATTACCTCCTTCCCTCTGTTCTGCTCCCTGAAATTCATCCTCCATGCTGCCACCAATGAGTCCTGTCTAAAATACAAGCCTGGGAGTTCCAGTCATGGTGCAGTGGAAACGAATCCAACTAGGAACCATAAGGTTGCGGGTTCTATCCCTGGTCTCACTCAGTGGGTTAAGGATCCGGTGTTGCCGTGAGCTGTGGTGTAGGTCACAGACAAGGCTCAGATCTGGCGTTACTGTGGCTCTGGCCTAGGCCAGCAGCTGTAACTCCGATTAGACCCCTAGCCTGGGAACCTCCATATATCGAAGGTGTGGCTCTAAAAAAAAGACAAAAGACAAAAAAAAAAACTCTGTTCCAGTCAACAACTTGTTATATTCACTGTCTCCAAAATATATTTCAATCCTCACAAGGTCTACCCCCTTTCTCTCTGTTAACTCAAATTCTTTTTTTTTTAATCTTTTATTTATGTGTATATTTTTTTCTACTGTACAGCATGGTGACTCAGTTACACATACATGTATACATTCTTTTTTCTCACATTATATGTTCCATCATAGGTGACTAGACAGAGTTCTCAGTGCTACACAGCAGGATCCCATTGCTTATCCATCCTAAAGGCCACATTCTGCATCTATTTACCCCAAGCTCCTGGTCCCTCCCACTCCCTCCCCTTCCCTCTTGGCAACCACAAGTCTATTCTCCAAGACCATGATTTTCTTTTCTGTAGAAAGGTTCCTTTGTGCCGTATATTATATTCCAGATATAAGTGATATCATATGGTATTTGTCTTTCTCTTTCTGACTTACTTCACTCAGGATGAGTCTCTAGTTCCATCCATGTTCTATCTACCATTTCAGACCCAGTCAAAATCCTTCTCTTTGAAGTCTTCCTTGACAAAGTAGCCCACAGTGATATTTCCCTCTACTGGGATCCTGAAGTCCTCACTGCCTTTACAGGACAACAGAGTGGTCATGTACATGGACCATAAAGGCAATCTCCTGGCTTTAAGTCCCAGCTTCATCCCTTAATTACCTAAATAACCCTGACCAAGTCCCAAACCTATTGATGTGAGCCTCACAGTCTTCATCAATAGGTGATAACAGTCCCAACTCATAGGATTGTTGTGAGATTAAGTGAATTGTAGCACATAAAACAATTGGAACTATGCCTAGCACATAGTAAGTGCTAATACATATTAACTGACAGGATAGCATTACTCACTTGGCAGTTCATTATAAGCTTACCTTTTGACATCTTTAGTATTGTGATGTTGAACTACCTTTAAATGTTATATGTTTCTGGCTAGATTATATTTTGTTTAGAGGAAATTAATATCATAATAGTTTTTAAGAAAAAAGTATGACATGCTCTGTCAAATGCAGTAGAGAGGTTAAAAGTGGAGACACCTAAGATGATTCCACTCATGCAGTGAATGCAGAAGGGAAAGCATAGAGATACAATTGGTTTTAAGTGTTTCTGGTCACTATCAAAATGTTTTATACATAATAGCTTCTAAGTAAATATTTTCAAATGACTTAGTTCCAGCAAGTACCAAATATCAGACTGGCTCCAAGGTAATGTTTTCTTAGTTAATATGAATAATTTTTTCTTTTTTTTTTTTTCTTTTTAGGGCCACACCCAGGCATATGGAAGTTCCCAGGCTGGGGGTTGAATTGGAGCCACAACTGCCAGCCTATGCTATAGCCACAGCAACACCAGATCTGAGCCTAGTCTGAGACCTATACCACAGCTTATGGCAATGCCAGATCCTTAACCCACTGAGCGAGGTGAGGGATCAAACCCAGATCCTCGAAGATCCAAGTCAGGTTCATTACCGCTAAGCCATGACAGTTATTCCTAATATGAATAATTTCAATGGTATCCTAAACAAAACACAGATAAACAGGAATATTTTTAGGAGCATTAGATGTGAACCTAAACCTAGTCATTACAAAGTCATAAACCAAAATAACGGATTTTTTAAAGTATCTGCTATTTTCACTAACCCAAGAGAAACTGAGTTTGTCATTTTTATCAATTAAGTGAAAATATTAGATTAATTCAAAATTTAACTTCCAAATGAAATCAAATATCTCACAGCAAATTTGTACTTTTGAACTTTCTGTACTTTAAGCCAATGATAAAAAATAAGAGTAAGATTCTTGGAGTTCTCTTGTGGCACATTGGGTTAAGGATCTGGTGTTGTCACTGCTGTGGCTTGGGTCACTGCTCTGGCGTGGGTTTAATCCCTGGCCTGGGAACTTCCACATGCTGCAGGTGCAACCAGAAAAAAAAAAAAGTAAAATTCTTACCTTTCCATCCTCAAGGTGAAGCAGGAGGACTTTATCTCCTGGCTTATAATCCTTGAGCAGCTCTGCTGACTTCCAAACTTCCTCAGGATCAGGTATCCAAACCCTGGCAAACTAGAAGACAAAAAATTTTTAGATGTTTTTAACCAGAAAATAAATTACTTTATAATGATATATAAAACATATGGCTTTATTTCTTAAATTTTTTTTCTTTAGGACCACATCTGTGGCATGGGGAGGTTCCTAGGCTAGGAACTGAATCGGAGCTGCAGCTGCCAGCCTATGCCAAGCAACACTGGATCTGAGCCTTGTCCATGACCCACACAGCAGCTCATGGCAACGCCAGATCCTTAACCCACAGAGGGAGGCCAGAGATCAAACCCAAATCCTCATGGATACTAGTCTGGTTTGTTACTGCTGAGCCACAATGGGAACTACCCATTTTGCTTTCTTTATAATTAAACAATTCATGAAAAAAATCTTGGCCAATATGAAATTTAACTTTTAAGTTAGTAGATGAAAAGTATCTCTGCCCTCGTAGCATCACATGCCCACATTATAAAAAGCATGATCTGTACTATGGTAATGATTTCACAATATATATGTCATTACGTTGTACACCTTAAACTCATACAGTGCAGTATGTCAATCATATCACAATAAAACTGAGGGCAAAAAAGCATGCTCTGAGGAAATAGCTTCAATTAATTAAATCTGACTTAGCCTTATATAAAAATGTGATCTGAAAAAGTATAGTTTTAGATTAAAAGGTACATATAAATCTATTTTCTCACAGAATGTGGACTTTCATGAATTTCACAACATGGTTTTGAAGCCCTGGTGTGGTGGTTGTACCACTTTCAGCAGCACAGCTATCTTTTTTTTGATTTTTGTCTTTTTAAGGCCTCACCCGCAGCATATGGAGGTTCCCAGGCTAGGGGTTGAATAGGAGCTATAGCTGCCGGCCTACACCAGAGCCACAGCAACGTGGGATCCGAGCCACATCTTTGACCTACACCACATCTCACAGCAATGTTAGATCCTTAACCCACAGAGCAAGGCCAGGGATCAAACCTACATCCTCATGGATGCTAGTCAGGTTCATTAACCATTGGGCCATGATGGGAACTCCAACAGAGTTATCTTTTTATGGCAAGATTTACAATTTGAATTTCTTATGGTGGTCTTCATCTTGTGTTCTGCAAAGCCTTCGTGATTTCTCAGGTGTTCTTTGGAGGTCATTACGGTGTGGAGAAGTCGACCCACAGCTGCTTTACACACTGGGCATCTCGAATTTTCTTTGAAAAAAGCTCTGTTGCTAATTTTTTTAAAAAATGAGAAAGCATAGTTGTCTAGTATTTTTTCTTCATTATTTTATTGAGATGAGTGAAAATGATAAAAATGGTATATTTGGCCAGTAGTAAGTCTGGCTCTTATAGCTCACTATCATGAAAGAAGTTATCAAGAGAAGTTCCTGAAACAGTAAATCTTTAATCTCAACTAGATAATCTCTGGACTTAAGCCAATTTTGGGCTTCAGATCAATTTTAAAGAAAAAGAACAAAATGTATAAATATGAATAAATCATCTAAACACCAAAACAAAGACATGGTTTATGATTGCTTGCATTATTCAGAAAGGAATCTCCCTTTAAAACATATGTACACTAAACCTTGCCCATTTTCAGGAGTATATCATATATGAAAATAGCACCACCAGTAGCCTTTCTCTTTTCTTCAGAGCTCTTATTGAACTTTGTTGTTGTTGCTGTTATTTCATTATTTTAAGGCCACATCCTGCAGCATATGGAAGTTCCCAGGCTAGGGGTTAAATTGGAGCTGTAGCTGCCAGCCTACACCACAACCACAAGCAACTCCACATACAAGCCACATCTGCAACCTACACGACAGCCCACAGCACAGTGGGATCCTTTAACCCACTGAGAGAGGCCAGGGACTGAACCACATTCTCATGGATACTAGTTGGGTTCGTTACTGCTGAGCCACAATGGGAACTCCTGAATTTATTTATTGTTATGTTATTGTTTGTTCCTTAATTTATTTCTCTTCCTTAGAACATAAGCTCCATATCTGTCTTATTCAACACTATAACAAATGCCTGTGTACCTGGTACACAGCTGGGAACTTGGTATTTGTTGAAAGAATCTCAGAATAAAAGATGTCTGGAAATTCAATAAAAGTAAGTATGGTGAAAACATCACCCATTGCTTTACTTATCTCTCTCTCTCTCTTTTTTTTTTTTCCTCTTCTATTTGCTCTATTTTTAAAAATTTTTTATTACTCAATGCATTTATTACATTTACAGTTGTAAAATGATCATCACAATCCAATTTTATAGAATTTCCATCCCATACCCCCAGCGCATCCCCCCACCTCTCAAACTGTTTCCCTGGGAAACAGTAAGTTTTTCAAAGTCTGTGAGTCAGTATCTGTTCGGCAAAGAAGTTCACTGTGCCCTTTTTTCAGATTCCACATGTAAGTGATAGCATTTGATGTTAGTGTCTCATTGTATGACTGACTTCACTTAGCATGATAATTTCTAGGTCCAGCCATGTTGCTAAAAATGCCAGTATTTCGTTCCTTTTAATGGCTGAGTAATATACCATTGTATATTACTGTTTTGTTTTGTTTTGTTTTGTTTGGTCTTTTTGCCTTTTCTAGAGCCAATCCCAGGGCATATGGAGGTTCCCAGGCTAGGGGTCTAATCGAAGCTGTAGGTGCTGGCCTATGCTAGAGCCACAGCAACTCGGGATCTGAGCCGCATCTGTGACCTACACCACAGCTCACGGCAACCTCAGATCCTTAACAGACTGAGCAAGGCCAGGGATCAAACCCGCAACCTCATGGTTCCTAGTTGGATTCATAAACCACTGAGCCACTACGGGAACTCCAACACCACCTCTTCTTGATCCACTCCTCTGTCGATGGACATTGTCATTGTTTCCATCTCTTGGCTATTGAAAATAGTGCTGCAATAAACATTGGAGAACATGTACATTTTTGAGTCATGGTTTTCTCTGGATAGATGCCCAGGAGTGGGATTGCTGGATCAAATGGTAGTTCTATTTGTAGTTTTCTAAGGCATCTCCATACTGTTTTCCACAGTGGTTAAACCAATCTACAATCCCACCAACAGTGTACTAGGGTTCCTTTTCCTCCACACCCTCTCCAGCACTTATTGTTTGTAGACTTTTTGATGATGGCCATTCTGGCTGGTATAAGGTGGTACCTCAGAGTGGGTTTGATTTGAATTTCTCTAATGATGAGTGACGTTGAACATCTTTTCATGTGTTTTTTGGCCATCTGTATATCTTCTTCGGAGAATTATCTGCTTAGATCTTCCGTCCATTTTTTGATGGGTTTTTTTTTTTTTTGGAATTGAGTGGTAGGAGGTGTTTATAAATTTTGGAGATGAATCCCTTGTCGGTTGATTCATTTGCAAATATTTTCTCCCATTCTGTGGGTTGCCTTTTTGATTTGTTTAGGGTATCCTTTGCTGTGCAGAAAGTTTGAAGTTTGATTAGGTCCCCTTTGTTTATTTTTGTTTTTACTGTCATTACTCTAAGAGGTGGATCTGAGAAGATGTTGCTGTCGTTTATGTCAGAGAGTGGACTATGTTCTCCTCCAAGAGTTTTGTAGTGTCTGGTCTTATATCTAGGTCTTTAATCCATTTGGAGTTTCTTTTTGTGTATGGTGTTATGGAGTGTTCTAATTTCATTCTTTTCTATGTGGCTGTCCATTTTTCCCAGCACCACTTACTGAACAAGCTGTCTTTTTCCCATTACATATTCTTGCCTCCTTTGTCATTGATTACTTGACTGTAGGTATGTGGGTTTAATTCCAGATCTATATTTCTGTCTTTGTGCCAGTACCACACAGTTTTGATTGTTGCTTTGTAGTATAGTCTGAAGTCAGGGAACCTGATTCCTCCAGCTCCATTTTTCTTTTTCAGGATGTCTTTGGCTATTCTGGGTCTTTTGTGCTTCCAAACAAACTTTAAAATATTTTGTTTGAGTTTTGTGAAAAATGTCCTTGGTAATTTGATAGGGATTGCATGGGATCTGTATATTGCCTTGCGTAGTATAGTCATTTTGATAATATTGACTCTTCCAATCCAAGAGCATGTTATGTCTTTCCATCTATTTGTGTTATCTTTGATTTCTTTCATCAGTGTCTTACAGTTTTCCGAGTACAGGTCTTTCATCTCTTTAGGTAGGTTGACTCCTAGATATTTTATTCTTTTGGATGTGATGGTAAATGGGATTGCTTCCCTTATTTCTCTTTCTGATCTTTCATTGTTAGTGTATAGAAATGCTGTCAATTTCTGTGTATTAATTTTATATCCTGCGACTTTGCCAAATTCATGGATGAGCTCTAACAGTTTTCTGGTAGAGTCTTTAGGATTCTCTAGGTAGAGTATCATGTCATCTGCAAATAGTGATAGTTTTACTTCTTCCTTTCCAATTTGGATTCCTTTTATTTCTTTTACTTCTCTGATTGCTGTGGCTAGGACTTCCAAACCTATGTTGAATAGTAGTGATGAGAATGGACATCCTTGTCTTGTTCCTGATCTCAGCGGGAATTCTTTCAGCTTTTCACCATTGAGAATGATGGGTAGCTGTGGGTTTGTCATATATGGCCTTTATTATGTTGAGGTAGGTTCCCTCTATGCCCAGTTTCTGAAGGGTTTTTATCAGAAATGGGTGTTGGATTTCTGTCAAATGCTTTGTCTGCGTCTATTGACAGGCTCATATGGTTCTTATTCTTTGGTTTTTAATGTGGTGTATCACGCCTACTGATTTGCAGATATTGAAGAATCCTTGCATCCATGGGATAAATCCCACTTGATCATGATGTCTAATCCTTTTTTTTTTTTTTTGTCTTTTTGCCATTTTCTTGGGATGCTCTCACGGCATATGGAGGTTTCCAGGCTAGGGGTCAAATCAGAGCTATAGCTGCCAGCTTACACCAGAGTCACAGCAACACAGGATCCGAGCCACGTCTGTGACCAACACCACAGCTCACGGCAACGCCAGATCATTAACCCACTGAGCACGCCAGGGACTGAACCCGCAACCTCATGGTCCCTAGTTGGATTCGTCAACCACTGCACCACGACAGGAACTCCTACAATCCTTTAAATATATTGTTGGATTCGGTTTGCTAGTATTTTGATGAGGATTTTTGCATCGATGTTCATCAGTGAAATTGGCCTGTAGGTTTCTTTTTTGTGGTATCTTTGTCTGGTTTTGGTATCAGGGTGATGATGGCCACATAGAATGAGTTTGGGAGTGTCCCTTCCTCTGCAATTTTCTGGAATAGTTTCAGAAGGATAGGTGTTAGCTCATCTCTAAATATTTGATAGAATTTGCCTGTGAAGGCATGTAGTCCTGGACTTTTGTTTGTTGGAAGTTTTTTAATCACAGTTTCAATTTCAGTACTTGTGATTGGTCCGTTCATCTTTTCTATTTCATCTTGGTTTAGTCTTGGAAGATTATACTTTTCTAGGAGTTTGTCCATTTCTTCTGGGTTTTCCATTTTATTGCCATGTAGTTGCATATAGTAGTCTCCTATGATCCTTCATATTTCTGTGATGTCTGCTGTAACTTCTTCATTTCTAATTTTATTGATTTGAGTCATCTTTTTTTCTTGATAAGTCTGGCTAGGGGTTTATCAATTTTGTTGATCTTTTCAAAGAACCAGCTTTTCATTTCATTGATCTTTTCTATGGTTTTCTTCATTTCTATTTCATTGATTTCTGTTCTGATCTTTACAATTTCTTTCCTTCTACTAACTTTAGGTCTTGTCTGTTCTTCTCTCCTGAGCTGCTTTCGACGTAAAGTTAGCTTGTTCATATTTGTTTCTGTATCCATTTCTTGAGGTGGGCTTGTATTGCTATAAACTTTCCTTTTAGAATGACTTTTGCTGCATCCCATAGGTTTATGGAGTGTCGTGTCTTTGTTGTCATTTGCTTCTAGGTATTTTTTAATTTCCTCTGATTTCTTCAGTGATCCATTGGTTGTTTAGTAGCATGTTGTTGAGTCTCCACATGTTTGTGTTTTTTGCAGTTTTTTTCTTGCTGTTGATGTCCAATCGTATATTGCTGGGGTCATACAAGACGTTTGATATGATTTCAATTTTCTTAAAGTTACCAAGGCTGGATTTGTAGCCCAGGATGTGATCAATCTTAGAGAATGTTCCGTGTGCACTTGAGAAGAATGGGTATTCTGTTGCTTTTGGATGGAATGTCCTATAAATATCTATTAAGTCCATCTAGTCTAATGCTTCATTCAGGGCCTGTGTTTCCTTATTGATTTTCTGTCTGGATGATCTTTCATTGTTCTAAGTGGGGTGTTAAAGTCCCCCACAATTATTGTGTTATTGCCATTTTCTCCTTTAAAGGTTGTTAGCAGTTGCATTACATATTGTGGTGAACCTATGCTGGGTGCATAGATATTTAAAATTGTTCTCTCTTCTTCTTGGCTTGATCCTTTGATCATTAGGTAGTGTCCTTCCTTGTCCCTTAAAATATTCTTTATTTTAAAATCTATTTTGTCTGACATGAGTATTGCTACTCCAGCTTTCTTTTGATTCCCATTTCCATGGAATATTTTCTTCCATCCTCTCACTTTCGATTTGTATGTGTCCCTAGAAGTGAAGTGGGTCTCTTGGAAGATAGCATATATATGGATCTTGTTTTTGTATCCACTCAGCCAGTCTATGTCTTTTGGTTAGGGCGTTTAGTCCATTAACAGTTAAAGCAATTATTGATATGTATGTTCTTATTGCCATTTTATTAACTGCTTTGAATTTGGTTTTGTTGCTCTTTTTCTTCCCTTCTTCTCTTGTTCTCTCCTCTTGTGGTTTGATAACTATCTTTAGTGTTGTATTTGAGTTGATTTTTCTTATTTGTGTATCAATTGTAGATTTTTGGTTTGCAGTTACTCTGAAGTTTAGATATGAGTCTATAATATATATATATATGAGATTGTTTTAAGTGGTTGATCTCTTAATTGCAAGTGCATCTCCAGTGTTCTGCATTGTACCCTCCTCTTCTCACCATTTCTGATTTTGTGGCATAATTGTGTGTGGATGATTTCCTACCTTTACTTTATATATGCCTTTACTGTTGAGCCTTGTCATTTGTGGTATTTTTGTTTCTGGTGGCAGCCTTTTCTTTTCTGCCTAGAGAAGTTCCTTTAGTATTTGCTGTAAAGATGGTTTAGTGTTGCTGAATTCTCTTAGCTTTTGCTTATCTGTGAAGCTTTTGATTTCTCCTTGAAATCTGAATGAGAGCCTTGCTGGGTAAAGGAATCTTGGTTGGAGGTTTTATCCTTTCATCCTGTTAAGTATATCATGCCACTCCCTTCTGACCTGCAGTTTCTGCTGAAAAATCTGCTGATAACCTTATCAGGGTTCCCTTGTATGTCATTTGTTTCTTTTCCCTAGCTGCTTTCAGTATTTTCTCTTTGTCTTTAGTTTTGGTCAGTTTGATTAATATTTGTCTTGGGGTGTTCCTCCTTGGGTTTATTTTATATGGTACTCGTTGCCCTTCCTGGATTTGAGTGAGTGGTTCCTTTCCCATGTTAGGCAAGTTTCTGGCTATTATTTCTTCAAATATTTTTTTTTGTCCCCTTCTCTCTCTCCTTCTTCTGGCACCCCTATAATATAGATGTTGGTGCGTTCAACATTGTCCCAGAGTTCTCTGAGACTCTCTTCATTTGTTTTCAATCTTTTTCTCTTTTCTGTTCTACATCCATGATTTCCGCTGATCTGCCCTCCATCTTTCTTATTTGTTCTTCTGCATCCTTATTCTGCTATTGGTTGATTCTAGTGAATTTTTAATTTCTGTTACTGTATTTTGCATCTCTTCTTAAGTTTTATATCTTGTATCTCTTTGCTCAGTAGTTTCTGTAAATTATCCATCTTTGCCTCCAGTTTATTTTCAATGTCTTGTATCATCTTCAGCATCATTAGTTTGAAGCCTTTTTCCTGGAGGCTGATAATCTCTAGATCACTCAGCTGTTTTTCTGGGGTTTTTTCTTTCTCCCTTATCTGTGTTATAGTTCTCTGTCTTTTCATTTTTACAGGCTTTTGCTGTGGTGACCTTTTTACAGATAATAGAGTTGTAGCCTCTCTTACTTCTGGCATCTGCCCCCCTTGTGGTTGAAGTTAGTATGGGGGCTTGCTATAGACTTCCTGATGGGAGGGACTGGTGCCTGCCCACTGGTAGGTGGAGCTGATTTCTATCCCTCTGGTGGGTGGGGCTTTGGGTCTGGGTGAGATTAGAGGTGGCTGTGTGCCTGGGGGTTCTTTAGGCAGCCTGTTTACTGATGGGCAGGCCTGTGATCCCACCTGGATTGTTATTTGGCCTAGGGCTTCTCAGCACTGATGGGTGGGGCTATATTTTCCCAAAATGGCCACCCCCAGAGAAAGGAATGCTGGCTGCTGAATATTACCGAGAGCTTTGCTTCCAATGCCCTTCCCCCACAACAAGCCACATTCACCCCTGCTTTCCCAGGAGGTCCTCCAAGAACCAGAGCCAGGACCAACTCAGATTCCCATGGAGACTCTGCTTTGCCCTGGGACCCAGTGCATGCGAAAGTCTGTGTGCGCCCTCCAAGAATGGGGTCTCTGTTTCCCCTAGACCCGTAGAGCTCCTGCACACAAGCTCCACTAGCCTTCAATGCCAGGTGCTCCAGGGGCTCTTTCTCCCAGTGTCAGATCCCCATGCTTGAGGGTTTGATGTGGGGCTCAGAACTCTCACTCCTGTAGGTGAGTCTCTGTGATAGTTACTTTCCAGTCTGTGAGGCTTCCCATCTGGAGGTATGGGGTTGCTTATATCATGTAATTGCCCCTCCTACCTCTTGCTGTGGCCTCCTCTTTGTCTTCTGGAGTAGGATATCTTTTTGAAAGTTTCCGATACATTTGGTTGAAGATTGTTCAACATTTGATTGTAAATTTTGCTGTTTTTAGGACAGAAGTTGAGTTCCAGTCCTTCTGTTCCACCATCTTAATCCCATCCCTGCTTTACTTACCTCTTAATGTCACAGACCCATACAAACTTTTTGTCTGAATAGTTTTCAGAGGAGAGAGTACTAAACTAGGTTATGGGTTCTAATCCCAGGACTACCAGACTGGCCTTTTAGCCTTTATTTCAGGTATCTATAAAATAGGGATGACAACAGTTTTCATCTAGTTTATTTCTAGGGCTTAACCGCATAGAAACCTTGTGAAAAGTATAAACCAATATTTATGCACAGGTTGAGATTGTTTTGTTTGTTTGTTTGTTTGTTTGTTTTTTGTCTTTTTGCCTTTTCAAGGGCCGCTCCCGTGGTATATAGAGGTTCCCAAGCTAGGGGTTGAATTGGAGCTGTAGCTGCCGGCCTACACCACAGCCACAGCAATGTGGGATCTGAGCCGCGTCTGCAACCTACACCACAGCTCACGGCAACGCCAGATCTTTAACCCACTGAGCAAGGTCAGGGATCGATCCCGCAACCTCATGGTTCCTAGTTGGATTCGTTAACCACTGTGCCATGACGGGAATGCCAGAGATTGCTACTAATTGTTTTTTCCATAAGAAGTGATTGTTCCTTAAACTGAGTAATATCTGTACACATTACTAAAATCTTATTCATTCAATAAACATTTCCTGGAGTTCCCATTGTGGCTCAGCAGAACCTAATCTAACTAGCATCCATGAGGATGCAGATTCGATCCTGCCTTGCTCAGTGGGTTAAGGATTTGGCATTGCCATGAGGTATGGTGTAGGTCACAGATGCAGCTTGGATCTGGTGGCTGTGGTGTAGGCCGGTGGCTGCAGCTCTAATTCGACCCCTAGCCTGGGAACCTCCATATGCCACAGCTGCAGCTCTAAATAAATTAATAAATGAAGAAACAAACATTTCTGTGTACTAACTGCTTCCACTCTGAAGCTTACTTTAGAAAGGCATTATTTGAAAGTCAATATTTCTGTAACTTTCCCTGGAAGGATTTACTGGCTTCAGAAAAGATATGCAATACATGAGATTCAGAGTCATGAAAAGACCTATTACCCTGACTGATGAAAACACAAAAAGCAAAACAGGTCCAAGTGAGTTTGTAGAAGCATGACCTGATCTACACAAGAGGAGATTTTCAACTAAATCTAGAAAGAAGTACCTTTGTGGGTTTTTTTGTCAATAGCAAGCTCTAGCTCAGAGTTCCACAAGTATTTTGCAAACAATTACAGTAGGTACTTTGCCAGAAGGCTAGATTTCCAAGAGCTAGGTGTTGACAACACTTACAGATAGTAGCAACATCACTCTGGCAGCCAACTTCCCCTTTATCTTATCTCTATCTCTTAGGAAAGTTTCCAAAAATAGGTCAAAAGTCAGTCTACTATTACCATTGTCTTTTTATGATTCTTTACCATCTTAACCAATGAGATGGGTGACTCTGCAGAAACAGCTATACCAGAACTGGGCCAATTTAGAAGGTATATATATACCTTAGTTGCTAAACAGAGAGGAATCTCAACTTGCCAATGACCCTTCCTATTGCCTGTCACCTCCAATCCTACTTTCCACTCTTCACCTAGGCCCCCAGTGAAAATACACATAGCAACCACGAGGAAGAGAACCAAGCTTGTCCAGTCATGTCATGTGTAAAGACTTGGGAAGGAATGGAGTTCCTGTTGTGGTGTAGAAGAAACAAATCTAACTAGTAACCATGAGGTTCCAGGTTCGATCCCTGGCCTCACTCAGTGGGTTAAGGATCGGGCATTGCTGTGAGCTGTGGTGTAGGTCAAAGATGCAGCTTGGATCCTGCATTGCTGTGCCTGTGGTGTAGGCTGGCAACTGTAGCTTTGATTTGACCCATAGCATGGGAACCTCCATATGCCACCAGTGTGGCCCTAAAAAGCAAAAAAAAAAAAAAAAAAAGACTTGGGAAGGAAGACAAGAGGGGAAGGAAGATAAGACAAGGTCCCAAGATCACATGAGAAACCTAGAAATGGGATGTGACAGCAAGAGTCAGGGAGGAATCAGAAATAGGGGTGGAGGGGGAGTTCCCATCGTGGCGCAGTGGTTAATGAATCCGACTAGGAACCATGGGGTTGCAGGTTTGGTCCCTGGCCTTGCTCAGCGGGTTAAGGATCCGGTGTTGCCATGAGCTGTGGTGTAGGTTGCAGACATGGCTCAGATCCCACGTTGCTATGGCTCTGGCGTAGGCTGGTGGCTACAGCTCCGATTCAACCCCTAGCCTGGGAACCTTCATATGCTGTGGGTGTGGCCCTAGAAATGGCAAAAAGACAAAAAAAAAAAAAAAAGAAAGAAAAGAAGAAATAGGGGTGGACACACCTACCCACTAAGTCAGCTCAGGGACCTGCTGAAACAGAAGCAGCTAGCAAAAGACAAACCCAGCCAATGTGAATCAACCTGGACAGATCTTCTAGCAAAACAACCGAGGGTCCAATGTCATGAAGCTCAGCTCAGTGGCTAACAGAGGCTGAGGCTTTCCTGCAATGCCTCTCATTCCCTTTTTCACTCATGCTACTCTAGTTTTATCCCTCATTACCTTCTGAGTCCTTTAAATATCTCACTTATGATATCTCAGGCCTTATTTTAGTTATTTATGGATCTATCCATCTCCCACACTAGACTGTATGTTCCTTAAGCCATCTTTGAACCCCCTCTAAGTTGGTTCAGCTCCTTGCCCACACTTAGTGAGACATTTGTGTTGATTTTATTTAAGACAGAGGTTGGGCAAGGGAAGGACAAAAGCTAGAAGTGGGGAGAACAGAGGCAAACTTCACAGACCCAGCTCAGGATTTTCTTGAAGCCAAAAAGCACAGTTGGGATGGGGTAGGAGTCAGAGACTCAGAGAAGAGATTTGTGGAGTAGACGGCAAAGAAGGAATAAACACTGATGTAGGAATTATAGGAAAAGAGAAAGTAAGGATTTGGGGGCTGAGGTACTGTGACTAAAGCCACAAAAACTGTAGAAAATGACAAAAAAAAGAAAAGGGCTTTAAAACATATAACACTAAAATATAAACAGACATCAAAGAAGATTTATGAGAATTCAAAGGAACACCTGATTACAAAGGAGAATAAGGACAAAATGGAGATGGGCTAAATTTTAAGATAATTAGTCAAGATCTGAGAAAATAATGCTAGCACAGATTTAAGCTGCATAGTAGCTAGCAAGGAAAATAAAAACCATCTGTCCTTCTACAATACAATTTAATGAGGCCTGCCTGGCATCGATGAGGTGATTCTGACAGTCTAATAGGAGAGCACTGGAAAGGCAGGTTTGGGGACATGCTTGCACTGGTACTTGCAGAGAGGGGCACTAAGCAGTGCTTAAGGAGGTAGCAGTCATCTACTTACTGTACCCTATCACAATGACAATACTCAAGAGGTCCTTGATTAATGCAGATGACTCAGTGAAGTTTTGCTAACCTGCATTTTCTCAGTCAGGGAAGCCTAAAGTATGGACACCAGGAGTAACTGTTTCTGATGTCTCAGACACTTTGGAAGCAAGACTGACACCAGCAACACAGTAAATGACCAGTCTCCGAATCCCAAAAAAATGACCCATGTGATTCTCTCTCCTTCCTCAAACCACCACATACATTATTCATTTTTCATATGGCGTATGTGCACATTTTACTAGCTCCCCTATTAAACTGGAATCTGTTTGGTTCATTTTTGATATCCCATTGTGAATGTTCGTAAAAATGTATGCTTTACGCAACAATTCAAACAACTCTTACCTAAAAACCCTCTAGGCTGGGAACTGAAGCAGGAGAGAAATTCAGAATCAACACCTCTTCCTCTGAACTCTGACATTAACACTGATACTCCATACAATTACTAAGTAATTCATATAACCCTTGAGGCATGTTTGTGATACAAAAAAAATTCTGGAACTTTCACACTAAAGCACATAAAGGGCTTTCCAGAATTATACATACACACACCCCCACACCCAAATATTTGCCACATTAAAGTGTGATATAACGAACTCCAATATACCTGCACTTAGGTTCAGAAATAGAACATTTCCTTTCAATGGAATATATTCAATATTTCATTTCCCCCCATTTTCACCCACCTGCATTCAATCATCACCATAACCCCATTTGTAACCCAATTTAACAAACACAAGCATACCTCATTTTATTATGGTCTGCAGATATGGCTTTTTTTTTTTTTTCAAATTGAAATTTTGAGGCAATCCAGTATCAAGCAAGTCTATTTACACCATTTTTTCCAATAGGATTCGCTCTCTGTGGTACATTTTGGTAATTCTCTCAATATTTGAAACTTTTTCACTACTGTTACATTTGTTATGATGATCTGTAATCTTTGATATTATTATTATAATTGCTTTGAGGTGCGATGAACCATGCCCACATAAGATGATGAACTTGCTAAATGTGTAGGTTCTGACTGTTCCACCAACTACTGGCTGTTTGCTTGTCTCTCCTCCTCAGGCCTCCCTAGCCCCTGAGACTCAGCCAAATTAATAACCTTACAGTGGCCTCTAAGTGTTCAAGTAAAAGAAGAATCACAGGTCTCTCACTTTAAATCAAAAGCTGAAAATGATTAGACTTAGTGAGGATGGTACGCTGAAAGCCGAGAAGGCCAAAAGCACTTGCACCAAATAGCCAAGTTGTGAATGCAAAGAAAAAGTTCTTAAAGGAAATTAAAAGTGCTATTCCAGTGAAAACACAAACGTTAAGGCAGTGGAAGAGCCTTATTGCTCATGTGGAAAAAGTTGTAGTGGTCTAGATGAAAGATCAAATCAGCCACAACATTCCCTTAAGACAAAGCCTAATTCAGAGCAAGGCCCTAACTCTATTCAACTCAATAAAGGCTGAGAGAGGTGAGGAAGCTACAGAAGAAAAGTCTGAAGCTAGCAGGGGTTGGTTCATGAGGTTGAAGGAAAGAAGGCATTTACATAACATGAGTGCAAGGTGAAGCAGTAAAGCAGTAAGTGCTGATATAGAAGCTGCAGCAAACTGCCCAGAAGATCTAGCTAAGATAATGAAGGTGGCTACACTAAACAACAGATTTTCAAAATAGACAAAACAGCCTTATTTTAGAAGATGCCATCTAGGACTTTCATAGCTGGAGAGGAGAAGTCAGTGTCTGCGTTCAAAGCTTCAAGGACAAGCTGACTCTCTTGTTAAAGGCTAATGCAGCTGGTAACATTAAGTTGAAGCCAATGCTCATTTACTATTCCGAAAATCCTAGGGCCCTTAAGAATTATGCTAAATCTACTCTGCCTGTGCTCTATAAATGGAATAACAAAGCTTGGATGACAGCACATCTGCTGTCAGTGTAACTTACCAATTATTTATTATTTATTATAAATTATTTATTACAAATTATAAATTATTTATTATAAATTATTATTTATAAGACCACTGTTGAGATCAGCCGCTTAGGAAAAAAGCTTTCAAAATATTACTGCTCATCAACAATGCACCTGGTCACCCCAGCGCTCTAAATGGAGATGTACAATGAGATTAATGTTTTCATGCCTATTAAGGCAACATCCATTCTGCAGCTGACAGATAAGGAGTCATTTTGACTGTCAAGTCTTATTCTTTTTTTTCTTTACATTTTATTTTTCTAATTGAAATATAGTTGATTTACAATGTTGCATTAATTTCTGCTATACAGAAAAGTTCATGTCTTATTAAGAAATACTTTTCAGGAGTTCCCGTCGTGGCGCAGTGGTTAACGAATCCGACTAGGAACCATGAGGTTGCGGGTTCGGTCCCTGCCCTTGCTCAGTGGGTTAACGATCCGGCATTGCCGTGAGCTGTGGTGTAGGTTGCAGATGCGGCTCGGATCCCGCATTGCTGTGGCTCTGGCATAGGCCGGTGGCTACAGCTCCGATTCGACCCCTAGCCTGGGAACCTCCATATGCCGCGGGAGCGGCCCAAGAAATAGCAACAACAACAACAACAACAACAACAAAGACAAAAGACAAAAAAAAAAAAGAAAGAAAGAAATACTTTTTCATCAGACTATAGTTGCCATAGGCAGTGATTCTTCTGATGGAACTGGGCAAAGAAATTAAACCATTCTGGAAAGAATTCAATATTGTGGATGCCATTAAGAATATGTGTGATTCATGGGAAGAGGTCAAATATCAATATTACCAGGAGTTTAGAAGTTGATTAGTACCCTCAGGGATGACAGGAAGTTAACTGCAGATGTGGTAGAAAACAGCAAGAGAACCAGCTTTAGAAGTGGAGTCTGAAAATGTGACTGAATTGGGCAATCTCATGACAAAACTTTAATAGGTAAGGAGTTGCATCTTATAGAGGAGCAAAGAAAGTGGGTTTGTTTGGTTGGTTGGTTGGTTGTTTTGAGATGGGATCTACTCCTGGTGAAGATGGTTGAACTGACAACAAAGGATTTAGAATACCACCCTAAACGTAGCTGATAAGGCAGCAGGGTTTGAGAGGACTGACTCCAATTTTGAAAGAAGTTCTAATGTGGGTAAAATACTATCAAACAGCATTGCATACTACAAAGAAATCATTCGTGAAAGGAAGAATCAATGGACGCAGCAAATTTCACTGTTGTCTTATTTTAAGAAATTGACACAGCAACCTCAGCCTTCAATAAACATTACGCTGATTAGGCAGCAACTATCAACATGAAGGCAAGACCCTCCACCAGAAAAAAGATTATGATTTCCTGAAGGCTCAGATGATGGTTAGCATTTTTTAGCAATAAAGTATTTTAAAATTAAAGTATGTACATTATTTTTTTGGACATGATGCTATCACACACTTAGTAGACTACAGTATAAACTGTTATATGCACTGGAAAACCAGTGACTTACTTTATTGTGATATTCATTTTATTGAGGGGGGTCTGGAACTGAACCCCCAACATCAGAGGTATGCCTGTATCAAGGCTTAGGCCTTAAAAATGGTAGAGCTGAGATCCAAATCTACGTCTACTCTAAAAGCTGAACATTCCTTCCACTCCACCTGGCTTATCCCTAGTTAAAACAGCAGATTGCAGCAAGAAGAAACTCCCCTCCCCCACTCCAAAACTGTTCCTCTTTGTGTTGTAATGGAAACTGTTATTAAACTAGTCTGTTTTCATAGGGTGAGAAGTAAAGATGTCTCATCTAAGACAGTCTGTCAAAGACACAGTAATCAGTCTGGCATCCATCCTGAGAATTTCAAATTGGCTCTGACCATAAAGGCAACGAGTTTAGGGAACAGCAGCAAAAAAATAATCTACCAAGGCAAGGACTACAGTTTTAATAAATGATTCGTTTCAGGTTCATTTACTTCTTCTATAAGTGAAAGAAATGATAGGGTTGATTTAAGATTTTTAATTTTTTTGTAACTCTTGAAATTTCCCTGCATGTACTGTGAAGTTGGCTTCAGGCAGGCAATGAAATTATTTGAATTTCATGAAAAAAACAAGAACCTAGAAAGTTAGTGACTATATTTTGTCACTATCAAGTAGCAAAAATTAAATAATCTTATTCCTCTAGAATTTTATGTGATATCTTAGAGCTTTGAAATGAATCTTTTTCGACACTGCAGTTCTTTAATATTCCTGTAAAGATTAGTTTGGGAACTAAGTCTCACTTTATAAGCATAGTCTTAAAATGCACACTAAGAAAAAATTACTATTTCTATTTACAATTAGCTAGTGTATTTGAGGATAAATTACAAAATTCTAAACAGGCAAAATAATCAAAGGTAAGACAGAACCACCGTTCAATTAGGATGAAGAAAACTCCTAACTTTTCTTTCCTTTACTCATTTCTTCCAATACGCTTTATAATTGTTATTATAAAAGAAGTCCCTCATTCAACTCACAGCCTGAAAAGGTTTAATAACTGGCCCCAAAGTCACTAAGCTAATAAATAAAAAAGGCAGGATTCAAATCCAGACAATCTCTGACTTCAAAAATGTTTGAGGAGTTCCCATCGTGGCACAGAGGAAACGCATCTGACTAGGAACCATGAGGTTGCTGGTTGGATGCCTGGCCTCACTCAGTGGGTTAAGCGTTGCTGTGGCTGTGGCACAGGCCAGCAGCAATAGCTCTGACTGGACCCCTAGCCTGGGAACCTCCATATGTCTTGGGTGCAGCCTTAAAAAGAAAAAAAAAAAAAAAAAAGCTTGGGATATACAACAAAGAATAAGACAAACAATCCCAATCAATCCCAATGAATCACTTTCTCCTGATTTTGACCAAAATTGCCCAATTAAGCAAAACAACTCACACTTTCCTACCATTTTCAACACTTGCTCCCAATTTAGAGAGAAGTACAAAAAATAACCATGTTAAACATGGACCTCTGTATATAGAAGTCTTCCTCCTACGCAGGGTATCTATCACTCTGATAAAAGAAGTCACGGATAATTTTTAAAAATCTGAAATAAAGTGTCTCAATGTGGTAAGTTTTCTTCTTCCAGTTTTATTGCAATATAACTGACATACAGTGCTGTACAAGTTCAAGGTGTAAAGCATAATGATTTGACTTACGTGCATCATAAAAACGATTACTACAGTAGTTTTGGGAACATCCATCATCTCATATAGGTGCAAAATAAAAGAAAAATTTTTTTAAATATTTTTTTCCTTGTGATGGGAATTCTTAGGATTTACTCTTTTAACAATTTTCATAAATAACATACAATAGTGTTAAACAGAAACACATTGTACATTATATCTCTAGTACTAATTTACCTTATAACTAGAAGTTTGTACCTTTTGACTACCTTCATCCAGTCCTCTCCCTCCTCACCCCCTGCCTCTGGTAACCCCAAATCTGATCTTTTTATGACTTTGTTTTTGAAGTATAGTTGACCTACAACACTATAGTAGTTCCTGGTGCCAACAAAGTGATTCAGTATTTCTACACATTGCAAAATGATCACCACTCAACATGGTAAATCTGGAAGGAATCTGACAACAAAGGCATTATATGAGACAACGAACTTAAGTACTCCCCCCTCATCCCCCAGTTTATAACATGTGGCTCCCTTTGCTTTGCCCCCAGCTTTGGGGACAGACACTTCTGGCTGAGATCATCCTAACTTAGGGCACACTGCAGGTTCTTCATGACCTGGTCCCTGCCAACTTCTCATCTCATCTCTCATCGTTCCTGCTTGTGCCAGAATTCTAACAACAAATGACACCTGGTTCTACTACACCTGTCTCTTTTACTCACGTTACCCACCAAGCCTGGCAAAACTCTTCCCCATCCTCATTATCCATTTCATGCCTATGTATCCTTTAGATGCCCACCTCTCAGCAGCATGTGGCCACTGGCCTTCACAACCTACCTGGAATACTGTGCCTGGCTTCTGAGACGGTCATTCTCATGGTTCCTTCCTACCTCTCAAGTCACTCCTTTTCATTTTCTTAGGCCAGGTCTGCCTTCTCTATCCAACCTCTAAATACTGGAATTGCCCTGATCTCTGAGCTGAGTCTGTCTTCTAATGTAGTATAAAGAGTTCAGGTTTCAGGACCAGACTAGGTTTTATTGTTTCCTAGCACTGTGGCTTCCCTGTGCCTCATCTACAATGAGCAAAATAATAATGCCTACAATGTAGCATTACCATGAGGATTAAATCAGGACAAGCTATACCCATTAACATGATTATTATGATTAGATATCACTATTATTATATTTACATTGTATCCTACCCACCCTCATGAGTTTAAATACCAATTTTTCCCAAATTTCTATCTCTAGTCCAGATCTTTCTATTCAACCCCAGGCCCACAGACTCACGTAACTTCCTAAGATCTCTATTTAGGTGTCCCTTAGGCCTCTTAAATTTAACAAACAGAACTCTTCTTCAACCTCCCTTTAAATCTTTTCTTTCTGCATTATATCCATCTCAGGAACAGACAGGCATCTCTACTCAGCTAGTAAACTGCTCTTGGGAGAAAACGGATACTTAACACCACACTCTCCTGCATCCCTATATCAAATCTATCACTAGGTCCTACCTCAAAAACAGCTAGCTTCAGTCCAACTTTCTCCACCTCCATGACCACTACCCAAGTCCTGGTACCATCATCTTTCACCCCGATGCTGAAAAAAGCTCTCTCAAGCTTTCACCCTGATGCTGAAAAAAGCTCTCTATCAAGCTTTCCCTTCCCCATTCTCTAATCAGCAGCCTGATTGATTTTTTTGAAATGGAAAAACCTGATGATTTTTGCTTTACATAAAAATCATACTTGGGAGTTCCTGTCGTGGCTCAATGATAACAAACCCAACCAGTGTCCATGAGGACATGGGTTTGATCCCTGGCCTCGCTCAGTGGATTAAGGATCTGGCATTGCTGTGGCTGTGGTGCAGGCTGGCAGCTACAGCTCCAATTCGACCCCTAGCCTGGAAACTTTCATATGTTGTAGGTGTGGCCCTAAAAAAGCGGAAAAAAAAAATTCACTCTTAAAAAACTTGGGATTAAAGCATTCATATAATTCTTAAAATCCTTAACAACTTGGAATAAAACACTCACATAACCCCCTAGAGCCGTGCCTTAATTGGCACCTCCAGAAGGTTTTGGAGAATCAGCCTTATCTCAGGACAGTCCCCACTACCCCACTGCTTATGCCCGTCTCTCCACCCCACCAAGGACCATCTGCACTGGAGTTCCTTCAGCCACTTAATCCATGCTACCTAAAGACTCAAGACCTACTCTCATGCTTTCCTTGGCCTGGAACCCTTACCTTCACTGGTTGTGTGATTGATTCTTACTTAATCTTTCACATCTCAGCTTGAGTATCTGTTATTGAAAAGAACCTCCCTGACATATCCATCTAAATTAAGCCCTTCTGTTATACTTTCTCACAGAATCCTATACTTTTTCTTTACTATAAAGACCATGCCAACAAGGACAGGGTCTATTTTGCTCAAAACTGATGTCCAGGGCTAAACATACTGTTTGATCTATATTAGCTGTCTGATAACTACTTACTGAATAAACAAATATCCTATTTCATCACATCTAAGACACTGTCAGTAAGATTCATTCCTAATGTGAAAAACCAATGTACATGTTAGAAATGAATAAATACAGATTAATACTATACATTGTTCTTACCCACACCTCTGACTCTATTTTATGACTCTGCATTTTTCCCCTTTTCTTCTCCTTGTTCAACTTCTATCTAAAAGAAATGTACAGCCTTTCTTGAATTTTAAAAAATAAAATAAGTCATTTTAAAAAACCTAGTTTAAGTGTTATAACCTCCAGAAAGCCTTCCTTGGCCATCAAGTAAGGTAGGGGCTCCTACTTGGACCTTTCATAACATCTGGGTTTTGTCTCTATATACTTGCCACCGTCCACTGTAGTTATCTTCTCACAGGTCTGTCTCTTTAACTAGATTGTGACCTCAAGGATCTAGATTTATCCATGGGCATCATCCCCATACCCATCCCAGTACTTTATCCATGGGCATCATCATTTATCCATGAGCATCATCCCCATACCTATCCTAAGCAAAGTAGGTGCTTAGGATATGTCAGCTGAATGAGTGAATGAATGAACAGACGAGTTGGGAGCCTCCACGGATTTGAAATGTGAAGAAACACCATACTAAAACAGAAAGCCAGCCATGTCAGAAGTCATAGAAGAGAATCAAAGATAATTTCATTTGCTACCATACAAGCATGAGTGGAAAGAGTGACCTAGTCACTTACACTTAGCTAGCTTGCCCAAATGAAACAGCATTTCTCAACAGGAGGTTACTTTAAAGATAACAGAAAGTCTCTAAAGTAGTAAAATATATTTATATCTTAAGTCCTACCTATCCTTCTGCCTATAGCCTGAGTAGACGTCTGATCACCAGAATTTACACTAAAAACTGAACAAAACTCACAAATTCTTCTTTGTAGCATTAATATTTTTAATTGCATATACAACCGGTTAGGCTAATAATATAAGGTTACAATGTTCATTTGATATATTGAAGGTTCAACCAGTTGTATGATGAATACCAAAGAGGTAGGTGCCCCAGGAGATATCTGGAAGAGAGGAAAACCACAGAAGTGGTGTTGGACGCAGGCCAGCTGCTGGCCACGCTTGTACCTTGATCATGGTGAGACAATTACTAGAGAGCCAAGAAGCAGAAATAGATATTGAGGTTATGAAACTTCCAGAGAGACCAAAAGTCCTTAAGTGCTAAATGATATTAGTGAACTGACAAAGAGCATCTGAATTGAGGAGTTGGGGGTTCTCAACAGGACTGACAGGAATTGACAGGACAATGGGGATAAGAGAGAGTTCAAATTCACTGTCACTCTATTTTATTTTAGCCTATAAAAATCTCCTAGTTCATGAAAGAAAGGAATTTGTTCTTGAGCAATAGTTACTCCAATTGCATACGATGAGAAAATATTCTTTTTTTTGTTTTGTTTTTGTTTGTTTGTTTATTTGTCTTTTTAGGACCGCACCCACAGCATATGGAGGTTCCCAGGCCAGAGGTCGAATTGGAGCTATAGCTGCTGGCCTACACCACAGCTCACGGCAATGCCAGATCCTTAACCCACTGAGCAAGGCCAGGGATCAAACCTGAGTCCTCATGGATGCTAGTCAGACTCGTTTCCACTGAGCCACGATGGGAATGTCAATGAGAAAATAATCTGAAAGACAAATGCAACACAAGCAACCAGAGGTTCTGGGGCCTTAGTTTTTTCCTCAGATGTCAAGCTGGAGTCTTGGCACTGCTGGGACCACACCCCTCCAGCCAATCAAAATGAATTTCCCTGGAAATGAGAATTTTATTCTGTGTGACAAAAGAGAACATTATTTCTTTCTATTCCTTTATAGTGGCTTCCCACTTTTAAAAAATTCTATAAATTTATGTATTTCTTCTTAAAACACAAAAACTGAAATTTTTAAATACTGCGAAATTACCCCACCTAAAATTGCTTTCATTTTTTATTATTTTACATAGAGTTAGTTTTCCCTTATTCGTTTTTTCCTAATTTTCTCATTTAAGCTATTACAGATGATTTCATCAGTTATCTTAGTATGCTTCATACAAAAGAGGTTCTGCTTTGCTAAGTCACTCTACAACTTTCATAAAAGGACTCTAAATTTATTACCTTTTTTTTTTGTCTTTTTGCCATCTCTAGGGCCGCTCCTGCGGCATACGGAGGTTCCCAGGCTAGGGGTCGAATCAGAGCTGTAGCTGCCGGCCTACGCCAGAGCCACAGCAACGCGGGATCTGAGCCACGTCTTCAACCTACACCACAGCTCACAGCAACACCGGATTCTTAACCCACTGAGCAAGGCCAGGGATCGAACCTGCAACCTCATGGTTCCTAGTCGGATTCGTTAACCACTGAGCCATGACGGGAACTCCTAAATTTATTACTTTCAATCTGTATCTGGGATCATCAGCTTCTACTTACTACCCACTGAATAGAGGATTTCCTTTCATTTGACCAATAATTACTTCTTTGAGGCTTCAAAAGATGCTACTGAGTTCTTTTGCATACAAGTGAATAAGTCCACGTTGCCTCTTCTTGTGCTTCATAGCTCTGTGAACTTCTACCAGATGAAAAGTTCATTCTTTATCCTTTTGGATTGAAGAGTCCAATTTGGGGGGGGGGATAGTGCATTATTCTTGCTTATTTTTAATTTCTCTGAATTTCAATTTTCTCACTTATAAAGCAATTTAACAGTAGAGAAAGGAGAGTCAAGGTTAAGTCAAGCTTAACACATGGGCTTTGGAGGCAGACAGACTGAGTGGCTCAATACCTTCCAACTGTAAGGAAGACTTGAGCAAATTACCCACTTCCTTCCTCAAGGACCTCATCCATAAAACTGGCTACTAATAATACCTACTCAGAAGGTGGTTGACAGATAAAGTTTAAAGATCATTGCATTATATTGTCACCACTACTATTCCACCCTAACCCCAGATTTAAGCACCTAATTGTGCTTAATCTGAATATCATTACCATATTCTACAATGCATGGTGCAATTTGGCCCCTGCTCTTGGGTTTAACATCACCTCATTTGGGTCTTCTTCCTTCCTCTGAGCTCTGGCTGTGCCAGCCTTCTCTTGTTCAGAGAACACGCCAAACTCTTTCTGACTTCAAGGCTGCTACTCTGTCCTCTGCCTTGAGAATAGCCCACTCAACCCCCAATTCTTCTTACAGCTGTACCTTCTTACTCTTCAGGTCTCAGTTCATATGTCTCCTTTTCAGAAAGGTTCTCCCTGGCCACCCTAGAAATTGTTTTGCTTATTTGGGATTATCTGTCTCCCCAACTAGTTTGAAAGCCCAACTAGTTTGTAACAGGAGGGACCACCATAATTCTAGAACTTAGAAGCACACCTGGTAAGTACTCAATAAATATGTGTGGATGAAAGAGGTTAGCATATTATTTATACGGCTGAAAAAACAGGTTAGAACCAGAAGTAAAAGACCTCATCATCCCATGTTAAGCAGTTTGGCCTGTAATACTGCAAAAGATAGAGATTTATCAAAGGCTTTTAAACAGGGTATTGAGTGACCAGATGTTTCTAATAGCCTAGTTCTAACTGGCAGCTCTTATCATAGTCAAAAGCATATTTTATACAACTTCTGCTTCTGCCAAGTTGTTTTCCCCCAAGTTGTGTATGCACTACTGCACTCAGATTTTGAATATAGCCAGGATTTATCTAATACACAATTTTTTGAAAATGTCATTCATATTAGGCAAACGGGCCTTGCATTGGAGGGACTGGGAGTCATCTTTGCTAAGGGCAGGGGCTGGGAGGGCAGTTCAGTTTGTGTTACCTCATGAATGATATAGGAGGTAGAGGGGAGATTCTACCCTGGAAACAAGAGCCTTAAGATAAGTTCAAAGGTGGGGGCAAGGGGAAGACAGGTTAATGAACTAGCTCTGCTATAGCAAGTGAGCAGGACACCTCACAGGCTGGTTAAGCTACCTAAGGAAAAGAACCCTGCTGGCCTGCTTCTGAGGGGAAGAACCTACACCAGGACTCCAGGCTGTTTCCTTATCCCACCCACTTCTCTTTAAAAAAAAAAAAAAAAAAGTCCTTTTAGATGAATTTTAGCTAGGAAATCAGCAAAAACATTGCCCTAGGCTTTATATTTGGAAAAAGGTCTGGTTAAAAAGATGTTTAAGAAAAATTTAAACTGCTGGGTGGCAAAATACTTCATAAACAAAGCAAAAATACAAATTGGCCACAAGAAATTTTGTAGCAGACTAATTCCCATAATGTATAAAGAGTTTTTATAAATTAATAAGAAAAGACAAACAACCCTGTAGCAAAATAGGCAAAAGAACATAACAGGCAACTCACAGAAGCACAACTAAAAAAACATTAAACATAAGAACTAAGAGTTAAAGAAATGCAAATTTAAAGCACAATTTACAGTACTGGATTTGAAAATATTTTAAGGGTTGATAATAATTTGTGTTGAGAAGAAAATGGACAATCAAGCATTTTTACATACTAGTAATAGAATAAACAGGCACAACTTTTAAGACAGCAATTCAGTAATTTCTCTTATAAAGTGTATATTTCAGGGATATATACCAAATGGGGAAGAGGGCAGACTTTTGACTTTGTATTTCATGGATTTCTATATTTTATTATTATTATTATTTTATTTTTATTTTTGCTTTTAGGGCCATACCCATAGCATATGGAAGTTCCTAGGCTAGGGGTCTGCAACCTACACCACAGCTCATGGCAACGCCGTATCCTTAACCCACTGAGCAAGGTCAGGGATTGAACCCGCATCCTCATGGATATTAGGTTCATAACATGCTGAGCTACAAAGGGAATGCTCTATATTTTACATTTCTTGATAAGTATTAATTTTATGGTATAACTAAAAGTTTTTAAAATATGCATATCCTTGACTCAGAAAGCCTTCATCTAGGAACTTTCCCCACTCAATTTGCTATGGACCCTCACTTGCTCTAAAAAAAAAAGTCTTAAAAAAAGGGTTACTGACTTTGTTCAAATTTGTATTTTATATAAACGAGGTCTGTCTTTTATCAGTCACAGTGTTTGGCTCTAAGAATTAATAGTAATTGTGACAGGAAGAGAAACTGGTTCATTTAATTGTCTACAGCTTGCCTATTTTATTTTCCATGTGAGGAGGAAGAAATAAGAACTAAATACTAATCACCATGGAAACAAGATTGTGAAACAACTGCAGACTCTTTAGCTAAAACTCAAAGAACCTCCACTTACATCATCTACAATTTGATCCATTTATATTTACCTTAACCCACCCAGGAAACATCTGCAGAATTTAGGAAAACCTTTATTTCGAACCTCATAGAGAGTGTGAAATTTCAGAAGCAGAAAAGAAATTAAAGATGATTTGGTTCATATATCTCACTCACAGGTATATCTAAAGTTCCAAGGGCAATTCATATAGACTGAAAAGTTGGTTCAAACCAGACCCAGCATCAAACCCAGGATGCCCTAAACCCCAAGTCCTAAGGCTCTTTCTGGATCTCTCTGCCTCTCTTTGCTCCCCTCCCCTCAATGGCTTCTCTGGGTCAGAGCCAATAGATCTGTAGGAAATTATTCAGCAGTACAGACGGCAAGAAGAAAGCAAAATCAAGACTCAACTAAAATTCTTTCATTATTGCACAATTTGGTTTCCTACACTCTTTTCCCCTAGTAAACAGAGTTATTGGAGACTGTGGTATAAGAAATTCCACAAGAAAACTTTTCCTCAGCATCATCTCTCCTTAGCTGCACCTCTAGCACAATCAAAATCTACAAAGTGACAAATCATAGCTTCCTTCACCTAGAACTAAATCTATTTAGCCAAAAGTATTCATTCATTCAACAAGTACACACTCAGTACCAACTCTATACCAGGCATGGATCTGGGTCCTGGCATTTAGCATCTGTGCTGGTAGCTGGGCTTATGCTTAGGTTGCCTTATACCCATCCACCAGGGGTAATGGAGGCATGGCATCTGGTTGCATGCACACTGTACATACTCTTTGCATTAAGAGTCTTCATAATCATGTCCATGGACGGGCTTTGGAGGTTGAGGTCAGCTTTAGATAAAGAACACTTATCCATAGAGCCAAAATTCAGGTCAGCTCTTACAGAGTAAAAATCAGGTGGTGTGCCTATAGTTCATGACTGCTGCAATGGATGGTTGTCCCTGCTGGGGATTTCGGTAAATAATCTTTAGCAATAAAAAATAATGCTAAATACAATCATGGATTGCCTAGAGATTCTACAAGATGTTTTGTTTGACATTATATCATGACTGATTCTGTTTGGTTCCACAAATGTTTATTATGTGTACATTCTATTCCTTGCACTGTTCTGAGAACCACACAGATACAAAAATGAGTAAGACACTAGCCTTCCTCTCAAGGGTCTACTGATGAGATGAACACTCTGACAACAGATATAGTCACTCTGATGTGGTAAGGCTGGTGATGGAGGTATGCACAAGGTGACATGTGAGCCCAGTGGAGGCAAACCACACCCATTTTGGGCAAAATAATGTAACACACAGTGGCCTCCTGAAGAAGGGGGCACCTAAACAGGAACTAAAAGGATGAAAAGGAGTTAGCCAGGGAAAGGGGGGGAAGCGTGTTCTGGACAGAGACAACATGAGTAAAGACATGAAGATGTGAAATAGAATGAAATACGTATGAGGAATAATGAGCAGTTTAGAATCACTGTGACAAGAAATGAGAGGAAACCAGAGATACCTGTTGATGAAAGAAGAATTGGCTAGATCTTTATCAAGGGAAAGGTATGATTACATGGTAATGCATGTTGGGCAAATTTTACATATTCATTTTGTTACTAGATAGAGAATATAATGCATCGGTAGAATTACAATAACATGAGGCAGTCAGTAAGAACATGGCTCACTCAGCATGATACTTGGAGATGCAGGCATAATAAAGGGGAAGTGGCTGGGCAGTTCTGATATTCTTGTGACCACAAGAGAGGAAAGAGCTGGGGTGGCATCTGTACAGAAGATACAGGCTGAGATCACATGGAGAACTGTAAGAGGGAGATGCTCAGGGTCTGTGAGCTTGAGCGCTTCCTGGATACAGCACCTGTGTCTCTTTTCTCCCAATGACCTAGATACAGCCCACACAAATAAATCAAGTGCCTGTAATGCTGCCCTGTCTCTCCTCACGGCATCACATGGAGGAAACTCTGAATTGGGAAGGAGCAGAACTCATATTCCTGATGGTTGGTTTTTGAGTGGGCTTGAGTCCTTTGCTGCTGCTGAAGAGGCAAGAGAATACCCAGAACTGGGAGAAAGGGAAGTTAACACAACCTATACTGTAATAATTCCACACTGAAACACATGGGCACTCTGGGCCAGAATATATTTTCTGTAAGTATAAATAAAACAGAAGCAATGAGGTTAACAAGGGAAGCAGACACTGTAACTACTGGTCATAAAAATCTTGCAACACACAACAAAAACAACTCAACAGGGAGTTCCCATTGTACCTCAGCAGAAAAGAACCCAACTAGTATTCATGAGGGTATGGGTTCAATCACTGGCCTCACTCTGTGGGTTAAGGATAAGGTGCTGCCATGAGCTGTGGTGTAGACCAGCAGCAGCACCTCAGATTAGACCCCCAGCCTGGGAACTTCCATATGCCACAGATATGGCCCTAAAAAGCAAAAAAAAAAAAATTAATAAGCAACTCAACAAGGTGACATTGTCTTTTGATATCTCTAATATTGATTTTCTGTTCACAGTGTATTTTTTTTCTTAATTAAAAAAGGAGCTGTGCATCTTTGGGGGCAGGGGTATGTAGAAACTCTGTACTTTCTGTTTAATTTTCTTGTGAATCTAAAATATAAAATCTATTGTTTTCTTTTGTTTTTTGTTTTGTTTTGTTTCTTTTTATGGCTAAAACTGTGGCCTGTGGAACTTCCTGGGCTGGGAATCAAATCAGAGCTGCAGCTGCTGGCCTACCCCACAGCCACAGCAATGCCAGATGCAAGCCACATCTGTGACCTAAGCCACAGCTTATGGGAACACCAGATTCCTAACCTGCTGAGCAAGGCCAGGGATCGAACTTGCATCCTCATGAACACTGTCGGGTTCTTAACCCACTGAGCCACAACAAGATCTCCTATAAAATCTTTTTTTTTTTTTTTTAAATATGGCATAGTCCATTAGAATAGAAGTTGAAGGAGCTCAAGGCCGGGAACCTGAAACCCAGATTCCTAACCCTGGCCCTGAATTGTGACTCTGACCCCTGACACGCCTAGATCTAGACCACCTACCTGATTTTACTCCTCCAGGTATGTAAGGGCCAAAGACTGGGCTCCGATGACTATAAAAAGCTGACTCACTTAAGCTCTTCAAGTGAAGTACAGGAAGGGCACACAGTATTAAGAACACAGGGGAAACAAAAGGATAAGGAACTAGAGAAGGGCTGAGTCTCAGAGAGGCCAAAACTTACACATAGTGTCGATTCTAAGGCAGATTCAAGAAGCCAGTGGTAGGGATTTGTGGCCTTTCCAATGTACCACTGTTACTGGTGTCATTATTGCCCATGTGCCTACATTGCTCTTCTCTAGTTTATCTTTTTTATCCTCCTCAGTTGCAATTCTCAAAACAGAACATCTGACCCACAAAATGGGAGAAAATCTTTGCAAGTGAATCGACGGACAAGGGATTAATCTCCAAAATTTATAAACAACTTCTGCAGCTCTATACCAAAAAAAAAAAAAAAACAAAAAAACAAGCCTATCAAAAAATGGGCAGAAGATCTAAATAGATGATTCTCCAAAGAAGACATACAGATGGCCAAGAAACACATGAAAAGATGTTCAATGTCACTCATTATTAGAGAGATGCAAATCAAAACCATGATGAGGAGTTCCCGTTGCGGCACAGTGGTTAACGAATCCGACTAGGAACCATGACGTTTCGGGTTCGGTCCCTGCCCTTGCTCAGTGGGTTAACGATCCGGTGTTGCTGTGAGCTGTGGTGTAGGTTGCAGACGCGGCTCAGATCCCGTGTTGCTGTGGCTCTGGCGTAGGCTGGTGGCTACAGCTCCGATTCGACCCCTAGCCTGGGAACCTCCATATGCCGCGGGAGCGGCCCAAAGAAATAGCAAAAAGACAAAAAAAAAAAAAAAAACCATGATGAGGTACCACCTTACACCAGCCAGAATGGCCATCATCCAAAAGTCTACAAACAATAAGTGCTAGAGAGGGTGTGGAGAAAAAGGAACCCTAGTACACTGTTGGTGGGATTGTAAATTGATTTAACCACTGTGGAAAACAGTATGGAGATGCCTCAGAAAACTACAAATAGAACTACCATTTGATCCAGCAATCCCACTCCTGGGCATCTATCCAGAGAAAACCATGACTCGCAAAGATACATGTACTCCGATGTTCACTGCAGCACTATTTACAATAGCCAAGATATGGAAACAACCTAAATGTCCATCAACAGAGGACTGGATCCAGAAGAGGTGGTACATATACACAATGGAATATTACTCAGCCATTAAAAAGAACGAAATACCAGCATTTTTTGCAACATGGATGGACCTAGAAACTATCATGCTAAGTGAAGTCAGCCATACAATGAGACACCAACATCAAATGCTTTCACGGACATGTGGAATCTGAAAAAAGGACAGACTGAACTTCTTTGCAGAACAGATGCTGAATCACAGACATTGAAAAACTTATGGCCTCCAGAGGAGAGAGTTTGGGGGGTGGGGGGATATGCCTGGGCTGTGGGATGGAAATCCTGTGAAATCAGATTGTTATGATCATTATACAACTACAGATGTGATAAATTCATTTGAGTAATAAAAAAAATGGAAACAAAAAAATAAACCAAAACAAAAAGTTACAGCAGAAATTAAAAAAAAAAAAACAAAACAGGATGCATAGCTGCTATACCATGTAATAGTTAACCAATGTACTTTTAACACTGTAATGTAATCTGTAGTGAAAAACTGTCTATATAATCAACCACTGTTGCCAATAAAGTTTGAGCAGTCCAGTGCCCTGAAAGAAGGGACAAAAAAAAAAAAACAGAACATCTGAGGGGCTTGGTTAAATACTACCGCCTCTATTTAGACTGAATTTTTGAGACCAGACCACATTATAAGATCCTGGTTGGCCTATGAGTCAGCTCTCCTTGGGTTAGGTCCTCCCCAGTCATCAGCTTGGCCAGAGAGGCTGGGTCATGTGTTTCCTCAGCAGGAGTGCTAGAAGGTAAAGACAGTTACCCTTAGAAGGAACTGTGGGTATCGAAAGCACTGGGAATTCATAATGACAGACACATAGATGATGGCAAGGCCTTGGTAGAAGCCCAAGGCTAGGGAATGGAAAAAGTAACATCTGGGTAGTAGTATGTGTGTGAGGCTTTTAGCAGTCAAGACACACCTAGACATTCCTTCCCTACCCACTACAATCCCCATTCTCCAGTATCCCAGGTTCTGAAGGCATTTTAATTGAGCAAATGACACAATAGCAAGGATTTGAAGGTCCACACTTCAACTTTTATCATTATAATACAGTAATTTGGAAAAACATTCTGGTCTATTTGGCTCATGTCACACAATAGAAATGAGTAGTTCTGACCAAAAGCCTTGCTCCTGGAGGTACTGATCCCTTCTTAAAACAACTGGAAGCAGCCCTTCCCCAGTCACGACCTCTGGAAGTCTCACTAGGAAATCAGTCACAACTAGAGGGACCACTTTCTTTATCTCTGCTCAAAGATTTGTTAGTATACACAAGAATTTCCAGCTGCATACACTCAAGCAAGTGGGCCAGGGGGAGGCAGCTAGACTTTGAAGTTCCATTTTAAGGAAAAATAAATTGATTAGATTCATTAAATGAACAAATAATTATACAAGCAGGACGAAAAATACTCTATGACAATGGGATATAAAGTTGAACATTTTAGGAAGTTCCCGTTGTGGCTCAGTGGTAACGAGACTGAGTAGTATCCATGAGGATGTGGGTCCTATCCCAGGCCTTGCTCAGTGGGTTAAGGATCCAGCTTTGCTATGAGCTGTGGTGTAGGTCACAGATGTGGTGTGGAATCTGAGTTGCTGTGCCTATTGTGTAGGCTGGCAGCTGTAGCTCCAATTCAACCTCTAGCCTGGGAACTTCCATATGCCACAGGTGAAGCCCTAAAAAGCAAGAAGAAAAAAAATTAAAAAAAAAAAAGTTGAACATTTTATGTGTGCCTCGCTTTTGCACATTACATTTTTCTCAAACTATAGTTGAATTAGATGCAAAGAACTGGAACACAGAGGTCCTGGCTATTTGGGTAGCTACAATAAAACACATACACATGTACCCCTTAAAAAAAATAATGTAAACCTGTTCCAATAGCTGGGGAGGGAGGAGACAGATATTTGGGGGGGGGGGGAATACTGTACCCTTCTAATTCTTTTCATTACTAGAAAGACAGGGCAGGAGATGAACTTTAACCCTGAACACTTTTTGAGTTTTCATAGGCTTTGCAGATGTAAATATTCCAAAGTGATCACTATATGATATGCCAGAGAATACACAGTGCATTTTTATGCTCTTAAAGTTAATAAAACACTTTTGCAGACAATTAAAAAATTGCAGGTATGGAGTTCCCATCATGGTTCAATGGTTAGCGAATATGACTAGGAACCATTAGGTTGCAGGTTCGATCCCTGCCCTTGCTCAGTGGGTTAAGGATCTGGTGTTGCCGTGAGCTGTGGTGTAGGTTGCAGACGCGGCTTGGATTCCACATTGCTGTGGTTCTGGTGTAGGCCGGCAGCTACAGCTCCGATTCGACCCCTAGCCTGGGAACCTCCATATGCCGCGGGAGCGGCCCAAGAAATGGCAAAAATAAAGACCAGAAAAAAAAAAATAGCAGGTATTTCTTTACCCCTAATATTTTCTTATTTTATGTTATTTCTTTTAAGTTGAATAAACTGCTCTTTTGAATGACCATAATAAAGGGAAAGACTGAGGTGAATAATTACAGAACTTTTCACACCTAAGTACCTAAGTCATTAAAAATGATTAGAAATCTTCATTTCTAATCAGTCTTCAACTGACATGGAAGTTCCTAATACTCTAATCACTGCTTCTCCACTAATGTTCTGTAGATGGCAGGACACTAATCTTTAAAAGAGAATAAAATATACGAGTCTGTCATGTGAAAAAAAGACTGTCAGCTGAGCTGATAAATTATTTCAATGTCAAATGTTTTGGGTATTGAAATGGAACAAAGCATAACACACTCACAAATACTACTGAAATTAAGAGGACCCCTGGAGAGGTCAAGTTTTCTGTCACATGAGTTAAATAGCCTGTTTAAAAGAAGTCAGTTGATCTCTTCATGAAACCTCTGATTAGATCATGAGATTCTCAAATAACAAAGTCTCTTTTTAGAAATTCTTAGCCTAGGTTATACTGGCCAATGCTACTGAAATGAAATTAAAAGAAAAACATAAATTGGCATAATGTTTAATCAAGTAACCTCTTCCATGGATACTAATTAGACACATTTCTACTATACAAATGCAATTTTAACACACTATAGCCAAGAAGTGAAGTGGGTAGACCATTTTAAAACAACAATAACAAAAAAAAATGTTTGGTAGACAAAGCTCCACAACTTTAAGAGAAGACAAGCATAAAGATTATTGCCCCTGGAGTTCCCATTGTGGCGCAGTGGTTAACGAATCCGACTAGGAACCATGAGGTTTCGGGTTCGATCCCTGGCCTTGCTCAGTGGGTTAAGGATCCGGCGTTGCCGGGAGCTGTGGTGTAGGTAGCTCGGATTCGGCTTGGATCCTGCGTTGCTGTGGCTCTGGTGTAGGCCGGTAGCTACAGCTCCGATTACACCCCTACCCTGGGAAACTCCATATGCCACGGGAAGCAGCCCTAGAAAAGGCAAAAAGACAAAAAAAAATTTTTTTTAAATAAAAAGATTATTGCCCCATTTTTTTTTTAGCATTATAGTGATTAAATTTAAGTCATTCCTATAACAACAACCAAACCTATTTGTCTGCCCTGAATGTTGTTCTTTTGAAAACACTATGGCAAATCTTTTAGGCTGAACCTTAGAAATAATTTCAAGAGGCTGGCATTAAACAACTATATAAAAAATTAAGTTACCAATTATCTCCATAAACTTGCAGTCAGGGAGTTCCCGTCATGGCTCAGTGGTTAATGAATCTGACTAGGAACCATGAGGTTTCGGGTTCGATCCCTGGCCTTGCTCAGTGTGTTAAGGATCCTGACGTTGCTGTGAGCTGTGGTGTAGGTCACAGACAAGGCTCAGATCCCGAGTTGCTGTGGCTGTGGCATAGGCCGTCGGCTATGGCTCCGATTGGACACCTAGCCTGGGAACCTCCACATGCCATGGGAATGGCCCTAGAAAAGGCAAAAAGACCAAAATAAATAAATAAGTAAACTTGCAGTCAGGATGTCCATGGTAAATTGTTTTTCATTTTTATGAATTATTTAAATCACATTCCTCTTCTGCATTTTTCCTATTAATTTTTCTTTTCTTTTTTCTTTTTACAGCCATACCTACTGCATATGGAAGTTCACCACTGGCCAGGGGTTGAATCAGTTGCAGCTTGTCCTACACCACAGCCACGGCAACACTGGATCCTTAACCCAGAGTGAGGACAGGGATCGAACCTGCATCCTCACAGAAACAATGTTGGGTCCTTAACCCACTGAGCCACAATGGGAATTCCCTCCTATTCATTTTCAAATGAAATTTCTATTAAATATATATCCATTGAGTCCTTCTTATGAACAAGGCTCTGGGTTAAAAGGAGGTGTGGTGGTGTGTGCAATGGCATAGTCTGTTCTCTGCTGGCCATGTCCAGTCCTCTCCTCCTGATCAAATGTCAAAAGGAGGTCAAAGAACCATGGTCCATTCTAACCCACACAGTCCCATCATTGGGCATTATCATCCCTGTTTTACAGATGAAAAAACGGAGGTTGGGTGAGGTAAGGTAGCTTGATCAAATTGACAGGGTTAGTTTAACGGTGGAGCCAGATTTGAGCCAAAAATGTCTAGCCCCAACTTTCATTTTCTCTATATTACACTGTGCTATCAGGAGCTTTCTTTTCAAACCTTACCTCAAATGTCACCATTTCAGAAAGGCCATCCTTGCATATCTGTAATGTTAGTTTCTTCACATTTTTAAAGAGAGTGGACCCATTAATAAATTGTGAGAGGATTTCCCAGTTGAAAAAGTCTTGCATACATATATTTTTTGAAATAGTAACTTAGGTAAAATTCTTCTAAAACACGAGAAAAAAAAAGACATGAAACAGAATTACACTTTCTCCCTGTCATTCACTGAAAGGCTAAGAGGAGTGGGGTGGGGGCTAATTCTAAAGGCCAACTGGGCACACTTGACCACCATCAGGCCCCATGGAGTCGTCAGATGCTCACAATCAAGTCTCTGTGGAAGATTCCCCACAAATATACACCCCTTTAGGCATGTGGGTAGAGTAGAGTTTCAGAGTTTGAAATATCAGCATGGGAATGTGCAGTTTCTTAAGAAAGTAATGAACTAGTATTTGTATTATGCATGAATACTTCTTAAATATCTTTTCAGAAGACTCTGGTAAGAATTTTTTTTTTTTTTTTTGTCTTTTTGCCATTTCTTGGGCCACTCTCGTGGCATATGGAGGTGCCCAGGCCAGGGGTCTAATCAGAGCTGTAACCACCCGCCTATGCCAGAGCCACAGCATCGCAGGATCCGAGCCATGTCTGCAACCTACACCACAGCTCATGGCAACGCCAGATCCTTAACCCATTGAGCAAGGCCAGGGATCGAACCCGCAACCTCATGTTTCCTAGTCAGATTCGTTAACCACTGAGCTACCACGGCAACTCCAGGAATTTTTACCTCAGTATTTAAAATGTTGGGGCTCTCAGAGAGAGAAATATGTTATGTGACAAAAAACTATTTATCTGAGGCATGTATAGAAAAGCATGCTAAAATGGGTTTTACACCATGGCTTTCCCTTGTTTCAACTTTGCATTCTTCTTTTTCTTTTTTCTTTTCTAGGGCTGCACCTGCAGCATATGGAAGCTCCTAGGCTGGAGATCAAATTGGAGCTGTAGCTTTGGCCTATACCACAGCCACAGTAACACCAGATCTGAGCCAAGTCTGCGACCTACACCACAGCCCACAGCAACACCGGATCCTTAACCCACTGAGCGAGGCCAGGGATTGAACCCACGTCCTCATGGACACTAGTTGAATTTGTTACTGATGAGCCACGAAAGGAACTCCAATTTTGCATTATTCTTGACCATCATTCTTGGGTTTCGGGATCCTATATAGAGTCTTTATTCCTCTCTGATTAAAGGAATTAACTAGTACTGCAAGAGCTCTTAACACCACTGATTCCCCTGACCCCGCCCTCCAATTAATTACCAAATAGCTATTAGTTACCAAGTAGCCCTACTTCAAACAGCCTGCTGAGATGACCTATCTGATCCCATCTTTGGGTTCCAGTAGCAATGGATAATCAGGCAATACAAAGACTAAGAAGAAAACTTCCTAATCTTGGAAGAGTCCTTGGATTATTTTTCAGTTCAATGGTCATGTGTTTCTGAATTATTAACTTCCAGGTAGTACTTCTTCTAGAGCAAAAATTTTCCCACTTTATTGAATTTTATTAAATTCTCCAGTTAAAAAGTAAGGAGTTGAGGAATTCCCGCTGTGGCACTCTGGGTTAATGCTCCAGCTTGTCTCTGTGACTCTACCAGTTCAATCCCTGGCCCGGCACAGTGGGTTAGGAGCCAGCATTGTCACAGTTGCGGTGTAGATCACAGATGTGGCTCAGATTTGATCCCTGGCCCAGGAATTTCCATATGCCGTGGATGAGGCCAAAAAGCAGGGGGGGGGGGGGGGGGCGGGGAGAGTAAAGAGTTGAAAGAATAATGGTCTCATTACATAATATCCACTAAGACTCAGAACATCAAGGGAGAAAATTTAGAAAAAGAAGCATAATTTTGTAATCTTTTCTGTGACTTCTCATTATAGCAGTTTATAAATATATACAGCTACCAATAAGAACCTACTGTATAGCACAGGGAACTATACTTAATATTTTGTAAAAATCTATAAGGGAAAAGATACTGAAAAGAATATATGTATATATACACAAACACACCTATAACTGAATCACTGTGCAACATGTCTGAAACCAACATGATATTGTAAATCCACTATACTTCAATAAAAATTTTTAAAATAAAAAATTTTAAATAAATATATGTAGCTGATAACCGTAAATAATGATTTCCTAGAAATCACATTCTAACGTGGATAGCAGTTCATATTTTCCCAAAAGAGCTATGTTACAAGTGAGGTTTGGGTTCCTGAGGCTTAGGAAGCGTATTAGTTATAGGTATAATCAAAGAAATACCATAAAGCAATATGCAAAATTACAAAACTATGAAGCAATTTCAAATATCAAAATTATGCTGCTGGTCCTAGTCCCAGGATTTAGAACAATACAAATTGATTATATAAGTATTCTACTATAAAGGACATAGAAAAGCGCATTCTGATAAAATACATATTTGATCAGAAATCTATATGTTTACATTAAACATCTATATGTTTACATAAATATGAGCAAAATGATAAAATGATTGGTATTTGCCCTAAAATACTCCAGAAAGAAAAAAGTCGTGGAAGATGGAAGAGAAGAAGCAATATATGCAAAATGCTGACATCTGATGAAGCTGTGTGCTTGTGGGTTTGTTTTACTATTCTCTTTGCTTTGCGTCTAAAAACTCTTCATAGGAGTTCCATCATGATGCAGCAGAAACGAATCCAGAAACCATGAGGTTTGGGGTTCGATCCCTGGCCTCGTTCAGTGGGTTAGGGATTTGGCATTGCCATGAGCTGTGGTGTAAGTCACAGACGTGGCTCGGATCTGGCTATTGCCATGGCTGTAGCATAGGCCGACAGCTGTAGCTCCAATTCAGTTCCTAGCCTGGCAACCTCCATATGCCACAGGTGTGACCCTAAAAATAAAAAAATAAAAAATAAAATAAATAAATAAAAACTCTTCATAATAAAAAGTGTAAGAACCTAAGCCAAGAGTTATAAATTACTACTTAAAATTAGTAAATATTATTTACCAATTTGTCTTATTAAAACTCATTTGAGGAGTTCCTGTCGTGGCTCAGTGGTTAACAAATCCAACTAATCTAACTAAGTTAGACTCTAATCTTACACCACATATAAAAATTGACTCAAAACAGATCAAAGATCAAAATGTAAAAGCAAAGGACTTTTCTCCAAAGAAGATATACACATGGCCAACAAGTATATGGAAGATCCTCAATGTCATTAATCATTAGGGAAATGCAAATAAAAAAATCACAATGAGATATTACCTCATGCTCATTAAGACACCAACTCTCAAAAAAAAAAAAAAAAAAAAAAACCCAGGAAATAACAACTGTTAAAGAGAATGTGAAGAAATTGGAATCCTTGTGCACTATTGTTGGAAATTAAAATGGTTCAGTTGCTGTGGAAAACAATATGGCAGTTCTTGAAAAAATAAAACAGAATGACCATCAATTCCACTTCTTGGTATATATCCCAAAGAATTGAAAGTAGGCTTAGAGATATTTTTATACCCATGTTCTCAGCGGCATTCTACACAATATCCAAAAGGTAGAAGCAATCCAAATTACCACCAACAGACGAATGAGTAAACAAAACATAGTAGAGTAGTTCGCTCCCATTGTTTCAGGCATCCACTAGGGGATTCATTGCAAGGCCCTTAGTGGATGCCCAAAACTGTGAATAGACAAAATCTTATATATACTGCTTTTTCCTATATGTACATACCTATAATAAAGCTATTTATAAATTAGGCACAGTTGGAGTTCCCGTCGTGGCTCAGTGGTTAACGAATCTGACTAGGAACCATGAGGTTTCAGGTTCGGTCCCTGCCCTTGCTCAGTGGGTTAACGATCCGGCGTTGCCGTGAGCTGTGGTGTAGGTTGCAGACGAGGCTCGGATCCCGCGTTGCTGTGGCTCTGGCGTAGGCCGGTGGCTACAGCTCCGATTCAACCCCTAGCCTGGGAACCTACATACGCCGGGGGAGCGGCCCAAGAAATAGCAACAATAACAACAACAAAAAAGACAAAAGACCAAAAAAAAAAAAAAAATTGGGCACAGTAAAAGACTAACTGAACTGTCAGCATCACTACTCTTGTGCTTTGGGCCATTATTAAGTAAAATAAGGGTTACTTGAACACAAGCACTGCAATGCCAGAACAGCTGATCTGAACCAAGAGGACTACTAAGTCGCTAACAGACAGGATATGCTGGACAAAAGAATGATTCATGTCCTGGGCAGGAAGTGGTGGAATGGTGCAAGATTTCATCAAGCTATTCAGAGTGGCACACAATTTAAAACTTATGAAAACTTGTCATATTCAAGAAACCACTGCCAAATCTAAAGTCTGGAATTTTCCATTTAATATTTTCGGACAGTGACTGACCACAGGTAACAAACTGTGAAATTACTGATAACTGTATATGTCTATGACTGAAATATTATTCAGTTTTGACAAGGAAAGAAATTCTGATACATGCTACAATAAGGATGAAACATAAGGACATTCTGCTAAGTGAAATAAGCTGGTCACAAAAAAGACAAATACAGTATGATTCTACTCATATGAGATACCTAGAGTAGCCAAGCACATAGACAAAAAGTAGAAAAGTGGTTGCCACTGGGCTGGTGGGAGGAAGAAATGGGGAGCTGTTGTTTAATGTGTAGAGTTTTAGTTTAGCAAGATGAAAATTATCCCAAAGTTTAATTATACAACATGAATGTACCTATCACTATTGAACTATATACGTACAAATGGTTAGGATGGGAAATTTTACGTGTATTTTATTAAAAATTTAAGAATTTTAGCCTTTCCTCAGCCTCCACTAATGTGTTTGGTCCTTCCGGGGATGCTAAGGCCATGCTGGGATGAGGACCTCATTTCATCTGGCAACTAGCACCGCACCCAGCAGGTCCTGCCTAGCATTCTCCTGCATCCTGGCCTCTCTGTCTTAGAGTCTGCCTGCATCTACTCTGCCCTCATTCTACAGGACAATGAGGTAATGGAGGGTAAAATTTATGCCCTCATTAAAGCAGACCATGTAAATGTTGAACCTTTGTAGCAGGGCTTGTTTGCAAAGGCTCTGGCTAATGTCAAATTCGGGAGCCTCATCTACAATGCAGGGCTGGTGGACCTGCCCCCACAGCTTATGCTGCACCAGCAGGAGGTCCTGCCCCCTATATCACTGCTGTCCCAACTGAGGAGAAGAACTTGGAAGCAAAGAAGAATATGAGGAATCTGATGATGACATGGGCTTTGGTCTTTTTGAATAAACCTCTTTAGTTACATGTTCAAAAAAACTCTGAATTTAAAAAAAAAAATTTTTTTTCTTTTTATGGCCACACCCACAACATATGAAAGTTTCCAGGCTAGAGGTCAAATTGGAGCTGCCGCTGCTGGCCTACACCACAACCATAGCAATGTGGGATCCAAGCTGCATCTGGGACCTACACCACAGCTCACAACAACATTGGATCCTTAACACATTGAGTGAGGCCAGGGATCAAACCCATACCGTCACAGATACTAGGTGGGTTCTTAACCCACTGAGCCACAAAGGGAACTCCAAAACAATTTTTTTTTAAAATGCACATCTATACTCTAAATGTTTGTTAAATGCCCAAATACATGGTATTTCAAAGACACATCACCAAAGATGACCTATGATAATTATATTGGATCCTTGCTGTCAAACTATTCCTACAGAGTTGAAATAGGAGGAACTTAGTAGCATTAATTAGAATTTAGTTGCTGAGATTCTGAAGGATTATGTTGCATAGCAAATTAATACATTAATGATAGGGTTTACTCTGATTTTAGTAAGGGTTCTAATGTTTTCTATTTCTCAGGTTTTAGAGTTTTAAAAAAATAGTAAGATAGACTTAAAAAAAAAAACTATATTTCCACCTACATCATAATATCTGGTTTCCATAGCACTATACCAACCCTAAATAATTAAAGCCAGCTTTAGCTCAGAGAACTCTGCCAGGGCTAGTACCTGAAAGACAGGTAGTGAACACTAAGCTATGCACTTTTAACTCGATTCTCAAAAGTGCAATGAGTCAGACTCCAAGTGTCAGAAGATCAAGTCTCATGCTAATAAAAACAAAGGTATTTACTGTTAGAACCCCTTTTATCCAAGTACCTCAAAGTGCTTGGCAAATATTAATCAAACAGAAGTTAAGCATAGCCTCAGGACATATGAAGCACATGGCTTTCAAAAACTCACACAAAAAGCCTCTAGATTCACTACCAATTCACAGAGAAACACATTAAACTACACCATGGCAATATAATAAAAAATCAGACTGTAGGAAATTCCACGGGAAAAATAACCCAGTTTCGCCAACAAATAAATTTCAAGGAAAAAAGAAAGAGAAGGAAAGGGAATATATAGATTAAGAGAGGCTTAAAGCAATACCAGGAGCTCCCGTCTTAACACAACGGAAACGAATCCAACTAGGAACCATGAGGTTGCAGGTTCAATCCCTGGCCTCACTCAGTGTGTTAAGGATCCGGTGTTGCTGTGAGCTGTGGTGTAGGTCGCAGATTCGGCTTGAATCTGGCATTGCTATGGCTCTGGCGTAGGCCGGCAGCAACAACTCCGATCCCACCCCTAGCCTGAGGGCGGGTGTAGCCCTAAAGAGACAAAAGAAAGAAAGAAAGAAAGAAAGAAAGAAAGAAAGAAAGAAAGAAAGAAAGAAAGAAAGAAAGAGAGAGAGAGAGAGAGAGAGAGAGAGAGAAAGCAAGCAAGCAAGCAAGCAAGCAAGCAAAGAAATACCAACCAGAGTTTACACTGTGGCAAAAGAGGATCGACAGCGTCTCTGAAACCCTGGGACCCATCCCTGGCCTGGCACAGTGGGTTAAGGATCTGTCATTGCCACAGCTGTGATGTAAGTCCCAACTGCAGCTCAGATCTAATCCCTGGCCTGATAACTCCACATGCAGCAGGGGAGCCAAAAAAACAAACAAAAATAACCACCTGTAACATCAGAACCTTGATTCACTTTATGACAAAACTGGAAATGCAAACACTGATTTGACATGTGATGGCATTAAAGAATGCCATTAAGGGGGATTTATGAATATTTTAATGTATAATGATAGTATTGTGGTGAATGTATATATGTGTTTGTATATGTGTACTTGTGTTAGAGATACTGTTTCAGGGATCCCCAAGACCACTCCTGGTTCAGTGATATACTAGGAAGATTCACAGGACTCAGTATATATCATACCACTAAGATTTATCACAGCAAAAGGATACCAAGCGAAAGGAAAAGGTACACAGGGTGATACCCAGAAGAAACCAAATTCAAGCTTCCAAGAATCTTCCCCCAGTGGAGTCACGCAGGATGTGCTTAACTCTCCCAGCAACAAGTTGTGACAATGCTGTCTACCAGAGAAGCTCATCAGAGACTCAGCACCCAAGGTTCTATTGGGACTGGTTACAAAGGCCCATTCTGTTTAGCATATTCCAAGATTTCAGGTTGCCAGAAGGAAAAGCAGGTGTTCAGCATGAACTATATTGTTTGTACACAAAGCTTAGGCACAGCGAGCTACCATCAGTTAAGATGGTGAGAACCATGCCCTCCACCAAATCCAAGTTTCCAGATGCAAACCAAAGGCCCAACCTGTAGGCAAGTCTTTCAAAGAGTAACAGTCAGCCTAATATGATAACTCTTTTCTACACAGATACATATTGAAATATTTGGGACGAAATGACAGTACATCTGGGATTTTCTTCAAAATAATGTGGAAGTGCAGAAGTTGGTGAGGATAGAAGACTAGCCATGAGTCGATACTGTTGAAGATAAGGGAAGGGTACAAGGGAACTGGTACTATTTTTCCTACTTCAGTACATGTTTTAGATTCTTCCATAATGAAATGTTTCATTTGTTTTTAACCACAGGAGAAAACTCAGAACCAGTGCTTAGGCTGTGAATCAACAGGGCTGTGGGCTCGTAGGGATGAGAACTAAAGCTTGTAGAACCCTTAGGCTGCTGCCAAGGTCCAAGGGAAGAGAGCTGTCCCTGGCCATGTGTGAACAGGCTGTGAACCTTGGCACTCTAGAGTCAGGTAACATGTTCTGGAAGAAAGGGACAGGAAGAGTAGCTGCTTATCCAAGGCAAACCTACATCTGAGAGCCAAAAGATTGAGAGTGATTTAATTGTAGCCACAGATTAAGTAGCTAACAAATTGTTTTAATTTATAGTTTTGTAAATCAGATTTATTCTACTTTGAGTCATTAATTGCTGAACCATAAAATAAATATATGGCCACTCTTTCCCACAGTACATAACAAAGAATGAAGAATGTTTCTTCCATTTCAAAAATGTGGTCTTTAGCACTAAAACATGCTACTTACACAACAATGTACTCAGGAAAACAAACTGAGAGTGACTACAACCTTAGCAACAAGTTCCAAACACTAGACACACTGAGTATTCTGACTTCACTGTCACACAGCCTCCATAGATGCCATTAGATTTGGTCTATTTAGGTAGGTATACAGGAGGTAGGGGGAAATATGGGTAAAAGTATGTCCTTTTTCCTCTGAAATTTCAAATAATCTATATTTAATAATAAATTATTTGTAACAAACTATAACAAAACCATGGTTTAACTTGTATTACATAAGAGTGTGGAAAAACTAAGAGCCCAAGGGTGAAGTAACAGCAGAAGTTTCCCTACTTAGCCTCTTGCTCTAACACCCCACACTACTGACAACTCGACCTGCAACAGAAAAGAATGGGGCATGGAGGACCAGTCCAAACCAGGAATACAGACTCATACATTTTTCCTCTCTTATATTAAGAAAACATGTCTTCATCACTGAATGATGCCATCTTTGGTTTCCCAACAAAGAGCATTTTTGACTCATCATCAATAATATGTTCCCTATTAATCAAGGTGGCTTTTCACTAATCCATCTACACATTACACAACTGCCAACATGACCAAAAACATAAGTTGAAATCTCTGGGTTGGGGACCAGAATAAAGACTACAGATGGACAAGGGGCCAAGCAAGGGTCTCACTGATTCTGTTCTAAAACTCACAGATCTTTCCTGCCAATAGAAAAGCGTTTCAACTCCATAAAGCACATTACCTTCATTCAGCAGTGGGTTACAAATATATCACAGTATTTAGTCAGTGTTCCCTCCAGATACTTGTTATCAAAACACAAGTCATTCTGACTAAATATAAGGTAGAATGTACTTCTTATAATCTATTACCTAAATGCCAAGGTCTGGGCATACACTAATGATTCTGCTGAACTAATCTACCTGAGCACTTCAACATTAAGGAAACCAAGTATTGCAGAGACTTTTAAATAAATGTTCAAGGTTGACAATCACACAGTTCTTAACAGTGTCCAACTGGCAATTAGTTTTCCTTATGATATTTACAAAAACCAAAGGTTAGCCAATAATCAGTCACTCTGGAGATCCAAGATGAAAAATACATTTCAGCCTAAAGTACGAAAAAAACTAAACTGACTTACAAGTGGCTAAAATTCAACTATCCAGACCAGTATTAAGAATAAAAGGTAAAAAAGGCCTCTGAGTGTTCAAAAGAGAAGACATAAAGCCCTTGTATGCACTAATGCTTTACTTGAAGGAGAATCCCTCAAGTTTTCATTCAAAGACTCCTCCTCTAGTCTTACTTTATAATTTTATCTGTTCCAAGGTCATTTCAGTTTAAAGACAAAAAAGTAATGTTGTTCTAACAAACAAACTTGAGTTAACTTAGGCAGGTAAGGAGGACTTCAAGGATATGGGGCTCTTCATGAAGCCTACAAACAGGAACAGGGCTTCACAGAGAATTGGAAGTAGGGTTTGGAAAGCTATTCGGTCCTTCTCAATTCCTCATCTCTGCTCCTTTGTGCCTTCTGCAACCCCTGTTTTCTGGGCCCCAGGCCTGGTGAAAGATGCCCAGCACAGAGATCCTGAGGATCCCAGTCTATAGGTCTAACCACAGGGAGTGAGCATCCCTCCTCTGAGAGAGTCCCAGGAGATAGACATGGAATGGCCACCACAGGACAGGTTGCCACCCTGACCACATGTGGCTGAAGTGAGAGTGGATGCCGAGCTAAACAAAATGGATGGGAATTAAAGAAGGTTCATCACAATCAAGGAAGACCCTCAAAAGAGTATCCAGTGCAGAGAAGAGAGCTGCAAAAATTTGGGGAACCAGAGAATAGATAAGGATTTTTTGCCCTCACAATGAAGAAAGCAGGCCCTCTAAATTTTTTGACCTGAGGCAATTTAGTATATGGGCAAATATCCCAAATGCCTTAGCAGACTACAAGAGCTTCACTGTACTATTGCCCTACTAGTCACCTTTATTAATAATGGCCCATCACTCAAAAAAGTTTAAATTGTATTCAATACCCTCTCTTTAGAAAGGAAAAGTAATGCATATGCAAATAGGACATTTGGTGAAGGACATTAATACATTGCTAATGAAAATGTAAACTGCTTTCTGGAAAGCAATTTAGCATTAAATACAAAGTATGTTAAAAATATTCAGTAATTTTATCTTTAGGAATCAATTCTATGAAAATAGTCCAAAATACATATAAAAATTGTATTTTACAAATATTCACAGCAGCATGATTTATAATACCCAAACTATGGAAATAAATGTCCAGCAACAGAGTAAAGATTATAAATAAACTATATCCAATCCATATAGTAGTCTTAAAAAACATATATTTTAAGTAACAAGGAAAACTGCTCATGTCATAAATAGGGAAAAGAGCTGCACAGAAATAGAGATGATATATATATATATATATATATTTAAAATAATCTTGACTATATAAAAAACATGAGATGAAAAAGCTATAAAGGGACTGCTGCAGTTTGAATTTTCCAGGAAGTACACTTTGAGATGGAGAATGGTATATGGGCAGCTTATTAGGAGTGCTCCTGGGATCTATAGCTATGAAGAAGTGAAGGGAACACTGGGCAGAGAAAGAAGCTGAACTACAACACAGGCCCAACAAAGACCTCAGTCAACCCCACATGGAGCTGCAATGACCCTTCTGAGTTGCCCTGAGCTGGCACAAAGGCCTTCATACCCCTGCATCAACCAGCCACTGGGCTGCCCTAGAAAAAAGTGTGACTTTGGGCAAAAGGGCTCTCCTTTTTTTTTTTTTTGCTTTTTTTTTTAGGGCTGCACCCATGGCATATGGAAGTTCTCAGGCTAGGGGTTGAATCAGAGCTTCAGCAGCCAGCCTACACCACAGCCACAGCAATGCTGGATCCTCAACCCACTGAGCAAGGCCAAGGATCCAACCCACATCCCCACAGATCCTAGTAGGGTTCACTACCACTGAGTCATGATGGGAACTCCAAAATGACTCTCTTAAACTGAAAAAATTCCCTCAAACCTCCACAGCAGCTTGGAAAAGGGAGTTGGGAAGTCCTCAAAGATAAGATCTGAGCGGTGCAGCACAGCATCTAAAACACAGACTGCATTCAAAAATTAGCATTAGTTGTCTTTGAGGAGTGGTCTTTGATACTTCATTTTTTTTTTTTTAAATTTTCACAGGGTTTTCTGTATTTTCCAAGTAAAATACATAGTACACCCTATTTTTAATAACAGATTTTAGAAAGATTTATAACCAATATACTTAGAAAAATAAATTCGCTTGACAGAAGTAATTATAAGTATAGGGAAAATTTAGTTATAGAAAAATATATAGGAATTCCCTTGTGGCACAGCAAGTCAAGAACCCAGCATTGTCACTTCAGTGGCGCAGGTTTGATCCCTGGCCTGGAAAATTCCACATGCTTCTGGCATGACCAAAAAAAAGAAAAAAAGAAAAAGATATATGTATAGCTAAAGGTTTCTATTGTTGTTTGGTTGTTTATTTTTTCTTTTTTGCTTTTTAGGGCCACACTCTCGGCATATGGAGGTTCCAAGGCTAAGGGTCTAGGGGTCTAATTAGAGCTACAGCTCTGGCCTACGCCACAGCCACAGCGACACAGGATCCGAGCCGAGTCTGCAACCTACATCACAGCTCACAGCAATGCCAGATCCTTAACCCACTGAGGGAGACACAGGGTCAAACCCGCAACGTTATGGTTCCTAGTCAGATTCATTTCCGCTGTGCCACAACAGGAACTCCTGTTTGGTTAGTTTTAACATACAAAACAATTCAAATTTATCTCTAAGAAACATTATCATAAAAAATATAAAAACAGCTTTTTCATAAATAGATCATAAACTGAATACTAGCCAAAATTAGGTTTTCACTTTGTATACCATACAACCAACAAAAGTGTGAAAATTCCAAAAATATTAGGAAAATGTAGTGTCTTTAAAAATGGAAAGCTATTTTAAGATTTACTTCACATGCACACATGCACATATGCTGGGTTATATACATCTTTGGAATGACTGATAAGATATGCAAAAGTTTTCATAAACTGTTACTTTACCTATTACAAGATTTTTTTTAATGACAAAAAATAGTTTATACTAAACCATCTGAAAAATTACTGCATCTGCATAAGAAAAGTGCTTACAACATACACTTATAAAATAGTTTAGCAAAGGACTTTTGGTTCTAGATATGATGGATAACTTAAGACTAAAAATCTCACTGAGAACAACTAAGAAAGCTGGATAAAATCCAAAACAAAAACAATAAACCCCATCTGATCAAAGGCATTGGAGAGCCACCAAAGAATCATGATTTGAGGGGCCAAGTTCCCAGAGTAAGGGACACATACTGAGGTGAACTCTCCATTTGCTACTACTTTTTCCTTCAGGTCATATGCCAATTTACCTTATGGGTAACAGAAGCTAAACTGAGAGTACTGACTTAGAACTTGTGACAGTCTCACTAGTCTAAAAAGATAAACTAGGTGAACCAGTAGTTTTTGAACTCCATGATTGGAGGGGGCAGGATATCGGAGAAAAACCAGTAGTCCCTGTTGCTCACAATTTCCCCTTGGGGCATTTTGTTAGTTTCTAAACTGTAGACATGCAGGGAAAGTGGCGAAGAAACCAAGTAGAAAGCAACCATTAAAAAGCTAAACAGCTAAATGAAATTTTGGCAACTCAGGGGGTAAGGAAATAAAAATTGGAGCTAAGGCAAGATAAAAGTCTGGTGGATATATCCCAGCTTCTACTTAAAATCTTTAAAACATTACATGTAAGATTAGGGCCAAATTGGAAACTGACTGCCCTTAAAAAGTCTGAAACACAGTGAAACATCTCAGTCCCTAATTGGACAAGGTTATCAGTCTAGCTGCCAGGAAAAAATTAAATCATTTCTGGAAGATATCACCCAGAGCCTCTATTATTTTTCATATAGGATGTGTTCCATTCAATAAAAAAATTAGCACGCTTGACAGGCAAAAAGACTAAATTACCAAAATCCAAGAGAGGAGACAATAGAAAAGGAGCCACAGGTGACCCAGATACTTGACTGAACAAGCCCATACTTTAAAATTACGAACATTAAAAATCAAGCTCACAGATACAGAGAGCAGACTGGTGTTGCCAGAGAGGTGTAGGAAGTGGCCAAAACAGATGAAGGGGGTTGAAAGGTACAAACTTCCAGTTACAAAATAAGTAAGTCATGAGGATGTAATGTACAGAATGATGACTACAGTTAATAATACTGCATATTTGGAGTTCCCATTGTGGCGGAACAGAAACAAATCCAACTAATATCCAGCGGGTTGCTGTGAGCTGTAGTTTAGACTGCAGACATGGCTTGGATTACGAGTTGCTGCGGCTGTGGCGTAGGCCAGCAGCTGTAACTCCAATTCAACCTCTAGCCTGCAAACTTCCATAACTTCTATGTGCCATGGGTGCTGCCCTAGAAAGAAAATAATAATAATATTTGAAAGTTGCTAAAACAGTGGATTTTAAAAGTCCTCATCATTGGAGTTCCTGTCATGGTGCAGCAGAAACGAATCCGACTGGGAACCATGAGGTTTTGGGTTCAATAATCCCTGGCCTCGATCAGTGAGTTAAGGATCCGGCATTGCCGTGAGCTGTGGTGTAGGTTGCAGACACAGCTCGGATCTGGCATTGCTGTGGTTGTGCTGGCAGCTGTAGCTTGGATGAGACCCCTAGCCTGGGAACCTCAATATGCTGTGGATGTAGCCTTAAAAAGCAAAAAAAAAAAAAAAAAGTCCTCATCACAAGGAAAAAAATTGTAACTATGTATGGTGATAGATGTTAACAAGACTTATTGTAGTGATCATTTTGCAGTGCATAAAAATATCAAATCATTATGTTGTATACCTAAAACTAACAAAATGTTATTTGTCAATTACACCTCAATAAAAACAGTAAGTTAATATATTTAAAAATATGCAATAGTTTACTGGAGAGCTCAAATATTTTTTAAAAGGCAAGTAGAACCTTTAGAACTAAAAAAATACAATAATAAATATTAAGAATTCAGTGGATGGATTAGATGCAGCAGAAAAGAGGATTTGTGAAGTGAAAAATAGGTCCATAGAAAATAACCATATGAAACCCAAAGTAGAAAATATAAAATAGATAAGAGGATCAAAGACATGTGGAATGAAGTGAAACAGTCTAACTTATATGTAAAAGGTTAGAGAGAATGTGACAATTAAAATCTGAAGAGATACTGACCAAATATTTGTTAAAATTGATGAAAAACATTATGCCACAGCAAAAAGCTCTAAGGACTTAGAATAAATGAAAAGAAAACCACATGTGTATATATCACAGTAAAACTGCTCAAAACTAAAAACAAAAAGCCTAAAAGCAGCTGGTAGAGTTTTCTTGTAGCATAGTGGGTTAAGGATCCAGCATTGTCACTCCAGTGGCTTAGATCACTGCTGAGTTGGAGGTTCAATCCCTGGCTCAGGTACTTCCACATGCTGCAAGCATGGTCCAAAAAAAAAAAAAAAAAAAAGCAGCCAGTGACAGGTGGATTGGGATGGCAAGTCTCAACAAATTTTAAAGAAAATACATAGAAAACAGGATATGTTCTCTGTCCACAGTGGAATTATGCTACAAAGTAGCAAGATAACTAGAAAATTGCCACATTTTTAGAAATAAAGCAATATATTTCTAAATACCCATGAGTCAGAGAGGTGCTCTCAAGAGAAATAAAAACATGTTTTGAACTGAATGACAATAAAAAGTAATAATACAGCCAAAGCAGTGCTTTGAGTGAAATTTATGTTTTTAAATTATATGTTTTTAATATACAAGAAGGAAGGCTGAAAATCAAGGTATATGCTAAAAAAAAAAAGCTAAAAAAAAGAATAGTAAATTAAACTCAAAAAGAGTAAGAGAAAACATAAACACAAAAAAAATCAACAAACTAGAAAATACTTTTGTAATAAAGAAAAACTAATAGAGTCAAAAGTTAATTTTAAAAAGTTTGAAAATACTAATGAATTTACTAGAAACTAGCTTTATGTGGACATAATCTATGTAAACAATTCCTGATTGTTGATATTATATTGTCTCCAGTTGGATGCAATGAAGCAATGAAGTCACCATCCTTATATTTATTCGTACTTAATTCCTTAAAACAAATTCTTTTTTTTTCATTTTTTTTATTACTCAAATGAATTTATCACATCTGTAGTTGTATAATGATTATAACAATCTGATTTCACAGGATTTCCATTCCAAAGCCCAAGCACATCCCCCCACCCCCCAAACTGTCTCCTCCGGAGACCATAAGTTTTTCAATGTCTCTGAATCAGCATCTGTTCTGCAAAGAAGTTCTGTCTGTCCTTTTATAAGCATATTACTATTAGTTTAAAGAACATAAAAATTCTAAGGCTTTTGCTCCATATATTGCTAAAGTGCCTGAGAGAAAGACTGAAGCAATTTTATTGCTACTGGCAGGTTATTATAGTGGTTATGTCTCTAAATAACAAGTATAATTTTTTTTAAAGTATCAGTTTGGTAAAAAAAATAATAATAATCTCATCGTCTTAATTTTCATTTCTTAGGTTACTTAAAAAACTACTTAAACAGTTAAATAGTTCTCAATGTTTATAAGCTATTTAACTTTCATCTTTTGTGAATTATCTATTTGTGCTTCTACTTTTCTAGCAAGATATTAGTCTTTCTTAGATATTTCATTACTTTTTATACATTAAGGATATTAAGGACTTTATAAATGAATTGAAAATATTTTTCTGTTCTATCAGTTCCTACTAATACCATTTAGAGCACTTGTTTTCCTGTTGTAGAGAATTTTTAATTGTTAATTTTTCCCTTTATGGATTATCTTTCATTTGATATCTGGAAATGCTAACCCTATACCAAGATTACTACCTTTTTTTTTTTTTGTCTTTTTAGGGCTGCACCTGAGGCATATGGAGGTTCCCAGGCTAGAGGTCAAATCAGAGCTACAGCTGCCGGCCAAAAGCTGCATCTGTGACCTATACCACAGCTCATGGCAATGCCGGATCCTTAACCCACTGAGCAAGGCCAGGGATCGAACTTCATGGTTCCTAGTTGGATTCATTTCCCCTGCGCCAAGATGGGAACTCCCAAGATTACTATTTTTTAAAAAAAATCACACGTATTAACACCTAAAGGAAAAGCATGACAGATCTCTATAAATGTCTTGCTGGCCCAAGAATGTAGTCTAAAGTTCTATAAAGCATATCAAAGGTAAAATATGTCAGATTCTTAGTAACAATGGAAATACTATTGGATTTGAGGCTTTGTAGGGCTGAGCCAGAGTAAGGCAAAATTGTGAAGTAAGTGAAATTTTTTTAGTGGCCCAAGGTATCTCCTGTCTTTGCCCTTTTTACTATTAAAGCAGCTCTTCCTCCATCTCCAACTCCAGATATGTCCTCAAGCTACCAATCTCATTCTCACTGAAGAAGGGATTGATCCTTGCTCACCTTGCAGCATGTGGAAGTTTCCATTGCTGTGACCCAAGCCACGGCAGTGACAACACCGGATCCTCAACCACAAGGCCACCAGGAAACTACTATCACTATTTTTAATTATGATAAAGTACACATAACATAAAGTTTACCATCATCACCATCTTAAAATATAAGTTCAGTAATAATAATTGCATTCACATTGTTGTGCTACCATCACCATCATCCATCCACAGAATGGTTTTCAGCTTCCAAAACTGAAACTCTGTGTCCATTAAACAATAACTCTCCATTCTTCCTTTCCCTCAGCTTCTGGCAACTGCTGTTTTACAGTCTATCTCTATGAACTTGACTGCTCATACCTCATATAAGTGGAAACATAGTATTTATCTATTGTGAATGGCTTACTTCACTTAACCTAATGTCCTCAAAGTTCATCCATGTTGTAGTCGTTGTAGTTCGTGTGAGAACTTCCTTCCTTTCTAAGGTTGAATAATATTCTGTTGTGTATATATATATATATATATATATATATATATATATATAAAACATAAATCTGTTGCTGGACACTTACGTTACTTCCACCTTATAAGTACTGTGAATAATGCTGCCATGAACATGGGTGTACAAATATCTCTATGAGATCTTGCTTTCAATTTTGGGGGGTATATATCCATAAGTAGAATTGCTAGGTTGAATGCTAATTCTATACTTAATTTTTTGAGGAACCATCTTATAATTTTCCATAATGGACACACCATTTTACATTTCTCATCAACCTTGTACAAGGGTTCCAATTTCTCTACATCCTCTCCAACATGTGTTAGTTTTTTTGAGAGTAGGCATCCTAATGAGTGTGAGGTAATATCTCACTGTGGTTTTAAATTGCATTTCTCTAATGATTGATGATGAACATCTTTTCACAGGATTATAAGCCATTTGGATATCTTCTTTGGAGAAATGTCTATTCAAGTCCTTTGCCTTGGGGAGCTTTAACCCACTGAGCGAGGCCAGGGATCCAACCCGCAACCTCATGGTTCCTAGTCAGATTCGTTAAGCACTGCGCCACGACGGGAACTCCCCCTTTGCCTACTTTTTAATCAAGTTGTTTGTTGCTGATTGTGGGAGTTCTTTAAGGATTTTTCTTTAACTTAGAGCATTTCTCAGTATCCTCCAAATCGCCTGCATATACAGGCAGGCTTCCTTTTTCTCCTGAACCCTGAAGAATGTTCTTAGTTCATGCCTGATCCAAGATGCTAACTCCAACACTAAAAAAGTATCAGGAGTGAGGCATTTCAGTTCTGAAAGCATCAAACAACATTTTAGATACATTAGAAATTATTTTAGTATATTATATATATTATTCAGACACATATACACTGTCAAGAAACTTTCCTTAACTTGAAAAAAAGTTTCTTTGAAACATTTTTGTTTACACTATTAAAGAAAGAAAAGATTTTTTTTCCTTATCACTAAAAAAAGTACCCTTATTATATAAATCCAATTACTACAGATTTGTAAAAATTAGAAAGTTAAGGCCTCCCATAATCATATCTTAGAAATAACTGTTTTCAATAATCTAAACAGTCTAGTATGAATTCATAGGCATACAGATGCACACATATGTGCACACACGTACACATACTACACTTCGGGGGTTTTTTTACATGAGAATATATCCTGGACATCTATGAATATCAATACGAAATATATATAAACTAAAAGTGAATTTTTAAAAATTCGGGATTTTTTTTACATAAGAATATATCCTGGACATCTATGAATATCAATATGAAATAAATATAAACTAAAAATGAATTTTAAAAAATTCATAAAACACAAGACAAAACAGACACTAATAAGATCAAAAGCACTTCAGGAGTTCCCGTCGTGGCGCAGTGGTTAACGAATCCGACTAGGAACCATGAGGTTGCAGGTTCGGTCCCTGCCCTTGCTCAGTGGGTTAACGATCCGGCGTTGCCGTGAGCTGCGGTGTAGGTCGCAGATGCGGCTCAGATCCCGCGTTGCTGTGGCTCTGGCATAGGCTGGTGGCTACAGCTCCGATTCGACCCCTAGCCTGGGAACCTCCATATGTCATGGGAGCGGCCCAAGAAATAGCAAAAAGACAAAAAAAAAAAAAAAGCACTTCAGAGTCTAAGACTGAACAACAGAGTGAGGTGGAAATAGAGTGTGGAGCCTGTGATTACCCTGTATCACTAAATCTAATAGTGCAACAGTTACAGCCCTCCCACATCTGCCTACAGTGCTTTTACAAACTCCTTCTCATTCTGTACCAGAAGCAATGCTACACCTACAGAAATGTCTGATCAGTAAGGCTAGTCACAGTGAAACATACAGTGAGAGAAGAGAGAGGCTGTTAAGCTTGCTAATCGACAGATAGACATGTATAGGAGTTTGCATGTGCCAGTCTCCATTTAAAGTATAATTCTCTCTTTGTGCCACTGGTTAACAATATTTGGTTTATTTCTTTAGTTACACACAAAAAAAATAGTGTCTTCCTTAATAATTAACTTTTAAAAGATGCAAGAGGCTCTCCCTTGGGAATCTCAGCAAATGATAAAATTTAAGTAAGAGCAACTTCTCAGTGGAAAATGTTACTAACATATAACATTGGCCATGATCACCTCATGATATGGTCAAATATTCTTAATTTTCTTTTTTTTTCTTTTTTTTTTTGTCGTTTTGCCATTTCTTGGGCCTCTCTCACAGCATATGGAGGTTCTCAGGCTAGGGATCTAATCGGAGCTGTAACCACCAGCCTACGCCACGGCCACAGCAACACGGGATCCGAGCCGCGTCTGTGACCTACACCACAGCTCACGGCAACGCCAGATCCTTAACCCACTGAGCAAGGGCAGGGATCAAACCCGCAACCTCATGGTTCCTAGTCGGATTCATTCACCACTGCACCACAACGGGAACTCCAAATATTCTTAATTTTCTAACTACTTTTCCTCTAGAAGAGTTCTCTATTTTCTCACCTGTATTCTCTTCCTTGCCTCCCTCTTCTAAATTTTCAGACCAGGAGTTCCCTTCCTGGCTCAGCAGTTAACGAACCCGACTAGGATCCATGAGGATTCAGGTTCGATCCCTGGCCTCATTCAATGGGTTAAGGATCTGGCGTTGCTGTGAGCTTCGGTGCAGGTCTCAGACTCGGCTTGGATCCTGAGTTGCTGTGGCTGTGGCGTAGGACAGCGCTACAGCTCCGATTTGACCCCTAGCCTGGGACTCTCCATATGCTGCAGGTATGGCCCTCAAAAAGAGACAAAAAAATTTTTTTTCACACCAAATGGACAAACTTATCAAACATCTTAACCCCGTTAGACAATCTAAAATTTAACAGGACTGAATTAAGCATATGGTTGGTGTGGCTTCAACATAAACTTCACATGAGAGCTGAGAGATCAAGTGGAAATGAACCCCAAAGTGAAGGAGCTTTTAATGCTCACAAAGAATTCTTCTATGCCATCAATGACTATTGCTTCTCTTTCTTCTTTGCCCTTCCCCCACCAGAATTCAAGAATATGGAGCTACAGGAAAGCCCTAGGGACAACCCTTGCTAGAAGACTGGTAAAGTTTCTACACACTCTTTTTTTTTCTTTCTTTTTTTTTTTTTTTGCTTTTTAGAGCCGCACCCACTGCAACCTACACCACAGCTCACACCACAGCTCATAGCAAGGCCCACATCCTTATGGATCCTAGTCGGGCTCATTAACCACTGAGCCATGAAGGGAATCTGACACACTCATCTTTTCATTGATGTTTTCCACTCACTCGTTTTCTCTCTCACCCAGCTTTTCCCTTATTATTGAAACTTCAGTCCTTGCTTTTGTCATGTTTAGGTGGCTAAGCCTGAGGAAGGCAAGAATTTTTTTTGTTTATGGCCACACCCATGGCATATGTAAATTCCTGGGCAAGGGATTGGATCCTAGTTGCAGCTGCAGCAACATGAGACCCTTTAACCCACTGTGCCAAGCCAGGGATGGAAACCGAACCTCTGCATCAACTAAGCCACTGCAGTCAGATTCTTAACCCACTGTGCCACAGCAGGTACTCGAAAAACAAGACTTCTAAAAGACATGGATAATGTGGAAAAGGACTCATAAGGCAGGCAGAGAATCAGTAAATTACGACAAGGACTAGATTATTTGATCATTACTATCCATGTTTGAATATCAAAGGGTTGACTAGATTTCACATTTCATCTCTTAGACTCTGTCATGTTCCCATGTTATTTGCACATAAATAACACTCTAAAAATTAGAAAAAAAAAAACTCCCAAATTTATGTTAGTTTTATTCACATTAAAGCTGCTACATCTTGTTTTAAGTTAGGGATGCTGGGAGTTCCCGTCGTGGTGCAGTGGTTAATGAATCCGACTAGGAACCATGAGCTTGAGGGTTCGATCCCTGCCCTTGCTCAGTGGGTTAAGGACCCGGCGTTGCCATGAGCTGTAGTATAGGTTGCAGACGCGGCTCGGATCCTGCGTTGCTGTGGCTCTGGCTGGCATAGGCTAGTGGCCACAGCTCCGATTCAACCCCTAGCCTGGGAACCTCCATATGCCGCGAAAAGTAAAAAAAAAAAAAAAAGTTAGGGATGCTTTCAGCTATAAGGAACAGCAAAATCTGACTAAATAGCTTAAACAATTAGGACTTTAATAATGTATAAAACAAGAAGTCCAGAGAGGGTTACCTCAGGGTTGTTCTGACAGCGCGGTAATATCACTAAGAACCCAGACTGTTTATCTTTCCGCTCTACCACCTCACTTGTTAGCTTTCCATTCTCTGGCTTGTTGTCTCACGACTGTAACTTTGCTGCCACAATTCCATACATCACATTCTATACTTATAAATGGAAGAAAAAAGATATACATCCAAACCATTCTCCTGCTTCTCTGTTTCTTTTATCAGAAAAGCAATTTTTGGAGATCCCGTCGTGGTGCAGTGGTTAACTAAACCGACTAGGAACCATGAGGTTGCAGGTTCAATTCCTGGCCTTGCTCAGTAGGTTAAGGATCCGGTGTTGCCGTGAGCTGTGGTGTGAGTTGCAGACATGGCTTGGATCCTGAGTTGCTGTGGTTCTGGCGTAGGCCAGCAGCCACAGCTCAGATGAGACCCCTAGCCTGGGAACCTCCATATGCCGCAGGAAGCAGCCCTAGAAATGGCAAAAAGACCAAAAAAAAAAAAAGAAAAAAGAAAAACAATTTTCTCCCCCTTCAGGAAGATTCAGACCCTTCAGAAGATTTCTAATTATATCATATTAACCAAAATTGAATCATACAACTAGCTCTAAATATAATGAAAGTTAGGAAAAGGACTGTCTGTCTTTCAAGTCTCTATAGTGCTAAAAGAAGCAGGGTTGGGACTGGCTTTTAAGATTCAACCAGTAGTTTATGACATATATTATTCATAAAGTGCTAGTGATGCTGGTTAATTACAACTGGGCACAGGACATTTAAGAGCCCTGGTTTAGAGTAAATTCCTCTTTCTGGCAGAAAAAAAATGTCAAGAATGCTGATGGAGGAAACATTTAAAAAGGGCCTGGGATCAAAGCTACAGTTATATCACGTGGTGCTGACAATGCTGAGTTGCAGAGGGATTATAACTGAAAGAGTATCTCTAGTCAAACTCTATCTAGAGTGACATGAGAATTGTATTAGTGTACTTAACTCAGGTCCTGAAAATTTCTAGAAGATTTAAGAGGATGAGAAGGAGAGATCTATCTAAGACTATGGTTTTTCTTTTAAGGAAATGAATTTTTACAAATAAACAAGCCAATAATACTAACTATGAGTTAACATTAATGAGCTCCTCTATGATCTGTCACATACTGAGCTAAGTGTTTTACATACATACATACATACATACATATAAACCTCCAAGCTGTCTGAAAAGGAGTACATCCACTAATGTGCCTATAGTCACACAGGAAGAAGCTCAATCTAACCAGAGACCATACTTTTAACCAGGTCACATTACTGTCAGTTACCTTATTTGTTCTCAGTATTTCCCATTCTTTTTATGTTTGTGATCTAATTCATTCAGATTCATAGAGTTTAACTCTTGTTTATATATTGTAAATAGTCTTTTCTCTACTTCCTTTCCACAGTGTATGAGTCACACAAATCCTATAGTGACAAAGCTGTTTTAATAACACTACATCTTTACAAAACCTAAAGTCAGATAATCCAAATGTTTTATAGCTAGTTTTAAAAAAGCTTAGATAAAAATTACAACCTAATAAAACAACCAATCAAAAAAAAGACATCACAACATAATGTACAAACAAAAGCAGAAACATAACTATATATCTATATTAGTACTGTCTGTTCTAAACCCTCCTTTGTTTCATCTACTTTAAATTTGTCACCTCTGTAACACAATGGCCAATATTATTTGTAGACAAGTTATTGGTTCCCTGAATTACTGGACTGTTTTCCTTCCTAGACATAACCCTGCTTGCCCCACATATACATCATAACACATATTTGGGCAATTATGCCCAAATCTCCCAATCTCAAACCATCCTATCCTCAGCCAGCTTTTCTGTCTTTTTTTTTTAAACATTTTTGTGCTATTTATGTATTTATCCTTACATCTTTATTATGATACTACCAGAAATGCAGCTCCAGAACACACATAAGATATTGAACATATTTTCAACAACACAAAAAAATTCAGACCTTTTTATCTGCTAAAAAAAACCTGCAGGAGTTCCCATTGTGGCACAGCAGAAACAAATCCGACTAGTATCCATGAGGATGGGGGTTTGATCCCTGGCCTCACTCAGTGGGTCTGGGATCCAGCATTTCTGTGAGCTGTAGTGTACATCACAGATGCAACTCGGATCCCGCATTGCTGTGGCTACAGCTCCGTTTCAACCCCTAGCCTGGGAACTTCCCTATGCCACAGGTGTGGCCCTAAAAAGAAAAGAAAAAAAAATAAAAATAAAGAAAACAATGATGGGAACATACATAGCCTCTGCTTCCCCCCACAGTAGGCAATCTGACCTGGTATTTGCCATCCTCCTTGTACGGAGAAATGTCTGCTTGCTAGGTCAACTGTATTTAAACTAAAATGTGACAGCTATAAATAAAACAATAAATAGAGGCCATTTTTAGATTCTGACAAAGCCTAAGTTCATGAACTGCTCCCTTGAAAACCGTCACCGAAGGCAAACAGAGAGCCCTAAGAGAACATAAGAGAAAATCACTACATGGCCTGAATGATTCATGTTGAAATCGGAACCACCAAATGAGGACTGTAGGATGGATCGATAGCTTAAAATGGTCTCAAGTGAACAATCTGTGCCATTCTCCTTCTCTATTCCTTGGGGGGGCGGGGCGGGGGGGGAAGAACAGCAGAAAAAAAAGCTCTAAGGACTTTTTTTTGCTTTTTAGGGCCACACCCACAGCATATGGAAGTTCCCAGGCTAGGGGTCTAATCAGAGCTACAGCTGCCGGCCTACACCACAGCCATAGCAACACAGGACCTAAGCGGAGTCTGCGAGCTGTACCACAGCCCACGGCAATGTCAGATCCTTAACCCACTGAGCTAGGCCAGGGATCAAACCTGCAACCTCCTGGTTCCTAGTCAGATTTGCTTCCGCTGCACCAGGACGGGAACTCCTCTAAGGAATTTTAATGAAACTGTATTCCATAAATTATTTGAGGAGGTTTTTGTTTCACTAGAATTAACTTGCCCATTCTTCTTCAAGCTCCAGCTACATCTGATGTCACTGGGCTATGGCAGTGAAGAATGAAAACCAAAAGACAACTGGCTACTTAAGGAATTAAGTTGACTAAAGTGGAAAGCATGCACTGAGGCAGTTCTGGTGTTCAGGCTGAGACTCTCTGTCCATTGACCACATATTGACTACATTTGAATAAACTTAATCTATATAATTTTGGATATAAAATCTTAACTCCTTCCCCAAAGAAGCAATCTGCAAGCTGGAATCATGTGTAGTGACTTTATTTCATCCTGTGTGTGTGTGTGTGTGTGTGTGTGTATTTTTTTCCATTTTTTGGGCCACACCCACAGCATATGGAATTCTTGGGCTAGGGGTGAAATCAGAGCTGCAGCTGCCAGCCTACAGCCGCAGCAAGGGGGGATTCTAGCAACAGCTGCAACCTAGGCCTCAGCTGGAGGCAACACCGGATCCTTAACCCACTGAGCGAGGCCAGGGATTGAACCCACATCCTCAAGGACACTGGTAGGGTTCTTAACCCACTGAGCCACAATGGGAATTCCCATTCATATATATTTTAAGATAATTAGTCTTTTTCAGGATGTCTTTGGCCACTTTGGGTCTTTTGTGCTTCCAAACAAACTTTAAAATATTTTGTTCAAGTTCTGTGAAATATGTCCTTGGTAATTTGATAGGGATTGCATTGAATCTGTATATTGCCTTGCGTAGTATAGTCATTTTGATAATAATGACTCTTCCAATCCAAAAGCATGTTATGTCTTTCCATATATTTGTGTCATCTTTGATTTCCCTCAACAGTGTCTTATAGTTTTCAGAGTACAGGTCTTTTGTCTCTTTAGGTAGGTTTATTCCTAGGCATTTTATTCTTTTGGATGCAATGGTAAATGGGATTGCTTCCCTTATTTCTCTTTCTGATCTTTCATTGTTAGTGTATAGAAATGCTGTCGATTTCTGTGTATTAATTTTGTAGCCTGCGACTTTGCCAAATTCGTGGATGAGCTCTAACAGTTTTCCGGTAGAGTCTTTAGGATTCTCTAGGTAGAGTATCACATCATCTGCAAACAGTGATAGTTTTACTTCTTCCTTTCCAATTTGGATTCCTTTTATTTCTTTTACTTCTCTGATTGCTGTGGCTAGGACTTCCAAAACTATGTTGAATAGAAGTGGTGAGAGCGGACATCCTTGTCTTGTTCCTGATCTCAGCAGGAATTCTTTCAGCTTTTCACCACTGAGAATGATGTTCGCTGTGGGTCTGTCATATATTGCCTTTATTATGTGGAGGTAGGTTCCCTCTATGCCCACTTTCTGAAGGGTTTTTATGAGAAATGGGTGTTGGATTTTTTCAAAGGCTTTTTCCACGTCTATTGAGAGGATCATATGGTTTTTCTTCTTCAGTTTGTTAATGTGGTATATCACACTGATTGATTTGCAGATATTGACGAACCCTTGCATCCCTAGGACAAATCCCACTTGATCATGATGTACAATCGTTTTAATGTATTGTTGGATGCGGTTTGCTAGTATTTTGTTAAGGATTTTAGCATCGATGTTCACTAGTGAAATTGGCCTGTAGGTTTCTTTTTTTGTGGTATCTTTGTCTGGTTTTGGTATCAGGGTGATGGTGGCCTCATAGAAAGAGTTTGGGAGTATCCCTTCTTCTGCAATTTTTTGAAATAGTTTCAGAAGGAGAGAGGTGTTAGCTCTTCTCTAAATGTTTGATAGAATTCGCCTGTGAAGCCATCTGGTCCTGGACTTTTGTTTGTTGGAAGTTTTTAAATCACAGTTTCAATTTCAGTTCTTGTGATTGGTCCATTCATCTTTTCTATTTCATCTTGGTTTAGTCGTAGAAGATTGTACTTTTCTAAGAATTTGTCCATTTCTTCTAGGTTTTCTGTTTTATTGGTATATAGTTGCATGAAGTAGTCTCTTATGATCCTTTATATTTCTGTGATGTCCGTTGTTACTTCTCCTTTTTCATTTCTAATTTTATTGAGTCTTTTCCTTTTTTCTTGGTAAGTCTGGCTAAGGGTTTACCAATTATGTTGATCTTTTCAAAGAACCAGCTTTTTGTTTCATTGATCTTTTCTATGGTTTTCTTTGTTTCTATTTCATTGATTTCTGCTCTGATCTTAAGTGGACAAGGATGACTGCTCCTGCCACTACTATTAAGCATAGTTTTAGAAGTCATAGCTACAGCAATCAGAGAAGTAAAAGAAATAAAAGGAATCCAAATTGGAAAGGAAGAAGTAAAACTATCACTGTTTGCAAATGATGTGATACTCTACCTAGAGAATCCTAAAGACTCTACCAGAAAACTGTTAGAGCTCATCCACGAATTTGGCAAGTCACAGGCTACAAAATTAATACACAGAAATCGACAGCATTTCTATACACTAACAATGAAAGATCAGAAAGAGAAATAAGGGAAGCAATCCCGTTTACCATCGTATCCAAAAGAATAAAATCAAAGATGACACAAATATATGGAAAGACATAACATGCTTTTGGATTGGAAGAGTCATTATTATCAAAATGACTATACTACGCAAGGCAATATACAGATTCAATGCAATCCCTATCAAATTACCAAGGACATATTTCACAGAACTTGAACAAAATATTTTAAAGTTTGTTTGGAAGCACAAAAGACCCAAAGTGGCCAAAGACATCCTGAAAAAGAAAAATGGAGCTAGAAGAATCAGGCTCCTGGACTTCAAACTATACTACAAAGCAACAATCATCAAAACCATATGGTACTGGAACAAAGAAAGAAAATATAGATCAGTGGAACAGGACAGAAAGTCCAGAATTATTTTATTTTATTTTTTTGTATTTTTGCCATTTCTTGGGCCACCCTCACAGCATATGGAGGTTCCCAGGCTAGGGGTCGAATCAGAGCTGTAGCCACCGACCTACACCAGAGCCACAGCAATGCAGGATCTGAGCCACATCTGCAACCTACACCACAGTTCACAGCAACACCAGATCCTTAGCCCACTGAGCAAGGCCGGGGATCTAACCCGCAACCTCATGATTCCTATCGGGATTCGTTAACCACAGCGCCACTACAGGAACTCCATAAGTTTTATTTTTTTATTTCTTGTCTTTAAAAGCCCTGAATTAAACCCACGCACCTACAGTCAAGTAATCAATGACAAAGGAGGCAAGAATATACAATGGAAAAAAGACAGCCTCTTCAATAAGTGGTGCTGGGAAAAATAGCCACATAGAAAAGAATGAAATTAGAACACTTCCTAACACCATACTCCAAAATAAACTCCAAATGGATTAAAGACCTAAATATAAGACCAGACACTATAAAACTCTTAGAGGAAAACATAGGCCAAACACTCTCTGACATAAACGACAGCAACATCTTCTCAGATCCACCTCTTAGAGTAATGACAGTAAAAACAAAAATAAACAAAGCGGACCTGATCAAACTTAAAAGTTTCTGCACAGCAAAGGAAACCCTAAACAAAACTAAAAGACAAGCCACAGAATGGAAGAAAATATTTGCAAATGAATCAACAGACAAGGGATTCATCTCCAAAATTTATAAACACCTCCTACCACTCAATACCAAAAAAACAAACACCACCATCAAAAAATGGGCAGAAGATCTAGACAGACAATTCTCCAAAGAAGATATACAGATGGCCAAAAAACACATGAAAAGATGTTCAACATCACTCATTATTAGAGAAATGCAAATCAAAACCATGATGAGGTACCACCTTACACCAGCCAGAACGGCCATCATCCAAAAGTCTACAAACAATGAGTGCTAGAGTGGGTGTGGAGAAAAAGGAACCCTAGTACACTGTTGGTGGAATTGTAGATTGATTTAACCACTGTGGAAAACAGTATGGAGATTCCTCAGAAAACTATAAATAGAACTACCATTTGATCCAGCAATCCCACTCCTGGGCATCTATCCAGAGAAAACCATGACTCGCAAAGACACATGTACTCCGATGTTCACTGCAGCACTATTTACAATAGCCAAGATATGGAAACAACCTAAATGTCCATCGACAGAGGAGTGGATCCAGAAGATGTGGTACATATACACAATGGAATATTACTCAGCCATTAAAAGGAATGAAATACCAGCATTTTTAGCAACATGGCTGGACCTAGAAATTATCATGCTAAGTGAAATCAGCCATACAACGAGACACCAACATCAAATGCTTTCACTGACATGTGGAATCTGAAAAAAGGACAGACTGAACTTCTTTGCAGAACAGATGCTGAATCACAGACATTGAAAAACTTATGGCCTCCAGAGGAGATAGTTTGGGGGGCAGGGGGATGTGCTTGGGTTGTGGGATGGAAATCCTGTGAAATTGGATTGCGATGATCATTATACAACTACAGATGTGATAAATTCATTTGAGTAATAAAAAAAATAAAAAATAAAAAATAAATAAAGTAAAATAATTCATTTGGCCTCTACTCATTCAGACTTATTAAATTTCACCAATCTCTGACAGTAACTTTAGAATTCCTGAAAAATAACCAATAGATATACAGCCCAAATAAGAATACAGATGTTTAACCTTAAGGGAGCATTATTTTAAGAATCTAGGCTTGGGAATTCCCATTGTGTCTCAGCAGTAACAAACCAGACTAGTATCCATGAGGACATGGGTTCAATCCCTGACCTCCATCAGTGGGTTAAGGAGCCGGCATTGTCATCAGCTACAGTGAAGGTCACAGATGTGACTTAGATCCTGAGTTACTGTGGCTGTGGCATAGGCTGGCAGCTACAGTTTCAATTCGACTTCTAGCCTGGGAACTTCCATATGCCACGGGTGTGGCCCTAAAACAATAAAAAAACAAATAAATAGAATCTAAGCTTAATGTACAGAATGACACAGATTGCAACTGAGTCATATAGACTTGTTAAAGTGGTACTGTCTTTTCCATGACCCTGCCATGTAGATTTTAAAGACCTCCAATGAGACATCCCAGTCCTTAATGTAACCAGTTAAACTGCACTCCACGTTTTGTCCAAATCCCTGTTAAGTGTACTTCAGTGGAGGCTCCAGCTCCAAGAAACAAACTGCACCTCAATGACTCCAGCAGACAGTGACCAAGGAGGCAGCTTCACAAGGTCCACAGATTACTCCAACTTTCCTGAGTCTAAGATACTGTTCCTAACACAGATTCAGAAAACTCCTGGAGCCAAAGACGCATCATCTCTGCCCCAAGGGGCCTGAACATCTTCTGAAGAACTAAGCCCCTAAGGACTCCTGGTCAGTTTCCCAGATACATTTCAGTTGGAAGTTCATTATAAGAAACATGTAATTACAGTATTTGTGAATCAGGGGAGCCTATTTCAAATACATTAACAAAAAGACTCCTTTTCAGAGTTCAAGATCTCATGTCTCAGAGGTTATTTCCCAAGTTTTTACCTCGAATAACTGCCTCAGCTAAATTTCTTTTCCCTTTAGCCTAAGTCAACCTTTTCATTTCTAAACTAGGCTAAACTGCCATTAAATATGGATGCAGGAGGTTGACAAATCCTAAATGGTTTTTATTAGTCAGAGACAGTCTCCTCGACTAACAAGAAAAGGCAGGTCTATTAATGTGCTGACAATTCATCCTACTGTATGGTTTCCAAAATACTGGAGAAGGAAGGGATCCACTGTCCTCTCAGGTTGTGGCTAACCTATAGCTTGATTCCCCTGACACATTGATTAATAATCTTGATCTACGTACCTCTCTAATCCGGGGAATTTCCTTCCAATGGACATTGTGGCTGACACACTGAGATAACAAATATGTAATTATATTTAAGGATTTGTTCCTGAGTGCTTTGATAGTTCTGTATTTTTTCTTTTTTGGTCCTTCTAAGCTCTAACTAGATTAATCTTCTTAACACTGATATAATAATCACCAAGTTTCTGTACCAACATTTTTATTGTAGGCAAATGTGATGTTTTGTAGCTACAGTCAAAAAGACAAAAAAAAAAAAAAGAATATCTAAGGATAATGGGATTATATGCAATTTTTTCTTTTGTATTTCTGAATTTCCCATGGTTCTGCCCTAAACATTTATTATTTTTACAAAGTTTTATTTTATTTAGACAAAATTTAAAAAGAAATAGTTCCCAAAGTAATTTTGCAAGTCATTTCTTATAATATTTCACACCTATTATTAGTAAAGGTAATGCAATATCTTTTACCATAGAAGACTCTCAATTAAGTTTTAATATAAGGACGACAGTTTTTCCAGTTGCTTTTAAAAAAGGCAAAAAAGATTTACTGGGTCACTACTATGCGCCAGGTCTTCTCACATATTCTATTAAAAGTAAAACATTAAGGATAGCCAGGAAAAAAAAAAAAGTGGCTGAAAATATGTCTAAAGAAATGTCCTCTTACAATTTTAAAAAGACTCACTACCACCATTCAAAAAACAGTTCAATTCCACTCTTTTTTTTCTTTCACTGAGAACTTTTTTCATTATTTAAAGTTTTAATGAAGTATATTTGATTTATGATACTTTCTGCTATACAACAAAGTGATTCAGTTGTACACATATCCATTCTCTTTCAGATTCCTTTCTCAAATAGACTATCACAGAATACTGACTAGAGTTCTCTGAGCTATACTTCAGGTCTCCATTGGCCAATCATTCCATATACTACAGTGTACACAGGCCAGTCCCAAACATCCAGTCCATCCCTCCCCCAATTTCACTAACTCTCATTGAGCATTTACAAGGTGGGGGATTCTGGCAAGAGGGAAGCATGGCGAGCAAAGTCCAGAGTGAAGCAAAGCTGGAACACCACCAACAGCAGCAAAGTTTCTTCAATGTCTCAGAGTGGGCTTCCACAGACTATCTGCATCAGAATCCCTTACAGGCAAATTCCTGGGACTCCAAAAACTACTGGCTCAATTTTTGCAGACAAGACCCAGAAATTTACATTTTAAAAAGCATTTCAGATGATTTCCACACATAGTAAAGTCTGAGAACTCCCAGTGTTGCAAAACATCAAGCCAAAAGAATAGGGTTAGAAAAAGATCACAAGACTTGAAGGTCAGGCTAAGGACTAAGTTAATTTTGAAGTAGATAATTAGGGGAGGGGGATTTGGGAACCAGTCAGGGGTTTTGAACTAGAGAGCAGTATGTTAAGATCCATGCTTTGGATCAGTACTGCTCATTACAGCATGGGTTGAAAAGGAGAACTAGAAGCCCTGGAGAATCAAGAAAAGTGATCTATAATGATGCATCAAAACTGACCAAGTTAAGAATAAAGTGGTTCCCATCCCTGCTGCCAAAAAGAGGGGTGGGAAGAGAAAGTTCATGAAGAGTTACCAAATAAGATAATGTTAAAGCCCAAAAATATAGATATGGAGAGGAAAATTTAGAGGAAACTTACCAATGGTACTTTAATATCATTTAATTAATGCATTCATTCAATCATGAACTTGTTACTTTTTATGTACCAAACCCCGATCTAGATATTGGCTCTAAAAGACAGAGGAGAACCACTGAATTACACACTTTAAGTGGACAGATTGTATGGTATGTAAATTATATCTCAATAAGGTTGTTATTACAACAAAACAAATGAGATATCTCCCCTCTCTTTAAGGAGCTCAGAGAAACACAGGGAGGATAATGCAATGTATTGTGGTGTCAGGACACAGGTGCGTCTTAGCCAGACTGGGATCTAGGGGAACTAATTCACAAACCTGGAGTAGAGAAGGCCAAGCAAGGGGAATGCTGCAAAGAAGCAAGAAGGCACCTGGAGAGCTCTCAATTCAAAGACCTAACTGCCAGGAGATGAGGCAGGCCCAGGGGGAAGGCAGGTCAGGAAGAGCCCTGTGCATTACAGCCTCACTACTAGAGATGTGGCCCTCAGCCCAGCAGCACAGGCATCATGAGAAATACAGAATCTTGAGGCCTCATCACAGATCTCCATTAGAATCTCTATTTTAACATGATTCCCAGATGATTCAGATGGACAGAAAAGTTTTATTCTCAAGACAAAAATTCACTGGGGAATCACGGAGGAATTTCAAGCCAGAGTGACACGATCAGGTATGTGCTTTACATTAAAGATCACTCTGGTAGCAGAATGAAAAATTGATTATAGGAGATGAGGTAAAAAACTGCTTAGGAAGTTGTTTTGGAATCCAGGAAAGAAATAATAAGGGCCAAAGCAGAGTTAAAAATAATGCCAGGAAATGGTAACTGATCAGTTAGGGTACAGGGGTGGGGGCTTTGAGTATAAATCAAGATAATTTCTAAGTTTGGGGGTTGGGTTAAGGGATTAGATGCTGATGCTATTTATCAGACAGGGAATGCAATGCAAATAACATCTATAGTGGCTAATATGTCTTAAATATGTACCAGGCATTATTATAAATGTTTTGCATTAACTATGTCATTTAATCTTCAAAACAACCCCATGAAGTATGTATTAATATTGTCCCATCATAAAGAAGAGAAAACTAAGACACTCTAGGGTAGAGTGGCATGAAAAGGGAGGAGACGACAAGTTCAATTTTAAATACTCTAGGTGTGAGCACTTGTAGGGATCTCAGTTCATAGGAAAAGCAAGTAGGTCAGAAACAGATTTGAAAGTCATCAGCACAGGATTGGTCCTGATTCATCAGGAGTGGATCAGGCCACAGTGGGAGGAACTGTAAGTCAAGGACAGAGCCTAGGAGCACCAGTCTCCAAGGGGCAATGGAAGGAGCTCATGAAGAAGACAAAGCAGCCAGACCGAAAGGACAATGAAAGCTATAAATGAACAGCAACAATAATTACAGCTAATATTTATAACTGCATAGTACTACATATTTTTATATATTAAATAATTTAGTCATCATTAAAACCACATGAGGTAGATATTATTATCCTCATAAAAATGAGGAAACTGAGGCACAGTGAGCTGAAGCGGCTTGGTTAAGGTCACACAAAAAGTGAAGAGTGAATCCAGGATTCAAAACCAGAATTCAAGCTCTAAGCGTCAAGTCCATGCCTTGACAGCTGTGATGAACTGCCTGACTTTCAGGCACTGAGAGAAGTGGAAGCCAAGGTAAGAAACATGAAGCCCTCAGAATAGTGTCTGATCTACAGCAAGACCTCAGTAAATATTAACAATTATTTTTTGATAATTATACATGCCATAGAGCCAGGTGTTTATGCAAGCCACAGTTGTTTTTTTTTGTTTGGGGGATTTTTTTTTTTTTTTTTTTTGGTTGCACCCATGGCATATGGAGGTTCCCAGTCCAGGGATCAAATCTGACCTGCAGCAACACCAGATCCTTTAACCACTGCTCCCAGCCTGGAATCAAACCCACACCTCAGCAGCGATTCAACATGCTGCAGAGACAACACTGGATCCTCAATCCGTTGCACCACAGCAGGAAGTCCAAGCCACAGTTTTTAGAAGAAAACAAATGAAAACTAAATAAGGTAAAAAATCAAGCTTTTAGTGAGGAAGAAAAGAAATGTCCAAGGACGGTAAGGCTTTGGCTCAGTTTTCTATGTGTTCAATACATAAGTTTCCACATAATCTTTTTTTTTTTGTCTTTTTTGTTGTTGTTATTGTTGTTATTGTTGTTGTTGCTATTTCTTGGGCCGATCCCTCGGCATATGGAGGTTCCCAGGCTAGGGGTTGAATCGGAGCTGTAGCCACCGGCCTACGCCAGAGCCACAGCAACGCGGGATCCGAGCCGCGTCTGCACCCTATACCACAGCTCATGGCAACGCCGGATCGTTAACCCACTGAGCAAGGGCAGGGACCGAACCCGAAACGTCATGGTTCCTAGTCGGATTCGTTAACCACTGCGCCACGACGGGAACTCCCATAATCTTTTTTTTTTTTGGCCGCACCCATGGATGGCATGTAGAAGTTCTCAGGTCAGGGGCTGAACCCATGCCATGGCAATGACCAGAGCCACTGCAGTGACAATGCCTGATCCTTGACCTGCTGCCCCACAAGGGAACTTCTCCACATAACCAACCACAATTGTGGATACTAGTCCTTAAGGAGAGCTGCTGTCCATAGCCATGCCTGGAGGCCTCACAAACCCCAAAGCACCTTTTGGGCACTAGGAAGATTCCACTCTATGATACTCTCTCTAGCACTGGTGTATTCTGCTCCATTCTAATTGTTTCAAAGCAGGCATTTGATGCTAAAGGTCTCTCAGGTACTTGACAACTCACTGAGGGCAAACATCCTCTGACTACTCCAGACAAATAGTAGTTTGCTCTAATTAGAAGGAAATGTTGTCTAAAATGAAATGGTAACATATTTTCAGGTAATTTCCAAGTTTAAATTATATTCTTTATACACTTAAGACAGTAGCTAAATGATACTTTTTCTCTTTTTAAAAATCTTTTAAATTCAACTATACTTTCTGGCCCAGATTTGCCCAAGATCAAGAAGAAACAGTAAATAAGAGTAAGACTGAGGAAAATTTCCAGAAAAAGGAAATAGTTTAGATTTCTAAAAGGTAAAGTTTTTAAAATAAACTTATACATTTCTACTCTGAGAGGATTTTTCAAGACAGAATAAATGGCAGAAAGCATCTCACAGAAGTGGGACATCTGGTCATCCTGGCCCTGGAGCAATGTACATAAAAACTGCTATTTTTAAAATGAAATAAATATGAATATCCTACCCTGCAAAATTGTAAATGCCAACCCTTGCCAAGGAGACTTGGAATCTAAAATTAACTAGGAGTTCCCATTGTGGCTCAGCATTAACAAACCTGACTAGTATCCATGAGGATGTGGGTTTGATCCTTGGCTCAGTGGATTAAGGGTCCAGTGTTGCCATGAGCTGAAGTGTACATTGCAGGCATGGCTCAGATCCCGTGTTGCTTTGGCTGTGGCACAGGCTGGTGGCTACAGCTCTGATTTAACCCCTAGCCTGGAAACTTCCATATGCCATGAGTGAGGCCCTCAAAAAGCTTTTAAAAAAAAAAAAGGAAAGGAAAAGAAAAGAAAAAAAAATTGAAAATACACATTCTGAATTGATTAAAGTTTAATCCAGGTTTTGACCCAAATTTCATTTTCTTTCTTTTTTTTTTTTTTGCCATTTCTTGGACTGCTCCCGCGGCATATGAAGATTCCCAGGCTAGGGGTTCAATTGGAGCTGTAGTCACTGGCCTATACCACAGTCACAAGAATTTGGGATCCGAGCCGCATCTGCAACCTACACCACAGCTCATGGCAACGCCAGATCCTCAACCCACTAAGCAAGGCCAGGGATCGAACCCGCAACCTCATGGTTCCTAGTCAGATTCGTTAACCACTGAGCCACAACGGGAACTCCCCAAATTTCTTATTATTAAGACATACTTTGTGGGAGTTCCCATCGTGGCTCAGTGGTTAATGAGCCCGACTAGTATCCATGAGGACATTGGTTCCATCCCTGGACTTGATCAATGGGTTAAGGATCTGGTGCTACTATGAGCTGTGGGGTAGGTCTCAGATGCAGCTTGGATCCTGAGTTGCTGTGGCTGTGGCATAGGCCAGCAGCTGCAGCTCTGATTCAGCCCCAGCCGGGGAACCTCCATATGCCACAAGTTTGGCCCTAAAAGGAACAAAAGAAAAAAATATACACACTTTTCCTAATTTTATGGAAAATATTTATAGCAGTTCTGCTCCTGACCTGAGCATGATTCTTGTCAAACTAGAAATAAGATTTTTTTCAGCTTGAGCAGAGAGACCAATTCTGTTGAAAAGTTTAAGTACTGCTATAAAAATGTTTTAAAGTGAGATCATATCTTTAAGGAATAGCTGATTATCTTATTGTAAGTACTCCAGTATGATAAGATGAAAAACTAAGTTCTAACTAGTCTAGTCGAACTAGTCTAAAAACTAGTCTAACAAAAAAGTGTTTGCTTAAATCACATACATACACAGAAACTGATTTATGTAAGTTCATGGAAAAGTTCTTTCTAGGAGTTCCCATCATGGCTCAGCAGAAATGAATCTGACTAGCATCCATAAGGACACAAGTTCGGGTTAAGGATCAGGCATTACCATGAGCTGTGGTGTAGGTCACAGACATACCTCGGATCTTACGTTGCTGTGGCTGTAGTGTAGGCTGGCAGCTACAGCTCCAATGTGACCCCTAGCCTGGGATCCTCTATAAGCCGTAGGTGCAGCTCTAAAAAGACAAAAAAAAAAAAAAAAGTACTTTCTATTGTGATGTCAGATTCAGAGAATGGTAACAAAGCAAAAGGATCTCTATCTGAGGAAATGAAGTACCCTCCCCAATCCAAGTTATTAAATAATTCACTCTATAAGAAATTACTTTATTCCATTTTAGGGTTATGTGTGTATGTATTTGTGTGTATGGTTACAACAAGGGACAGCAGAGCATTAGGTGTGGATAGATGAAAAACAGTAGTAACAAGATCAAGAAGTAGATGACAGGGTGGAAGGTAAGAGAGCAAAAAAAGAAAACTGGAAATGAATAAGGAATGATTCCAACAGTCAAAAGGGGGCAATAAGAAATTTTGCAACTCATCTTTGGTTGAAAATGCAGGAAGGAAATAATGCATGCATGCAAGAATGTGAAGAAAATAAGAAGAAATAAAATGCTGAGGAACTCTGGCAGAAAGATCAGAAGGAAAGGTGACAGAGTTCAGAGCCCCCAATTAAGACAATAAAAATATTTCTTAAATAATTTCTGACATGCTTTTGCTCTTTTTTTTAACTGTTTTTTTGTTTTGTTTTGTTTTGTTTTTAGGGCTGCAAAGGCAGCATATGGAAGTTCCCAGGTTAGAGGCTGAATCAGAGCTGCAGCTGCCAGCCTACGCCACAGCCACAGCCACAGCCACAGCAACATGGGATCAAGCAGTGTGTGCGACCTACACCACGGCTCATGGTAACACCATATCCTTAACTCACTAAGTGAGGTCAGGGATAGAACCTGCATCCTCATGGATACTAGGTGGATTCTTAATCCCCAAAGCCACAACATGAACTCCTGATATGCTTTTTCTTAAATTGAAGTATAGCTGATTTACAATATTGTGTTAGTTTCAGGTGTTACAGCAAAGTGATTCAGTTATGTATTTTTTTTCAGATTCTTTTCCATTAGAGGTTATTGAGATACTGAATATAGTTCCCTGTGCTACACAGTAAATCCCTTGCTGCTTATCGATTTTACATATAGTGGTGTGTACATGTTAATCCCATACTCTTAATTTATCCCTCCCTCCCCCACCCATATGCTTTTACTAACATTTGCTTCTATGGATTCTCCATGGCTCTTTTTTTTTTTTTTTTAATTAGAAATGATTTTCTAGGGGAAAGATATCCAAAGTCCTCTTGGTCATTCAAAAGCCTTGCATTCCTCTGCTCAAAGATCAGAAAAGGAAGACTAGAACTCAGTCACTTTTGGTGACTGATACATAGTGGACACTGATTAAGGGTAGCTATTTCATTTTGTCTTCCTAGCACTATTCCTCCTGGGGAACAGGTTGCTGCCACCCCACCAGGTCTGAGTAGGACTATCAATCACAGTGCCCTTCCTCCCTGTGGCTTCTGGGATGAGAATGACTGGCCGACTCATGTTCTCCCTCAGCCACAACTACTCAGCACAGACATAGGAGAAGGCACAGGACCATAGGCAAGGACAACCAGAATTCCTCTACCACGGTCTCTTCTTCTGGGCCCAGAGCTGATAGTTCACATGGTCTCCAGGTACCACTGTCCATCTTTTTCAACCTTAAAAGAACTTCCTAAGCAGGAAACCAACATCAAATAGCATAGTCTGATTGACATGAGCCAGTGACAGAGCCCCAGAGACCAGATCTGAGCCTTCAATCTAGCCATTGCCTGTGCTTTCAGGGCATCTAAGCAAATAAAATCTTTTGTGGCTTTGAGTGGGGTTTCTGTTACTTTCAACAAAAACAGCTCTGACTGGCAAACTTTTTAATACTGTCAAAGAGAGGTTTGGAAAGTAGGTTTGTCAGAAGTATAATCCATGAATTAGCCAGACTCTTTTTATCTATCTAACACGTCTTAGCTAATATCATAACTTGAGGTAATGAGTTTCATACATGTAAAACAATGTTTAAAGTAAAAAGTCACTGTAATGACATATTTTTTGTTTCAAGATCTAGCAAGTATCCCTCTTAAACTGGGATTTGATGTTATAAACTTCTAATCTTGTTAAATACTTCACCATTTTCCCAGCTCACCTTCATCTTTCTAAACTAATCTGTCTAGCCTCTTCACTGCCCTCATCATTTCATTTTTCCCATTCTGAAATTCCAGTATGTATTTAGCAAGAAGTAGAAACCCCAACCACATACACAGGATTCCTGGCCAAGACAATGCATATTTTTTTTGGCTTTTTTTTTTTTGCACGGCATATGAAGGTTCCCAGGTAGGGGTTGAATCAGAGCTATAGATGCTGGCCTACACCACAACCACAGCAATGCAGGATCCAAGCTGCATCTGCTACCTACACTACAGCTCACAGCAACACCAGATCCACAACCCACTGAGCAAGGCCAGGGATCAAACCTTCGTCCTCACGGATGCTAGTCAGATTCGTTTCCACTGAGCTTCAACAGGAACTCCAACAATGCATATTTTTATATGAGTAACTAAAGAGAGACAAAACTTTTTGTGTGTCCCATCTCCCTCCAGTCCAGCACTATGCTCATATTTTTGGACACAGTAGCACATCAGGCCAAATGAGGTATATAGATAGTCTTCATGAACACTTAGGAGTGGATAACACACTTCTCTCTTGACTTCAATCAAGTTTGCAGCCATTATTTTGAAATCACCGCATAATTACATCATCCCTAAGTTATATAATTGGCAAAATGCCTCCAGGGTACACAGAGAGGTTTAAAGCAAATGGTAGCTACTCAGGAATTCCCCTTGTGGCTCAGCACGTTAAGAATCTGACTAGTATCCACGAGGATGCAGGTTCAATCCCTGGCTTCACTCAGTGGGTTAAGGATCTGGTGTAGCCAAGAGTTGTGGTATAGGTGGCAGACATGGCTTAGGTCTAGCATTGCTGTGGCTAAAAAGGCCAGCAGCTGCAGCTCTGATTCAACCCCTAGCCTGAGAACTTTCATATGCTGCGCATGCAGCCCTAAAACGAAAAAGAAAAAAAAAAAAAAAAAGGTAGCTGGTGAAAGAGACTTTCATCTGAGAAGGGCTTCAGAGAGAAGTGAAGACTGTCCGAGGCATGAAGAAGCCAGGGAAGTTTCTGCAAAGTTTAAAAATCTACATCAGCACAAACCCAGACTGACATTACAACTAAGGCAGACGAGGCAGGAGAACTATTAAAGGGCAGAACTGACTGAAGGGCATTTTAGCACACTAAGGACCTAAGGAAACAAGGCCTCAAAGGCAGACACCATTAGTAAAGGTAAGGCAGTAAGTGTGTGAGGGAAAGATTAAATAAACCACCCAAACTCCCTTTCCATCTACTCCCACCTCCCGCTATCAGTAAAACCCCGAGGAAATCACATCCAAGGTCAGGCCTCTATACTTAACATTAACATTGGTTGGGGTAAGGTGGAACCATAACGGTTTTGAAAACAAACACTTTTGCCCCAGTGGGCAAGACAACTTCAGTAAACTCTTTCAATAAACTGGGGAAGAGAAGAAGCTAAGCACTAAGGAATTTCTGAAGGTGATAGAAATGCTCTTTATCTTGTTTGTGATGTGGTAACATGACAGAATATATTTATTAAAACTCAAAAAAAAAAAAATTGGGAGTTCCCATCATGGCGCAGTGGTTAACGAATCTGACTAGGAACCATGAGGTTGAGGGTTCGATCCCTGCCCTTGCTCAGTGGGTTAACGATCCGGCGTTGCCATGAGCTGTGGTGTAGGTTGCAGACGCGGCTCGGATCCCGCATTGCTGTGGCTCTGGCGTAGGCCAAGGCTACAGCTCCGACTCGACCCCTAGCCTGGGAACCTCCATATGCCTCGGGAGCGGCCCAAGAAATAGCAAAAAGACAAAAAAAAAAAAAATTAAAAAAATAAAAATAAAAAATAAAACTCATTAAACTGTGCACTTAAAATGAGTGGATTTTATTATAGGTAAATTATACCTCAATAAAGTCGATTAGAGAGAGAGTCACAGAGGCCCAAGCTGAAGGAAAGGGTGAGGACAACCTCCCCAGGCAGACAAATGGAAAAAGTCAGGGAAAACCACCGTGGGAAAGAGGGCATGGCCACTGGGGTGGAGTGGGCTTGCCCACAAGATATTTTACCTAGGGCCAGACCGTATTCCCTAGATCAGCCAGGAGTTCTGTGTTTCCAAAAAATATCTCATACTTCATTAGGAACTGCCTAAAGTGGAGGCAAGTGAATCCAAATCCATCTTCCAGGGGGCCACATGCCTCTAGTTTCTCCCAATGGAGGCAAAATTCATCATAAAGTGAAAAACAGAAGCTCTCCAACACTGTCCTATAAAAAAGGTAGCCCCCTATTCTGCCTCAACCTTTGGGTGGATGAAATTAAATCTCTAGAACCTCATTCAGACCTTCCTTCAGTGTCCCTTTAACTCAAGGAGCTAAAAGCACCAGTAAGATTTAAACTATTAATCTGGAAGTAGCAACTTTCATTTAAGATTATAACTTTTTTGTAGTCTTTTAGCCACTGGGCAATACACCGAACTATCACACTTCAAGAAACAGTAACAAATCTGAAGAGGAAATCATGAGCATTCTGCTTTGCTCAAGCTGTCTAAAGAAATATTTCTTTTCTAGTTGAGTGGGTTCGTTACCACTGAGCCACGATGGGAACTCCCTAAAGAAGTATTTCTCAGTAGCTTACGACTTCCACAGAGTCAGCAAAAATCATGATATAATGGAAATTAACTTCCAGTTTCCAAAGCTAGAGCCACTAGTGTTAACTTACACTATTCCCTCTCCGTCCCATCTTATATCTAATCCACAACAGAGACTGTCTCTCAGATTTGCCCTTTTCTTCCCTATACCTTCTGCCTGCACCTCAGTCTACCAGACTTTCATCACTTTTCATTTTGTTTCCTACAAGTTTCCTTGGTCTCTCTGGCTCCCAGCTCTCCTCTCTATTACTCATCCTGTTCAACATGCCTGAAAATGTGTTTACTTGTTTATAACCACTTCTTTATATCTTGCTTCATTCTTACAAGTGGACTAATGACTAATTATTGTTTTCTGTTTCTCTACTGTTAAGCATTCTTTCATTCATATAACAAATATTTAATGAGCACCTACTATGTGGAAGGCATTGTGCTCGGCTCTACAGGAGGTAAACAAACGCTGATGAGCATCTCAGGTGGCTTATAGTATTGTGGTAGTGGCTTACATATACACAAATAACTGTAATAAGATAGGAATGTTTCCAAGTCATGAAGACAGAGAACTGTCAGCTAGATGACAAGTAAAATCAGAACTGGTACAAGAGAAGTAGAATATGAGAGAAAGAAAAGGCTGCAGAGGTTTCCAACCTTGGGGACAATGAAAATAGTAGAGCCATTAACAGGCCAAAGGACATCAGGAAGAAAAACATGGAAAGAACATGACAGGAGACTTAAAAAAAGTGAATGTACTTGCCAAAGCCCAAATCAGGGCACATGATCAAAGATTTCTGTTCTGCCTTAAGATGTTGGAAGCAGTCTCAGATATGCAATTTCAACACCAAAATATTGAAATTTCCAGGATTGATAGTTTAAAGGGACAACAGCATAACATATAAAATTGGAACTATCCCAGAAATAAAATTACTATATGTGGCATCAGTAGGTATAAGAAAATATATTGGGAAAGGAAGATTTCAAACATACAATCTACTGGTCTAATAGCTGTTTAATCTACACAAATTCTCCTTGGCTCCTGGAGCAGGGGTTTTAGACTGTTTTTGTACTGTTAGAAAAGTCAGCATCCTGACATACTATGGGACTCCTAATTAAACTGCAGGTAATCTTGGCCATTCTATAACATTTATATGCTACCCATAGTGTCTGGGAACCCCATGTGAGGAGGACTAGCATGCCATTTTATTGCTGCTGGTGATCTAGCCAGACCTAATTAATAAACTCTGCTCCACAAACAAAGGCTGAATCCTTTGAAGCTGCTGAAAGCAGCTACAGGTTATATCATGATTCAGATATCCACTGGCAAGTCAAGACCAGCAAATATTTTCAAACTATAAGTAATGAGATGTCACAGCCACCTTCAGTTTTTTTAGGAACGAGTCAGGTGGATCTAAAAACAAATCAACACACAACTCTGTAGTTATACTAAAAACCTTTTAATTGTACATTTTAAATTAGTGAATTGTATAGTATGTGCATTACATCTCAATAAAACTGTTATTTTAAAAGTCAACAAACATGTTTTAACCAAAATGTTAGTATCCAGAAATGTTATATCCTAGGAACCAAGCTATTGCCCTTAAAATGTTTACACTGCTGGAAAAATTTACAAAAGGGAAGTCTTGCTAAATTGCTATGACAAAACCATCATCATTTTAGTTAAAAAGAATAAACTGAATGGTCTCTTGTCTTGCACTGTAATAGGAGCTGATTTGTATCACACATCAAAATCTGCCTTTAAGCTCTGGATGATGTTTTTTAAAGGGGCACTTTTCAGATTTAACCACTATGGGTGAATACTATAATTATGGCATGTCACTATTACAAATTTCTTTGTAGTCTAACCCCAGAACTTCCTTCTCTATAATCCTCTGTAAGGGAAAAATCCTCATGTTTATCCACTGATGTTACCTCTAATGATTTCCTTCTTCCTCTAATAATCACTACCCAAGCTTTTATCTCTAGAATCATTCCAACCTCCAAGTCCCAACCCGTTTCCTAACTTCTACAAATAAATACCATGCCAGCTGTCTGCCTGCCGCTGAGGTAACAGCAGGTTATTTATGCCGTTGGAGATTCAAAGTGGGCCAAGAATATATGAAGCAGGCTGAAAGCCCTTTGAGGGAAAGGACTGTGTTTTGTTCATATTAGAACCTCTCAACAGTAAGCAGAGTACCTGGCACTCAGGAGGTGCTCAATAAATATTTTTGCCCACCATTAAGATAAGGCCCATTCACAAAACGAATTTGCTAGCAAACAAACCAAGTGACTAGATTATTCTTAGGTATAAACATATTTCAGAGAAGGCAGTTTAAGCTCAATTTCTCCACTGATGTCTAAACCAATGAGTCTTTACAGTGAATAGAGGGTGAACTTTAAAACAGATTGTGGGGAAGCTATGACCAAAGCCCAAAACCTTAGTGAAGAATAAGGTCTATGCAAAGTAACTAAGGGATATTTACTGTTCTTGTGAAAGCGACTCTGATTTCTTAGTACCTACCTCATATGTTTATTATGCAGATTAAATGAGTTATTATGGAGTTCCCGTCATGGCTCAGTGGTTAACGAATCCGACTAGGAATCATGAAGTTGCGGGTTCGATCCCTGGCCTTGCTCAGTGGGTTAAGGATCTGGTGTTGATGTGAGCTGTGGTGTAGGTTGTAGACGCAGCGAGGATCCCCCATTGCTGTGGCTCTGGCATAGGCCGGTGGCTACAGCTCCGATTGGACCCCTAGCCTGGGAACCTACATATGCCAAGGGAGCGGCCCACGAAATGGCAAAAAGACAAATAAATAAATAAATAAATAAATAATGAGTTATTACTTGTAAAGCACTTAAAACAGTAGCTTGCACATAGTTTATATAAATGTTTGTTACAAAATTTCCAATTGCATTCTGTCATACACTAAAGATCTACAACGCCTTTGGAATTACCAGGTTTAGAGAGAAGTTCCAACTATGCAGTCTTCAAATCTGCAGCTAGAAAGAAAGAAATCCTAGGAAATGTTTCACGCAAACCCATTTCATAGTTGAAGAAATATACCTCATATTTGCAGAGAAATTCACAGGTTAAACAAAGTATTCTAATCTATTATTAAAGTTTGATCCTCACAACAACAGCCTTGTAATAGATACAGAACAGGTGTAATTAACCTCATTTACAGATGGGGAACTCCAGAGAGGTTAGGTGATTTGCTCAAGGTCACACAGTAACTCAAAAGGCCAGGGCTAGCATCAAGGGCTAGAATCCGGGTCTCTAAATGGCAGGTCTAGACCTCTTCCTTCAATAACATGCTGCAACTTGGGCCCAGGGCTTACTTGGGTCATATTTGAATACAAGGATTCTTGGACCCTAAATGTAGACTCTGTTGCAAATGCCAACTTGAAAAGTTAAGGCAATTCTGTTAACTGGAATTAGAGGTAGTTAACAGCTGGAAAAACACCTACTACCTACAAGGGAGTGAAAGTGTAAAATGCCATGACAACACAGTCACAAAGGACATTACACTGTCTTGAAGGTAAGGTTCTCCAAAACATGCCATTCAGATATTACCAGCCCCAGAGAATACTAGCGTCAGTATAAGAAAGAAAGGCTGCTACTTCCCTTAAACTAAACCCAGAAGGAAAAGGCTCGCCGCAGAGGTTGGTGAAGACATGGAGCCTAACAAGGCTCTAAGGGATTATACGCAGGTTGCAAACTCCCAGCGACAAATGAATGCCGACCATTCTATTCTAGTCCGTGAATCAGCTCGCGTTTGTTCGGCCGCCTGCTCCCCAAGGGCCCTCCACCCCAGGGTAAAAATCTGAAACCAGGCAACTAAAGGTGAAAACTGGCGACCGCTTGAAAGATTCTAAATCTCACAGAAAGGTTGGCTGGCGGTAGAAGTGGCACCGCATACCAACACAAGATGTTATTTTAAGCGCGTGTCCCCAAGGGAGGGACCGACCAGATCTAGCATCTCCCACAAGCCAGCATTTTTCCTAAAGCAAGACGGAAGGCTGAGCAATCTTGACCCAGGCCCGCCCCACTAAATCCACACGGGTTCCCTTAGAAATCCGCACTGCTCGAAGCCCAAGAAGCTTGGCAGGGGCCAGAGAGGCACCCGAGGCAGGCCTCCTCCGCCTTAATCACCAACGCCTGAACGAGGAAGGCGCTTTTGCGGGCTGGCGGCCGGCGAGCAGGGCCAAGGGTTTTGAAACGCTCGGAAAGGGGTGGTACCGGCCCAGCAAAACCGGGTCCTCAAGCCCCATGCCCTCCCCAGCCTGACAGCTGGCGGCGTGAGTCCGCGGGGCCCCCTCCCCACAGCGCGACTCGCGGGGCGCCTTACCTTTGTGTAGAGCTCGGACGCGGCCATGGCGGGCCCCGCGGCGCCGACGCCCCCCAGTCCGTGCGGAGGCCGCACCTCGCCTGGGCGGCCGCCCGCGCCGACTAGGAAGCGCCCAGGCTGCCTCCGGCAGCTAGCAGGGCAGGGCCGGGGCGGGCCGCGCCGGGCGGGGCCGGGTGGGGCGGGGCGGGGCCCCTCAGACGCAGGCGGCCCGTGGGGGCCTCGCCATCACTCCCGGGCTCGCCGCGAGTAGTGGCGCGCGCTCGGCGTGCCCGGGGTCCTCGGGGTCGCCACCACAGCCACCCTGGCGGACGGTGATGCTGCCGCCGCCGCCGCCGCCCTGTGCATTGTGGGAGCGGGAGGAGGCTGCGCTCCCGCGCTACCACCTCGGCTGCTCCGGGTTCTCTCCAGCTCACGCTGCCTCCCATCGGCTGCGGGCACCGAGCCTCAGCAGCCTGCCACCCAGCGTCGTCGCCGCCGCCGCCTCCCGCGCTGCCGAGACCCAGAAACCCGCCCCAGGACACCTGCCGGTTGCACACCCGTCCCGGGGGGCATGTCGTCCCCTGGACTCCCTCGATCCCAAGCGAGCCCTGGACTGTGACAGCTTAGCCCTGAGAAGGTTGGTGTCACTGAAGGAGTCCAGGGAAAAGGCTAGGAGTCTCCAGGCTGCTTCATCTGTGCTTCCAAACATTTCTAGGGAAATGATTTGGGGCGAGACTTCTTGGAAGGCCGTAGAATAACTTAGAATTCCAGAAGAGCCTTGTTAGCAGTATAGAAGTCTAGGAGTGAGCAAGGAACGGGATAATGAGAGAATAGCCAAGGTCACCCCAAACACCTCGGCATCTGCAGTAGGGTCGTTTCTTGATGCAGGATCGTATGGGCCTGTTTTAAGCTGCAGAGATATAAGTGCGCCTTGTAACAAGATGCGCAAAGGAGGCAGCCCTGGAGCCTCTTTTGCTTCCAGGCCTGTGCCTAGTGGTGCCACTACCTTTCTGCCCCGGCCCTTTCTCTATCTAATCGCTGTTATCCTTGCACTTTGAGCACAAGAATGTGATCTTTCCGCGCGCGCCCCCCCACCCCCCACCCATGCTGTCTTCACGTATACCTGCTCCCAAGTCACACTTTCATTCTGGCTTGGCTAATGGTCATAATTTTTCAACCTCTTTTTAATGTGCTCATGTGATACCCAGTGCCATTCCTGGGAATCTGGCATGGTTTCTATCAAGACCACCTCTCAAGGCTAGCCCCCTTGGTAGTGTGTGTATCCTGCATGTGTATTTGAAGGAAGAGCACTGATGAGGGGGATACTTGGGGCAAGTGCTCCCTGGAACTCAGGCCTCGCCTCCCCTTACTCACTGCCCACAATCTTTTCAGAGATGCCAGAGGAATAGCTACAGAATCCTGCAGAATTCTCTGTACTTTCCATTCTAAAGCCATGTATCTTTCACATTTTTACATCCTATCTTTTCTTTGCCCAGACATACAAAAGAGGAAACCATGCAGCTATGAGCAGTACACCAGAAAGGGCACTGGATTGAGATTTAAGAATTTTGAACTCTATCTCTTGAGTTTCTTCATGCTTTGTGTAAGGTGGTAATCATTGACTATTTTTTTACCCTCCTGATAGTACCTACCTCCATGAACTGTTGAGAAACGCTGAGAAGGGGTTCAGGGCATGTGTCACCATGGGGTATACTGCTTTGGCATATTGACTATTTTGAGTTGGGGGCACTTGAAAATATCAAGTACAAGAAAAACACTTCCTTCTTTTTCTTAAAAGCAGAAGATGAAATTCCTGTATGAAAGATGTTCTCCCTGGATTTTTCTCATGGCACAGAGGGTTAAGGATCTGGCATGGTTACCACAGCAGCTCCAGTCACTGCTGTAGCAAGGGTTCAACCCCTGGTGTGGAAACTTCCACATGCCATGGGCTCAGCCAAAAGAGATGTCCTCCCTAATACCAGAAGGAAAGTAACATTCTTATCATCAAGGACAAGAAGTTGAGACTAGAGAATTCTATACAAGCAGACCTTGTTAAAATAATTATCTTCCTTTAGCCTCCCCATGTTGTTAAGTCACTTTTCCAGTTGCTTCTCTTTGTTCAACCCAGTATAAAAGCTAGTAGGTGCTCAATAATATTGTCTGCGAATAAAGAAAATTCTACCACTTAAAAAATAAATAAATAAATAAATAAATAAAAATAAAATAAAATAAAATAAAAGCTAGTGGGTTTTGCCATTTCTTTGGGTCTTCATTACCTTATGAAGACTCTCATATCATGTAAAACGATATAAATAAGTATGTTTTTCTCCTGTTAATCTGCTTTTGTCAGTTAAATTTTCAGACCCAGCCACGGGCCCTGGGAGGGTGGAGGCAAACTTTTTCTTCCCCTAAACTGAGAAAAAAACTAAAAAAGCAAAAGGATGTTATAGGTGTGAGTGGGTTTTTTGGTTTATTTTGTTTTTCCCTAATGATGGGGGAAAAAAGAAACTGAAATTAGTGGATAAGCAATGAGATCCTGCTGTATAGCACAGGGTACTATATCTAGTCACTTGTGATGGAATATGATGGAGGATAATGTGAGAGAAAGAATATATATATATGTATGACTGGGTCACTTTGCTGTACAGTAGAAATTGACAAAACACTGTAAATTAACTATTATGGAAAAAATAAGGGCATTCCCTTCGGGGTACTGTGGAAATGAATCCACCTAGAATCCACAAGGATGCAGGTTTGATTACTGGCCTTGCTCAGTGGGTTAAGGATCCATTGTCGCCGTGAGCTGTAGAGTAGGTTACAGAGGAGGCTCAGATCCTGAATTACCACGGCATGTGCCAGCAGCTGTAGTTCCGATTTCACCCCTAGCCTGGGAACTTCCATGTGCTCCAGGTGTGGCTCTAAAAAGCAAAACAAGAAAAAAGAAAAATCATTAAAAAAAAAGAGAGAGAGAGACTGAAATTAGTGTCTTCTAATTCCTAAATGCATGCATTCAACCACTGAAATATTTGAGCCCATGGTAGAAACCAGGTATTGAGATATCCTGGATCATTCAGAAGAGTGGACTTAAAAGCTGGAGGAAAGAGTTCCTGCTATGGTGCAACTGGATTGCCGTGTCCCTTCAGCGCCAGTCTGCATGTTCAATTCCCGGCCCACACAGTGGGTTAAGTGATCTAGTATTGCCTCATCTGCGGTTCAGGTTGCAACTGCAGCTCTCAAATCTGATCCCTAGCCCAGGAACTCCATATGCCAAGGGGGGCCAAAAAAGAAAAGGTGGAGGAAGCAACCTGGAGGCCTTGATGGCTGACCCACCTACTTTAACCATGCATATTCAGAGTCCCGAGCACTCTGACATTAGCGAACTAGGGAAACCAGCAATAGGAACAACTTCTGAGGGTTTAAGATTCCCCTCTTTCCAAAGGTAGCCAGAGGACATTATTTTATTTTAAATTGATAAAATTTTCAATTACTGCTTTATAAGGGGAACATTTTCTTTTTTTGTCCTTTTAGGGCTGCACCTGTGGCATATGGAGGTTCCCAGGCTAGAGGTCAATCCAAGCTCAGATCCCTGCACCAGAGCCACAGCAGTGCCAGATCCAAGCCGAGTCTGAGACTTACACCACAGCTCATGGCAATGTCGGATCCTTAACCCACTGAGTGAGACCAGGGATCAAACGTGCAACCTCATGGTTCCTAGTCGGATTCATTTCTGCTGTGCCACTATGGGAACTCCAAAGGGGGAGCATTTTCATGTAGGTCATTTTCAAATAAAAAGCATCCAAGTTCTTGTGAAAAATCCCTTTCTTCCAAAGAATATTACTCTTTTCAACAAATACTGAGAGCTGCATCATCCCACAAACTATTCTACATGTTGTGAATTCAAGAATAAACAAAACAGATAAAATCCCTGACCCCCTGGAACTTACATTCTAGTCAGGAAGATAGACGGTTATAAAATTAGAAGGTAAAGGTTGTAAGTGTATTAGTTTGCCAGGACCATTATAAAGTACCACGAACTGGGTGTTTTAGACAGTGATGCACTGTGCGATCTGGAGGCTAGACATCCCAGACCAAGATATGGCAGGGTTAGTTCCTTTTGGGATCTGGGAGGGAAAATCTATTCCATACCTCTCTCCTACATCCTAAAGTTTTGCTAGCATCTTTGGTGATCCTTGACTTTTGCTATGTCACCCCAATCTGTCTTCATCTACACATGCTGTTATCCTTGTGTGCATGCCTGTTTCCATGTCCAAATCCCTCCGCTTTTTTTGGGGGGGGAGGGGGTTTGCACTCACAGCACATGGGAGTTCCCAGGCCAGGGACTGAACCCGCACCACAGCAGTAACCTGAGCTGCTACAGTGACAACACTAGATCCTTAACCCACTGAGCCACTCAGGAACTCCTAAATTCCCCTTTTTCTAAGGACATAATCATGTTGGATTAGGGTCTACCCTAATGACTTCATCTTAACTTGATCATCTGCAAAGACCCTATTTCCAAATAAATTCTCACACAGGTAGTGGGGGTTTGGAGTTTATCATCTTCTAGAGGAACACAATTCAACACATAACAGTGGCCAATGGAGTAAAAGTAAGACAAAAAAAAACAAAACTAAACACCAATTTTTAACAGAGTGGTCATTGCTTTATTCAAATTTTTAAAAATCTATTAAGAGATTATCATGTGGCAGCAGTGAAGACAGTAAAATGGAAGATGAATGAAATATGGTCCCTGGCTTGGGGAAGCTCACTACAAAGAGTGGCTGCAGAGGCAGGGAAAGAGCCAGTCCATCTACATGGGCATATAAAGTAGTAATTCTAATTCTGTAAGACTTGCCCAATTCTAGAGCCAGAAACAATGCACTGTTACTGGTTATAGTACATTAATTGGCATTTACATATCCTAATAGTTAATGTTTCAGAGGACTAGGTATGAGCAGAAGTGACATCTGGGTGGGAACCACATAAAACTTATTAAAAGATCCAAATGGTGATGTATTGGAGGAAGGAGTCATTTATCATGGAAAGATATGTAAAGGAAGAGCCTGAGGGAACTAGACTAGGTATGCAGCACAAAAACCAGAGTTATATAGTAAGCTATATAGTAAGACTGACCGAAAAGACTTGAAAGATGGAAGACAGGAATCAGGATCCCCACCCCTTCCCTACCAGCCAGTTATCCTAGCTCCGTCTCACTTTAGGCCTAGCCACACTTTAAGTCTCCCCAGGCAAGGAGGATAAAAAGGACAGTACTTAACTCAAAAGGTACAATTATTTCTGTTCCCAGTACCTATTACTCTAATTCTAGATTCTAATCTTGTGTTTCCTAAAATATCTCTGATCTCTGGCCCTTTGTTCTCAGTTTTCTAGCCCACGTGCTGACCACCTGCTATTGGAGCCGCTGCTGCATCTCTCTATGGTCCTGGCTTTATGGTCTCTGATTCCTTCTTTTTTTTTTTTTTTTCTTTTTTTTCTTTTTAGGGCCGTACCTGAGGGATATGGAAGATCCCATGCTTGGGGTGGAATCCAGATCTACAGCTGCTGGCCTACGCCACAGCCACAGCAATGTGGGATCTGAGCTGCCGTGTCTGCAACTTATACCACATCTTATGGCAACACCAGATCCCCGACATACTGAGTGAGGCCAGGGATCAAACCTGCATCCTCATGGATACTAGTCAGATTCGTTACTGCTGAGCCACAGTGGGAAGTCCCTTGATTCCTTCTATCCCCTGATCTAGATCTTGAAATACTTTCTGCCCAAATCCATAGCACTCACCTGCTTTATATTGCCTTGATTTTCGTGAATTACTTGATTTTAAGAACCTGGAGTTCCTTTGCCACACAGCAGGTTAATGATCTGGCATTGTCACTCCAGTGGCTCGGGTCACTGCTGTAGTGTTTTTTTTTGTTTGTTTTGTTTTTTTGTCTTTTGTCTTTTGAGGGCTACACCCACAGCATATGGAGGTTTCCAGGCTAGGGGTCTAATTGGAGCTGTTGCTGCCAGCCTATGCTAGAGCCACAGCAACACCAGATCTGAGCTGGGTCTGTGACCTACATCACAGCTCACAGCAACACTGGATCCTTAACCCACTGAGCAAGGCCAGGGATTGAACCCGCAACCTCATGGTTCTTTGTTGGATTCATTTCTGCTGAGCCACGACGGGAACTCCATATAGTACGTATTTGATCCCTGGCCTGGGAGCTACCACATGGCACAGGCACAGCAAAATAAATTACTTATTAGCCGCTGTCATTCTGTACCTTCAGCAACCACTGGCACATACCTCCCTTCCATGTGGTAGTGACGGAAACTCTGCGGGGGAGGGCAATGGCTAGTTCCAGTTCTAACCCAAGGCAAGCCATTTAGCCGATGTGAGTCTTCTCTTTTGGTTTTGTTGTTTTGTCTATTTTTTGTTTTTTTCAGGGCCACGCTTGTGGTATATGGAAGTTCCCAGGCTCAGGGTTGAGTCGGAGCTACAGCTGCCTGCCTACACCACAGCCACAGCAACACGGGAACCAAGCGGCGTCCGTGACCCACACCACAGCTCACAGCAACACTGGATCCTTAACCCACTGAGCGAGGCCAGGAATCAAACCAGCATCCTCATGGGTCCTAGTTGGGTTCGTTAACTGCTGAGGCTGAGCCAGGAAGGGAACTCCTGTTTGTCTTGTTTTTGTGGATGCACCTGGGACATTGTTCCCAGGCCAGGGATAGAACCCATCCGCAGGAGTGACCTGAGCTACTGCAGTGATGCCAAATCCTTAACCCACTGTGCCACAAGGGAAATCCCTCTTATGTTCTTTAATAACCTTTTTTTCTCTTAGAACAGTTTTAGATTAATAGAAAAATAGCAAAGATAATAGAGTTCCCATATACTCCATGCAATGGACTGAATCTTTATGCCCCTTACCCCCAAATTCCTATGTTGAAATCCTAACCCTAAGGTATTGATAGTAGGAGGTGGGGGCCTTTGGGAGGTCATTAGGTCATAAGGGTAGAGCCAATTTAAAATATTTTTAGTCTTTTAGCAGGCACATCCATAGTGACTGGGGCTTGTCATAATAGTGATGTTAAAGCAGCTGTGAATTAAAGAAGATGTAAAAGGTTTGTGTTCTGTAACTTCTAAGTATGGCCTGCCAGAAAGTTGCCCACTGGTGTGGCTGCTTCTGATTTTTATCCTAAAAATACAGCTGCTCTGTAGTGATAATTTCTGCAGTTAATTCAAACAACTTACATTTACTGACAGTCATTACTAGATTGTATAGCTGCAGGAAAGTGAAAGTCTACAAGATACTAATCAGCCCATTATTGGTAATGGGACAGGAGAGCCTCAGAAATGCAGAACGCTTGCAAGATTATGATCACAAGCAAGAGCAGAGAAGCATGAACACTTAATACATTCTTGCTATGGAAAATCAGAAACATTCCAGCGATGTGAGGCTTATGAGAATGCTCTTTTGACATTTCTCCTCAGAGAAACAAGAGTATAAAGGCCTACTGCAATGAAGGGGAGGCTAGACGTGACTGAGACAGAGAATTGAGCATCATCTCTCCGCTTCCATATCCTTAACATGGCTTCTCAATTTCCAACCCCATATTCTAATTCCATTTCACTTCATTCATTCAACAAGCATTTGAGTATGTATAAGCTGTTTCTAGGTGCTAGGGATACAATCACAAATTACGACTTCCTCTAAGAAGTTAAATTTGAGCTGAGATCAGAATGAAAAAAAAAAAAAAAAAAAAGCCAGCCAAGCTAGGGACCAGGGGAAGTGTTTAATGAAAAAGAAATGTGTTGAACAAGGGCAAGAAGGATCTTGTATATATGATTTAAGAATGGAAGTGGGATGGGGCAAGGGGAATGGTTGAGGGTGCAGCATGCACAAGGGAGCAGGAGCAGAAAGTTGTGTTAGGAACTGAAGCAGTTGTTGAGGTAAGAAATATTGGCTCGGGGTAAGATGCCAACAGTGAAGAGGAATTCAGTATATTTTGGTGGATGTTGGTCAAGACTCTGAGTAATAAAGGAAGACTTCCAAGGTTGGTTTGAGTACTGGAGTGGGTAAGTAAATGCACAGTAGTATCATTTACTGAGTTGAAGCCTGAAGGAAAGAACAGAGCTACAGAGAAAAATCAAGAGTTCCTTCGCATGCCATGATTTCCAACCAAACTTCCTTATACAGAGCCACATTTCCCCAACTCCTTGTCTATTTGAAGAGAACATTCTCTCTACCCAAAATGCTCTTCCTCCTCCCTTTCCCTCCACCTATGCCTACAGCAACCACTCTCAAAACTACCTTTACCTTTAAAATTTCCAATTTACCACTCATCCCGTTTATCCCCTACATAGCATAATGCATTCCTCTATTTTCACTAAATATGAACTGCAATTCTACGTGATCCAAGGTTGGCTGAATCTGTGGATGTGGAACAGCAGATATGGGAGACAGGATATGTTACATGCGAATTTTTCAACTAGGGTTGGTGCCCCTAACCCCGTGTTATTCAAAGGTCAACTGTATATATATTTCTCAGAATATAAGCTTGTCTCATCCATTTCTGATAGTATTGTACTAGAGTGTTTTATACATAAGATGGAGAAGATTCACAATCTGCAAATATTTCATATTACTTTAATTACAAAGCCTTTACAAATATAATTTAGACTGCTAAAATCTCACAAACACATATTTAAATTAAAACAAAATTTAGACAACAGTCAGATTCTTTCTGCATGTGGTAGGTAAATCTAAAGGGATCAACACTGGAAAAAAACACTTAAATGAGACAAAAATTGCAAATAAATCAATAAAAATTAAGTGGATCAATTTATTTTTGTGTGTATTTCACAAGTATAATTTTGGAAGGGCTATCTGACAAATTTCAGCATTAACTGCCAAATCTATAGACATGTTCAACAAAAGAATGCATTTACTCATGGCCCTTTTAATACAGGTGAGTGTCCTATTGCACTACATTAAGAGATGCAGTTAACAGATCTGAGGGCATATCAAAGAACTTAGATTTTTCTTTCAAACGCTTCTGATAAGTAACATAATACAAATATTAATTATTGGTTCACATGACCATCAGTGATTTGCAAAATAAAACCCATAGGACTACCTACTTTTAAAGGCAGAAATTAAACAGTATTAAAATCAGTGTTTTTACCCTTAGATTAACAATCCCAGAATGAGCCTTAATTCCAATTTTACAAGGAGTAGTGTGGTGTTGGGGGAAAAGGGATATGGGAGATGACTGGCAGTGCATGCTGAATTGCAGAGTGAGACAGTGGCTCAAATCTGTTACTATCCAGATTAGAACAGTGTTTTAGAAAATTTAAAATGGATCCTGAACTGTGATATCTTGGGAACAATATTAAAGGGTTGGTAAATCATCAGCCCTAAATACCATTGGGAACTTAAGGAATAAGCAGGGATGCTGGGGGAGGGCATAAGTGAAGGTGAAAAAGATGAGGTGAAAAAGGAAAAAGAAAAATGAAAGAAATGTGTCTGAATTAGAGGGAATGTGAAAAGGCCACCACAGAAACTGCTTTAGTTGCCACCCATCCATGCTCTTCCTATAGGCTACCTGCTCCTGGATCACCAAACACCAAGTTTAGAGCACAATTTAAGTAGAGATTATGTTTCAGCATTGATAAACCTTCACTAGTTTGGACTGAGAAAGAATACATGTTTGATTTAGTAAAAAGTATCAACAAATATTCAGAGGTATGTTTTGTTACATCAAGTAAAAAGAGCAAAAAACCCCAAGTGAAATAACAAGACCTTGATGAATAGTTAAGACTTATTTTTAGATGAGTAGCACAAGAAAAACCTGTAAATAAACTTCAAACATGCTCCTTCCAGGTCATCAGAGCAATCCAGCAATCCTTACTATCCCAACATGCCAATAACTATAAATTGTTTTAGTCAGATGTAGCCTTTAAAAATGAAATGTTTCTGCTAAAGAGATTCTAAAATAAACTCCTTTATGTATCTGACCATAATAAAACATGTAAATAAGCCTAGAAAAAAAATGTTTCTCAAAATTACTATCAAATAAGAGCTAATGGACATGAAACAGGTCATTTATTTCACACTTTAGCTATCCTCAACTTCAGTTTACTCCAGCATTAATTTGTAATAAAAAAGACAATGATTAAAATTGGCCATTTCTCAAACCACAATTCTCAAATAATAGAAATGTTTAAGCTCATCCAGTCAATCTTCATTTAAAAAATGGTGAAACAGCCTGCAAATATGACTTCAATAAACTGAGATTTTGAAGCAGAACAAAAATAAGAAAAATGTAAAACCTGGAGTTCCTGTCGATGCACATAAACAAATCTGACTAGAAACCATGAGATAGGTTCGATCCTTGTCCTTGCTCAGTGGGTTAAGAATCCGGCGTTGGCATTAACTGTGGTGAAGGTCGCAGTCGTGGCTTGGATCTGGCGTTGCTGTGGCTGTGGTGTAGACTGGCAACTGTAACTCTGATTAGACCTCTAGCCTGGAAAACCTCCATATGCCATGGGTGAAGCCCTAAAAAGCCAAAAAAAGAAAAATGTAAAAAGCCTATCCCAAGCACCAATAATGGAGGCTAAGCAATTACACCTACATGTTATACCTACGGCTAAATGACAGGTCTTTCCTGATTAAAGATCCTGAGATTTTAACCACTGTGACATTACAGAAGGCAGGTTGGTTTAAAGAGGAAATTTGCCTTTAGTAAAAAGACAATCAACATTTTATTTTGGGCACTTAGTATTTCACAGATCCTCAACAAGTTTTGAGGTAGGTTAAATATTACATCATATTTTACAAACTAAAACTCAGGCAGAGATTACATCACTTTTTGCAAAACACTGTAGGAGTCCTACCATAATCAAGAATAACATGGTTTGATCTTTCACATTAATCATCTGTTATATATATGAATTTAATGGTGATAGCTTGCAAACTGTCATTAAAGAAATTTGACTTTGGGTATTTCCTAAGTCAACTGTATAATGATTAAATATACTTTAGACTAACGGACTTACTCCCATTACAAATGTATTTATATATAACTAATCCATTTTATAATAACAAATTAACATTACTGATTTTGTTTTCTACCTTTCGGGATGGGTGGAGCAGGAAGATATTCAGCAAGCTTTTCTCAGAGTGCTAGGCAGCCTTTAAGTGCAGGTGCAATGCTCAAGGCACCCCCTAGTTATTTGGGGTCATAGAAAATCAGGTATACAAATGGAGCCAAGATCCAGAAAAGATGCCTAGATCTAAAAGAGGGGAGGCCCTGCACAAGTCAAAGATGAAGAAAAACGTACTATCATCTCAGGTTATGGATCCTCATCATCAGGCTACAGCATCACAATTTATGGAAAGGGCTCCTACAAGAGTAGTAAATCTGTCCCAGTAATGTCTGCTAATTACTAAGTTCTTACTAACTAGATGAACCACAAGTAAAATTAAATTATATTTTATTAAATGTCATGTATAGAGGCAAAATAACTAAATAATGAATATGTTCCACCTATCATGTAAATTACTCTGTCACAAGCCTAATCCACTCAGGTCATTATAATTACTTAAAATTCAGCTCATCCTGACATAGGTTCCTGGGCCAGTCTTCTCAAGTATTTGTTTCATTATGAAGTTCCTTTTATTTAAACAATTGTCAAATATTAGTAATAATATAGGATTAAGAGTGGTTAATTAACAGCTGAGAAATTGTAAGGAATATATCATTACTGTGTTAGAAAATACAGCACTCAGCAAATTTCAAGAGTAAAGATATAGACGCCTATGCTCTGAATAGACTGAATAGCACAGCCCAACAAAATGTGAATCAAAGAAGCATGAAAAAAAGAAGGAAGGGGCCACAGGAGGCAAAGTATTTTATTCTAGTGTCCCCAAAATTGACTACGCAAATAAAAAGTTTCTACATTTAAAAAGTTTATATAAATTACATGAATTGTAATTTTCATAAAGGTCAAATGAAATGTTCTGCATAGGACAAAAGATATGCTTAAGCAACATATCGTATTTGCACAAGGCCACCGAATGTGATGGATATTAATAATGAATCAAAAAGCTAAAGTCTATGGCAGAATGAGCAAAGATTTCAGTTTGGTAGTCCATAGCCCAAAGATTGCAAACTATTCTTACTATACAAAAGCTCTAATGACATACAGTTTTGTGTAGGAACTCTTGTGCTTCTGGTTGGCACATCATCTACTTTTTTTTTTTTTTTTTTTTTTTGGCTGTGCCCATGGCAGCTGGAAATTCCAAGACCAGGAACTGAACCCGAGCCACTGCAGTGACAATGCCGGATCCTTAACCTGCTGCACCACAGAACTCCCTTCATCTACTTTTTAATATGTAAAATTAATACAGACATTTGTGAGAGGTTGTGCAAAATATTGTATTTACAAAAATGGCACACAAGTGAATTCAACAGTCGATGCACATGCACACTTCATTCACATCTTCAACAACAAAAGGTCTTCTAACACTACAGAACTGAGTAAGAATGCTCACTTCGACAGCAGCTGTTAAGCTTGAGAATCACGTAAGTTACACCAGAATGGGCAAATATTGCCCAAGTAAAATTCTATTGTTAAAGCTGTAACAGATTTAAGGCCATTCAAGTTCAAGCAAAGGATACAAAACTTTTGGAGCCCCATCTATTTGTGTTTGAAATATGTGACCTTCTTCTAACTTGTGGTCTTAAACGTCTGTTTTACAAAATCCAAAAGGAAAATACAGAAGAAATCATACTACAGAGGTTATATTAAATAGAGTAACATACAAAGCTATACTTCAGATGAATTAAAGCCAAAACACTAAAACTGTAAAACTTGCTTGTTACTTGTTGGAACCAGCCTTACACTAAGAGTTAAGTAATATATACAATTATTTTCAAGTAGATTACTTTATGTTGCTCTAACACGTTCTTCTCATCAGTGCACTGTTAAACTAATCAAAACTCTACACATGTATATTCCTTTACAATAGTAGCACACACTACCGCTACCTGCAAAGCCATCACTCTAAAATGACTTAGTGAATGAAAAGAAATGAAAAGCAGAGAAGTAACATATTAAGGAGAAGTAATGGGAATTAGAAGATTCATGCAGTTCAGCTCTTTTAATCAGCCAGCTAGCTTGCTAGCAACAAGAGATGGTTTCCGTTGAGGAAGGTCCTGTGGAGTGGGAATGTGGTCACCAGTGACCTCTGTCTTATCCGGGGCTGCAGTAGGAAGTTGCTTGTTCTTCATTTTTGCTTTAGCCATGTTATAATCCCCAGAATCAAAATATTTTTGCTACAGGAAAGGAAAAAAAAAAACAAAAACAACACACACAAGTTAGACTAGAGTTTAAAAGCTTTCATATGCAATTACACTCATTTAAGATGTAGATGTGGGAGTTCCCGTCGTGGCGCAGTGGTTAATGAATCTGACTAGGAACCTTGAGGTTTCGGGTTCGGTCCCTGCCCTTGCTCAGTGGGTTAACGATCCGGCGTTGCTGTGAGCTGTGGTGTAGGTTGCAGACGCGGCTCGGATCCCGGCTCGGATCCCACGTTGCTGTGGCTCTGGCATGGGCCAGTGGCTACAGCTCCGATTAGACCCCTAGCCTGGGAACCTCCATATGCTGTGGGAGCAGCCCAAGAAATAGCTAAAAAGGCCAAAAAAAAAAAAAAGATGTAGATGTGACCCTGTAATGTCAGTAAGTCTTTTATTAGAAATTAAATTACCACTAAAATACACATCCCTACCCTGCACCACCATTTTTCACCTAAGACACATTTTTAAGTACAATTGCTTTTTTAGTTGGAAAGATTAACAAGGTAACAACCACATACTTTATCACTAAAACAAATTGTGGAGCTAAAGATCAACCTTACATAGATATCTACACGAGCTAATCTGTTTCAGAGTAAAAACAGATGAATTTGCCTGAGTTCCACTTCCACCTCTCATGTCTAGTCTACCTTTACTGAGTTGCAGGCTCTACTACACATGAGGCACTGTGTTAATTATAGAGGTACAGATAGACAACATCCAAGTAAATCCATTATTATACTATTTTAAGTATACAAAATGCTATAGTTACTCAAAGAAGGGGAACCTAACCTCTGCCTATAGTGCAGGCCAAAGAGAACAATCCAGATATAAGATGAGAGGCTGGACAAAGGACGAAAGGGAAAAAAATGTATTTTCTTCAGGGATACTTCAAGTGGTTCAATCAAGTAGCCAGGAATTCACAACTTAGTTTAAGATTGTTGAGTGGCCTGGGAAAAGGTCTGATTGGCTGCCTCCCTTCAGGGACTATTCTTTGATAAGCATCTGGCCTAAAGCCAAAAGGTCTAGTTAGAAAGTGCTTTTAATGTGTCATTATACATGTAACACATTGAGTAGGAAACTTGGACCAGGACTTTCTCCCTGTTTTGTTTTGTTTTTTAGGAGCTCAGCTTTTCATTATTGAATGTGTTATAGAAGTTCCTTTCTCCACATTTTAAAATCAGTGTAGTGAAAAAAATCTCAGAACCTTCTGACGTACTGTATTATATTAGAGAGCTACTGCTGAAGCTTAGTAGCCTCTAAAAGAGAAAGCAGCCTGCCAAATTTTTTAGAGTCAAAAGCACTAAATGAGAAATTCAACACAGTGCAAATTTTAGGCAGATTTTGCCCAACGTAATAAAGTCAGTTTCTAATGATACCTATTTTATAGCAACCAAAGGTTCATCATAAGGGGATCTGACTTAACTACAGATTAGGCTACTCTAATTGCAGAAAGGAATTAAATTTAGTTAGTGGGACTAGAGAAAAACCAATGCTTAATAATTACAACTGCTCTAGGGAGAGGAATGAACTAGATTAATGTTTCTCGTATTAGAAAAGAAACAGTTCAAAAAGGCAATATTATGTGTCGTTTAATAACTCTTAAATTGTGGGGTTTTAAGCGAAAAAAATTTAAAAACTAACAAACACATTCTGCATCATCTAGATGACTCTCTTGTAAAGTGCTTCTCCCACCTCAATTTAAGGGCCACACTTACATCAGTATTCATAATTGCACTGACACTAATTGATCATCAAAGTGACAGTATTTAATTTTAAGGTCATGTTTCTTGAAACTGGGCCCTCAGTTTTCTTGGGACTTCACAAATATGAAAAAACATGGGCCAGACTGCAGCTTGATATCCCACCACATATTATATTGTTAAAAGCCTAAAAATAGGTATCCAAATAAATAACAAGTGCAACCAAACAGAAAGGGATCTAATATAAAAGGATATCTAACCAACCCTCCCAAATAAAGAAGAAACTGTTTAAAGATACTAACAAAATTTGCCAGTTTTTGGAAAACTAAACCCCGAGATGCAGAAATTTTTAAAAAATCAAACTCTTTCAACATTGTAAGAAATTATATAGCTGAATATAAGACTTCATTTCCCCAATATAGAAGTGCTTTATCATTGACATTTGGGTAGAACAGAGTTCTTCAAGAGTTCCTTTCTCAAATTCTATGTAATTATTTCTTGATTCGAGTGACAATTTTTTTAAATTTCTTTTTTTCTTCTCTTTTTTCAAGTGGTATTTTTCTTATTGACAGCTATTTACATCTATAAGACCAACTCTAAGATACAATGTATATAAATTCTAACTTGAAGATACTAAAAAGTCATAAATAGTTGAAGCTAAAGAAAAATGAGACAACAGCCCAAATATTGAATTAGCAAAGGAAAAAAATTTTCCTAAACACTAATAACCAGTCAAATCCCAAATCCAAGTAATTAAAGATTATGTAATTTATTTCATAGTAAAACCACTCCTGATGGGACCATTTAGAAATGAGATTTGGTACAACATGGTAATTACAGTTTAGAATACTGGATTGTATATTTGAAAACCGCTATGAGAATAGAGTCTTAAAGTACTCACCATAACAAGAAAATGGCAATCATGTAAGGTAAAAGATGTGCTAGCTAACCTTATTATGGTAAACATTTAGCAATGTGTACATGTAACAAATCATCACACCCAACACTCTTAAACTTACATAAAATGTCAATTTTAACTCAATAAAGCTAGAAAAAAAATCCTTTTGCAATTTGATTTGAGAAAATAATCTATGTAACTATAGCCAATATATACACATATAAATATGCACACATAAGCACACACACACACACACATACACATCTGGTGATAAGGCACAGAACTATATACAGAGACACTCATTCCATCCACTTCAACCTCTATAGGCACACTGAGTTCTTAGGGCTTAAGCATTTGAAGATTATACATAAGAACTTACCCCTTTCTGCAATCGTTTTCTTAAGAAATCTGAACCTCCAGGCTTTTGTCCCAGATGAGGATACCTCGCTTTTAATTTTGCTTCTTCAGCTTTCTCTGGACTAGTCACTTTATCTTCCATTTCCTAAAATAATTTTATATTAATCACTTTAAAATTATGATTCAGTTATTTTAGATAATTCCACCTTTTAAATATCTGGACTCTGACTTTAGTTGTCGAATGCCAAAAAATGCAGCATCTGACTAAGAAATCAAGCACAGAGGCTTTTAAGACATCTCTGCCTTGTTTTTCAAATGATCCATGTGATAGCTCTATTATAGCTATGATGCATGTGTAACACCCCACACACTGGATAAAAATATCAAGAGAGCTCAGCTCTGAAGTCTTGCTTGCCATTACTTTCCAGTCATGTATGATACATTTATAGTTAGTCACCTTCTATGGAACGCATCAGCTCTTTGCCTATATTTAGAGAACCATCATAAATTAATACTGTTAAAAATAAGAAAGATCTTTCTGACCTCCTGTTAACTTACCATCATATTTTCCTTGAATAACTAAATGAAGACCTTTTTATTTTTAAAGGAGAGGAATATTATCTTCATCCATCTTTACATCTGTATTTTACTGCCTAATTTCTCCCTATATTTAATAACGAACACTGTTCGTGCCAAAGATTCCATTCTTTAAAGTATCAAAAACATGCTTTCTGACCAAGGCCTGTCACTATCCTAAGCCCATTTACTTTTATTTTTTTATTTTGTTTTGTTTTGTTTTTGTTTTTTGGTAGAAATGAATATTACAATTTACTACATCTTCATGATTACAGGTATTACAGGGCAGGGTGGGTAAACAAGGCAAATAAAGCAAACTTTTCTTCCTCCATTTAACCAGAAGCAGCATTTTGGCATTTTTGATACACAGGTTGACTTAATACACAGATTTACAGATTTAAGTTGAAAGCTGTCAAGAGCAAAGCTTTGCAATTTAGATCTCCCTCCATAGCTTCTTCAAGCATCTTAATTCCTGAACCATACCTTGGGCTCTGAAATGGTGTTCACAGCAGCATTCTTGAAGCTTTCACATCTTAATAGATCTGACACCTCTTATTAAGGCAGGGAGCTGTTAAAAGCTGGCTTCTTTGATAACCCAGCCCACCAGCAATCTTCAGTTAAATTACTATACCAAAAATAAAACTGCTGAGAACCCTTTCCAGAGCATCAGCTCCCTGAGAGAAAGGAGATTATAACCAATTGCTTCCATGAAAAATTACCCCAGTACGGTGTACATATATAAAGTCCTTTACAGCCTAACTCAAGAGATAAGGCAACCATGATCGTCCAGACAATCTTAACTACATTTACATACAAGATATATTTAAAACTGATCCCAGACAGGTATCGCAACCATAATCCCAAATAATCCCATCATTTAGCACATGAGTTCCTGGTGAGATGCCAAAGCCAGAAATCTAAGCAAAGAGTAGATGGTTCATCATCTTTTACAAGTGAAAGAAAAATATCAGGAAGGAAACTCCTCCCTCCTAAACTCATCAAATAGATCCGCTATCTTCACCACTTTAATTGACACAATCCAGGGTCTTCAATTTCCTGATTTGAGGAGTCCATTTTCAAGGTGACTGTCAAGGTCAAGAAGAGCTTTCAGGCTTTTCTTTGCCATGGCCCATGAACTCCAGTCCTTCAATGGGAATTTCCTTCTCCTTTATTGCTTTCTGAACACATTGCTGGTAGCATTTGAAGAGGTCAGTGCATGGGTCCCTGGAGCCCTCCCCCTTGAGGAACTTCTCGGCAAACCAAGGACTGAAGCACTGGTCGTACTCGCACTTCATGTCAGTGCAACTCTCCCCTACGTTGTTCAGGGCGCCGGGCAACAGCGGCGATCTACTTTTAAAACCAGTCTTGATGGCGTCTACTTTCTTCCCAAGAGTGCTATTTTTATAAGGAAGCAGTGTTTATCACTTCATGCAAAGTAGTGCAGAATCAAGAAAAACAGAGCTGCCTAAAGAGGGGAGGCTTGGAAATGGCAAGGCATATTTTCTACCTAATGGACTCATTTCTGCACAGAGCTCAGCAAAAATCACATACCTCTGCATAACTAAATTCTTTCTGATTACTTATGATAGGCAAAAAGCAGAAATGTTATCTATAAATGCCAAGTCTACTGCTATTATACAGCACCAAGTAATAACTGGAACTGAAGACACAACTTCAAATAATTTTTGCGTATATCTTCTTCAAAAGTGTGTTCATATATGTTTTATAATTAACTTTATTTACCTTATGGATTGTTAACCTTTTATCTTGAACATCTTCCTTTTGTGTTATAATGTCTTCTCATTTTTTGCCTTGGAGGATTTTGAGAATAAAGCTGCTTCTGTCAAATACACTTTTCTATGGGGCTTCTTTTATGTGTATTCTCCCTTCTACTTCAGATGTCCTACTATCCTCTTTTTATGCTGCATTTTCATGTCTCTACATATTTCAATTTTCATCTTTTTTTTTTTTGGACTATTTTGGCATTTCTTGGGCCGCTCCTGCAGCATATGGAGGTTCCCAGGCTAGGGGTTGAATCGGAGCTGTAGCCACCGGCCTACACCACAGCCACAGCAATGCGGGATCCGAGCTGTGTCTACAACCTACACCACAGCTCACGGCAACGCCAGATCCTTAACCCACTGAGCAAGGCCAGGGATTGAACCCGCAACCTCATGGTTCTTAGTCACATTTCGTTAACCACTGCGCCACGATGGGAACTCCTCAATTTTCACCTTTTTTACAGTGGTCACATCATTTTCTCACTTGATGTATAAGAAATTCAACTATGTATGCTCAGCCAAAGAGAGATGCTAAATAGTATCAGTGATTCTGCCAGTCATTCCATTCAAAAAGTGTATGCCCTGAGGAGGGCTCAAATGTCAGGTGTGTGCTGCAAATTCATCACATGGTGGTCTCAATCCCTGACTGTGTACCTTTCAGAGTGTAAGTATAAACAGTATGATAAACATACTACTTATCATTCCAGTGTTTAAAAACTCAGCCCCGGGAGTTCTCGTCGTGGCGCAGTGGTTAACGAGTCCGACTAGGAACCATGAGGTTGCGGGTTCGATCCCTGCCCTTGCTCAGTGGGTTAACGATCCGGCGTTGCCGTGAGCTGTGGTGTAGGTCGCAGACGTGGCTCGGATCCCGCATTGCTGTGGCTGTGGTGTAGGCCGGTGGCTACAGCTCCGATTGGACCCCTAGCCTGGGAACCTCCATATGCCAAGGGTAGGAGCCCTAGAAAAGGCAAAAAGACAAAAAAGAAAAAAGAAAAAAAAATAACTCAGCCCCTACAACACAAGTCAACTATCTTAGCTGGTAATCAACTGCAGATTAGCCCAGCCATCTATTCTAACTAGACAAAAAAGTGACTACCACCTCACCTGCCAAGAATTGATAGAACAATCTCCATAGGAATCATGACTTCAGTGGGATTTTTCAAGTGTGATTTTAGTTATATGTGATTTTTGCCTTACTAATTTTAGAAGCTAACCACTTTATAAGATATGACTACAGTGTAGAAAAGCTAAAAAAATAATGTAAATTTTCCAGTTGTCTAAGTGGGCTGGGTCACCACAGCAGCTGTTCTTCCCTACCATACCCCCAGGGTATCTGTAATGCTATAAGTGAAAAGTGGAATTGGGAGGGGTCTACTCTTGGGTTCCCCTGTACAGCTATTTTTTAAATTTGCTGATGTTAAACTTGGACATTGGTTGAAAAGGAATCCAATCTGATTACAGCCTCTCAGCTCCAGTACCTTCAAATTAAAGGATCTTAACAGAGTCCTACATTTTTCCACTAAGACCATCCAGCTTTCTTGGGTCTGGGAAGAGAGTCCTCCATTTCTTTGTTTGACTTGAATGATCAGTTCTTTGTATATAAGATTCACTCCTTAAAATCTCTAGTATGGGTTAGTAACTTTCACTAGTTCTACTATTTCTGCAGGTTTCCCCTATTTTTATTATTTATCTATTTCTTTATTTAGGGCCACACCCACAGCATATGGAGGTTCCCAGGCCAGGGGGAAAATCAGAGCTGCAGCTGCCAGCCTACACCACAGCCATGGCAACTCGGGATCAGAGCTGCGTCTGCGACCTACACCACAGCTGACAGCAATGCCAGATCCTTAACCCACTGAGCAAGGCCAGGGATCAAACCCTCGTCTTCACAGGTGCTAGTTGGGTTCACTAACTGCTGAGCCAGGATAGGAACTCCATCCCCTATATTATGTATTTTATATATGAGGGGAAAAGTTGTACACAACACACCATCTTATCTTATTCCCTTATTTTCTTAATAAGGAATGTATTCATGCTTATATTTATATATAATATCCAATTAAATCAAACAGTTCATTTTTTTTTGGTCATACTTGTGGCATGCATAATTTCCAGGGCCAGGGATCAAGCCTGTGCTACAGTGGGAACAAGAACAACAAGCAGTGACACCAGAACCTTAACCTGTTAGGCCGTCAGGGAACTGTGAATTGAAACTCAATTAATTGAACTCAATTAAATTGAAACAGTTTACTATGGAAAAATATTTTAGGCAAAGAAGCACCTACAGCTGAAAATATCATTTAGATTTACAATAAATTTATAATGTGTCCTAGAAAGACAAATTAATTCTTTAACTTTCTTGCCAAATACATAGCACAATGGCAAGTTCCTGTTAGTTGCAACTTTTAACTGGATTTAGAATTTCAGCTGCATTTAACATCAAAAGGGGAAAAAATATAACTAAGGCTGCATTTTTAAAATGTAGTCAATACCATTAAGACATCTACTATACTTTTAATGGATCATAAAAAACATTCTTAGGGTGAATTAATCTTCAACAAAGGAAGCAAGAATATAAAATGTGAAAAAGACAGTCTCTTCAGCAAGTGGTGCTGGGAAAACTGGATAGCTGCATGTAGATCAATGAAACTAGAACACACCCTCATACTACATAAAAATAAACTCAAGATGGCTTAAAGACTTAAACTTATTAAGACAAACACCATCAAACTCCTAGAAGAGAACATAGGCAAAACATTCTCTGATATCAACCATACAAATGTTTTCTTAGGTCAGTCTTCCAAAGCAGAAGATAAAAACAAATCAATGGCACCTAATCAAACTAGCACAGCAAAGGAAACCATAAAAAAAAAAAAAAAGACAATTTAAGGAATGGGAGAAAAGAGTTGCAAATGATGCAACTGACAAGAGCTTAATCTCCAAAATACACAAACAACCCACACAACTCAACAGAAACACACACACTATTGAAAAAGAGGCAGAAGACTTAAATAGACATTTCTCCAAAGACATACAGATGACCAACAGGCACATGAAAAGATGCTCAATATCACTAATTATTAGAGAAATGCAAATCAAGGTACCACTCACACCAGTCAGACTGTCTACAAATAACAACGCTGGAGAGGGTGTGGAGAAAACGGAATCCTCCTACAATACTGTTGGTGGGAACGTAAATTGGTACAACCACTATGGAAAAAACAGTATGGAGGTACCTCAGAAAACTAAATATAGAACTAATATACAATCCAGCAATCCCACTCCTGGGCTTATATACAGACAAAGCATTCAATGAAAAAGATACATGCATCCCTCTGTTCATATTGCAGCACTGTTCACAATAGCCAAGACATGGAAACAACCTAAATGTCCAATGACAGATGAATGGATTAAGATATGGTACATATACACAATGGAATACTACTCAGCCAAAAAAAGAACAAAATAATGCCATCTGCAGCAACATGGATACGACGAGAGACTGTCATAGTAAGTGAAGTAACTCAGAAGGAGAAGCCAAATACCATATGATATCACTTATACCTAGAATCTAAAAATACACAACAGGAGTTCCTGTCGTGGCGCAGCAGAAACAAATCAGATAGGAACCATGAGGTTGCAGCTTCTATCCCTGGCCTCATTCAGTGGGTTAAGGATCCGGCATTGCTGTGAGCTGTGGTGCAGGTCGCAGACGAGGTTCAGATCCTGTGTTGCTTGTGGCTGTGGTGTCAGCCAGCAGCTGTAGCTCCAATTCAACCCCCAGCCTGGGAACCTCCAGATGCCTTGGGTGCAGCCCTAAAAAGCTAAATAAATAAATAAATACATAAAAATACAGTACAAATGAACCTATCTACAGAAAAGAAACAAATTCATGGACTCGGAGAACAGAACTGTGGTTGCCAAGAGGTGCTGGGAAGGACTGGGAGTTTAGAGTTAGTAGATGCAACTGCATTTGAGATTCTGCTGTATAGCACAGGGAACTATATCTGATCACTTGTGATGGACCATGATGTAGAGTAATGTGAAAAAAAAAAAGAGATTGTGTGTGTGTGTGTATATGTGGGTCACTTTGCTGTAGAGCAGAAATTGACATAACACTGTAAATAAACTATAATAAAAAAATTAAAAATAAGGGAGAGAGTGGGAGGGATCGGGAGCTTGGGGTTATCAGGTACATCTTAGAATAGATTTACAAGGAGATCCTGTGAGTAGCATTGAGAACTACGTCTAGATACTCATATTGCAACAGAACAAAGGGTGGGGGGAAAAAAGTATACATGTAAGGATAACTTGATCCCCATGCTGTACAGCAGAAAAAATAGATATAAAATTAAAAAATAAAAATAAAAAAATTAAAATAAAAAAAAAAATCACAAAAACATTCTTTTTCGTTTTGTTTTTTCTAGGGCCGCTCCCGCAGCATATGGAGGTTCCCAGGCTAGGGGTTTAATCAGAGCCGTAGCTACCAGCCTACGCCAGAGCCACAGCAACTCAGAATCCGAGCCGTGTCTGCAACCTACACCACAGCTCATGGCAACGCCAGATACTTAACCCACTGAGCAAGGGCAGGGATCGAACCCACAACCTCATGGTTCCTAGTTGGATTCGTTAACCACTGCGCCACGACGGGAACTCCTACAGTCAGATTCTTAACAGAATCTGATGACAATGCCAGAACTCCCACACAAAAACATTCTTAAACCTCCAACAGACGTAGACAGTTCTAGGATCTTACTGACGAGCAAGCTCAAAAGCCTGGATGTCCACCAACGTTTTAATACCAGTACAAATTTGCTTGTGGAGTATTAACAACGCATTGGGTGGTAGACTGTGTTCCATAGACATTCAGGTCACATTTATCCTTCTCTAAACATTTCTCGGAATCACTACAGTTAGAAGCCTAAAAGTACATTTCCCAGAGTGAATTCCTATAAGGTTCTGCCAATGGCGCTGACACCAGATTAAAAAATATGGAAGAAAGAATCCACTGTTTCTGGTGATGCCACCAATAATGTGCAGACAAAAGTAGCTCCTGTGAGCTCCTGCAGAAGGGTATTAAACACATGATCAAGGGTTACTGTAGCAGCTACATGAGAGGATGCTGGGCTCAGAATAGTGCTCATTCTTATAGGGGCAAAGGCCTTTTGCAATTTCTCACCTCTGGAAACAAAATTGCCCCCTTTTGCTATCTATCCTTTTTAATAATTTATAACCTAGTCCCCCAAATCCTACCCCTTTCTGTTTGAAATTATCCAAAGTGCTGATTCTCCAGAACAGGACGCTAACTAATAAAATCAGATAAAATAAGGAGTTCCCATGGTGGCGCAGTGGTTAACGAATCCGACTAGGAACCGTAAGGTTGCGGGTTCGGTCCCGGCCCTTGCTCAGTGGGTTAACGATCCGGCGTTGCTGTGAGCTGTGGTGTAGGTTGCAGACACGGCTCGGATCCTGCGTTGCTGTGGCTCTGGCATAGGCCAGTGGCTACAGCTCCGATTCCACCCCTAGCCTGGGAACCTCCATATGCCGTGGGTGCGGCCCAAAGAAATAGCAAAAAAAAAAAAAAAGACAAAAAAAAATCAGATAAAATAAGCAATTTACCCCTATAGTCAATTAAAAAATGCAAAGGAAGACACAAAATTTGGTGTGACTACACATTTCTGATCATCCTTCAAAGGACTTCTTTTTTTTTTTTTTGTCTTTTTGCCATTTCTTGGGCTGCTCCCATGGCATATGGAGGTTACCAGGCTAGGGGTCAAATCAGAGCTGCAGCCACCGGCCCACGCCAGAGCCACAGCAATGCAGGATCCAAGCCGCGTCTGCAACCTACACCACAGCTCACAACGCCGGATCCTTAACCCACTGAGCAAGGCCAGGGATCAAACCCGCAACCTCATGGTTCCTAGTCGGATTCGTTAACCACTGTGCCACGACGGGAACTCCTCAAAGGACTTCTTAAACATTTACTTCAGCTAGAATGAAAATACATCTCTCAAAAGATGGGAGTTTTTCTGGCACAATGGGTTAAGGATCTGGCATTGCCACTGCAGCAGCAGCTGAGGTCACTACCATGATGGAGTTTGGATACCTGGCCTGGAAACTTGCACATGTCAAAGATGCAGCCAAAAAAATAAGGAAAAACAAAAACAAAAACAAAACAACCAGAGTTCCCACTGTCACTCAGCAGAAACAAATCTGACTAGTATCCATGAGGACGGAGGTTCAATCCCTGGCCTCACTCAGTGGGCTAAGGATCCGTCGTTGCTGTGAGGTGTGGTGGAGGTCATAGACTCAGCTCAGATCCCATGTTGCTGTGGCTGTGGGACAGGCCAGCAGCTGTAGCTCCAAATCGACCCCTAGCCTGGGAAGCTCCATATGCTGCGGATGCAGCCCTGAAAAGATTAAAAAAAAAAAACCCTCAAATCTAGTTTCAAAACTTAACTCTCCAAGAAGCTTTTGTGTTATATAGAAATTTTATTTACTTTTTAGATATAGATGCTGGCTTCATTTAGCTAAATGGTTTCTAGGCTGATAATACCTTTGGGAAGAGGGGAGAAGTATCATTAGAATTTTGGACCTTTTACTCTAGGTTACCCATTAGGAAAGCAGAAACCCAGGATATCACAACAGAGACATATGCTTATGACGTACAACCCCCCGCCACGAAACCCAAAAACTTAAAAACAATATTTTAAATGATATTCTCTTGACAAGTAACATATGCCCCCAAATAATCTTTGTTGTATAATCTACAATCAGCAAATGGCCTAATATTTATTAATGTGAGGCACTTGCATTTTTGAGAACTATTCTATTTAAATATATTAGCTATCCTTACTGTAAGTAGGTGGGATATAAGGTATAAAAACATATATACACATACACACACACATAGATGATATGCAAATAATTAAGGATTATTTCATAGTCTGTCATAGACTTGATAGTAAGTCTGAATGATTGCTACCACTTTTTGGCCTTCAGTAGGGAAGTTACACAGCAATACCAGCAATACAAAAATCTGACTACTCTAAGAAACCTCCTCTATTTGCTTAGCAACACGTTCACTGATGCAATGATTGATGAATATATAGAAAAGAGTAACAAAAGCCAACAAATCCTTTGGGATATTGTCAGGAAGGTACTACTATCAACCTCTATGGAAAAATTCTATAGTACTATTAAGTCCTTGTTGTTTGCCCAGCATCTGGCATTTAATGTATATTCAATAAAAGTCTGCTGAATGAACAAATATATTCCAACTGTTTTTTAAAAAGTTCAGAAAAAACATTTGATAGCTTCACCATCAGCTGATCCTTGAAGTATTTTTTGTTACAGCAGACGCAAGTACAGGAATAGAAGTTGTTAAGTATTAGAGTATTGCTCAATGAGAGGCAACTCTAAAACACTATAGTACAGCAAACTGCTGAGACAGCAAAAAGAGACACTTTAAAACTTTTCTGAAGTTTATCTCTAGATTCCTAAGAATCAATAGCTGCACAGAAACTAGACTACTAAATTGTACTCCAAAATGAAAATATCATGAGCTTTTTGGTTACCAAAGGTACTGTTAAAACAATCCTAGGAAATGCCAATATTAACTGCAATTTTTTTAAAAACTGGGAAAATGGGAAACCATTTTTTATTCACTTTTTTTTCTTTTGTCTTTTTTAGGGCCACACCAGCAGCATATGGAGGTTCCCTGGCTATGGTCAAATCCCAAGCTGTAGGTGCTGGCCTACACCACAGCCATAATGCAGGATCCCAGTGGAGTCTTCAACCTACACCACAGCTTACTGGCAACGGGGGATCCTCAACCCGCTGAGGAAGGCCAGGGATAGAATCTGCATCCTCAAGGATACTAGTCAGATAGGTTTCCTCTGAGCCTTGATGAGAACTCCCCTACTCATTCTTTACTGATGACATAATGAAGTAATTTAAATAACAGTTCTCTTCCTCTTCTACTACTCACAAAAGCACCAAGCCTATCTTCTAAACTGACAAAAATATTTACATTGAGAGCTCTACTTGAGTTAGCCTCTCCCAAGACAACTTACTAACTTAATTTGATGAATCTTATAATAAAATCTCTAGAAAACCTTTTTCTGGCAGAGAAAAAATGCCTGTCCGCTTATGTCTCTCACTAGTGTCTTATCTTAATAAATCTATTTCTTGCCTATCACTTTATCTCTTGCTAAATTCCTTCTGTGTGGAGAAATGAAGAACCTGAACCTCAGTGAGTCCAGACACAAGATGAGCCTCTCTTTCCAGTACGGCGCCACGTTATGGAGGCCTGATGGAAACCAGGTCTGATGAATTTAGCAGGGTTGGCTGGTATCTTCAAGAAAGCTCTCAGGGAGTTCCCTCGTAGCTCCTGTTAAGAGTCTCTCCTTGTTAATGCTTTGGCTGAGAACTAGAAGCCTCAACAATTGGAAGGTGTTAAAGAAACATTCTTTATTCCAGAAAGAAGATCATTAGACCACTGAACACCAGCTTTGAAAACAATGCAAGCTTGCTTCTACCTTGATCCTTATCTTCAGCCCCATTTTTCACTCCCAAAAATATAAAACCACCTCCCAATCTCTCCTAAGGGGAGCAGTCTTTAAGAGGTTAGCCTGCTCTAACCCTCCTTTGCCTGGCAAAGCAATAAAGCTATTTTTTTCTCCTTCACGCCCCCCCAAAAGAAAACCTGTTTCTAAGATCTTTTTTAAAAAAAAAACTAAGACACTATACATACAAAACTAAATATATATAACTATATATGAGTGTGTGTTTATACACACACACACACAAACACACACACATATATAAACATCCCATACTTTTATTCAGACTTAATAAGGGTCTAAGCTAAGGTTTTTAAGTTATTATCATGGACCACCTTTCTCTTTTTAAAAAGTTCAGTACTAGGAGTTCCCATCGTGGCGCAGTGGTTAACAAATCCAACTAGGACTAGGAACCATGAGGTTTCGGGTTCAATCCCTGGCCTTGCTCAGTGCGTTGAGGATCCGGCGTTGCTGTGAGCTGTGGTGTAGGTTGCAGATGCGGCTCGGATCCCGCGTTGCTGTGGCTCTGGCGTCTACGTTTCCAATAAGACCCCTACCTGGGAACCTCCATGTGCCGCGGGAGCAGCCCTAGAAAAGGCAAAAAGACAAAAAATAAATAAAAACAAAAATAAAAAGTTCCGTACTAGCATTGCCATTTTTATCAAAATAGTGCTTTGGGAGTTCCCACTGTGGCTCAACAGTTAACGAACCCGACTAGCATCCACGAGGACACAGGTTCAATCCCTGGCCTTCTTCAGTGGGTTAAGCGTTGCCGTGAGCTGTGGTTTAGGTCACAGATGTTGCTCATATCTGGCATTGCTGTGGCTCTGGTGAAGGCTGGCAGCTGTAGCTCCGAATGGACCCCTAGCCTGGAAACCTCCATATGCTAAAAAAAATCAGTGCTTTGGCAATGGATTCAACCTACAAGTTTGGAGTAAAATTCACTCAACCAACATTTTCTGAATAATGCCACGTACTATGTTAGATGCCACGAGAGAAAACATAAACAAAGGAGGTTTGTTGCTTAAGATGCTCACAGTGAAAACAGAACTATGTGTTTTGAGTCTTCCCAGGATCAGAATGCATGCCTTTCTCAGCTTAGTGTTATTCAAAGTGGATGATGGATCCATGAGGTCTCTGTTAAAATGCTGTCTTTAATTCAGTGATAGTTTAAAAGAAAAACATAAGTATATTCTAGGGCATCTGAATTGCCATGTTATATCTAAACAGTGCTGTGGTACTTCTGCGTCTCTGAGCTTTCATTCATGACGACTAAGACAGGAGCACGACTCTGTTTATCCAGGATAAAAAGAAAAGAACAGAGCTGAATTTCAAATGTAAATGATGTACCTAAGACACTAGAGTTAAATGACCAGAGGGTTCACTCTTAAAATGGGAGAACCAGGAGTTCCCGTGGTGGCTCAGTGATAAAGAACCCAACCAAGATCCATAAGGACACAAGTTCAATCCCTGGCTTTGCTCAGTAGGTTAAGGATCCAGCACTGCTGTGAGCTGCGGTGAAGGTTGCAGGCACCGCTTAGACCTGGCGTTGCTGTGGCGTAGCCTGGAAGCCACAGCTCTGATTAAATCCATAGCCTGGAACTTCCACATGCCCTGGGTGTGGCCCTAAAAGGACAAAAAAAAGTAAAAATTAAAAAATTAAAAAATAAAAGGGAGAACTGAGTCATCATATGGCCTAGGGGAGTGTTAACTTGCTATACTCAAAAAGCTCTTGCACTTTAAAAGTTGCTACTGTATTCTCAATACATTGGAAATCTAGTTTCAGCAAAATACCATGCTATAGTTTGTTTTTTTGCTTTTTAGGGTGGCACTGCCGCACATGGAAGTTCCCAGGATAGGGATCGAGTCAGAGCCATAGCTGCTGGCCAATGTCACAGCCCAAGCCACAACAACTCCAGATCCAGGCGGTGTCTGCGACCTATACAGCAGCTCATGGATCCTGAACCCACTGAGCAAGGCTAGGGATCAAACCCACACCCTCATGGATAATAGTCAGATCTGCTGCACCACAATGGGAACTCCCAAATTAAAAATTTAGACTGTTTTTTGTTTCTATTTAGTTTGATTTAGTTTTATGAGTTTAGGGTTTTGTTTTGTTTTGTTTGGCCATGCCTGCAGGAAGTTCCCAGAAGGGATCAAACCAGTGCCACGGCACTGACAATGCCAGATCCTTAATCTACTAATCCACTAGGGAACTCCAGTTTGTTTTAATTTTAGAGTGGCCTAAGAGATAGGAGTTCATACTTATTTTTACATTGGCAATATCTAATAAAAAATTGTGGGCCTATACAGTTTTAAGGGTGCACACTAGGTAAATATAAACAGTGACTTAGCTCTTACTCCATTCTGGGCTCATCTCTTAACCTTACCTTTTCAGAGGCAATAGGCTAATGCACCATAAAACTATAAAAGTATTTTAGCTGAATATTATGGCTTTAACTGAAAGGTCAATTGGGTACAGAGACAATAATCTAATTTTTTTTAGGTCATCTAACTATTCTTCCAAACAGAAGAAAACAGGTGATTTGGCCCACAGGAACAGAGAAGTGACTGTGCACATTTTCCTCATGTTTAGGGATGGGTATCTATGCTACAGGCATTTAACACCTACAGCCAATCCTTAATTCAAGAAGGGACATAATATTACTAACTCACTTTGGTATTAATGACAGCAGCCTTAAAATCAAAGTACTTGAAATAAATTTTTAATGTAGACACTCAGAGAAAACACTCCAGATAGCCTTCATCTTGAGAAACAAAATATTAGGCTGTCCCTAAAAAAGTATTTACAATGCAGAAGTCAAGACTCTATGCTTTGGCAACATACTAACAAACCTTGTAAGAAAAAGTTACATAGCACATTATTGTACATCAGAAGTGAAAAATTGAGATCCATTTTAGTGTTTAGGACAAGACATCACAGACCTGGATTTGTTGTTTTTCCTGGGTTCCTAAATCCTAAGGTATAATGAACCCTATGATAAATACTTTATAATACATAATACTTATTAGTTATGCCTGTAATCCTTAAATTACACACACACACACACACACACACACACTGCCCCCAAAGTTCGCTTTTCAGCAAAGTGCAAAAGATATCCAACATAGCTTCTATGGAATATTTCCAAATAATGTAGTGACTTGGCCTACTATTTATGCTATTGCTTTTTTCTCCAGAAACTTTACAAGTAATATCCTAATAGAACCATCCAATTCAGGAAAAGTTAACATGGTAAAGAACACATGGAGTGGATTTAGACCACTAACCAAATTTCCAGCCTAGTTAAGAACATGGGTGTAACCTTAACCAGAAACCCTTACAAAATCCAAGTATCAGAACAAATCTTATTTATGATAATAATTCTGATTCTTTAAGAAAGTGGACTACTACATATAAAGTGAATAACAAGGACCTATTGTATAACACAGGTAACTCTACTCAATATTCTATAATAACCTATACGGGTAAAGAATCTGAAAAATAATGGACATATAGATATGTATAACCGATTCACTTTGCTGTACACCTGAAACACAACATTGTAAATCAACTACACCCCCAGTAAAATTTCATTAAAAATTTTTTTTAAAGTGTTGGTGGTGAGTTCACCATAAACAATTTAGGAGAGAAGACACAATGGACCTTTGGAGACCAGCCCCAAGTACCCAGGAGGGCAGGGCAGCAGAAATAATTACGGTGGAAGAGAACACTAGCCTAGACAATTATAAAGCCTTTATATTCGTAATATGACTCATGCTGATCCGTGGCCTATCTCCTTACATCAGCAAGTTGTTATAAGTGAGTTTACAGTATGTTCCTCTGTCTCCACGAAAGACATGAACAGTTAGTAAAAAAATTTTTAATTCCAACCTTTCGATTTTTTTTCCAAGTACCATAATGAGAACAGCTGTGGCTCACATTTCTGAGCACACGCTGCTCCAAAGCTCTAAGTTACTCACCTCATTCAAGCCTCAAAACGACCCTATCAAACAAGGGCTATTTTTCTTACTTTACAAACGAAAGGGCTGAGGCCAGAAGAGCTTAGCAGCTGACCAGGGCTACACCGCCAACAATGAAAGACTGGACCTGAAATTCCAACCCAGGTCTAACTCAGCGCCCAAACACGAGGTACCGCCTTAAGAGTTAAGAGCACGAAGACAATACAAGTAGTTGGAGAGTTAGTTCTTGGAGTAAAAAATAAGGTTCCTGACCCAAGTGCAGGCCGGAAAAACCTGGGCGCAGCGTTAAGGACCGAGTCCCGGGTGCTCACATACAGTGGAGGAATTAAGGAAAAATGGGACACACCCCAGGAGAAAGGCACATTTCAGCCAGGACAAGGAGAACATTCCAACTCGCACCACGCCGGCGCTAACTACCAAAGCTCCTGCGGGCGCCGGGGCCGGGCGTGTCTGACCTTCCCAGACACGGGGGGTGGGCACACCGGCCGCGCCCCTCCGCTCATGGTCGAAGCAGGCCGCCGCCAGACCCGCCCTGGACATCGACCGCCTTGGGCCTTCTGGGCCCCAGGGCCCGCTCCCCGCGCACACTCACCTTCTGCTCCTCCGCGGAGGCTGCCTCGGGGACTTCCGCGGACATACTGCTCCCTCTGCGGACGAGACACCGGGAAAAGAAGCGATTACCGGGTGGCCGAGGCCGCCCGACCGCTGCGCCGCCTCAGGCCGCCTCAGGCCCGCCGGCCCCGTTCCCCAAGCGCCCACCCGGGCAGCCTCCGCCCGCGAAAATGGCCGCCACCTTATGACGACACGCAGCCCCGCTGCGCCTGCCGGGCAGCCACTGCGGCCCGCCACCCCGCCGCCCCGCCGCCCCTCCGCCCCTCCGCCCCTCCCGCACCGCTCCGGTGCCTACCTTACCCTACTTCTCCGGCTCTGCGACTCCCAAGCACTTCCTTCTTTCCTTCAAAGGTCGCGGCTCGCGCCTCACCTCACTTCCGCCCGCCAACTGCTTCCTGGGAATTGTAGTTCTTAAGTGGAGCCGCAGCTCTGTCTTTGGACTCCAGTTTTCCCGGACTAGCCTAGTCCCGTTCTCCTCCTCGCTTTCCCGTTGCGACTACACAGACTTTCTTTTGGGCGGCCCAAAGCTTTGTGCTCCCCAAATCTCTCCCCACTCCGCTTCGCTTATTTAACCTTCTTTATCTTTCACATCCCCAGTCCTACGTCATCGTCTCAGGCGGTTCCTGAGCCCCTTTTCTAAGTAATACCCATATTTTAAGTGCTCTCACATCTCTGTATAGTTCCTCAACAATCCACAGTGTTATCTATCATTAGACAGTATTTGTTGTGCCTACTTTATTAATGTCACTTTTCCTGTCCGATAAGCCACCTTGGAGCAGGGACCTCGTCCATATTTACTTATATTTTGTTCCAAGAGCCCAGGAATTCCTAACCAGTCAATAAATATCTGATGAAGGAATTCAGCTTCCATTCATTTGTCAACTCTCCGGGGTCCACTCCCACAACGTTACTGAAATGGCTGGCACCAGACTCTTCCAATGACTTTCTCAATTGCCAAATCCGTTGGCTTCACATTTAATCGTTATTCTGTTTGTCCTATGAATAGCTACTGGCAATACATGGTGGTTCCAATTAAGTATATCTCAGAAACTTGGAGATAAGATTGCCCTCTAAGAGTTAAACTAGTAAAAAGCAACAGATAGTGTGGATGCAATTCTGGGGAAATTTGGAAACCATCAAAATTCAACCATGGTGTCCTGGGTAGAATCTCAGGCAGGAAGAATTGCAACTTAGAAAACAAAAAGTGCACTCCTTTTGGAGAAGGAAAAGAAGGCATTTGTCAGGCAACAAAATATTTAAAATACAAGGGTTCAAGAGACTGAGACTCTTTGGCCAGGATATCCTTTCAGAGTGACTTAGGCTGGGAAGCAGAGAAATTTTTATAAGACCAATTAAATACTTGTTCTCATTTCATACAAAGTAACCTACTGAAAATTTGCCTTTCCTTTATGCAAACCTGCAGGGAGAAAGGAGAATGCCCTAGATAGACTAACTGAAGCATCTAACACGTTTTTTTGGTTTTTTGTTTTGTCTTTTCTTGTCTTTTTTAGGGCCGCACCCAAAGCATATGGAGGTTCCCAGGCTGGGGTTGAATCGGAGCTGCAGCTGCTGGCCTATGCCACAGCAACATGGGATCCAGGCCTCATCTGCAACCTATATCACAGCTCACGGCAACTCCCAATCCATAACCCACTGAGCAAGGGCAGGGATCGATCCTGTGTCCTCATGGATGCTAGTCAGATTCGTTTCCGCTGTGCCACAACAGGAACGCCCTAACAGTTTTATTTTTATTAATGAACTGACGTTCTGGCTTAAATCCTGTATCATATATCTGTGAACTAAAATCTGATAGACACACATACAGTATATGTAACCTTAAAGAAGATCTATTCTTAAAAGATAGTCACACTCAGGAGTTCCCATTGTGGCTCAGTGGGTTAAGAACCTAACTAGTATCCACGAGGATTCGGGTTCGATCCCTGGCCTCGCTCAGTGGGTTAAGGATCTGGCTTTGCCATGAGCTGTGGTGTGGGTCACAGACACATCTTGGATATGACATTGCTGTAGCTGTGGCATAGGCCGGCAGCTACAGCTCTGATTCCACCCCAGCCTGGGAACCTCAATATGCCGCAGGTATGGCCCTAAAAAGCAAAATAAAATAAATAAATAATAAAAGATAGTCACTCAAATGAGGGCATGTTTGAATTTCTGGGAGAAAGATTTTGATCAGTGGAGAACTCATAAAGACCAATGCCCCATTCTGGGGACTGTCTGAGAAGCCTTCTTTCTCAAGTAACATCAACCATGTACCTTAATGCTTGAAATTACGCAGTGATCACAAATGCTCTATTTCTCAAAACTTTCTTCCTTTGATGTCTAGGATACTACTCTGTTACTCTCTCCTGCTTCTCTGATCATTCCTTCTTAGTCTCCTTTGAGTCTTTACTTGCCTCTTAATGGGAGGATTCTAACACTTCTTCAGATCCCCCTCCCCTCTGGTTTTATCCTCTCTTGAGAAATCATTTCTACTCTCATAGCTTCAGCTGCCATTTATGTATTCTAGAACAGTGCTGTCCAATAGAACTTTCTGTGAGGATGGAAATATTCTCTATCAGTGCTTTCCAATGCAGTAGCCACTAGCCATATACAAATAATGAGCAATTGAAATGTTACTAGCACAACTGAGGAAGTGAATTTTAAAATTTATTTAATTTTAATTAATTAAATTAGCTACAGGGATTAGAATCACTGAGAAGAAACTCTAATGACAGATTCTCATTAAGACTGGGGCAAATTCTAGGAACTGATGTTTAACCAAAGCTCCCCCTGGTGATTCTAATGCATGTATGCACAAAATAGTTTTCAGATTTGGAACTTGGTAGGTATATAAAAGTTTTTCAAATAGCAGTGGTCTTTCTGAGGTTTAGGTTCCCTAGCTCAAGAGATTGTAGGAGAGAATAAAGGAAATGAGATGTCACCCATTCCTCAAAGAGCTGAGAGGAAATCTGCTTCCATCCTTGCTTATACTGCAGGAAATACCAAGAACAGAATACATTCTGTTTTGTTTTATTTCAAGTATCATATTTTAGGTAGGTAAAAAGCTCTCATTTTAACAGATCATACAAATGGGAACACAAAACTTAAAATATCAGCTTGTAGAGGCACTTCCACTAACTACAAATATTATTTAGCACCAAGTTTTAGAACATAAATCACAACCAGACTGCAACATACACACCAAGTAAAACCGTGTGTTCCCATGCCTTTGCTAGTTTTTGCTTCATAGGTGGGATCATAAAGAAGTTTTCTTTGGAGTTCCCGTTGTGGCGCAGTGGTTAACAAATCTGACTAGGAACCATGAGGTTGCAGGTTCGATCCCTGGCCTTGCTCAGTGGGTTAGGGATCCAGAGTGGCCGTGAGCTGTGGTGTAGGTTGCAGACATGGCTCGGATCCTGCATTACTATGGCTCTGGCACAGGCCGGTGGCTACAGCTCTGATTAGACCCCTAGCCTGGGAAACTCCATTTGCGGCGGGAGCGGCCCAAGAAATGGCAAAAAGACACACACAAAAAAAGTTTTCTTGGACAAACACAGAAGAATTCAAAGATGAAAATGCACATTGTCCCTTCAAAGGCATCACCTCAGTTATCTTCTGTCAGATGTTCCTGCAGAATACACTTTTAAAAATTGAAATATAGTTGATTTACAATGTTATGTTAGTCTCAGGTGTAGAGCAAAGTGATTCAGATTCATAATATACATATATATATATTCTTTTTCAAATTCTTTTCCATTATAGGTTATTACGAGATAATGAATATAGTTCCCTGTGCCATTCAGTAGATCCTTGTTGTTTATTTTATATATGGTAGTGTGTGTGTTGTTGTTTTTCTTTTTCTTTTTTTTTTTTGGCTTTTTAGGGCCATACCCATGGCATATGAAGTTCCCAGGCTATGGGTCCAATTGGAGCTGCAGCTGCCGCTCGACACCACAGCCACAGCAGTGCCAGATCTGAGCCGCATTTGCGGCCTACACTGCAGCTCACGGCATGCTGAGTGACACCAAAGATCGAACCCGAATCCTTGCAGACACTATGTTGGGTTCTTAATACACTGAGCCACAATGGCAATTCCATTAGTGTGTATTTTCTATATTTTTTAAATTAATTTATTTTTTTCTGGGGCTATACCCGAGGCACATGGAGGTTCCCAGGCTAGTGGTGTAATCGGAGATGTAGCCGCCAGCTTACACCAGAGCCACAGCAAAGATGGATCTGAGCCGTGTCTGCAATGCACAGTACAGTTCACGGTAACGCCACCGTATCCCTAACCTACTAGGCAAGGCCAGGGATAGAACCTGCAACCTCATGGTTCCTAGTCAGATTCGTTAACCACCAAGCCATGACGGAAACTCCCAGGTAGTGTGTATCTTTTAACCCCAAGCTCCTAATTTATCCCTCCTCCCCTTCCCCTTTGGCAAACATAAATTTGTTTTCTATGTCTGTGATTCTGTTAGTTTTGTAAATAAGTTCATTTATTGTATCATTTTTTTTTAGATTCCACGTATTAGTGAAAGACATATTTGTCTTTCTGAGAAGAGAAAGCATTTTTAATGAAAAGCAGAAACTGGACGATCAACTCAGGGAAACCAAGTGAGATACAGTATGCCAAAAACTCTGAGTAAAAATGATGTCTGTGAACAAAATTCAGGGAATATTACCTGAATAAGGAGGTCAGATAACTGTAAAAAGTTTCAACAACTTGAGTGTTGGAAGTGGAACTTAGAAAGTGGAGGAATTCTCTAGGGATTAAGTGAGACAAGAGAATTTTTTATGAACTGGAAAGTTTTGAATAGAATTGTTTGTTTGTTTTTTGTTTTTTTGGGGGGGCCTCATGCGTGGCATATGGAGGTTCCCAGGTTAGGGGTCAAATCGGAGCTGTAGCCTCTGGCTTATGCCACAGCCTCAGCAATGTGAGATCCAAGCCGCATGTGTGACCTACACCACAGCTCACAGCAACGCTGGATCCTTAACCCAGGGAGCAAGGTCAGGGATCGAAACTGCATCCTCATGGATGCGAGTCAGATTCGTTTCTGCTGAGTCATGACCAGAACTCCTGAATAGGAAATTTTTGAATGAATTAAAAAGAATGATAAACAGTGGGGTCTGAAAGAGATTTTCAATCCTTGAAACATTTAATCTCATCAAATATTTGCCACAACATATTTCTAAAACTCACCATAACTGTATTTACATGCCTCCTGACAGTATTTTAAGTCAAATGGCCTCTGAGTTGCTTAAGCACATTCCTTCCTAAATGTTTTTATTTTAATCGAAATCTTCCCCTCCCCACCCCAATGATGAATAGACATTGTGCTTATATCTCATCACAAAACTTTTTTGCCAAGAATATTGATGAAAAGTATATTTTAATGCCAGACCACAATTACTAGTAGAAGAAAAAAATGAAAAAAAGGGGCAAAATGCCAGTGTAGTAGAGTGGAAAAGACAGAAATTTTGAGATTTGAATCTTTAATTCTAGCTCTTCAATTTACTGACCATGTGACCTTGGGCAAGTACTTCAAGCTTCCTTTTTCTTTCATTGTAGACTATACTTTGAGTTATGACTTTAGGTGTTAAATAACATAAATTGCTTCCAGTGCCTAGCACACCGTAGGCATTCACATGTTCCCTGCCTCCTCCTGGTGTTTAAGATGAAGATATACATCTCTTACAGACAATCCATGATGGAGTAGAATGGGCTAGTTCCAGTGCCACATAGAGATAGTCTTAGGGATTGAGAGTGATTTCCTACCATGATGAAAAACCTACTTCTTGGAGTTCCTGTCATGGCTCAGCAGAAACGAATCTGACTAGTATCCATAAGGACCCAGATTTGATCCCTGGCCTCGCTCAGTGGGTTGAGGATCTGGCATTGCCGTGAGCTGAGGTATAATTCACAGATGCAACTCAGATCTCACGTTGCTGTGGTGCAGGCCAGCAGCTACAGCTCTGATTTGACCCCTAGCCTGGGAACCACCATAAGCCATGGGTGCGGCCCTAAAAAGACAAAGCAAAACAAAAAACAACCTAACTCCCAACTAGACTGATGCTGTGTTCCTAGGTCTTAGAAACCATATGGGGTGTCACATACTAAAATTTTATCTAAAAAAAGGACACAATGAACTTCTTTGCAGAATAGATACTAACTCACAGACTTTGAAAAACTTATGGCTACCAAAGGAGATGGGTTGGGAGGTGGGGGGATGTACTAGGAGGGTTGGGGATAGAAATGCTATAAAATTTGGTTGTGATGATTGTTGTAAAACTATAAATGTAATAAAAGTCATTGAGTAATAAAAAAAAAATTGAAGGTAAACTGTAATCATCATTGTCCTAGATTTTGAAGTCTTTTCTTTCCCTACCCACATCCCTAAACAACAAACAGCAACAACATTAGTCTGTATTAATATTGGCTATTTTTGAATGGGATCTTGCTTTTTTGTTTTTTAAGGCCGCACCCTTGGCATATGGAGGTTCCCAGGCTAGGGGTCAAGTCGGAGCTGTAGCCGCCAGCCTATACCACAGCCACAGCAATGCAGGATCCCAGCCACATCTGTGACCTACAACACAGCTCACAGCAACGCCGGATCCTTAACCCACTGAGCTAGGCCAGGGATAGAACCTGCATCCTAGTCGGATTCGCTTCCACTGTGCCACAACAGGAACTCCCGGGATCTTGCTTTTATGCTGTGAAGTAAAATTGCTTCTGAAGAAAAAAAAATTTAAAAAATAAAAAAAAAATAGAATTTTAACAGTCACCACCCCTGTAAAGTGAAAGCTAGAAGGACAGACAGAGGAAGGGACTTTCACATTTACTTTATATTATTATGTAGTATAAAATTTTTTTATAGTAAACATGTAGTGCATAAATTAAAATTAAAAGCAAATCACTGCTGTAGTTGCAAAATTGACTAGAGAAAAGTGGAGATCACAAGGATGACATTTTTGAAGGAGAAAATGCTTCCTTTCTTGAACCTCTGGAAATGAGAGAGACCAGATGGGGTAAAATGTCAGAAGTAGGGAACTTTTTGTTGGGTGCCTTCCAGCCAGTCCCCACTGTTATCGCTTATAATATTTTTCATTCTCATCTGATAAGAAAATCTCCAAAGACTTTCTGCAGATTATTTGTGTCCTAGAGTTCTTTTTTAAAGGAAGTCATCACTCATTTTGCTAGTCTGCAAAATTGCCAAGTAAGCCTGCAGAACATGAGGAGATCTCTATTATCTACCACGGGGAGCAGTGTTGGTTGTCTGCTGGATCTTTACCTGTATGCCAACTCTCAAAGTAATGACATAATCTGTGAGTACAAAGAGAAGCCACAAAGGAAGTGGTAATGTCTCGACCTATGACAAAAGAAGGAAAAAGAACCATTATGATAGAGATAGTGCCAGGCCAAGTGAGAGCAGACAGGTGATGAGTGACCATACCTCACGGGGAAAAACAGCACCAACCAAAAAGGCCCTAAGAAGTAGAGGGACAAAATGTCAGCACTTGTTTCTCTTATACAAACTTGCTAAGAAGAGCACAAGATGCATCCAGATGCTTCAATCATTTTCTTGACATTTTCTTTAAAATGCCTAGAAAGGTAGGAAACCAGGTACTAGAAAAAAATCTGGAAAGACTGCAGTGTGGTATCCTTATAAAAAGACACCTGCGTACACGTACATCACTAATTTTGGGGTCACTAGAAAGGTTTAAACAGCAAAAACAATTTTTTTTTTCTTTTTAGGGCCACACTTGTGGCATATGGAAGTTCCTGGGCTAGGGGTTGAATAGGAGATATAGCTGCTGGCCTACACCACAGTCACAGTCATGAGCAAAGCCAGGAATTGAACCCGCATCCTCATGGATAATATCAGGTTCTTCACCTGCTGAGCCACAATGGGAACTCCCTATTTTTTTTTTAACTAAAAAAAAGTGTATTTTGCTGTTTTAACTACTTGGTATTTTCCAAGTTTTATATAAAATTATCAATGTTGGGAGTTCCCGTCGTGGCGCAGTGGTTAACGAATCCGACTAGAAACCATGAGGTTGCGGGTTCGGTCCCTGCCCTTGCTCAGTGGGTTAACGATCCGGCGTTGCCGTGAGCTGTGGTGTAGGTTGCAGACGCGGCTCGGATCCCACGTTGCTGTGGCTCTGGCGTAGGCCGGTGGCTACAGCTCCGATTCAACCCCTAGCCTGGGAACCTCCATATGCCGCGGGAGCGGCCCAAGAAATAGCAACAACAACAACAACAAAAAAAGACAAAAAAAAATCAATGTTGGGAGTTCCTGTCATGGCTCAGTGGTTAACGAACCCAACTGGCATCCATGAGGACACAGGTTTGATCCTTGGCCTCGATCAGTGGGTTAAGGATCTGGTGTCGTGAGCTGTGGTGTAGGTTGCAGACGTGGCTTGGATCGTATGTGGCTGTGGCATAGGCCAGTGGCTGCAGCTCTGATTCAACCCCTAGCCTGGGAACCTCCATTTGCTGCAGGTGGCCCTAAAGAGATAAAAAGAAAAAAAAAAAAAAATATATATATATCAATGTAGACATTTGTCAAATGTATAAAAAGTCTGGATACATGTATTGAAATACTTTTCCCAATAATTAGATGATAGCATTTAAGAAGGGAAGTCACATTAACGGTACACCCCATTTTCTCTTTTTTGGTCTTTTTTAGGGCCATACCTGTGGCACATGGAAGTTCCCAGGCTAGGGGTCGAATTGGAGCCATAGCTGCTGGCCTCTACCACAGTCACAGCAAAACAGGATCCGAGCTGCATCTGTGAGCTACACCACAGCTCACAGCAATGCCAGATCCTTAACCTACAGTGATGGATCCCGTGTCCTCATGGATACTAGTCAGATTCATTTCCGCTGAGCTATGATGGGAACTGCTCTCACCCCATTTTCTCAATCACACAGATGCAGAAAGGACTTCTAGAGTCAGTACCATCATATGTCATTAGATCTAGGACTATAATCCAAACCACTTGGGTCCTAATCCCATGTTGTTTCCACACACCTGAAGATTTAGAACAAACCTTTATAAATTTGTGCCACTGAAAATTTTTATATTTTTTAGTTTTATGGAGGATAAATAGCTCTTTAAGCTGATATTTTAAAATGAAATTTATAATAGGCTTCTTACTGATCATCCCACAGCCTACAGCCACATAGTCATGTCCAGTCCAGATTCTCGTGTATAGGCTTATTCATTAGCTGAGTCCCCACATAAAGACCTTCTTATCTCCCAAATTCCAGACTGCTCGGCTGCTTCTAAACTCACAGGTCTCTGGGTCTGGCCTACTTGAATGTACATATTTTCTAACCTCCATTCCCAGCTTTGTCTGTGAAAGTACTTGTGCCTTGTTATCTGATCTGCTTTTGCCTACTGTCCCTGTACAAAGATCTAAAACTACTCTTGGAGTTCCCTGGTGCCTCAGCAGGTTAAGGATCCAGTGCTGTAACTAGCTAATGTGGTGCAGGTTTGATCCTGGCCTGGGAACTTCTGCATGCCACAGGGGTGGCCAATAAAATACAATACAATAAAATAACAAAACAAAACAAAACACTCTTCTTTCTGAGAGGGATAGGTGGAAGACTTTTGATGCACACAAGTTCCCTTACTCGATGGTTTCCCCAGTTGCCAAATGCCTTCCATGTGACCTTGAATGAGAAAGGGATAAATTGGAACAAAGCTCAAGACATCTTCTCTTTCCTCTTGTCAGCTGTAAAGCCAGAACAGAAACTATCTGATGGGTACCAGATATTCACTCAATCACATATATATCTCATCTAAAAATAAAAGTCAAATACACATTTCTTTGTTTTTTTCATATATTTACAATATAAATACTAATTTGTTTTCAAATACATATTCTTTTAACAATTTGCAAAAATTATCTAGCATGAGACAGTAATTTAATGTAAAGCCTCTGTAGTAGTGACTAAGGAAAAAATAGAGCTGTTCTGGGGATAAGGGATTCTAGAAGGAATATGAATCACATGATGATCTGAACTTGCAAAGGGAGTGTGAAGCAGCCTCGTCCGCACTGCACTGCCAATACAGCATGTGAAAGGATTACTGTGTGAGACAGCAACCTAGATGGGGTATTGTAAAAACTAAACCTGGGAGATATAAAAAGTACACATGCTTGCATAGTGCGTTAATCTTAAAGAAGCTCAACATTTCATTCTCATTTTCAATAACTTAAATGAATAGCACTTAAAACCCATCACACAAAATTAAAAGACTTGTGCATATATTTCCAATTTCAACATTAATGTCAAAAATACATAGTATGATTTTACACAGGATTTGTGCTACATTAGAACACTAGAGACAAACATCACTTGAGTATTAAAGAAAACATTAAATATTAAATAACTGAGAAATAAAACGTGTAAACACTAACCTAACTGGTGGGGTAGGGGCTTTGCTATTGCAACATGTCCAATGAAGTGGTTTCAACAGTACAAAAAGGATTCGGACATGAGTGTTTCCAGTCTGCTTGGAATATGTGGATCTCATTCCAGAAATCCTTTAATAAAAACTGGTCCAGGATAACAGGAAAGGATCTACTCTCCTGCTCGTTAATTTGATACACTCCTTTCTAGGCTAATTTTTACTTTCAAATTTGGGTACTGAGCAAATACTTTAAATTGTCACGCCTTATTAACATCTTGGTGAAAACTGAGGGTTTGTTGGCGATTCAGTGTACGATTTGAGTTCATATGCAGCACCACTATCAACTTCCATTGACTTTCTAGAGAACAGGAGCCGTACATCTCTATGGAGGTAGATCTTTCCAGATTTAGAACTCTGGAACCTAAACAAAGAAACAACAAAAGAATCCATCATTTCAGAGAATTAGTGTTTAAATCAAACAAACCTAAGTAATTAAATACTGGAAGCAGAAAGAATTACTCTTGCTACAATATTAATAGTTCCTCTTTAAAGTCTTATAATTGCCAAAGCACATGCTGCTATTTAAGGACCTCTCCCCCACTATTCCCTAAACATTCCATACTCCTTCTCCTCCTACAATGACAGAAGTGCTTCTTTCCGTAAGTCTGGGTTTCACATACAATCTCACCCTACACCCCTCGCACCACAGCACATGCACCTTTCTCTACAGCATTCAGTTTTAGTTTACATCAGTCAATTATACCACTTTTGGGCACCTTTTAGCTAAACAGAATGACCAAATTCACACAACTTGCTCTCCTACAATTTTGAGTACATTAGAATGATTTCCACACTTGGAAAGTTAGCACAGAAAATTATCAAATTTTGAGGACAAGCATAGGATGAGAGAAGACTTGTTATCATCAGTAGTGGCTAGCTAACTAAAGCCTAATCATCATTAAAAATTAAAAATTAGCAGTGAAATGAAAATGGTTTTCAAAGCTGTATATGGAACCGTTTCTATCCTCTGCTAATATCTACAGCATAATAAGGGAGGGGTGGAAGCTTTATCATATACACTTATCTGGCAGATAGTCAAACATACCCTTTAGGGCTAATTTCTCTAGTTTTCCCCTTGTGTAGCAGAAACACTCTGGGCTTGTAGATTTTATTCCTAAATTTGCTGAAAAATCTGGTGGTCAGTTGTATATATTAAAGCCCTCCTCTGACATGTTCACTCATTCTCTCTGAAGTTTTTCTTTCTTTCTTTCTTCTTTTTTTCATTTTTCTTTTTTGCTTTTTAGGGCCACAATGGCAGCATATAGAAGTTCCCAGGCTAGGGGTCCAACTGGAGCTGCAGCTGCCAACCTACACCACAGCTATAGCAATGGCAGGATCCAAGCTGCATCTGCAGTCTATGCCACAGCTTGTGGTAATGCCAGATCCTTAACCTACTGAGTGAGGGCAGGGATCTAACCCACACCCTCATGGATACCAGTCAGGTACTTAACCCACTGAGCCACAACAGGAACTCCAATCCTTTGTTTCTTATTACTTTTTTTTAATGTGGCCACTAGAAAATACAGAACTACATATATGGCTCATATTACGATTTTACTGGACAACACTAGTTTAGAAAACTGTGTTTCACCGCCCCAAGATACATCATCTGTTTTGCTATAAAATATTTCACATTACACAGCTATAAATGAAAACTCCCCTAACTCAACAAATAATACTGACTGCAAAAAGATATGCCATGTATTTTCTGCATCTTGGCATTTCACAAACACTGTCCAAGGTAAGTAAATTCCAAGGAGCACTAGTTAGAGTGACAGGTTTTTTGTCTGTTTTTGTCTTTTGGAGCCAAACCCACGGCATATGGAGGTTCCCAGCCTAGAGGTATAATCTGAGCTACAGCTGCTGGCCTATGCCACCAAGGATCTGAGCCACATCCGCAACCTATACCACAGCTCACAGCAATGCCAGATCCTTAACCCACTTAGCAAGGCCAGGGATCAAACCCGCACCCTCATGATGAATACTAGTTGGATTCGTTAACCACTGAGCCTCGACGGGAACTCCTAGAGTGACAGTTATTAAAAACTAAAATAAAAATTTGAGTTTTCTTCTAAAGTAATATACTTTCACATTCATTTGAAACATTACCTCAGATGTATGAGGTAGCGTAATAACCGTTCTTCTGTATGCCGGATATTCTCGTTATTAACACTTCTCTTCATCTCTTGTTTAACAGGTACAGAAAAAGTTCTTTGTCGGAGGAATGTCTGATGATTGGCTGGCATATCTCGTAGGTCATATATCACAACAAACATCTTCACCACAGTCTTATTAGGATTAAATAAGGTCTGAAGAAACAATATAGAAATTATTCTTTAAAAACAGTGATTTATTGATTTGACTCAAAATGATTGTGTCAGTAATAAAATAGGCTTTTTAATAATAAATTAATCCTAGTGGATATAATTCAGTTTGGGGGAATAAAGTTGATAAAATTTAAAAGTTTATGAAATTATATTCAATATTTTTAAAAAGTTCCAATTTGTTATCCTGTAACAAATCAAAATCTTTAGTTACAAATCTCATATTAATAATTGAAAATATATAACTTTCAATCTTGTTCATATTTTAAGAAATAGTTCTACTAGATTAAGCAAAATGTACCTTCATTGGATTAAAACATTCCAGTTCAATTATTTTAAACACTAACTTCATTAAAATATATCCAATGTAAAATACTCAAAATAGAATTTTAGTTTTCCTCACATTTTAACAGTGAATAAATAGAAATTTTTTTAAAATAGAAGCTTGGTAAAATTAGACTTTGGTGTTTTGGGTACATAGGGTAATTATAAAATTTAAAACATGTTCTCGAAAAAGAGACATTTTCCTTTTTGGAAATTTTTCCAAATTTAGAAAATAAAGTTCATTGTTATTAGCTACAAAGTAGGCTAAGTAATAAACACTTCATGTTCTCACAGTTGGATTCATTCCAAAAACTGCAGTGACACTAGATTTTTTTTTTTATTATCATCAGTATCATAACAGACCAAAATTAAATTCAACTGATACTTGGCCATTAATAACTGAAGGAGTATTATTTTTTAAAGTACTAATTTTTAAACAAAATTCCAAGCTGGTGATTTGACTTTAACCAAATTACCAACACATCAATAGGTAACTTGGTGCCCATGCTTTCAGAAGCTCATCCGTGGCACTGGACATCACTCACTGAATCAAAATGAGAAATATATCAATATTATGATCCAATTTTTGAAATCTAGTGAGTCTTAAGATTAAGGCTAAAACATTTAACAACTACAACAATTAGCAAGAGAGGAGTTCAAGCCATGTTTATACATAATTAAACTTATATAAGGAATGAAAGACATACCCAAATTTCAGATTTAAAATAGCCAGTAGAGTTGGCAGTCTTCAAACAAGGGTAAATGTGCTGCCTCTGGGTTTATGCCTCATTATTATGACAAATGACAGCTAGCTTTCCAGTGACTCACACTTTCACAAGAGCTACATAGCCAGAGGCAAGAGATCAGAAGATGATCACTCTTTTAGTTTAAGAAATCCATTCAACATAAAATCTTACTCAAAATGCAGTGATTTTTCCTCAATAAAATTTATACATGTATTGCAATATATATATACACATAAATATTGCTCAGTACTACATTTCATTCCTGTGTGATATGAAATAAACAAATGTATAGACTCTTTGCTGTACTAGAACAATGGTGTTGAGAAGAAGTGCTCTCTTGAAGCACTTATCACATTGAAGCCAAAGGATGTAAAAAGGCTTGCTGAATTAGATCAGATCCTGAGTATGAGGCACTCAGTTACACTTAAAAAAAATTCTGCTTTATTGAGGTACTGTTGGCAAATATCAGCTAGACTCATTGCAAGGAGCCAACACTGTAACAGACTTCTGGGCTTACAGGATTATTGTGAGTCTGACTTGTAGATGAATTCAGTCACAAACTGGCCTTGATGTAAAATTACTCTTTTGAGAACCCTAGACCCAGGATGAAGAAAAATTATTGCTCTAGGCTAGTAAAGTTTACCTGAGCCAAAACTAGATCAACACCTAGACCAAAAGGAAAGGTACATTTTTCACCCTGACATCTGTCAGACTGGACTTCTGCTTTGTGTAACTGTCTCATTAAGTCAATTTTGGAAATGATTACACTAGGGATAATTGCTTCCCAAGTTTTCCTGCCAAAGCAATACTAATATTTGGGGGTCTCCTTTTATATAGGTCAATCTCAAGCTAGTTTATTAAATAGAAGGCATGAGTAATGCTAAATTATAATTATATTAAAAATAGTACTATTTAACTGTTATATACTACTTTTCTAAAGCATTCACCTTGATTAGCTTTATTAATGTTTTCCTTTTATGGAGGTCCCCAAATGGTCATTCCTGAGGCAGAGCAGGTAAACTCCAAACAAAGCTGCAGCCCCACTGTTACTTACCAAAGTTGTTGCAGCAGCAGTAGCAGGAGAAAGGGCTAAGTTCTATATGTATGTGAGAGAATGATTATTGCAATTGTAGGCTATAAAACACATACCACTTGTATTGTTCCTGAAGGAGGTACTCGATAACCCCTTTTACCAAGGGACTCTAAAGTAATCACACCCTTGAAATAAAAGAAGACAAATTGAGTACAAACTGATGCATATATTCATACACACAGACACACTAATAATTAAAACAAGAATAATAAATCATATAATTACTAATATTTCGGAATTGTATTTGTATGGAAAAACATTCACATTGACTCTAATAGAGGCACACTCTACAAATATGAAATAGTGAGGATCCCACCAGTAAGAAAAAAATTCACTGTTCTTCCTGGAGATGTTGCAATAAACAATACATAACATCAATGACCATACTTGTTGAAATTTCTATTAATACGTAAGATATAAAAGTGAGGAGTTCCTTAAAACTAAAAAGGAAATAAAGGAGATGACAGGATTATTCTCTTCTATCATGTAGGAGGAAAGAAATGAAAAAACAAAATAATTTATTATCTTTGGACATATAAAAAGTCAAGAATGAAGAATGATCCTGATTAGGTCTTGCTTAAAAATGAGGTCAGTTTTTCAGTAAGTTGAGTTGTTATATACATGTATGGATTTCTGACTAGACAACATTATCAGCATCACCTGTGAACTCGTTGGAAAGGCAGAATTCAAATCAAATCTACACTTTAACAAGATCCCCTAGATGTACCTTAAAGTTTGAGAGGTACTGTTGTATTATACAAAGTAGTTTTCTGAGACAGATGTACTAATCATTCCTGAGATTGAATGTGTGAGCATGACCAAATGACTACAAATGGTGACTGTGATACTTAATTCATAGATTAATTTTTTTTTTCTGTCTTTTGAGGGCCGCACCCATGGTATATGGAGGTTCCCAGGCTAGGGGTCTAATCAGAGCTGTTGCCGATGGCCTATGTCATGGCCACAGCAACGCCAGATCTGAGCCATGTGTGCGACCTACACCACAGCTCACGGCAACGCCATATCCTTAACCCACTGAGCAAGGCCAGGGATTGAACCCACAACCTCATGGTTCCTAGTCAGATTCATTTCCACTGCCACACGACGGGAACTCTGTTAATTTATAGATTAACTTTAAGAAACAAATGCTGATTCATTTGTTTTAACTGGGTGAATAGTTTTCTTTTGAGTAGTTAAAATAACTTGCAAGCTCTACAATTCTTTTTTTTTTTTTTCTTTTTAGGGCCACACCCACAACATATGGAGGTTTCCAGGCTAGTGGTCAAATTGAAGCTACAGCTGCTGGCCTATACCACAGCCACAGCAACAGCAATACGGGATCCAAGCCGCGTCTACAAACTATACCACAGCTCATGGATCCTTAACTCACTGAGTGAGGCCAGGGATGGAACCAGCATCCTTGTGGATTCTAGTTGGATTCGCTTCCACTGTGCTATGAAAGAAACTCCCCAAGCTCTACAATTCTTAGTCTGTCATTTTATTCCTTACCTGACAAAACTGTCAACCTTATGTAAAATTCAATATAAAACAGGACTATCTCATCAGGTAACATCTCTGTTGGGTTTGAAAGACAGACCAGGGGTAAGGGATGGGATGAGGGGTAAAGAGTAGCAGAAAAAAAGGTAAAATAGCGAGCCAGACTCCAATACATGAATACCTAATCTCGAAGTGAGCAGCACTTGAAAATCAGATTATTAAATTAACATATTAATAGGAAATGTTCATGGAAACAGGCACTGAAAAGACATATGGGGTTCTTAACAAATCTGATTTATAACATGGCATTTAAAGCATAAAAACAGCATATCAACAAACTGCATCCCTAATCAAAGTAGCAATGAACCTTTAACAATTTCTCTCTTACAATCTTCACTACATGAAAAAAATGCTATGGTATATAATGCTCCTTTTCTTCCTAGTTCCATAAAGAAAAAGCAAAATATATCTAAATAATAGCTACCTTTGAAAAAAATCTTATTGAACTATAGCTGATTTACAATGCTGCATTAGTTTCAGGTGTACAGCAAAGTGATTCAGAGATACATACACATATATGTGTGTGTATACACACACACACACACACACACTCACATATACACTCTTTTTCATATTCTTTTCCATTATGTTTATCACAGGATACTGAATATAGTTCCCTGTGTAACAGCTGTCCTTCTAATCACATTGCTACCGGCAATACATTACTGTTCTTCCTTGCCATCTTCCTTTAGATACATACAGGAAAACTGAAGAGGCAAAAATATACTAACAAGCCTATACTTATTTCCTTTAATACATAAAATTCTAATAGTTTTTAAAAAATGGCAAGAGTAACTAAATCAATTTATAAATAAAAAAATGTAGATTAAAAAAAAAAACCTCCAAGTTTAAGGCAACACTTTATTTTTGTCTTTTTAGGGCCACACCCATGGCATATGGAAGTTCCCAGGCTAGGGGTCCAACTGGAGCTGCAGCTGCCAACCTACACCACAGCCATAGCAACACCAGATCTGAGCCACAACTGCAACCTACACTGCAGCTCATGGCAATGCCAGATCCTTTAACCCACAGAGCAAGGCCAGTGATAAAACCTGCAACCTTATGGAAACTAGCCAGATTCTTAACCTGCTGAGCCACAAAGGGAACTCCCAGGGCAACACTTCACAACAATAATTTACATAAGACCAGTATTGCCAGTGTCAAATTACAAAATTTTTTTTTGTCTTTTATCTATTTAGGGCCACACCCACAGCATATGGGGATTCCCAGGCTAGGGGTCAAATCGGAGATGCAGCTGCTGGCCTACACCACAGCCACAGCAACATAGGATCTGAGTCCGTGTCTGCTACCTACACCACAGCTCACAGTAATGGCAGACCTTTAACCCACTGAATCAGGCCAGGGGTAGAACCCACAACCTCATGGTTCCTAGTTGGATTCAGTTCTGGTGTTCAGTTCCTGTAAAAATATTAGTTCTAGTTTATTAAAACATCCACTCCCTCTCCATCCCCCTTGGCAACCACAAGTCTGTTCTCCAAGTCCATGATTTTCTTTTCAGTGGAAAGGTTAATATGTGTCATATATAAGATTCCAGATAAAAGTGATATCATAATTGAAAACAAAACTGCTTACCTATCAAAGCAAATTATCCCGAAAACTGCTTACCTAACAATTCAAATTATCCCATTAATTTTTTTAAATTATTCAATGAATTTTATTACATTTATAGTTGTACAATAATCCTCACAAATCAATTATACATCATTTCTATCCCAAACCCCCATTGCATCCCCTGACTCCCAACCTATAACTCATTTGGAAAACTTAAGTTTTTCGAAGTCTATGAGTTAGTACCTATTCTGCAAAGAAGTTCATTTGTCCTTTCTTTAGATTCTACATGTAAGTGATAGCATATGATATTGGTGTCTCACTGTATGACTTACTTCACATAGCATAATAATTTCTAGTCCATCCATGTTGCTGCAAATGCCTTTATTTCTTCCCTTTTAATGACTGAGTAATATTCCATTGTGTATGTGTACCACATCTTCTTTATCCACTTCTCCGTCAATGGGCATTTAGGTTGTTTCCATGTCTTGGCTACTGTACACAATGCTGCAATGAACACTGGAGTACATGCATCTTTTTGAATCATGGTTTTCTCTGGGTAAGTGCCCAGGAGTGGGATGGTTGGATCAAATGGTAATTCTATTTTTATTTTTCTGAGGAATCTCCATGCTGTTTTCCACAGTGGTTGAACCAATTTACATTCCCACCAACAGTGTAATAGGGTTCCCTTTTCCCAACACCCTCTCCAGCACTTACTGCTTGTGGACTTTTTGATGATGGCCATTCTGGCCAGTGTAGGATGGTACCTCATAGTGGTTTTGATTTGCATTTCTCTAATAATGAGTGATACTGAACATCTTTTCGTGTGTTTTTTGGCCATTGGTATGTCTTCTTTGGAGAACGGTCTGTTTAGATCTTCTGCCCATTTATTGGTGAGGTTGTTTGTTTTTTTGGTATTGAGTTCCAGAAGGTGTTCATAAATTTTGGAGATTATGCCCTTGTTAGTCGTTTCATTTGCAAAGATTTTCTCCTATTCTGTGGGTTGTCTTTTCAGTTTGTTTAGAGTTTCCTTTGCTGTGCAGAAACTTTTAAGTTTGATTAGGTCACATTTGTTTATTTTTGTTTTTATTGTCATTACTTCGGGAAGTGAATCTGAGAAGATATTGCTGTAGTTAAGGTCAGAGAGTGTTTGACTATGTTTTCCTCTAAGAGTTTTATAGCATCTGGTCTGATATTTAGGTCTTTAATCCATTTTGAGTTTGTGTATAGTGTTAGGAAGTGTTCCAATTTCATTCTTTTTCATGTGACTGTCCAGCTTTTCCGGCACCACTTATTGAAGAGGCTGTCTTTTCTTTGTATATTCTTGCCTCTGTTGTCATAGCTTAGTTGGCTGTAGGTGCGTGGGTTCAATTCTGGGCTTTCTATCCTGTTCCACTGATCTCTATGTCTGTCTTTGTGCCAGTACCCCACAGTTTTGATGACTGTAGCTTAGTAGTATAGTCTGAAGCCAGGGAGCCTGATTCTTCCAGCTCCATTTTTCTTCCTCAGGATGGCTTTGGCTATTCTGGGTCTTTTATGCTTCCAAACAAACTTTAAAATATTTTGTTCGAGTTCTGTGAAAATGTCCTTGGTAATTTAACAGGGACTGCATGGAATCTGTAGATTGCCTTAGGTAGTATAGTCATTTTGATAATATTGACTCTTCCAGTCCAAGAGCATGGCATGTCTTCCCATCTGTTTGTGTCATCTTTCTTTCATCAGCATCTTATAGTTTCCAGAGTATAGGACTTTTGTCTCTTTAGGTAGGTTTATTCCTAGGGATTTTATTCTTTTGGATGTGATGGTAAATGGGATTGTTTCCCTAATTTGTCTTTCTGCTCTTTGTTAGTATATAGAAATGCTGTCAATTTCTGTGCATTAATTTTGTATCCTGTGACTTGGCCGAATTCATGGATGAACAGTTTTCTGGTAGTCTTTAGGATTCTCTAGGTAGAGTATCACATCATCTGCAAACAGTGATAGCTTTACTTCTTCCTTTCCAATTTGGATTCCTTTTATTTCTTTTTCGTCTCTGATTGGCATAGCTACCACTTCTAAAACTATGTTTAATAGTAGTGGCAAGAGCAGACATCCTTGTCTTGTTCCTGATCTCAGTGGGAATTCTTTCAGCTTTTCACCACTGAGAATGATGTTAGCTGTGGGTTTGTCATAGATGGCCTTTATTATGTTGAGGTAGGTTCCCTCTATGCCCAGTTTCTGAAGGGTTTTTATCAGAAATGGTGTTGGATTTTGTCAAAGGCTTTTTCTGCATCTATTGAGAGGATCATAGGGTTTTTGTTCTTCAGTTTGTTAATGTGGTGTATTACATTGATTGATTTGTGGATATTGAAGAATCCTTGCATCCCTGGGATAAATCCCACTTGATCATGATGTACAATCCTTTTAATGTATTGTTGGATTCGGTCTGCTAGTATTTTGTTGAGGATTTCTGCATCGATGTTCACCAGTGAAATTGGACTATAGTTTTCTTTCTTTTTTGTGGAGCCTTTGTCTGGTTTTGGTATGAGGGTGATGGTGGCCTCACAGAATGAGTTTGGGAGTGTTCTTTCCTCTGCAATTTTTTGGAATAGTTTCAGAAGGATAGGTATTAGCTCTTCTCTAAATGTGTGATAGAATTTGCCTGTGAAGCCATCTGGTCCTGGACTTTGGTTTGCTGGAAGTTTTTAAATCACAGTTTCAATTTCAGTACTTGTGACTGGTCTGTTGATCTTTTCTATTTTGTCTTGGTTTAATCTCATGAGTGTACTTTTCTAATAATTTGTCAATTTCTTCTAGTTTTTTCCATTTTATTGGCATACAGTTGCATGTAGTAATCTCTTATGATCCTTTGTATTTCTGTGATGTCCATTGTAACTTCTCCTTTTTCATTTCTAATTTTATTGATTTGAGCCCTCTCTCTTTTTTTTCTTGATAAGTCTGGCTAAGGGTTTATCAATTTTGTTGGTCTTTTCAAAGAACCAGTTTTTAGTTTCATTGATCTTTTCTACGGTTTTCTTCACTTGCATTTCATTTATTTCTGCTCTGATCTTCTTTTTTCTTTTTCCTTTTTAGGGCCACAACCAGGGCATATGGAGGTTCCCAGGATAGGGGTCAAATCGGAGCTACAGCTGCTGGCCTACACCAGAGCCACAGCAACGCTGGATCCGAGCCGCATCTGCAACCTACACCACAGCTCACGGCAACACCAGATCCTTAACCCACTGATCAAGGCCAGGGATCGAACCCACAACATCATGGTTTCTAGTTGGATTCATTTCCACTGTGCCACAACAGGAACTCCTCTGCTCTGATCTTTATGATTTCTTTCCTTCTGCTAACTTTGGTTCTTGTCTGTTCTTCACTTTCTAGGTGCTTTACATGTAAAGTTAGGTTGTTTATTTGAGCTTTTTCATTTTTCCTGAGGTAGGCTTGTATTGCTATAAACTTCCCTCTTAGAACTGCTTTTGCTGCATCCCATAGGTTTTGGAGTGTTGTATCTGTGTTGTTATTTGCTTCTAGGTATTTTTAAATTTCCTCTTTGATTTCTTCAGTGATCCATTGGTTGTTTAGTAGCATATTGTTTTTCTCCATGTGTTTGTACTTTTTTTGCCCTTTTTTTCTTGTAGTTGATTTCTTTCTTTTCTTTTTTTTTGTTTTTTTTGTCTTTTTGCCATTTCATGGGCCGCTCCCATGGCATATGGAGGTTCCCAGGCTAGGGGTCGAATCAGAGCTGTAGCTGCCAGCCTACGCCAGAGCCACAGCAATGCAGGATCCAAGCCGCGTCTGCAACCTATGCCACAGCTCATGGCAACGCCAGATCGTTAACCCACTGAGCAAGGCCAGGGATCGAATCTGCAACCTCATGGTTCCCAGTCAGATTCGTTAACCGCTGTGCCAAAATGGGAACTCCATCTTGTAGTATATTTCTAGTCTTATAGTATTGAGGTCGGAAAAGATGCTTGATATGATTTCAATCTTCTTAAAGTTACCAATGCTTGATTTGTGGCCCAGGATGTGATCTATCCTAGAGAATGTTCTATGTGCACTTGAGAAGAATGTGTATGTTGCTTTTGGATGGAATGTCCTATAAATATCTATTAAGTCCATCTGGTCTAGTGCATCATTTAGGGCCTATGTTTCCTTGCTAATTTTCTGTCTGGATGATCTGTCCACTGCTGTGAGTGGGGTGTTATTAAAGTCGATTTCTGTGTTTTTGTCTATTTCTCCTTTTAAGGTTGTTAGCATTTGCCTTATATATTGGGATGACCCTATGTTGGGTGCATATATATTTACAATTGTTCTATCTTCTTCTTGGATTGATCTTTTGATAATTATGTAATGTCCTTTCTTGTCTCTTAAAATATTCTTTATTTTGGGAGTTCCCATTGTGGCTCAGTGGTTAACGAATCCGACTAATAACCATGAGGTTGTGGTTCGATCCCTGGCCTTGCTCAGTGGGTTAAGGATCCAGCGTTGCTGTGAGCTGTGGTGTAGGTTGCAGATGCGGCTTGGATCCCGTGTTGCTGTGGCTCTGGTTTAGGCCGACAGCTATGGCTCCAATTTGACCCCTAGCCTGGGAACCTCCAATATGCCATGGGAGCAGCCCAAGAAATGGCAAAAAGACAAAAAAAAAAATTCTTTACTTTAAGGTCTATTTTGTGTGATATGTGTATTGCTTTTGATTCCTATTTGTTTTGATTCTTGTTTCCTGTTTTGATTCCTAATTTCTGTTTCTTTTGATTCCTGTTTGCATAGAATATTTTCTTCCATCCTCTCACTTTCGATTTGTGTGTGTCCCTATAAGTGAAGCAGGTCTCTTGAAGACAGCATATACATGGATCTTGTTTTTTGTTTCCATTCAGCCAGTCTGTGTCTTTTGGTTGGGGCATTTAATCCATTTACATTTATGGTAATTATTGACATGTATGTTCTTATTGCCATTTTATTAACTATTTTGGGTTTGTTTTTGTTGCTCTTTTTTCTTACCTTCTTCTCCTGTTCTCTCCTCTTCTGGTTTGATGACTATCTTTAGTGTTGTATTTCAGTTGATTTTTCCTATTTGTTTGTGTATCAGTCGCAGATTTTTAGTTTGCAGTTACTCTGAAGTTTTGATATAGGAGTCTATATATATGTATGAGATTGTTTTAAGTTGTTGGTCTCTTAATTGCAAGTGCATCTCCAGTGTCCTGCATTTGTACCTTCCTCTTCTCACGATTCCTGATTTTGGTGGCCTATTTGCGTGTGGATGATTTCCTACCTTTACTGTATATATACCTTTACTGGTGAGCCTTGTCATTTGTGGTATTCTTGTTTCCAGTTGCTGCCTTTTCTTTTCTGCCTACAGAAATTCTTTTAGTATTTGCTGTAGAGCTGGTTTAATGTTGCTGAATTCTCTTAGCTTTTGCTTATCTGTGAAGCTTTTGATTTCTCCTTCAAATCTGATTGAGAACCTTGCTGGGTAAAGGAATCTTGGTTGAAGGTTTTTTTCCTTTCATCATGTTAAGTATATAATGCCACTCCCTTCTGGCCTGCAGAGTTTCTGCTGAAAAATTTGCCAATAACCTTATCGGGGTTCCCTTGTATGTCATTTGTTTCTTTTCCCTAGCTGCTTTCAGTATTTTCCCTTTTTCTTTAACTTTGGTCAGTTTGATTAATACGTGTCTCAGGGTGTTCGTCCCTGGGTTTATTTTATATAGTACTCATTGTGCTTCCTGGATTTGAGTGAGTGGTTCCCTTCCCATGTTAGGGAAGTTTTTGGCTATTATCTCTTTGAATATTTTTTCTGTCCCCTTCTCTCTCTTTTCTCCTTCTGACACCCCTATAGTATGGATGTAGTTGCGTTTAACACTGTCTCAGAGTTCTCTGAGACTGTCTTCTTTCTTTTCAATTTTTTTTCTCTTTTCTGTTTCGCATCCATGATTTCACTAGTCTGTCCTCCACCTCGCTTATTTGTTCTTCTGCCTCCTGTATTCTGCTATTGGTTGCTTCTAATGAAGTTTTTATTTCAGTTATTGTACTTTGCATCTCTGCTTGCTTGAGTTTTAAATCTTGTATTTCTTTGCTCAATGTTTGCTGTAAATTATCTATCTTTGCCTCCAGTTTATTTTCAGTGTCTTGCATCATCTTCAGCATCATTAGTTTGAAGTCTTTTTCCTGGAGGCTGATAATCTCTAGATAACTTAGCTGTTTCTCTGTGGTTTTTCTTTCTCCCTTATCTGAGTTATAGTTCTCTGTCTTTTCATTTTTATAGGGTTTTGGTGTGGTATCCTTTTTGCAGACAATATAGCTGCACCCTCTCTTACCTCTGGTGTCTTGCCCCCTTGTGGCTGAGGTTGGTAGGAAAGCTTGCTATAAGCTTCCTGATGGGAGGGACTGGTGCCTGGTCACTGGTAAGTGGGGCTGATTCCTCTTCCTCTGGTGGATGGGGCTTTGGGTCTGGGTGAGATTAGAGGTGGCTGTGTGCCTGGGGGTTCTTTAGGTAGCCTGTTTACTGATAGGTGGGGCTGTGATCCCATCAGGTTTATTGTTTGGCCTGGGGCTTCTCAGTGCTGATGGGTGGGGCCAGGTTTTCCCACAATGGCCACCTCTAGAGGAACATACACTGATAAGTATTCCCAAGACCTTTGCCTACAATGTCTTTCCCCCACAATGAGTCACAGTCACCCAGTGTTTTCCTAGGAGATCATCCAAGAACTGCAGTCAGTTCCAATCCAAATTCCTATGGAAGGCCCCACTGGCCTTCAATGCCAGATGCTTCGGGGCCTCTTCCTCCCAATGGCAGATCCCTAGGCATGGGCACCCAATGTGGAGCTCAGGTCTCTCACTCCTATAGGTGAGTCCCTGTGACACAGTCACTTTTCAGTCTGTGGGCTGCCCACCCAGCAGGTATGGGGTTGCCTACATCGTGTAATTGCCCCTCCTACCTCTTGATGTGGCTTCCTCTATGTCTTCTGGAGCAGGATCTTTTTGAAAGTTTCCAGTCCATTTGGCTGAAGGCTGTTCAGCATTTGGTTGTAATTTTGTTTTTTTTTATGAGAGAAGGTGAGCTCCCTCCAGTTCTTCTATTCTTGGCCATCTTAATTCCATCTCCAGATGACTGGTTTATTATGGACAGATATTAAAAGGATTTGAACCAAGAGCCAGATGAAAAGATACACAAGGCAAGGTCCTGAACAAAGGAACTTCTGTCAGGGATTTGGAGTCTGGAACCCAGGACAGTGGCACATGGAGGCATTCTGCTTCACCCACCTGGAAGCTCTATAAAACCCTTTCCTTTGGAATTTTATGAAGGCTTCATGACACAGGTATAGTTGATTAAATCCTAGGCATTGGCAAGTCCTGAATTTTTTAATTAAAAAAATTTTTTGTTTTCGGCTATGTTTGTGGCATGTGGAAGTTCCTGGGCCAGTGACTGAACTCTCGCCAAAGCTGTAACCAGAGCCATAGCAATGACAATGCCAGATCCTTAACCCACTGAGCCACAAGGGAATGTTCAAGTTAGGAATTTTAAAAAGAGGTTGGGAATATATTTAGAGTTTTATTAGTATTAATGAACTTATTGTTATTTTAATAATTTCATCATTTTAATTGGTTGGCATATTAATATTTCTACTGAGAAAGTTATTATATTTAACATAAAGAAGAAAAACACATTTCCTTCTGGCATTTTAGGATGGAATAGGAGGATTAAGATGAACTAAATTTGGCCAAACTCTTATACAAAAACTTCTCAAATATGCATATAGCTAAGTAAAACTGAAGGAGGTATATCTTTTTTTTTTTGGCTGCACTTGTGACATGCCTAAGTTCTGGGGCCAGGGATTGAACCTCCACCATGGCTGTGATCCAAGCTACAGCAGCAACACCACCACCAGATTCTTTAACACATTGTACCACTAAGGGGATTCTGAAAGAGGTTTATCTTAATTTGATCAATTACACACAGGAGAAAATATACGGTGTTGTTAATATGATCATAACACAAGACATACCATGAATTTGCCACCAGCAAATTTGCTTTTGACCTTTTTGCCTGGTTCCACCATGCGACAGTTTCTAAACTGTGAAATGTTGTCATATATAACATTTGGACAACATTTTTACCTTTGACATCTGATTGGATAGAGCTATTATATGGCTTTGAGCTAATCTTAAAGGAATTATTTAATGAAAAGCCCTTTACTATCTCTGTACCATAAAAACAGAATTCTCTGTGCTAAAATTTTACATTTGTGTGTCATTTGTAAAATTTGTTTTGAGAGATCCCAAAGTTATTAGAGTAACATATGGGAGTTTGGTGTGTCTCAGCTCCAGTGGTCTGTATTATCAAAATATCAAGTCCTTTCTTTTTATCGGGGCGGGGGGGGGGGGTCACATGCCTATGGAAGTTCCCGGGCCAAGGATTGAACTCATGCCACAGCAGTGTCCTGGGCTGTTACAGTGACAATGCTGGATCCTTACCCCACTGCACCACACGGGAACTCCATTCAGTCCTTTGAAAATAGACAAAACTACCAAAATATAAGTAAGATTCCCTAAAAAACAAGATTAGTTTTATTAATTTACAGTAGGAAAGATATATGGTCTAAAATTTGTACTGGGTCATCTGCAAAGGGAATCCATTCCTAATGAGTAAAAATAAATTACATATTTTTTATGCATGGAAAATTTATTAAAGAATGTTAGAAAAAAGTAAGTAAGATATTCTTAAGGGGTTGATGACCTGATTTAAACTCCTCAGTTTTTATTCAAAATCTGTGACCATTTGTGTGTATATTCTGGAGACAGAGTGGTAAATCCTTTATTTCTTAATCCTTCATTTTTTAGATTCACCGAACCTTAAGGATTAATGTTATTTGCTATTTTAAATCATAGTTCAAATTACCTCTTGTGGAGTTCCTATGTGGCTTAGCAGAAACAAATCTGACTAGCATCCATGAGGATTCAGGTTTGATCCCTGGCCTCACTCAGTGGGTTAAGGATCCAGCATTGCCATGAGCTGTGGTGTAGGTCGCAGACATGGCTCTGACCTGGCACTGCTGTGGCTGTGGTGTAGGCCAGCAGCTACAGCTACTGATTCGACCCCTAGCCTGAGAAACTCCATATGCTGCGGGTATGGCCCTAAAAAGAAAAAAAAAAAGAAAAAAAAATTACCTCTTGCTCATGAATTTCATTCAAACATATTTTTTGAGCTGACTTTCAACCAATTCACTCTTTTATCTTATTTCTAACTTAAATTACTGGTCATCAGGGACTCTGGTATACCAATGACAGATTACATTATTTTAGACCTTATCTTCCCATTCCTGTGTCAACAGAATGTGTGAAACTGATGAGAATTCTTGATGTCCTAGTAAAGCAAAATGTGCATTTTCATAGCTATATTCTAATATTGTAAGCATTCTAGTATGACACACATTTTTTTTCTGACAATGAGCTTATCTCAATGATATTTTCCATTTTATTAATTATCCAAAATATCAGTTATTTTTTTCAAAATTATTCTGAATCAAAAAGTCTACAAATAATAACTCACACAACTCAACAGGAAAAAAACAAACAACCCAATTGGAAAATGGGCAAAAGACTTAAATATACATTTCTCCAAAGAAGTACAAATGGCCAATAGGCACAAGAAAAAATGTTTACCATCATTAATTATTAGAGAAATGCAAATCAGAAGTATAATTAGGTATCGTCTCACATCAGTCAGAATGGCCATTATTAAAAAGTCTACAAATAAAAAATGCCAGAGAGGATGTGGAGGAAAGGAAACCCTCCTACACTACTAGTGGGAATGTAACTTGGTGCAACAACTATGGAGAATAGTATGGATATTCCTTAAAAACTTAAATTTGGAACTGCCATATGATCTAGCAATCCCCCCCACTCTGGGCAATATATGTGGAGAAAACCATAATCTGAAAAGATACATGCATCCCAATATTCACTGTAGCACCATTTCCAATAGCCAAGACATGGAAGCGACCTAAATGTCCATCAACAGAGGAATGGACGAAGAAGATGTGGTACATGTATACAATGGTTATAACCATAAAAAAGGAAATAACCCCATTTGGAGCAACATGGATGGACCTAGAAATTATCATACTAAGTGAAGTAAGTCAGATAAAGAAAGACAAATATCATATAATATCACTTATATGTGGGATCTAACTTTTTAAAATGATACAAAAGAACTTATTTATAAAACAGAAACAAACTCACAGATTTCAAAATCAAACTTATGGTTACCAAAGGGGAGACTGTGGGGCAAGAGAGAGGGATAAATTGGGAGGATAGGATTAAAACATACAAACTACTATATATAAAATAGATAACTAAAAGGGACCTACTGTATAGCACAGGGAGGTTTAGTCAATGTTCTGTAACAACCTATATGTAAAAAAAGAATGAATATACGTATATGTGTAACTGATTCACTTTGCTGTATATCTGATACTAATACAATGCTGTACATCAACTATATTCCAGTAAAATTAAAAAGAAAGAAAGAAAGAAAGAAACTAGGGCAAAGTAACTTGTAGTTTTACCATCCAGAGAAAAATGATGTTAACAATCTTGTATATTTTTTCTCTCTCTCTTCCTTATAAATTCATATATATAGCCATACCTATATCTGTACACATATTACCACAATATGTCACATTTAGGTATAATTTCAATAAGTAAAAATATTTGTTGCTTTGTTCCCTTGGCAATAAATATTTTTCTATATTCTGGAGGCACTAAAAAATTTTTACTGGAAAGCGGTAAATGAATACCAAATGGTACATATGATAACTGGGCAGATTTATAAGAATTGGGTCTCTTTTTTATAATAACCATTGTTATGCATCTTATGATTATGACTCACAAATGTAAATATTATTGAGAAAACCGAATAAATGATTACACACTACTATACTTTTGCTTTCAAAGTATGAAACACTGATGCTTGACTAAAATTTTCACTTTTTTTTCCTGTTTAGGGTCGCACCCATGGCATACAGAGGTTCCCAGGCTAGGGGATGAATCAGAGCTACAGCTGCCAGCCTACACCAAAGCCACAGCAATGTGGGATCTGAGCCGCGTCTGCGACCTACACCACAGCTCATGGCAACACCGGATTCTTAACCCACTGAATGAGGCCAGGGATCAAACCCATATCCTCATGGATACTAGTTGGGTTTGTTAACCACTGATCCATGACAGGAACTCCAAATTTTCACTCTTAGAATAAAGTAAGTCTAAATAACCTTCCTTGAACAAATTAGGCCAATAATGAGTGGTCTATATTTAGGTCCCTAAAAAACTATAACTACTCTGTTGTTTCTCAGTTACACAGAATTCATGCAGCACTGGTGGTATAGTGGTGAGCATAGCTGCCTTCTAATTATGTAGAATTCCCTTTTCATAGCTATTATAAATAACCACAATAACAAAAAAATGTTACTAATGCCCTTGAAAACCTAGACAGTAGGAAAGGGATATCAGAAAAGGATTGGGCAGGTGATAAGCTAGGAAATTCAAGTAGCAAGACCACAGCTGTACATTTCTATGCTTACTGCAATTTGTATTTCTCAAAGTAAGAAGTAACATAAAAACCCAGATCTGACTCCATATCTGATAGCATCACTGCAAACTTCTTCCAGACTTGCACTGCTAGCCACTTGACTTTCAGAAAAGGGCTGATGGTAATCATATACCAGAACTTGGTGTCATTTTTGCAGCTGTAGGCTTAATTTACCCTCAAATCCACTGAGATAAAAAATGGAAAAGGTAAAATTATAGGATCTTAAGGCTCAAAACTGTGCTGTTATTCCCCTTTGCTATTTTACTCTCTACTAAAACATTAGCATGGAGTCAGAAATAGTGAGTATTCTAAAGAAACCAAGGATTGGAAAAAGAATGGTCCAAAGATAAGCCAAACAGGAGAAAGGGGGTGAAAGGGCCTCACAGATGCCTTAGATCACCATATCTTTACTTGAACTCTACTGAGAGGACGACCATAGTGAAGGCAACACAGGTACACTAGAGTATATACTAAGCACTTGAGAACTGTGTCAACTCAGCAAGATATGGAATTACAGTGTCACTAACCAAACTTTTATCGTTTTTTAAAATTACACAAAATAGGTAAATTCTCAAAATCATCTTCAAATGAGATAGGGGACGTGTGTCATTACAGCTTTCTCAGAAAAAGTTGTGAGGTGATCTTTTGCTATTTTAGTCTCTTAATCAGCCTTCAATTCTCTTAGGAAATGCTTTGTGTTTTCAATCATTGCACCAGAGCAGTACTAAATCTCTTTAAATGTGAAGGCATTTGTCATTTAGTTGGTTGATTTCAGCAGAAAAAGACAATTTAAAAATACTTGCCATATAAGGAGAGGGAGCATTATCATCAGAAACACTGTAGAATGACACTTCAACTGGAAGAGTCAAATGAGTGGGGCAGAAAACACCACTTGCCCCTACCTCGGCAGTAAAACCATCAACAATGCCGAGAGGATCTAAACGATAGTTCAAGACAGATTCCTGGAAGACAAAATAAAAGAATTTTTAAGAAATAAAATTTGAAAGAGAACATAATTCTTCCTATTTAAAGAAATATATTACTGTGCTTTCTGGACTAGAAAAGTGGTTGTGCCCTTGCCATGCTCTCACATTCTGAATGTTTATTTGACCTGAAATTAACCCCCTCCCACCTCAATCATTTATCACCCTAAAAAATTTGGCCTCCTCACTATAAACACTGACAGTAAACTATCCTTGAACTTCACCATTACTTAGGCCTAATTGTTTAATTTGTTTTTCTTTCTTTTTCTTTTCTTTTTTTTTTTAGGGCTGCACCTGTGGCAAATGGAAGTTCTCAGGCTAGGGATCAAATTGCAGCTACAGCCTTTGCCACAGCCACAGCAACATGGGATCCAAGCCATGTCTACAACCTACACCACAGGTCATGGCATGGTGGATCCTTAATCCACTGAGTAAGGCCAGGGATCAAACCTGAAACCTCTTGGATATTAGCTGGATTCATTAACCCCAAGCCACAACAGGAACTCTTAATTTGCCATTCTTATCTCTGTAAAGAAAAATATGCTTGACCAAAGCAATAATTTTCTTTTTTCTTACAGAGTATATTCCTGGTGCTAGCCACAGAGAAGCAGCTGAAAACTTGATAACATGGCATCTAAAGAAATTCCATCAAAAGAGAATGCCAAGTACTTACAAAGCAGAGGGCCCCAAATAAGTTGAAACCAAACAGGCCCACACCAAGACATATTATAATAAAAATGGTAAAAGTTAAAGAGAAGATTCTAAAGGCAGCAAGAGAAAGGCAAAGTGTTAATTATAAGGGAACCCCAATGAGGCTATCAGCTGATTTCTCTAAAATGACACTATAGGCCAGAAGGGAGTCGGCAAGATATATTTAAACCGCTGAAAAGAAAAAATCTGCAACCTAGAATATTCTATCCAGCAAGAATATCATTTAAAGTAGAAGGGGAAAGAAAGAATTTCTCTAACAAACAAAAGCTGAAAGAGTACAGCAATACAAAACCCATTCTAAAAGAAATACTGAAAAGGCTTCTCTAAGGTTAAAAAAAAAAAAAAAAAAAAAAAGGAAGAACTAGGATGGAGGAAATCACAGCTGGAAAGCAGTCATTTAAATAAGCCAGCATACAGATCCAAACATGAAGATGTTAATTAAAAAAAAAAAAGACATCAAAATCATACAATGTGGGTAAGGAAATAAGAAAAAATAGATGCTTTTTTTTATCTTAATGATGCGTTTGAGCCTATGTGATTATCAGGCTAAAGTAGGCAGATATAGGAAGGTATGAATATACTTAGAAAACAGGGCAACCACAAATAAAAACTGAACATTACATTCACAAAAACTGAAAGGAAAAATACTCAAGTATAAAATAAATGGAAACCATCCAACCAAAAAAAGAAAAGAGAAACATAAGTCAACTGGAAAACAAGGCTTAAAATGGCAATAAATAAATATCTATCAATAATCACCTTAAATGTCAGTGGACTGAATGCTCCAATCCAAAGACACAGAGTGGCAGATTGGATAAAAAAGCAAAAACCTTCAATCTGCTGCCTACAAGAAACTCAAGATCAAAGGATACATATAGATTGAAAGTGAGAGGATAGGAAAAGATATTTCCTGCCAATGGACCAGACAGGAAAGCAGGAGTAGCAATACTCATATCAGACAAAAAAGATGTTAAAATGAAGGCCATAAAGAAAGACAAAGAAGGACACTATTTCATGGTTAAAGGATCCATTCAAGAAGAGGATATTACAAAAGTCAATATCTATGCCCCTAATATAGGAGCACCCAGATACCTGCAACAAATACTAACAGACATAAAAGGAGAAATTGATGGGAACACAATCATAGTAGGAGACGACATCAACGGACAGATCCTCTAGACAGAAAATTAATAAAGCAACAGAGATCCTAAAGGAAACAACAGAAAAGTTGGACTTAATAGACATTTTCAGGACATTACAACCAAAAAAATCAGAATACACATTCTTCTCAAGTGCACATGGAACATTCTCAAGAATTGATTACATATTGGGGCACAAAGCTAACCTCAACAAATTTAAGTATAGAAATTATCTCAAGTGGAGTTCCCATCATGGCGCAGTGGTTAACGAATCCGACTAGGAACCACGAGGTTGCGGGTTCAATCCCTGGCCTTGCTCAGTGGGTTAAGGATCCGGCGTTGCCATGAGCTGTGGTGTAGGTTACAGAAGTGGCTCGGATCCCATGTTGCTGTGGCTCTGGTGCAGGCCAGTGGCTACATCTCCGATTCGACCCCTAGCCTGGAAACCTCCATATGCTGCGGGAGCAGCCAGCCCAAGAAATGGCAAAAAGACAAAAAAAAAACAAAAACAAAAAACAACAAAAAAAAACAAAGACGGAGTTCCCGTCATGGCGCAGTGGTTGACGAATCTGACTAGGAACCATGAGGTTGCGGGTTCCGTCCCTGCACTTGCTCAGTGGGTTAATGATCCGGCGTTGCCGTGAGCTGTGGTGTAAGTTGCAGACGCGGCTCGGATCCCACGTTGCTGTGGCTGTGGCTCTGGCGTAGGCCAGAGGCTACAGCTCCGATCTGACCCCTAGCCTGGGAACCTCCATATGCCGCAGGAGTGGCCCAAGAAATAGCAAAAAGACAAAAAATTAAAAAAAAAAAAACAAAGAAATTATCTCTAGTATCTTCTATGACCACAATGGCATAAAACTAGAAATCAACCACAGGAAAAGAAATGAGAAAAAACCTACTACATGGAGACTAAACAACATGCTACTAAAAAACCAATGGGTCAATGAGGAAATCAAAAGGGAAATTTAAAAATACCTGGAGACAAATGATAATGAAGACACAAAGACTCAAAATCCATGGGATGCCGCAAAAACAGTGCTCAGAAGGAAGTTCACAGCAATACAGGCCTTTCTCAAAAAAGAAGAAAAATCTAAAATCAACAACTTAACCCACCACCTAAATGAATTAGAAAAAGAAAAACAAAAAAACCCTAAAGTCAGCAGAAGGAAGGAAATCATAAAGGTCAAAGAGGAAATCAATGAAATAGAAAGTCAAAAAAGAAGAGAAAAAAAATCAATAAAACCAAGAGCTGGTTCTTTGAAAAGGTAAACAAAATTGACAAACGTCTGGCTAGATTCACCAAGTAGAGGAGAGAAAAAACCCAAATAAACAAAATAAGAAATGAAAAAGGAGAAATCACAATGGATACTACAGAAACACAAAAAACCATATGAGAATACTATAAACAATTATATGCCAATAAATTTGACAACCTAGAAGAAATGGACAAATAACTTTCTAGAGACTTACAGCCTGCCAAAACTGAATCAAGAACAAACAGATCAACTGAACAGACCCATCACTAGAAATGAAATTGAACATGTCATAAAAACACTCCCTACAAATAAAAGTCCAGGGCCAGCTGGCTTCACAGTGAATTCTACCAAACATACAAAGAGGAAATTATACCCGTCTTCCTTAAACTTTTCCAAAAGGTTGAAGGAGGAATACTCCCAAAAAACATTCTATGATGTCACCATCACCCTAATTCCAAAACCAGACAAAGATACCACCAAAAAAGAAAACTATAGGCCAATATCTTTGATGAATCTATATTCATCACAAAAATTCTCAGCAAAATTTTAGCCATCTGAATCCAACAACATATCAAAAAGATCACACACCACAATCAGGTGGGATTCATCCCAGGTGCACAAGGATGGTTCAACATACGCAAATCAATCAATGTCATACACCATTTACAAAAGTCAAAAACCACATGATCATGTCAAAAGATGCAGAAAAAGCATTTGACAAAGTCCAACATCCATTCATGATCAAAACACTTACCAAAGTGGGTATAGAAAGAACATTCCTTAACATAATTAAAGCCATTTATGACAAACTCACAGCAAATACAATATTCAATAGAGAAAAGCTGAAAGCCTTCCCACTAAAATCTGGAACAAGACAGGGATGCCCACTCTCACCACTGTTATTCAACGTAACAGTGTAGTCCTAGCCACAGCAATTAGATAAACAAAAGAAATAAAAGGCATCCAAATAGGAAGAGGTAAAACTGTCACTGTATGCAGATGACATGATACTATATATAGAAAACCCTAAAGACTCAACCCCAAAATTACTTCATCTGATCAACAAATTCAGCAAAGTAGCAGGATATAAGATTAACATTCAGAAATCAGTCACATTTCTGTATACTGACAATGAAATATTAGAAAACGAATAAAAAAATACAATACCTTTTAAAATTGCACCCCCAAAAATCAAATACCTGGGAATACATCTGACCAAGGAAGTAAAGGACTTATATGCTGAGAACTAATAAGGAAATTAAAGAAGATGTAAAGAAATGGAAAGATACTCCATGCTCCTGGGGTGGAAAAATTAATATTGTAAAAACGGCCATACTACCCAAAGCAATCTACACATTCAATGCAATCCCTATCAAATTACCCATAACATTTTTCACAGAACTAGAACAAACAATCCAAAAACTTATATGGAACTACAAAAGACCCAAAATTGCCAAAGCAATTCTGAGGAACAAAAACCAAGCAGGAGACATAATTCTCCCAGACTTCAGGCAATATTACAAAGCCACAGTCATCAAGACAGTGTGGTACTGGTACCAAAACAGACAGACAGACCAATGGAACAGAAGAGAGAACCCAGAAATAAACCCAGACACCTATGGTCAATTAATCTTGGACAAAGGAGGCAAGAACATAAAATGTGAAAAAGACAGTCTTTTCAGCAAATACCTCTAGGAAACCTGGACAGCTGCGTGTAAATCAATGAAACTAGAACACACCCTCACACCATGCACAAAAATAAACTCAAAATGGCTGAAAGACTTAAATATAAGACAAGACATCATCAAACTCCTGGAAGAGAACATAGGCAAATCATTCTATGACATCAACCTTATGAATATTTTCTCAGGTCAGTCTCCCAAAGCAATAGCAATAAAAGCCAAAATAAACCCATGGGACCTAATCAAACTGAAAAGATTTTGCACAACGAAGGAAACTAAAAAGAAAACAAAAAGACATCTTACAGAATTGGAAAATATAGTTTCAACTGACAAGGGCTTAATCTCTAGAATATGTAAGCAACTTAGACAACTCAACAGCAAAAAAGCCAACAACCCAATTGAAAAACAGGCAAAAGACCTGAACAGACATTTTTCCAAGGAAGATGTACAGATGGCTGTTTACAAGCACATGAAAAAATGCTCAACATTCCTGATTATTAGAGAAATGTAAATCAAAACTACCACAAGATACCACCTCACACCAGTCAGAATGGCCATTATTAGTAAGTCCACAAATAACAAATGCTGGAGGGGGTGTGGAGGAAAGGGAAGCCTCCTGCACTGTTGGTAGGCATGCAAGCTGGTGCAACCACTATGGAGAACAGTATGGTGATACCTTAGAAATCTATACATAGAACTACCATGTGACCCAGCAATCCCACTCTTGGGCATATATCCGGACAAAACTTTCCTTGAAAAAGACACATGCACCCGCATGTTCATTGCAGCACTCTTCACAATAGCCAAGACATGGAAACAACCCAAATGTCCATCAACAGATGACTGGATTCGGCAGATGTGGTATATATACACAATGGAATACTACTCAGCCATAAAAAATAATGCCATCTGCAGCAACATGGATGGAACTAGAGATTTTCATACTGAGTGAAGTAAGTCAGAAAGAGAAAGACAAATACCACATGATATCACTTATATCTGGAATCTAATATAGGGCACAAATGAACCTTTCCACAGAAAAGAAAATCATGGACTTGGAGAACAGACTTGTGGTTGCCAAGGGGGAAGGGGAGAGAGTGGGGTAGATTGGGAGCTTGGGGTTAATGGATGCAAACTATTGCCTTTGGAATGGATTAGCAATGAGATCCTGCTGTATAGCACTGGGAACTATGTCTAGTCACTTATGATGGAGCATGATAATGTGAGAAAATAGAATGTATACATATATGTGTAACTGGGTCACCATGCTGTACAGTCAAAAAAAATTGTATTGGGGAAATAATTTAAAAAATAATATTAAAAAAATGAAAAACAATTGCTTCTTAAAAATTGTTATGTGACATGTTTTGCTATTCAGTGTAATTTAAAAACAATACATACACATTGGGAAAAAGCTTAAAATACATAAATAGAAGCTGTTTATCCATCTCTCCCATGCTCACTTGCTGAGATGATCACGTTTAATAATTTAGTGTTTATCTGTTCAGGTATGAGAAATATGTTAAACCTTTCACAAGCTCTTTTTTATGTACATATATCAGCACATATATGCCTATATCATAAAATGTGAGTAGCATTCCTTTGATTCAGTAATTCTTTGAAAAGGAACACTCTAAGTCTTCATAAACCTAAATTTGAAAGTGACATAGGCAATTCTCAAACCCCATTGTCTAAAAGATAAGATCAAGAAACCTATGTCACAACCAACCTTCTGTATCTCTCTCCTACCCTGCAATCAATCCAGCCTATATCCTGCTGATGTGCCCCCTCTGTTTCACAGCCTCAGCTCTCTAGCCCAATACCACTATCCCGGTTCACATTCCTACAAGCTTTTCTCTGAACAAATGCAACACCTTCTAATTAGTTATTTCATCTCTAATGGTACTGAATAAATAAGAAAAATATCCTAAATATGTATGAAATTTTTATAGAAAGAGCACATACAAAAATGCTTATGGGGGGAGTTCCCGTCGTGGCGCAGTGGTTAACAAATCCGACCAGGAACCATGAGGTTGCGGGTTCGGTCCCTGCCCTTGCTCAGTGGGTTAGTGATCCGGCGTTGCCATGAGCTGTGGTGTAGGTTGCAGACGCGGCTTGGATCCTGCATTGCTGTGGCTCTGGCGTAGGCCGGTGGCTACAGCTCCGATTCAACCCCTAGCCTGGGAACCTCCATATGCCGCGGGAGTGGCCCGAGAAATAGCAACAACAACAATAACAACAACAACAACAAAAAGACCAAAAAAAAAATGCTTATGGGTAAGGCCAATGACCCATATTAGTGTCTGACATTATTCAGATTTTTATGACTTTAAAATAATATACTAGCATGCATGCTAGGCCTTATTCAGTGCAAAAATGATAAAGGAAATAAAAGGCATACAAATTACAAAGGAATAAAACTGTCCCAATTTGTAGATAATATGGCAATCTACGTACAAAATCCCCCCTGCCAAATCAATAAAATTAATAAGCAAGTTCAGCAAGGTCATAAGTGATTACATATGTTTATACACATATTTACACATGTACATATGTGTGTGTGTGTATATACACACATACACATTCATATAAAATCACTTATATTTTAATATGTACAAATGAAGAACTGGGAATTAAATTTTTTAAGTATAATTTATATTATCAGAAAACATGAAATAGTTAGATATAAATCTACATAAATACGCCCAATATCTGTATTCTAGAAAATATGAAACACTGATGAAAGAAATCAAAGAACAGCTAAATAAATAGCTAAATATGATGTTCATATATCAAAAGATTTAATATTCTTAGGATGTAATTTTTTGACAAATTGATCTATATCAGTGCAATCCAAACAAAATTTCAGCAGGCTGTTTTGTAGAAACAGACAAGCTAATTCTAAAATTTATATAAGGAAGAAAGGCACTAGAATAGTTAAAGCAATTCTGAGAAACAACAATATGTTAGAGGACTCACATTACCTGATGTTAAGACTAAAATAACTGGACATTCATATAAAAATGAACTTGACTGTACACTTCATATCATATATAAAAATTAACTCAAAATATATTATAGATCTAAATTTTAAAGCTAAAACAACAAAACTTCTAGAAGAAATACAGACAAAAATTTTTGCGACCTTAGGTTAGGCCACTGGTTCTCAACAATGGGAATATGTCAAAATTAAAGACATTTCTGGTTGCTACAACTTGGGGGGTTGCTACTAGAGTGGGTGGGGGCAAAGATTTTGTTAAACATATTTCAATTTACAAGACATATTCCATAACAAAGTATTATCCTTATCAAATGTCAAGAGTGCCAAGGTTGAGAAGCCTTGGGTTAGGCAAAGATTTTTTAGATATAACATCAAAATCAAGGTTAATAAAATAATTTGGATATCAACAAAGTTAAAATCTTTTGTTCTTCAAGGAGTACTGTAATAGGAGTTCTCATGTGGCTCAGTGGGTTAAGAATCTGAGTAGTATCCATGAGGATGCAACTTTGATCCCTGGCCTCACTCAGTGAGTAAAGGATCTGGTGTTGCCATAAGCTGTGGTGTAGGTCACAGATGTGGCTCAGATTCAGAGTTGCTGCGGCTGTGGTGAAGTATGGCAGCTGCAGCTCCAATTAGACCCGTAGCCTGGGAACTTCCATATGCCACAGGTGCAGCCCTAAAAAGAAAAAAAGAAAAGAAAAAGAAAAAAAAGTACTGTAATAAAATTGTAAATCTAAGTTCAGATTTGGAAAAAATATTTGGAAAATATATGTGCTTATTTGGGAATGCAAAGCTAAAAGAAAAAATACAGAAAAGAGGCTCTTGAGTATTAGTATTTTAGTATTAGTTATCTAGAAAAACTCAAATTAAAGCCACAATACGATAACACTGCAAACCAACTAGAACATCTGAAATTTAAAAGATGGATCATTGCAAACACTGGAAAAGATCTGGGGGGACTAGAACTCTCAAACCACTACTAATAGAAATTAAAAATAGCATAACTACTTTGGACAGCAGTTTAGCAGCTTCTTAAAAAAGTTAAACATACACCTACCATGCTACCCCAGCAAAATGAAAACTTATGTCCACACAAAAATTCATACAGAGATATTCATGGCAGCTTTATTTGTAATAGCCAAAACCTGGAAATGACCAAGTTTTCTAGAATCAGGTCAATGAGTAAACAAACTGAATAGCCATATAATGACAATAAAGAGAAATGAATTTTTGATGAACAGAACAACATGGATAATCTCGAAATAATGATGGTGATTGAATGAAATCCCAAACCCTAAAGAGTCAATACCAAGTGACTCTATCTATATAAAATTCTAGAAAGTTGGAGCTATTTTATTATAGTGATAGTAATCACTCGGATTCCCTCATGTGGTAAAAATAACCCATTTTGAATGGTTGTGAGTATTGTGCTGGACTGAACTGATAGAAGAAAAATCACAGGTCAGGTGAGATAAATGGATGAGGACAAGGTTTATGTAGTAGAAAACTCTAAATGGTAGCAAGAAAAGTTAATAACTAGCCACAGAAATCAGATAGACAGCCTTCTACTTGGGTGTTACTCAGGGTCAATGTGTTTTTATACTAAAGCCCCACCTGAAGCCCCACAAATAATGCCAAAACATTACAATTCTCATTAACAGCATTACATGATAAAGGCTTTGCCCTGTTTCATAAAACAAAACCAAAGGGTCAGTTTAGTAATTCAAGTCTATCATCTTTCCCTTTTTTTATTGCCATGGAGGGTCAAATTCACTTAGTAGAATAAATATATTTTGCCATTTACTGTTGAAAGATCAGATTTATTATAAATTAAAGAGGATCTGTGGGTTAAACAGTCTCAACTTTATTGAATTTTTCTACTTAAATCACCTAACAATGTATGCATATCTGCACAAACAGAATCCTGTGAAAAGAACAGTGTACTGATCTTTTAAGCGTCTTTCCTTTCTTGAAGTTTTCACATATCAGCCATTCAAACACCTCTTTTACTTGCTGTAAATTTTCTTGTAATACAAAAGCAGCAGAGCACCTGACCCTCATAATGGTCTTATGCAATTTTAAAATCAATGACAAAGAATAGAGTTCAACATCTCTAAACCTTGAAAGTGACCTGGAGAAGAGATCAAACTTACCATAAAATATTTTTATTTCCACTAAAACTTTGAAAGATAAGCCTCAAAATTAAAATACTGTTTTAAATAAAACATACTGTTAATATATCAAACCACCACAAGACCAGTAAAGCTATTTAAATTAAAAATACAAATTTTTAGGAGTTCCCATTGTGGCTCAGTGGAAATGATGAATAGCATCCATGAGGATACAGGTTCTATCCCTGGCCTCGATCAGTGGGTTAGGATCCAGTGTTGCCATGAGCTGTGGTATAGGTTGCAGACATGGCTCGAATCTTGCATTGCTACAGCTGTGGTGTAGGCCAGGGGTGACAGCTGATTTGACTCCTACCCTGGGAACCTCCATATGCTGCAAGTGCAACCCTAAAAAGACAAAAAACAAACAAAAAAACCCCACAGATTTTTAATTATTTTCCTTTAAAAAACTCACCCATTAGAATAACTTCTAAAATGTTATTTACAGGAGTTCCTATAGTGGTTCAGCAAGTTAAGAACACAAGTAGTATCCATGAGGGTGTGGGTTTGATCACTGGCCTCACTCAGTGGGTTAAGGATACAGCATTGCTGTGAGCTGTAGAGCAGGTTGAAAATGCAGCTGGGATCTAGTGTTATTATAGCTGTGGCATAGGCCAGTGGCTACGGCTCCTCCAATTCAACCCCTAGCTTGAGAACTTCCATATGCTGTGGGTGTGGCCCTAAAAAGACAAAACAAAACAAAGTCATTTACAGGCTCATGCTTAAAATGATTATTTTCTAATTAAAGACATCTAAACCCCCGATATACTTGATCCTAAGTAGAATATTCATATTAAATAAAGCAGAACATGTTTCAGAGACCTTTAATCACTTTATTTTTTACAAAATAATCTTATTAAATTTAGATTTACAGAGAAGTTGCAAATACAGCACTCCATCATCCTTCCTGGGCCCCAAAGTCAGTTTTACCAGTTAAGGAGGTATGGCCAAGTCTATCTTCCAGCTAGAGTAATGGATAGCTCCATTACCTGATTTCACCTAAGTCCTCCATCTTCTCCTCCAGCTACCCAATTCAAAGATGTCACTGCCAACAATACTCCCAATTTCACTTCTCATGAAAAGGAAAGGGAAAGGGAAAGGAAAGGAAAGGAAAGAAAAGAAGGTGATTTCAAGGCTTTAGAAAAATACAGTCCATTTATTTCCTTTTCACAAGCAAATGACATATATGACACCATGGGTCTGGGTTAAGAAACTTCAACTCTTAAAATAGTTTCAAAAAACATTACCTCAAAATTTCCTAAGAGACTAAGACTTGTTATAGGTGGAGCACTAGAACTCAGAAGTGGTTTTTCATGAATATCTGGATCATCTTCAATGTTTAAACATGGTCGAGAACTGTTTTTAAAAAAAGAACAAATCAGCAAATAGAAACATTAACTATAATATTTTTTAGTTTACTTTTGTACAAAATTAAATTAAGAGGATCTGATCAATTTAACTTAAACTACCATAATAAAAAATTAATGTAACCAAATTTCAAGACATGAAATATCTAGCTTTAAATTCCTGATTAGATTTTGTAAACTTTGTTATACTTAATAAAGAATATATCAGGGTTTCCTTTCACGGTGCAGTAGAAATGAATCCAACTAGGAACCATGAGGTTTCAGGTTCGATCCCTGGCTTTGCTCAGTGAGTTAAGGATTCGGTGTTGCCGTGAACTGTGGTGTAAATCGCAGATGCGGCTCGGATCTGGTGTGGCTGTGGCTGTGGCTGTGGCTGTGGCGTAGGCCAGAAGCTACAGCTCTGAATGGACCCCTAGCGTGGGAACCTCCATAGGCCACGAGTGCAGCCCTAGAAAGACAAAAAGACAAAAAAAAAATCTATGTATATATATAGATATATATACATATCTGTATATATATATCTATATCTCCTAGGTTTCAAGGTGGGATTTATAACATATTACATAGTGGCATCCACCGGAAATACATAATACTATAGCGCAGTCTTCTATATCAATCTTCGCTTTCAGTTAAAAATTACAATACAAAGGCAAAATTATGTGACTAAAGACCATAATGAGAGTATTATTTGTCAACCTGGAACAAATTGCCAAAGCCTTTTTGCAAAGGAGGAGGTGAATGACCAGAAATATACAAACCCACTTAAATATTAAAAACCATTGTAAATGTTTGCCTATCATCATGACCATTATATAGTAGCTACTCATCATTTTAATTTCTCATTACTCATCCTTAGTAACTATGCTTGTGAAATCACATTAAAATGATAAACTGAAAAATTAGATTCCTAAAAAATTTTAATTTTCAGAGTCAGTATCATTTATTGTGAAAGGCCAGAATTTGGTATAATACTTTCTTATACACAAATGAATTTTAAGAAAATACCTTTTAGATGATAAGCTTTTCAGATGTAGTAATGAAGAATCCAGATCAAAGCAACCTGACTGTGTCTTTCTTTGAGGAACCTAGGGTTAAAATAATTTTTTCTCTTGAAAAAAAATTTTAAAAACAATAAATTCTTTCTTGAATTGATAGAACAATTTTCAAATGAAAGCATATCTTAAAAAAATAAAATTTCTCCCCTAACAGCTGCTTAAAATCATGCTCTTTATTACATATTGTCCCATGTGCTCATTTTATTAACTGGTTTGGAAAAAAGAATGTTTAATTAAACCACCTTTACTTGGTTTATTTTTTAAGAACCAGAACCAGTTTTTTTCCTAAATCTTACATGGACTCATAATAAATAATATAAGACTTTTACTTTGTTACCTTAAGTACTTCTGTATGGGGGGTAGGAATGAATGATTTAGTTTTACAATAAAAAGGGGAAAAAAGAATTAAATGGTAATGGGAACATGGGGTCCTGACAATTCTGCTGTTCCTTTACCCATCCCTACCCCCAGTGCAGATTTTTAAGAACCCTGGCTGGGGCTTCATAGAGAACAGGCTTGAAAAATACCACTCTGGATTTTCAACCACTATTGTATATCAGATTACACTTAAAACAAACCACAAACTAGCTCAAAATATCCTAAAAATGAAAGACCTAAGTCTAAATTAAAGGTCAAATCATACAAAACACACAAGTGAGACAGATTTGTTTATAAAATTATCATTACATTTGGTCTAATTTGTGACTAAGAAACATATGATATTGAAAGTCTAAACAATCGCAATAATTTTTGAGAGTTGTACAAATACACCACACTATATTTTGTAGTCAGAATTTAGTATGAAATTTTCAATCCAATTTCTCATGTCTTCACTTCTACAAAGTTTTCCTTCCTTCCTTCCTCCCTCTCTTTCTTTGCCACAGAAAAGAAATATAGAACTTCTGGAATATAGAAGTTCTCAGGCCAGGGATCAGATCAGAGCTGGGGCTGCAAGCTAGACCTCAGGTGCAGCAACACTGGATCCCTTAAAATACTGCAGTGGGCTGAGGATTGAACTTGAGCCCCTACAGTGACCTGAGCCACTGCAGTTAATTCTTAACTCACTGTGCCAGCAGGAACTCCAACTTTCATTTCTTCTAGTATTACATTTTCCTTATTCTGTTCAGTCTTCCTTTTGGAATTTCTACAAAGCTTATATTGAACATCTTATTTTATCCTTCAGGGTTCTTTCATATTTTACCATCTATCTTCCCTTCTGTACTTTAGGTGCTTTCTTTTCCTTTTTTGTTTTTTTTTTTTTTTGTTGTTGTTTTCGTTTTAGGGCCACACCTGCAGCATATGGAAGTTCCCAGGCCAGGGGTCAAATTGGAGCTACAGCTACCAGCCTACACCACAGCCACAGCAATGCAGGCTCTGAGCTGCATCTGCGGCCTACACCAGAGTTCACTGGCAACGCTGGATTCTCCACCCACAGAGCGAGGCCAGGGATCAAACCCACATCCTCATGGATACTAGTCAGATTCGTTTCCAATGAGCCACAACAGGAACGGCTAGGTCCTTTCTTAGTATGTGGCTATCCATTGATTAGTTCTCTCTTCAGCTGACTCCAGCCCACCATTTAATCTATCTGTATGTGTATGTGCATGTGCATGTACACTTCATTACATTTTTTACAATTATAATTTCTACTTTTCCAATTCACGTAGTCTCTCATCTTAATTCCCTATCTTTATCTTCATTTATCTCTTGGAACATTTTAAACAGAATTATTTTTTATTTTTCTTTGAAATTGTTCTGATAACAGGATTCCTAAATATGAATTCTCCCACTTGCTCTTGCTGATTCTTTTAAGGTGCTTTGTAATTTTAATTCCTCTGAGATCATCTTTGGTAAGGGTTATCTTGCTTGAAAATAAATCCTTGGTGCCATGGGTTATAGAGTGGTATAGTTTTCATGTTTCCTTATCGACAGCACAAATGCAGAACCCCTACCCATGGGTGGCTTTGAGGTTTCTTTTCCCACCTACTCTGTACCTCCCAGTTGCACCCTTAAGTAAATAGGTGATTTTTTCCCCTCCTCTTTCATTTCTAGAATGGCAGTCCTCCCCTATTTCTGGCTTTATGGAGTTTGGTTTTAGGTCCCAGCTATGATCAGTGTAGCCCTGACTCCTGTTCCAGTGGGGGCATTAAACCCTAGCATTATATTAGGTTTAGATATCCTAGAAGGCTGTAATTTGCCCCAAGTTAGTATTTGGAGATTTATCTTTCTTGCTTTTACACTACATTATGTATTTAGAAGTTGTGTTATGTTTTATCCAAGACTCCCATTTTTGGGAAGGAAGAAGGGTCTTCTTGTATCAATTCAGTCCACCATACTGAACAGAAAAGTCTGTAGGGCTTTTTATATCAGCCTGATGCTGATTAGTTTTTTCCTGATCACTTGGGCATTTTGAAAGCACCTCATAGATAGGTCAAATATTGAGGGTTATTTTATTTTAGTTTATTTGATGGGGGGAGTAGTATTTTAAGCTGTTTAGAATTCAACTTTTCTAAAATAAACACTTAAGGTCCAAGTTACAAATTTAAATCTAGATCTCTTATTTAAGAATAATTTTTTGAACATATGCCAGATATTGTATGTTTCGAATTTACTTTAAAAACATATATAGAACAACAAAAATTATCTTATGTCAGTAACAAATGTGTTTTTAGTTTGCTGAGATATTGACTGCTTACCTTTGGTTTAACTGAAATGGTAGCTCTAGCGACTAACTACCAAATGCTTACCACATGTCAGGAATGATACTAATCATCCTCCCAACACTAGGGAGACATGACTACTCTCCTTTTATAGATGAGGAAACTGAGGCTCAGAGAGATAATATTACTCACCTAATGCCACACAGTGAGGGTGAAGACAATGTGACTCTAAAAACAAGGCTTTTAGCCATCACACTCAGATCTATAAATCTATTTGTAAATCTATTTGTAAATAAGACAATTTGTAAATAAGACAATTAACTACATGGATCCCAAGTCAAAGACAGCCACAAATTTGATTCCCAGATGATCCAGCTGATGGTGTCAACCAGCCCAGCACTATGATGCAATCTATTTATAGAAAATCCACTTGACACCAAGTATTTCCTTATATTTAGTGAGAATAAATATGCTAGACAAAAGAATTTCAGAGAAATTTTATAATCCTAACAAAATAAAGCTCATTTTTATTCATTTTTCTGCCTTTTTCCACATTAACACCTACCTAGTAAATGTATGAAAAAATAAAATGTTTTCCAATTAGAAATCTATTTTGAAGGTGTTAAAATATTTTTCAGTTAAAATTTGGACAAAATGATCTAAATCACTGAATGATCTTATTCTAAACATGAAATAAAAGTACTTACAGGACTTGAAAGAAGAGGCAATCCAGTTCGAGGATGAAAGGCTCTGGTTGAGGTTCCATCCAAAGAATGAAAATTATGTTTCTGCCAGACACTTGAATGTTTAAATGGTACCGTTCTCTGCTAGGAATATAATTAGATTTTAGTGGTAATATTTAACTTTTTTGTTTAAGATTTATTCTTAATATCTACTGAAGTACTATATCATTGGTGGTAAGGTTAATGACCTGTATATCTATCTATACAGACATAAATACACTTTAATCAGAAATCAGTGTTTTAAGAGTTTTTCTTAAGATGCTGAATAAATTCAAATATTCTAAATAAAGTATGTCCAAAAACAACTGCCTTATCAACATACAGTCATAGTTATAAATACTCAGCACCTAGTAAGCTAATACTCAATTCTTCTAATTTGTGGGGGAAAAAAACATATTGTAAAATAGAAAACTATGCCAACAGCAAGAGTCATTCTCAGAGGACATAATTTGGTAGAGAATGATACAAAAATGTAATAAATGTGAATTTAAAAATATACTTAACACAGTCATAATATCAAGCTTTTGAAGTGATATAGGACATAAACTAATTCTTAAGAATTTAGGCAAGCTTATACCCAGAAATCAGAAATTCACAAAAACACATGAATAAAAATCAGAAAAGACTAATTGGGGTCCTGGCTCTTCCATTTACTAGTTTTATGACCTTGGGCAAGTTACTTAACCTCTCCAGACCTGGAGTACTCATTTGTAAACTAGAGTTTGTAGCAGCACCTAACTTCATAGCGTAGTGAAAGGATTAAGTAAGCTAACATGTATAAAACATTCAGAAGAGTGCCAAGGCAGATAGTAAATGTTGCATAATTATATTTTAAATAAGTGCACCAGGGGTTTTCTTGTGGCTCAGTGGTTAAGAATGTGGCACTGTCACTGCTGTGGCTCTGGTTACAGCTGTGGCAGGAGTTCAACCCCTGGCCCAGGAACTTCTACATGCCATGGATGTAGCCAAAATAATAATAATAAAATAAGAACAAGAAAAAGTAAATCTTAGTGGCTTGAAAAATACCACGGTCAATATAGGCCTCCCAGTTAGGTGCCAGAAAGGAACATGAAAGGTTAATATTCTTAAGGTAAGGGGAGGTAGATTCTTGAGACAATTATAGTTTTAGGAAATTGGAAACTGCCATTTAATTAAACTCATGTGTTAGAAAGATGAGATCTTCTGTTGAAAAATATAAGTTGTTGGAAACATGGCATAATTTTAAGACTCTAAATGCCCAGCAAAACTAATTTGTATGATAAAGATGAATCGAGGTCATTCAGATTTGGATCAAGGCAGTTATATAGTTTTCTATTTAATGGAGATATGAGTTTATGATATTTCTTGGAGAAATAAAGGAAATTTAAGCCTAATAAAAATTTTCTAAAGTGGTCTGGTGGAAATAAATAAAAATAAATTAAATATCTTAGATATATATAGTGCATTAAAAGCTTACAAAATATTTTAAAATCTATTATTTGATTGTCACAACAGTAAGCAAATGAGATTCATCTTTCTTATTTTAAAATCAAGGCAAATGAGAACTTTAGAAGTTGTTATTTATTCAGCTTCACTCAAGGAAAAAATTGTCAGGACTAGAACCTAGGTATTTTGACAGCCCAGTGATTTCACCGTATATATTCCTAAAATCCATAGCTGAGCAGTAGCATAACACAGTGGGCACACTGCTTATACTAGGTCAAAGCTGCTAACAAACAATACATTAAACTAATGATACAGGAGTTCCCGTCGTGGCTCAGTGGTTAACGAGTCCGACTAGGAACCATGAGGTTGCGGGTTTGATCCCTGGCCTCTATCAGTGGGTTAAGGATCCAGTGTTGCCATGAGCTGTGGTGTAGTTCACAGACATGGCTCAGATCCTGCATTGTTGAGGGTCTGGCGAAGGCCCTCGGATACAGCTCCGACTAGACCCCTAGCCTGGAAACTTTCATATGCCGAGAGTGCGGCCCTAGAAAAGACAAAAAAATAAAAAATAAATTAATTATACAAGTTCCATTTCTGACTCTTATCTACTCTCCAGAAACTGTTCATTGCAATGAAATTTTAAAAGGGGGCAACAGGAAGAATTTACCTAGCATTTGCTCTTAAGTGGTGGGGTTATTTAAAAGAATTTTTTCCCCAGCCATATGGAAGTTCCCAGGCCAGGGACTGAATCTTAGCCACAGCTGTGCTGCATCAATCACAGCTTTAAGCAATGTTAATCCTTAACCCACTGAGGGAAGCCAGGGACCAAAGTTCCATCCTCATGGATAATAGCTGGGTTTGTTACCACTGAGTCACAATGGGAACTCCAAATTTACATACACACATACATACATACATATATATATACATACATTCATTCATTCATTCATTTATTGGCTGCTCCACAGCATATGGAGGTTCCGGGCCAGGAATGAGATCCAAGCTGCAGTTGCTACCTATGCTGCAGCTGTGGCAATGCCAGATCCTTCAACCCACTGTGCCAGGTGGGGGATTGAATCTACATCCCAGCTTTCCCAAGAGGCTGCCGATCCCATTATGCCACAGCAGGAACTCCATTTCTCTCTTTTTTAGATGCACTTGTGGTCTAGAGAAGTTCCCAGGCCAGAGATCAAACCTGTGCCAAAGCAGTAACCCAAGGTGCTGCAGTGACAATGCTGCATCCTTAGCCCAATACACCACAAGAGAACTCCCCAGATTGTGGGTTCTAAAGATAAAATGGGCACATTTGGCCTTTATAACTAGATCTCCTGAAAAGGAAATTGATAACAAATGTTTGAGAACTATATTTGAAATAATAGATACTACCTACCAACATCTCTGTATTTTTCAGTCGTTCACACGTAGACAAACAGTCTTTTATATTCTTTCTCTGACAGTTTTGAGATTTTTCATCAATTGGATCTTCTTTCTTATTCTGTTCATTTTTTAACTGGTCTGGCTTTTTGCATTTGAAACCTTCACTATCTTTATGGAGATAATTTTCTATACTATTGAGTTGTGTACTTTGTTCACATGGTTTAGGCTTTTTTGAGTCTTTATTTGAGCACTCTTTTTCATGTTTGTTCAAGTATCCAGACACAGTAACTTTTACTTTCGAGTCATTATTTTTTGAATTATCAAGTTGGTGATTATTAATAGACTCTGGATCACAATTTTCATTTGTTATTATTTTGTCCTCATACTTATTTGTGCAAATCTGTTTATCAACAGTGTTACAATTTGAATACTGTTTATCAATTTCACCATTAATTTCTTGCTCCTTAAATTGACAGTCAGAAAATGTGTTTTCCAATCTGATTGTCAAATCTAAATTATTTTCTTTGCAATGAGACATATCTGAGGGAGTTATTAAACAAGTGGCTTTGTTCTGTGTCTCTTGAAATGTACTTTGGATTTCCCTAGGATTTTCCTGACACAAATTTCTTCCTGTTTGAGGTTTCAAAGAAGTCTTGACCTTACTATTGCATTTTAAAAAGCTAAAATATTTATTAGGTATTAAGTTTTTCCCTTCACTGATGTCATCTAACAAAGAAAATTTTGTATTAGAAATGGAAATAGAGGCATCATCCTTGTTTTTCTTCAACAAATTTTTGTCTTCGTAAGAACTCCTAAACACTTTAGAAGGAAGCAAGCTAGAGTCCTGCGTATTGAATGACTGCCGGGGCACATGAGATGCCGTTGGATCAATATGCTCCAAGTGCTGAGCAATCCTTGCAATAACATCTTGCCGCTCCTGGAGTAAAGAGCTTATCAAAGGATTAGTCTCACCAACAGAGTGACGAGTATGAAGACCGTTAGAAATGCACCCATCACTTCGAGGAGTTTCTGGTTTTACTCGAATTTTCCCCTCATTGGTGTCTTCTGAGGAGGTAAGCTCTGGACTACCAAAAGAAATGGAGAAAGTATCTTTACATTTTCTCACATTTTCATTTTCTTGTGAAACCTGGAAAAGTTTTGAATTAAGTGAACTAGATTCTTGTGTATTAAGGGGATGTCCTGAAATATGTGAAGTGCTTGAGTCACAATGAATCAAATGCTGAGCTATTCTTGCAATAACTTCTTGTCGCTCCTGAATTAAAGAACCTATTAAGGGATTAGTTTCACCAACTGACTGCCAGGAACTCTGGTGGCTAGAGACACTGGAATCAATCACTGAAAATGATTTTAAAGTTCTCATTGATGTTTCATGTGACTTTTTATCTCCCATACCCCTGAAGCCCAGAATATTGCCTTGAGATGTTTCATAGTCAGATTTATTGCCAGTGCCTGGATATAACTTGACATTTTTGACAGCTGTAGTATATTCTGAAGTTGTCCCATTTTTTGCATGTAATAATACACTTTTAGGTGCCATGGTCCAAGTTTGTTTGCTACACAGATGATATGAACTGTTTATACTACATTGTTCTTCAGTAGAACTTCGGTGCTGATGGGTTTTAAGTTCATTTTCTTGAATTCTTTTCTCATAAAGGCCAATATTAGTGTGAATACTACAGGTCAAAACCGGATAATTAGATTGTCTGGGCAAGGACTGAACGCTGACTTTCAAGGCCACATTGTGAGAAACATTGGGAACAGGAAACACGTGTTCAATTGGAGTCTGTGAAAAATTCCACTGCAAGTCTACATCGGCAGCACTGATTCTAGAATCACACAGAAAAAAAAAAATGGCATCAATGAGTTATAAAACTTCTATCATTATTATATACTGTTTTCAAAAATTTTAAGTCACATACTTACTGTTTACATTAACTACTACTGAGATTCTACTTTTACCTACTTACCATGCATGTCATTCTGATAAAACCAACAAAAACTAAACAAAAGATTATGTTTAAAATAAAGATGATCTTTTTCAGAACAGTATTCTACTAAAGCACAAAGCTCAAGAATATTTTAACTTAAAATTAGTTGTCCAAATAGAAAAAAAAAGGATTTTGCATTTACTACTAAATAAATAGATTGTGCTAATTCTACTGTGCAAGGTGATTAAAATGTATTCTTTATCTCAGGGCCTCCTGCCTAAAAAGACAATTAAGCAGTTGTTCAGGAGCCTGTGTGTTTATAGATTTCAAGATCCAAAAATTAAGTAAGTCTATCATTATGGAAATTCAGCAGCCCAAAAAGTTTTTCTACTTTATTTATAATGGTGGAACTTATTCACTGTGGGTTCTCTATAGTAAGGTTAAAAGTTCTCTGTAAACTATTCTGTATCAAATTTAACCCAAGAAGCAAAATTCGTATTGATTCACACCTAAATGTCTCTAACTTGTTTTGAGGAAAAACTTCGGTAAATTTTGTTCACTTACATTTAGAAATGAAGGAAATAAACTGCTTAAATGGTAAAGTATCATTCAGTACCTAACCTCTGCAGCTAAATACACAGTGTCCTTTTTTATGCCCTAGACCTACCTGTAAAGAATATTTCGTGGAATAGCACCATGAGAAACACTCAGCCAAGCACTTAATTGAGAAAAAAACACAAATGAGCGGACAGCCAATAGAAGAGTCTTTTCTTCAATAAATCGATCACCACTCCTAAGGGAAGTAAAAAAGCATCATCTAAATATCAGCAAGTACAAAGTGACTGAATTTTAGAAAGACAGAAACTGAAATAAACATGTCACTCAGGATATGTGCTTTCAAGAGTACAGGAGTGCATTTACCAGTGTCACCTGAAGTCACATAAGTACTAAATATGCAAATTTTACTACATAGAGGGATTCAAAGATATCCTATACTCTTAAATAATTTATAGAAAGTAATGGAAAACTGGATTTACCAAGGACAACTTCAACTCAGTTTAACAACTTACTGTCGAGGAACTGGCTCCAATATCCATCTTTCTAATAATAATGCATCTTGCTTAATTGCCGGATCATTTAGGTCAATTCCTTCTGTAGTGGGTCCATCGTCACTGTAGCAGCAGTCTGGTAGTAGCATCACTTCCACCATGATTGGAAGGTTATTCTTCCACAACAATGCCACCTCAGACCTAGTTCGTCTGGCTTGACGACACTTAAAGAGAAGATGCAGATAAGAAAAATGGTTTAATAGACCATTCAATTTTGTGTTTAAATTTGAAAAGCATAATTGTAAAGCAGACATCAGTATGAAAATGAGTCACTTATTAAATCAACTGCACTTCAATAAAAAAAAAATTCTAAGTAAAAATGCTAAGTGGGGAGGGGAGAAAAATGAGCCACCTACTGCAGGGCTTTGCTCAGGTCTTTCTGTTTAGGTTTCCTCATTAAATAATGCATCAGCACCAGGAGCTCTAGAGTGCAGGGATTAGTGGTGAACAACAATTATGATGCAAATTTTCTTGGGGGCGGATTCCTTGCTCTCTTTTTTATGGAAAAAAAAAAAAACTGCCATGCACAATGTCTGACAGGCCTCAAGATGGTCCAGCCTTTCCTAGTTTGTTAATTACACCATCATTACTTACAGAAGAAAGATTCACTCTAAGAGCAAAATATTATAAATTCATCTTAATTAAACACTCAAAGAGACAAGATTTTAGAAGTTTAAAATTTTGGACTATATTTAAAAAACTAACTGGGAAAGAAATCCTTACAGTAAATTATATATACCAAAAAATATTTTTGTAAAGTATACAAAAACACTAATGACAGCAAAAAGAATCCTCCCATTAAAAAGGGGAGGGATATAAGAGGAAAGCTGATAAATGTGGCAAAAATAACTATGAACATCACTCTACCAAATAAACAAGAAGACAAAGTCAATGAACCAGAGCTGAGACTAAAAATAAAGAAAGCTAATTCACAATACCAAAGACAATCTTAAATCTGGTGTGTGTGGAGGCAGATATAAAACTGGCTGCCCACCTGCCTACTGATGGAAAAGCTACTTACTGTGTCTTTAAGAGCCTTGCTGACAACAAAGTTATTAGCTGTGGTTCAGGATTAGCAATGCTGTAACCAATTTTACACTTAAATGTGAACATTATAATTGTGATATAACAAAGGCAATGACAGAATTTAAACTAGTTTATATAAAAGATAGATAAAAAGCATTCAACACACACTACTCACCTGAGCCAGCTTGTCACTACATTCATGTTTAGCAGTTACTGGGTAACAGGACTGTGCTGGAGGGCAATGGAAACTTTCTGTCCGACCTTTAACGGAACATTCAGGTGTTCGTCCTTCTGTTATTAACAAGGCCAAAGAGACCAAGAACTCCTCTGCATCATATTCAAAATATTCATCTAGAGTATCTAGTATAAAAAAAAAAAGAAACATGGGTCTTTGCTTTAATGTACTCTTGATAATTCATTTTTTATGCCTAAAATAACTAATGTCATAGCCCATATTCAAGCATACTCACTAACCAAGAATGAAAAGAGTATAAAAATGAGGCAATTAAAATACAATAAACTCTTAATTCACAAGGTACACAGAAGTCAGGTAATGATAGATAATTCCAAATTTTTTTTTTTTTAATTTCTTGGGCCGCTCCCATGGAATATGGAGGTTCCCAGGCTAGGGGTTGAATCGGAGCTGTAGCCACCAGCCTACACCAGAGCCACAGCAACTCAGGATCCGAGCCGCGTCTGCAACCTACACCATAGCTCACGGCAACAAGGCCGGGGATTGAACCCGCAGCCTCATGGTTCCTAGTCGAATTCGTTAACCACTGAGCCATGACTGGAACTCCAGATAATTCCAAATTTTAATTAAGACAAAACTGATTAAAATTATGGCATAAAACTGTTTTTATACAAACTTTAAAATATTTAAGATTTAGGAATACATTTATAATGCTTCAGATAATTATATTTTTGGATATCAAATACAATAGTTTCCCCAAACAAAACTTCACCAATAGCCAAAATGTAAAAATGTCTCATTAGGTTGCATATTTTTAGGTAAGATGTTTTAATACTGTTATTAAAAATTAGAAAAAGTAGCAGATCCAAATGCATGTGTCTCCCTTTCTCGGACTTTCTCCCTTCTTTAATCAGTTCCTTATTCTTACAGCCCTAATTCTATGATGTGGACACTCACAGCCACAGATTCCTTCTCTGACTTTGCTACACAGCAGTAGTTGTTTGAGAGGAAGACATTTTATAATTATCCAGCAGGAGGTACAGGCCAGTATTGCAATGATTTCATTGCACTGATGTGATTCAGAGATGATTTTAAAAACAAATAGAACACTAAAGCATAAAATAATTTCCAAAGAAGTTCAGATAACTGTGGTAAAATTTTGCAAAAGTGGTAGGTGAGAGACAAAGTTCAACTTAAGTGGAGTATTCAATTGAAGAAAGTGTAGAAAAGGCAGGACTGGAGCCAAATTGTGAATAGCCCTGAAGGGGATGATGAGGAGTACCTATTTCTAGCCTCAGGAAGGCTTATCAGGAAAAGGAGCCTTGAGGGCCATCTTGATTGAGCTGGTATTTTAAGACCATTCAGAAAAACTTCCCTAAAATAACTATTTGCAACATATGAGGTAACAGCCAACACTTAGAAACACTGTCAGGCATTGCCACTTCTCACAGCTTCCCATACATTAACTCATTTAATCCTCAAAGCAGTTCTAGAAGGTGGAAACTATTATCACCATTCTTTTTGTATGGCTGTACCAGAGGCATATGGAAGTTCCTCAGCTATGACCTGACTGGCTGCTTTTTCAGTGGCACAATCTTCCGGCTCTGGAGTTCAGCCATCTTAATAAAGTTCTTCATCTGTTCTGTCCAACAGAAGAGGTAAATAATTTGGCTACTGGGAAAACTCTGAACAATCAGAATGACTTAGAGGTGAAATGGACCAACCTGGTTAAGTACATTCTTTATCACCAGGGATTCAGGGACAGACAGATAATTGTCAGGGATGTGGTTGAAGGGATTTAGCTGTCAAGTGGCAGCTGAATTAGACTTGCAGTGGTTCTTTCAACCTTGAGTATCTATGAATCTCTGCTCTTCAGAAGGAGTTCAGAGAAAACCTAGGGGAGACACCAGAACCACTATTTCCTTCTCCTAACCAGGAGCCCCTCTGAACTGGTACTCAACGTAAACATTTCATGATGGTGTCTCTGGATCCTTGATTTAAAACAAAAACCTAGGATACTTCAAAGTTCTGTCTAAAGGAAATGGAATAATGTCTTTCTAATCACTGTGCTACTGTATATGCTACTCAATTTACTTCTAAACTTGCCAAGGCAAATTTCATATCCCTCATATATGGAATGAAATGGGAAGAGAAGCATAAGAGTAATTTGGAGGATTGATAAAATTTCTCTAAAAATCATGTCTTTTCAACCTTATGGTTGATAATCTGGTAATATGATTTAAAATTCTCCTACTATGAATTTATCCCAACAAAATAGTAGAACAAGTACACAGAGCTGAATGTTGAAAGGTATTTATATAAATGTTTATACTAATCAAAAAATTGTAATCTAAATGCCCAACAAAGAGGGACTGGTTAAATATACTTTGGTACAGTTTTAACTAAAATAATGACATAGATCTACTTTTGACAAGGAAAGATTATTTACAACCTAAGTGAAAACACAACTTTGAAGAGAATGTTATAATCATTTGTTTGTGGAGTCACATGTGCACAGTGCACATATGCATAGAAATATATACATATGTGCAACGAAGTATTAAGTCCTATAAAGAAAACACATAAACTAAATTTTAAATAAATTACTGTTCTCTGACCGGCATTTGATAAACGATAAAGCCTACTAACTGAAAAATAACATGTAAACAAAAGCATTACATAGTGTCATATATTTTAGTTAATTAGAGTTATTGTTTTGTAAAACTCCTGCTACGTAGGTCATAGTCCAGTTACTTAGCAGAAAAATTTGTGAAGACATACATGGGTAACAGAATACTAGTTCTGATGTTGAAAAATTAGAAACACTTATCTGCTTTGCTTTGCTTTCTTTTTTCTCTTTAAAAATTAACTTTAAAAATAATTAGGCAAGGAATTCCTGTCATGGCTCAGTGGTTAACGAATCCGACTAGGAACCATGAGGTTGCTGGTTTGATCCCTGGTCTTGCTCAGCGGGTTAAGGACCTAGCGTTGCCGTGAGCTGTGGTGTAGGTCACAGGTGGCTCGGATCCTGTGTTTCTGTGGCTGTGGTGTAGGCCGCCACTACAGCTCCGATTAGACCCCTAGCCTGGGAACCTCCATATGCTGCATGTGCAGCCATAAAACAACAACAACAACAACAATAATAATAATAATAATAATAATTAGGTAAGAACTAGTATCTCAAACTGATAATATGAGAAATTAATGGATGAATCTGAAAAAATAGGTGTTAAGAACTAGTGCAAGAGACTATGCTCAGAGAAATGGACTCTCAGTTGATACAACCAGTATGGAGGTATTAAGATGGTGCTAAGTGCTATACCATATTTACGAAAAAACTTTATTTTTTGTTTTTTAGGGCCGCATCTGAGGCATATGGAAGTTCCCAGACTAGAAGTCAAATTGGAGCTGTAGCTGCTGGCCTATGCAACAGCCACAGCAACATGGGATCCTAGCCGTATCTGCAACCTACACCACAGCTCATGGCAACACCATATCCCTGACCCACTAAGCGAGGCTAAGGATCGATACCTCATCCTCATGGATACTAGTCAGATTTGTTTCTGCTGAACCACAACAGAACTTCCATAACTGCAAAAACTGAGAGTAACTACATGAATGCTTTATACTGACTGTTCACGGAAGGCTTTTCTGGACAGATGACATTGAACTTGAGATATGAACAAGGAACAAGCCATTCAAAAATTAGGGGGATGAGCGTTCTGAGCACAGGGTCTAAAGTAAGAATAGAGGGGTAATGTCACAGGAACTAAAAGAAGGTAAGTGATGCTGGAAAGGCAATAGCACAGAGGGAAAGTAGTAGGAAATAAAGTTTACTTATTTATTTAGATTTTTATTTTTTCTATTATAGTTGATTTGCAATGTTCTGTCAATTTCTGCTGTATAGCAAAGTGATCCAGTCATCACATGTGGAAGTTCCCAAGCCAGGGATCAAATAAGAGCTGCAGCTGTCAGCCTACACCATAGCCATGGCCACAGCAATGCCAGATCTGAGCAGTGTCTGTGACCTACAGCGCAGCTTGCAGCAACACTACATCCTTTAACCCACTGAG